>NC_060126.1:445027166-445642999 GCF_021461395.2 Schistocerca americana
CTTAATGACAACAAATTCAACTATTCCTCGGCTGAAGGCGCCAATACCAATAATTTAAAAACTGTTTCACAGCTGAAGGCCTGCACAGAAATCCTTTAAGAACCAGTTAAACATCTTCAAACTTGAAATTAATGTTATTAAAATTTTTATAAAAAAAATCATCAAATCTGACCAAACCAAGGAGAGGGGGGGGGGGGGGGGGAGGCAGACGTTACTCCAAGGATCGACGTGGGAAAGTGGGAAAGTCCCTCATAACTTCGCAAGTGATGAGACAGGTAGCCAAGAGCTGCATTCACTTCATGAGATGGTAACTCAGATTAGTGGCAGTTCAAACACATGACCAATAATTATTTGCCAAATCTATCTAACGTCCGATGACCAATGCAACGATGGAATAAAACTCCCAAGCCAGAACTGGCGGTCAGCGCTACGTCTTCAGGCTCCAGTGTTTAGAGCATCCGGAAGCAGAAAGAAACCACTACTACCAGAGTAGGAAAACAAAAAAAAACACACCACCCGGCCCACAAATCAAGGAAGTTGTTGAACTACACGCCTTACCAGACAGCAGTGTCAAGGCGAGGAAAAGTACACCGCTGTGATATACACTAAGCTCCAGGGCAGGTAACTGGGGTGTTAGATGCTACTAGGCAGGAAAAAATACCACTGGTTGAACTTCACAAATAATAACGTATAGAATGCAACAATTAATAATAAGAAGTGGAGGAAGGCTAATTAGGTTCGCCTTCCCCAAACGCTCCACTCGCTGCTCTTTGTCTCGGCGACCCTGCGAACAGCAAGAAGCAAGCAAATGGCGAGATCTCACAGTGGTGGAGGTTTCACTACTTGAATTAAGGTCAGCTCAACTCAAACTTCCTGGGTCCAGTTGACAACGAGGTTGCACCCCTCGCAACTACAGCCCTTCCATCCGGCAGCGCATGCGTGCCACCAGCGGTCCCGGCGTGTTCTCGCGCTGCTGCCACTAGCGGCCAGACACTGCTTTCAAAAGGAGTGGCGCCAATGAACACAAGAAGAAGATGACAACTGTAACTATACCAACTAAACGATGTCAACCTAGCGATGGCACCAACGCGAGCCGCAGCACGGCTCACTGCTGTCGTCGACTTCTCTGACCTAAGATATTGACGTTGTTATCTACTGTATATGCCGACTTCTCGCTATATCTACACATCAGATGGATCACCCCCAAATATCTTCACTGTAACGGCGACAAAATTTCGGGTTTTCATAATAGTAACTAATGTTGACCTTTTGCACAGTCGATCACCTTTCCTTTGTTGTTGTGTTACCAGAGACAAGATAGTTAATAACGTCTTTGCATGTTAGTTGTTATTTCAACTTCCTGTTTCCGACGTTACTAATTAACCGCACTGTTTCTGATTTTATGCTATTTCAGTCCGATTCGAATGTTAACTAGCTTTTAAGTCACACTTTACACTTCGTAGTATTTCATAATCGAACCCTCCGACATCTAGAGATACAGTCTGTCGCTTGCCTAGATTATCATTGACTAATACACATGCTAATGTGGAAAACACTTTAATTTTTTTGTTAACAACATTTAATAATAATTAAATGATCATGAATGATTGCGTTTTGTATATAGAGAAAGGGATGGCTGTCTCTAGAATTGCTCTCAGCAATTACGGCAACTAAAATGTCCGTGATTTTTATACTTCGTCACTCAAACATATTATACCAAGGACCATGGTCCATTACTGTACTGGCCGATGGCCGAGCGGTTCTAGGCGCTACAGTCTGGAACTGCGCGACCGCTACGTTCGCAGGTTCGAATCCTGCCTCGGGCATGGGAGTGTGTGATATCCTTAGGTTAGTTAGGTTTAAGTAGTTCTAAGTTCTAGGGTACTGATGACCTCAGAAGTTAAGTCCCATAGTGCTCAGAGCCATTTAGCCATTACTGTGCTTCGATACACTCATTCAAACTTCGTATGCTTTTATTTTCATTAAGCTAAGTGTCCAATTCCGTTGTTATATTCAGTTTAACGTCCCTTCGTGTAGTCCACAGATCCTATAATCGGTTATTCGGCATCTAACATGCCTTAATACAGAGCGATGCTTTCTCTCGCTCACACAATTCCTCAGATATTCCTAGTCCGTGACCTTACTGCAAAGATCTACCTACACGTCAGTATAAATTTCAACGTATGTCTGTCCCGTATAAATCAGCTATAGTCACTTTTATTGCTGTTTAACAGAAGTGCTCTGATCCCTTCCGCAACATATCGCACGGAGATGCCAGCTATATAGCACGCCGCAAATACGTAGACTTATTCAGAGGGCAGAAAACAAGAGAACTAACAATACCCGCAAATGGTTTATATAGTAGAATTGTACGCAGCTCGTGGTCGTGCGGTAGCGTTATCGCTTCCCACGCCCGGGTTCCCGGGTTCGATTCCCGGCGGGGTCAGGGATTTTCTCTGCCTCGTGATGACTGGGTGCTGTGTGCTGCCCTTAGGTTAGTTAGGTTTGAGTAGTTCTAAGTTCTAGGGGACTGATGACCATAGATGTTAAGTCCCGTAGTGCTCAGAGCCATTTGAACCATTTTATAGTAGAATTTAGAAACAAAAGTAGCCGCGTTGAACCTTCTTTTATTTCCCTGAGGTGATACTTTCCAGTGGGCGTTATTCTGATGGGAAATTATATATCGCTAATTTTAATTAAAACTTTTTCAGTGGTATTAATTATTTCCGATATTATCAACCACCTCTGCCATATATGGAAACAAGCCTGATAAAATCGTTCCAAATTAAAAGAGCGGTTACGACAGCTCCCAGGGAACCACACCCTGGCCAGCGAGTTAGTATTTTGGGAGTGGTAGGGTTAGGCCACCAACTGGACATCTTTCCCATCGTAACAAATTTATTAAAATAAACCGTCACTATGCTCATCAAATAATATAGTTAACAGCGCAATTATAAATGCCACCAGGTGTCCTTTCACAGTCAACCAAGTATGAGCGGGACTCAAACCTGAGCCCAGATTGCAGTTCTGGATGGACCATTCCACAAAACGACAGTCAATTAATAGCGCAGTCACTGACACTTGCCGGCCGCGGTGGTCTAGCGGTTCTAGGCGCCCAGTCCGGAACCGCGCGACTGCTACGGTCGCAGGTTCGAATCCTGCCTTGGGCATGGATGTGTGTGATGTCCTTAGGTTAGTTAGGTTTAAGTAGTTCTAAGTTCTAGGGGACTGATGACCACAGCTGTTAAGTCCCATAGTGCTCAGAGCCATTTGAACCATTTGAACCACTGACACTTCTACAACATATAAATAGAATGCACGTAACAAAAATAAAATAACCAGTTCACGAAAGTGGGCGGCTCTTCAAAATTTCACAGAATTACCCACTGGAATGCCTGCGCTCAGAATTTAAAAAAAAATAGTTTTTCACAAATAATTCCACACTTTTAAAATGAGACTAAGTGATTGTATCTAGCGCCAATAGCCATCAACATCTGAATAATGAACCAAACAACAACAAGTGCTGGAAAACCTGGTGAAAAAGTATCACAGCTCGGTTAAAACTTCCGAGGAACAGTACTGATGACGGAAGACTTATCGAACAGAATTAAGCAAAAGGTATAGAATCAACTAGAACAAGTTACAATACTAACGTAATAAAAATCATAAAACCGGACACACTTACTGGGCAAGTTCAAAGCAGCCGTACCACTCAGATCTATTCTCCCCGTTCCCACCTGGTACTGAAGTGAATAAATGACCAATTTAAATCTACATTTAATTTCGAACCGGGACAGCAGGAACAAATTAACAGCCGGAAGCTATTTAATGCCAAACAATAAACAATCACTCTTTTCACGTCCGTCGGCGGCAGTGCCAAACCCCAAGTAAGAAACAGAACGCAGACCAATAGGGGGTAAAGTTTCGGCAAATAGCACTAAACGAGACTGGACTGTACGTTAAAGTCGCCACTACAGAGCAAGCGCACAACAACAGGAAATGTTCTGAAACATGCTGAGCAAGTTCAGCTCTTTGTGGTTGAACAGGGGCTGTTCAGAGTGGTAACTGGAACACCAGTCTTCCTTTGTTTATGCCCCGCAAACCAATAATTACTTTGCCGTATGTACACCCACCCACTTCGCATTCTGCCCGTACGCATCGCATAGGCATCGCCGGTGTCGTGCCTACGGCCGTGCGCTTCTTAGGAGGTGCGCACTCAGCTAGTGGAATGGACTGTGTGCTGCTGTTGCCAGCTGAAACCTTGCTTCTTTACTGCCACACAGAGACCTGCCACCAGGAACCGTGCACGAAGCCGTTGATGGGTAAACGCCACAGGGAATAATCACACACAATGTCGATAATAGCCGGCACTGCTCACTAATTATCATTAAATATTGTTATTCCATCAGTTTTAAACTCTGAAAATGGCTTTTCTGTTGCTAGATATACAATGCTGAGACCGCCACATTTAGATGCAATGTAACCACTCTTTTCAAGCTGATCCAAACGTGAGTGGAGCTCTATAAACTGAGTTTTCATATATCCTCTAATACAGTAAATGTCCTTGGATCCATTGTTTTCTGTAAGTACTCCAACGTATTACCGCCTTACCCAGTATTTATATTAGATGCTGATATATCGTATTCACCAGCCATATCCAGTTTTTTTTCGTAAACTGTGTTTAAAGTAATTTCTAAGCTTCGCTTGCACACCTGCAATGGCTTGTTCTTTTAGCGACAGCAGTTAAAATTCTTCCTTTGTGGCAGTTGTTTTCACCAAACACTCAAGTTTTTTTACTTCGACCTCATCCACTTCCTGTATGCTTTCTCGCACACGTAAAACATTAACTGTTTTTAAAGAAGCACTTGCTGTAATATGGAATTTTTACGTCTGTTTGATACATTGCGTCATTCACTTAAGGATACAGGGTACTTAAAAATGGTGGAAAAATCGAAATTTTTTTTATGACTTTGTTAAATTCTATAGTCTTCCCTGATTACATTGATATATACATTATACTGTTTCAAATGATAAATGACCTATATATACCAAATTTTAAAGTTATGGTATTCTATGCCACCACGCTCCCTTTATTTCTGTTACAGAAGCCAGTATTATTTCGAAAAGAAACGTGAACTTTCCGTTTCCAGCTATTATAAATACGATACATTGTATATGTTGGCAACACTGCAATTTCTAGTGTCTGTAAATTATTATCTTTGCTAGTATTTACTTTTGTTTCGCTGAGGCAATTTGTTCACGTGTTACTGAATGTTTGTTGCCCAAGTGCTACATATGTAGTGTGCAATAAATACGAACTATGACACCCACCAAGAAATTCAAGAAAATTAAATTCCCTGGTAACCAGTTCACAAACAAAACAAGCCACACTCTTGAAAGTAACCTACGTATCAGTTCATCACGGAAGAAACTCCCACATGGCACGCCTCCTGGTGATTCAAACTTTTGTGTTAACAGTGACCCTGTTTGTAGTGGATTTGTTGTTGTTGGTGTGGGCATCTTATTATCTTTGATAAATGGGAGTGGCGAAATGTAAACAATGTCATGTGTAGGCTGTTTGTAAATAACTGAACGACAAAGTAGCAGGAAGGGTTTAGGGTCAAAATTAGTTGTTCTGTGTAGGTCCTACAATAAATCTACCTCGAAAATGACTTCGAACATTGTGCATAATTCATATGATGTGAATTTGAAGTTAGTGTATGCAATGCGTCAAATAGGAAAAGGAAGAAAGGTTGCTCTAACGTTTTGTGGTTTGATGAACCTTACTCCTCCTCCTCCCAGTAGGTTCAATAAGTACATAAAATACTTTTAGGTGCCTTGACGGTTGTGTCTAAAGCATCTACGAAACGTGCAGTAGAAGAAACTGTAAATATTAGTGGAACCAGGGACACTGCTGTTACACTTGACGGAGCATGACAACATTGAGGACATCGTTCCTTCAATGGTGTTGTAAGTGCTACGTCTCTGGAGAATGGAAAAGTTGTTGATGTTCAGTGCTTACCTAAGTACTGCCACAACTTCCATGGTAACACTGAAGAACATACTGAACGTCAGTGTTCTAAGAATTATGATGGTTGCAGTGGAGGTATGGAGTGTGATGGAGCTCTACAAATATTTCAGAGGTCGGTGCCCGTTAGAACGTTAGATATACGAAGTGCCTAGGCGATGGGGACTCTGAAGCTTTCAATAAAATTAATGAGTTCTGTGTTTATTGTGGTACCTTGTTAACAAAACTGGAGTTTGCGGACATGTGCAAAAGAGGATGGGTGCTAGATTGAGGAAGCTACGAAGAGTAATGAAAGGAAAGTTGCTATCTGATGGAAAATCTCTGTCTAGCCAAGGCAGATTGACAGATACTAAAATAGACCTTCTTCAGAGTTATCATAGACTGGCCGTTAGACGAACTGGACCTCTGAATGATGTTATAGCAATGAGAAAAGCTCTGTGGACCACCTACTTTCATAAATTGTCCATAGATGGCCACCCTCTTCACGGACTTTGCCCTAAGGGAGCAGATTTTTGGTGTGGTTACCAAAAAGCAAAAGAAAGTGATCAAATATACCATCAAAGCATTCTCCTCTTGAGCCTGTTATGAATGAAATAAAACCAACTTTTAGAGACCTGAGTGACCCTGTTTTGCTTAGAAAATGTCTTCATGGGCTCTCAGAGTACAAATGAAAGTTTCAACCATTTCATATGAGAAAGATTACCCAAGAATGTTTTTGTAGGACTAAATACATTAGAAGTTGGTGTACCATATGCAGTGATATGTTTCAATAATGGAGTGATAGGAAGGTTGGAAGTCCTGTGAAATTTAGGCATAAAATGTGGCTCTAATATGGAAGATCAATTGCTTGTGTGTGACAGACAACGGGTGCATGAAGCTGAAAGATTCGCTCTTCAAGTTACCAAAGAAGCAAGAAGTGCTAAAAGGAATGACAGGAGGAAGCTTGAAGATGAATCAATGCTGCAGGATGAAGACTATGCTTCAGGAATGCTCTGAGGCACAGTTTAATTGGACTCATTTCTTCATTCACAATTTCCTGCAAGTTGTAATTTTTAGCTTCATTGCAAAATCATTTAAATTATAGAAAAAATAACATTTTTGTTGGGAAAAAAATTATAAAAATTAAAATGAAAGATATGATATCTTTTATCCATGTAACATACGTAATAGGTGGAATTAAATAGGTCTAGTAACTCAGCCATCATGTCATGCAAATCTGGTAAAAATTTCGCCTCTTTCAAACGGATAACATTGGATTAAATGGTACGTCAATTTGGCGAAGCATTTTAAAAAATGCATCAATTTCCTTGAAATATTTTAATAACCCTAAGCAGGTTCAAAAATATTGAAAATACTAATAATTTGTTTAGAAAGTGTGCTGCACTACCTGATAACCACAAAAAATCTGTAAAACATATTCGTTATAAACAGTTCCTGAAAGACGTAGGTGTTGATCTTTACATAATATTGAGCCGGAAAAGTACTCTGTATCATTAAGACATACAGAGTAACATTATACGTTGCAACAATATTAATTCAGTTATACCTAGATTTGACAGTGCTGTGGAGAACAGTATCCTAGACTGAGAAGAGACACGTTTCGACATCTTTAATATAACACTTACGTGGTCTTTGTTGAAGTCTGAGTTAACAATTCCCACATCTACATCTACATCTACATGATTACTCTGCTATTCACAATAAAGTGCCTGGCAGACGGTTCAATGAACCTACTTCAAGCTGTCTGTCTTCCGTTACACTCTCGAACGGCGCGCGGGAAAAACGAGCACTTAAATTTTTCTGTGCGGGCCCTGATTTCTCTTATTTTACCGTGATGATCATTTCTGCCTACGTAGTTGAGTGCCAACAGAACGTTTTTGCAGTCGGAGGAGAAAACTGGTGACTGAAATTCCGTGAGAAGATCCCGTCGCAACGAAAAAGCCTTTGTTTTAATGATTGCCACTCCAATTTACGTATCGTGTCTGTGGCACTATCTTCCTTATTTCGCGATAATACAAAACGAGCAGCCCTTCTTTGTACTTTTTCGACAGTAATACTCCAGAATAGGGTGGACAAGCGTGGTGTAAGCAGTCTCTTTAGTAGACCTCGGTTGCACCTTTTAAGTGTTCTGCCAATGAATCGCAGTCTTTGGTTTGCTCTACCCACAACATTATCTATGTGATCGTTCCAATTTAGGTTATTTGTAACCGTAATCCCTAAGTATTTAGTTGAATTTGCAGCCTTCAGATTTGTGTGACTGATCGGATAATCGAAATTTAGCGGATTTCTTTTAGTATGCATGTGAATAACTTCACACTTTTCTTTATTCAGGGTTAATTGCCACTTTTCGCACCGTACAGGTATCTTACCTAAATCATTTTGCAATGCATTTTGGTCATCTGATGACTTTATAAGACAGTAAATGACAGCATCATCTCCAAACAACCTAATACGGCTACTCAGATCGTCTCCTACGTCGTTAATATAGATCAAGAACAACAGAGGACCTATAACACTTCCTTGGGGAACGCCAGATATTACTTCTGTTTTACCCGATGACTTTCGGTCTATTACACACAGTTTACAGGTAAACAATAAAAACTATAGGTGGACGGAACGTAGTTTAAAATTTTTCTTTAGCCTTGATTGTCTGGAAGATTTATTTGTATATACATCAAGTTTTGTGTATTCTAGACAAACTGAAGAACACTGTTAAAGAGAACAAAGCAGCTGTTCCATCTTGTAGTTTACACCACACAGAAACAACGGTACAAAGTGGGGCACAGCACATTTCAGATACTGTTTATTGGTATTTAACACACTCAGACTTACATAGGACAAACACACTATCTCTTCTATCATTATAGCTCATACTTTCGAGTCTGGTAATAGCATGTTCTTTAGCCGAGGAAGATGTAAAAGTTTCTCGTAGACGCATATCAGGGCACTCTATAAAATCGATCAAATGATTGCGAATTCTTTGTTCGCTATCAGGCTTGTGATTTGTCACATAAATTTCTTATACATCTTTATCCTGCAGTTGGAGCTCATTCACATTAAATTGTCTGTTCTAACTGTCTTGTCATTAAGAAACGTAACCATGGTCCGTAGTAGGCTGTAATGGGTGGCTGCACGGCGATGAATGCAGAGAATGTAGTGCTTTTCCGTGTTGGTTTTACTGGTGCTTCACAGTGACAAGTAGCCGCAATTAGCTAATCGCACGATTAAATAAAAATCACATTACAACCTAGTATGGACCATGTTTACGTTTATTAAGCATCTGGAGGCTGTGGATTCCCAGAAATACAGAATTTTAGTGTCTAGACATTGTTTATACTGTCATTGTTGTTCCCCTGCTAGTCTTCTACCACACAGGTGCTACAATTCGATGTTAGGTAACCACTTTGTGAAAATCTCAGCATAACAGTGCGTTACATCCAGGTCCATGTGCTGTCTCTCAGGTGCCATCCCTACTTCCACACCACATAATCTAAGACACTACATCTCATAGGCCACACACCGCATCGAACTATTCTGTACACCCGCTGGCATGCAGGTGGTATCCGAGGGGAATCTTACCCCAGTATTCTTCTTGCTGCCACACTGTCGTTCTTATGTAGAAGAAATGGTAGTTTCACCTTGATGCCGTTTTTCACAGAGACACACTTGAAGAATTTACGATGTAGATAACTGTTAAATATGTCACACATTTCCTTCTTCAACATCACAGATCATCCCATCTCTAATTGTTCTTGGCAGACAGCTTGGTAGACAGCTGCCCCCTCTGGATGCAACCTGGTACATCCCAACGCCCATTTCTGTAATATGGGAAATGCAGCTTAGAAACTGTCAACAAGTCTCCACTTGTTTGAGACCTTGCTGGCTGAGCATATGCATACATCTTAGCACAGTCTTCCTGATGTCACACGCATGCAGTCCACTTCTAATCCCTCTCATTTTCCTCCTTCCTTCGCGCTTTCTGAGTGGTCAGCGCGACGGATGTCGTATCAAACGGCCCGGGTTCGATTCCCGGCTGGGTTGCAGATTTTCTCCGCTCAGGGCCTGGGTGTTGTGTTGTCCTTATCATCATCATTTCATCCCCATTGACATACAAGTCGCTGCAGAGGCGTCAACTCGAAAGACTTACAACAGGCGACCGTTCTAACCGACGGGAGGCCCTACCCATACGGCATTTCCATTTTACCTCAATAATACGACATAAAAAACGTTTTATGTTTGCTAATTCACCCTCGCCTCTTCTAAATCTGGCATGAAATGAATTAACCTTCTTCGATTTTTTTTTTAATTTCATTTAGCGCCGATCCGCCGGCTGTACTCCATAATGGGGAAATCTTGGCTGCTTTGGCGAGTGGTAACTCCTTCCCAGAGAGCTACAGCCTGTCCCCGCATTAGCATTTGGCTTGCTGCAGCAGCGGCTGAACCAGCGGTCCATGTTTCACTGCACACCGTTTTGTCTCCAGGTGCGCCGTTCCGAGCCTCGCAGCTATCTTTACATCCCATAAACTAGCCAGGAGGAGGGGCCGCAATTTAGAAACGGTGATGCAGCGCATTTTAATTTACGGAAGAGGCAATAAAGCGTGCGGCGCTGTCTCCGCCTCTTTCGCCCCAATCCACCCAGCGACCTGCAGTCTTGCTGCGTCTGCGGCCAGCCGTAGCACGAACGAGATGGCGTGAGGAGGGCATCCAACGTAAGAAGCAACCGTAAATACACACACCTACTTCTTACAGCTTTCAGCATTAATCAGTCTATCGGTTCCCACTCTTAATGCCGGATATCCTCAGTGCTACGGATACAGAAGTTCACAGTTTCTACCGGTGTGAAAAGATTGTAAAGACAATACGCCCGTGTAATACGGAAAGGACCAGTAGGGGTCACGAGAGACGGACCCACAAGTACAAAGGTTGGCGGGGAGTATTGCCGGTGCAAAAGCAGCAACACCAGAACTGGTCGATCAGGAGAGCTCAGTGATTTCGAAAGTGTACTGAGTAACAAACCCGTCAGCGACATTTCAACCCTTCTAAAGCTGCCCAAATCGATTGCTAGTGTTGTGACTCTAAAGTGCAAACGTGAAGGAACAACGACATCCAAACCAAGACCAGGCGGGTCTCAAGTACTGATGGACAGGGACTGTCGAACAACGCGAAGCGTGTTTGTTAAAAATGGCATCAGTAGAAGGATTACTCGAGGGTTTTAAAGTGGTATAAGAAGTCCAGTTACTGCAATGACTGTGCGTAGGGAGATAACAAGAATTGGGTACAGTGGTCGAACAACTCCTCATAAACCACACATTTCTGCAGTCCGTGCTGAGTGACATCTGAGGTGGCGTAAAGAGTGCCACCACTGGACTGACTGGAAACGAGTGATTTGGAGTCATGAATCACGCCGTACCTTTGACAACCGATATACTGACTAATGCTAAAAGCTGTAAGAAGTAGGTGTGTCCATTTACGGACCATTATGGAGTAAGGGGAGTAGCTTACAATTGGTTCGCCTCTTACTTTAAGAACAGAAAGCAGAAGGTAATTCTCCGCAATATTGAGAGTTGTAGTGATGTTCAGTCCCAATGGGGCACTGTTAAGTGGGGCGTTCCTCAAGGGTTGGTGCTGGGGCCGCGGCTGTTTCTTATTTGTATAAATGATATGCCTTCTAGTATTACAGGTGATTCAAAAATATTTCTGTTTGCTGATGACACCAGCTTGGTAGTGAAGGATCTTGTGTGTAATATTGAAACATTATCAAATAATGTAGTTCATGAAATAAGTTCGTGGCTTGTGGAAAATAATTTGATGCTAAATCACAGTAAGACTAAGTTTCTAACTCACAATTCAACAAAAACTGATATTTTGATCAGACAGAATGGACATATTATAAGCGAGACGGAACTCATCCAAGTAAACTGTTGTGGAAAGCTCATGTACAGGATCTTGTTCAGAAACTAAATGCTGATTTATTTACCATTAGAACAGTATATGAAATAAGTGACAGTTCTACACGAAAAGTAGTCTACTTCGCATATTTTCATACGCTTATATGGTATTATTTTTTGGGGTAATTCTTCTGATTCAAAAAGGGTATTTTCGGCTCAAAAACGGGCTGTTCGAGCTATATGTGGTGTAAGTTCGAGAACCTCTTGTAGACCCCTATTCAATAGTCTGGGAATTCTGACATTGCCCTCACAGTATATATTTTCTTTAATGTCGTTTGTTGTTAGCAATATTAGCTAATTCTCAAGAGTTAGCAGCTTTCACTCAGTTAATACTAGGCAGAAATCAAGTCTGCATGTGGAATGCACTTCCTTGACTCTTGTGCAGAAAAGAGTGCACTATTCTGCTGCATCCATTTTCAATAAGCTACCACAAGAACTCAAAAATCTTGGCAGTAGCCCAAACGCTTTTAAGTCTAAACTGAAGAGTTTCCTCATGGCTCACTCCCTCTATTCTGTCGAGGAGCTCCTGGAAGAGCTGAAAAATTAAGCAAATTCCCGTGTTACATTGTTGATTTTCTTTATTTAAACTTACGAATTGTCGCCTGAATACGTTTCTTGTATTTCATTTGATCTGTTTCTACTATCGTGTTATAATTTCATGTATTGACTCGTTCCATGACCATGGAGACTTCTCCTTAATTTGGTCCCACGGAACAATAAATAAATAAATAATCAATCCAGTGGAATGCCGAATACCTGGATAATGTTACCAGACATCAGTTGCAGTGTGAACAGTGAAGTACAGAGGAGATGGTGTTAGGTCGTGGGCGTGTTTTTCATGTTTCGGGTATGAACCATTGATAGCGCTTAAGAACGGAATGACATGAACACATTCTGGAGCATTGTGTACTGCATACACTAGAGGATCAATTCGGAGATGGGTGTAACAGCGTGACAGTGCAACGCGCCGTGTGATAAATAGCATCCGAGGCAATGTTTAGTGGACAACAACATTAGTGAAACTGACTGGGTTGCCCAGAGACCCAACCTGAACCCAGTGCAACATCTTTAAGGTAAATTAGTGTGGTGTCACATCAGAGTATCACAGGTTTCAAAATTGGTAACGTTAACGCAAGTTTCCATCAGAATCTGATATCAGTCGTGCGAGATCCAGGGGACCCAATGGTGCATGCCCGCTGAGCCATGCCTGTAGCGGCTCTGTACCATGAACGCCCTCTGCCGCTGTAATACAGGATGTCAGGCGGCAGCCACGCAGCCCACTCACACTTGGAGCCTCTTCGTTACAGGATGTTACACAGACGTCGCCTAGCCACAGCTACGGCACCATCAGTCATACTTCAGTTCATAGAGCCTCTTCGTTGTCGACTTTGATATACACTCCTGGAAATTGAAATAAGAACACCGTGAATTCTTTGTCCCAGGAAGGGGAAACTTTATTGACACATTCCTGGGGTCAGATACATCACATGATCACACTGACAGAACCACAGGCACATAGACACAGGCAACAGAGCATGCACAATGTCGGCACTAGTACAGTGTATATCCACCTTTCGCAGCAATGCAGGCTGCTATTCTCCCATGGAGACGATCGTAGAGATGCTGGATGTAGTCCTGTGGAACGGCTTGCCATGCCATTTCCACCTGGCGCCTCAGTTGGACCAGCGTTCGTGCTGGACGTGCAGACCGCGTGAGACGACGCTTCATCCAGTCCCAAACATGCTCAATGGGGGACGGATCCGGAGATCTTGCTGGCCAGGGTAGTTGACTTACACCTTCTAGAGCACGTTGGGTGGCACGGGATACATGCGGACGTGCATTGTCCTGTTGGAACAGCAAGTTCCCTTGCCGGTCTAGGAATGGTAGAACGATGGGTTCTATGACGGTTTGGATGTACCGTGCACTATTCAGTGTCCCCTCGACGATCACCAGTGGTGTACGGCCAGTGTAGGAGATCGCTCCCCACACCATGATGCCGGGTGTTGGCCCTGTGTGCCTCGGTCGTATGCAGTCCTGATTGTGGCGCTCACCTGCACGGCGCCAAACACGCAAACGACCATCATTGGCACCAAGGCAGAAGCGACTCTCATCGCTGAAGACGACACGTCTCCATTCGTCCCTCCATTCACGCCTGTCGCGACACCATTGGAGGTGGGCTGCACGATGTTGGGGCGTGAGCGGAAGACGGCCTAACGGTGTGCGGGACCGTAGCCCAGCTTCATGGAGACGGTTGCGAATGGTCCTCGCCGATACCCCAGGAGCAACAGTGTCCCTAATTTGCTGGGAAGTGGCGGTGCGGTCCCCTACGGCACTGCGTAGGATCCTACGGTCTTGGCGTGCATCCGTGCGTCGCTGCGGTCCGGTCCCAGGTCGACGGGCACGTGCACCTTCCGCCGACCACTGGCGACAACATCGATGTACTGTGGAGACCTCACGCCCCACGTGTTGAGCAATTCGGCGGTACGTCCACCCGGCCTCCCGCATGCCCACTATACGCCCTCGCTCAAAGTCCGTCAACTGCACATACGGTTCACGTCCACGCTGTCGCGGCATGCTACCAGTGTTAAAGACTGCGATGGAGCTCCGTATGCCACGGCAAACTGGCTGACACTGACGGCGGCGGTGCACAAATGCTGCGCAGCTAGCGCCATTCGACGGCCAACACCGCGGTTCCTGGTGTGTCCGCTGTGCCGTGCGTGTGATCATTGCTTGTACAGCCCTCTCGCAGTGTCCGGAGCAAGTATGGTGGGTCTGACACACCGGTGTCAATGTGTTCTTTTTTCCATTTCCAGGAGTGTAGTTGGGATTATTTTCTTCTCTTTGTATGCTTGGAGTAATAAAAGTTAAGTCAGTCTTCCGTTTACTGCGTTCATCTGTTAGCTAGTTATTTCTGCTTCTGTCCAGCTTTCCTACGACGATATTTCCTGCACCACTCTGTAGCCTACCATTGTGTACAAAGTCGTACACAACAGTCAGAACGACGACTTTGCTTCATGCCCCAACATCCAATACGAGTACTTTTTCTGATTTCAGCTCTTAATGAAGACTGGGCTGCCATTCCTCAACAAATATGCAGCCACCTCATTGAAAAGATCCCCAACAGAGTTCTAGTAATCACTAAGGCGAAAGATGGACACATCCCATATTAATGTCCACAAGTAGGTGTCTGGATGCTATTCTTCAGAAGTGTACATTCGTACATCTTACCAGAACTGTGACCTATTGACACATTACAAGAACACATTCAGAAAATACTGTTCTTGTGAAACACAATTCGCTCTTCATTCCCACAAAGTCATAACTGTCATCGACAGGCTTCTGAAGTTGATCCTATATTTCTAGATTTGCAGAAGTCATTCGACACTGTCCGTCGAAAGCGGCTTCTTATCAAATTGCGTGACTGTGGAGTAACATCTAAGATGTGCGATTTTATTCGTGATTTGCTGTGACAAAGATCATAGTTCATAGTAACTGATGGAACGTCACCGAGTGAACCTGAAGTGTTATGTGGCGTTCCCCAAGAAAGTATGATAGGCCGTCAGCTGTTCTTAATGTATATGAACGATTTAGGAGACAATGTAAGACCTCTCTTAGACCGTTTACATATGACGCTGTCGTTTACCGTCTAGTACAGTTATCAAAAGATCAAAACAAAAGCAAAATGATTTAGAGAAGATATCAGAGTGATGCGTAAAGTGAAAATTGATGCCCAACAATATATAGTGTGATGTCCTCCGCTTGAGCAAGAAACTTTGCTGTTAAATTTAAGTTGCACGACGAATAACTCCAATTTAAAGGTTGTAAATTCAATTAATTACGTAGCTATTACGGTTACAAAAAACTTAAATTGTAACCATTAGGCAGAAAATGTTGCGGGGAAGGTGAACCAAAGACTACGTTTTATTGGCAGAACCTTTAGAAGATCCAAAAAAATCCACGAAACCGACTGCCTACTATACACTTCCCGGGATATCTGAAGTCTGTCGTCAAGCGGCTGCCAATACACCTTTATCAGCGTTTCAGTGACGCTCGGCCGTGAGTCAAACAAATCTCTGATCACCCTTATTTGTTAAGTTAGTTTCATGTTCCATGGATCATTTCCACGATAGATCATGATGATGAGTAATGAGTCATTTTATACTCACATCACAAATTCTTGGAAAGAACACAGGAATGCCGATCATTTACAAGGTTTTTTGTTTTTTGTTTTTTTTAAAAAAAAGGAGAAAGTAAGACATATGGACGTGAGGTAATAATTAGTATTCACCACCTTTTACACATTACAACACTAGAATTTTTTTCTACGGAATAACAGTTGTAAGTAAGAACTTTTTTACTTTGTTTTCAAATTTTAGTTTGCTGTCTGTCAGATATCGTATGTCACTGGATAAGACCAACAAATAAGTTTGGTTGCAGAATTGTCCATCGCTTTTTGTGCTAAAGACAACCTTAGTGTGGAGTAAAGAACCTCATTTTTTCTTCTGGTCCTGTGATTATGTACATTACTGTTCCTTTTGAACTGCAGTGGACTATTTACAACGAGCTTCATGAGGGAATAAATATACTGTGGAGCAGTAGTCAAAATGCCTAACTCCCTTAAACAGATGTCTATAAGATTATCCTCAGTAAGATGTCTATAAGATTATCGTCAATAAGCACCATACCTTATCCTTACAGCTTGTTTTTGAGAAATGAAGACTTTCTTAAAGAGGAGTTACTGAAAATATGCAACAAATTTCAACTTACTGATTTGTCTCTCCCCAAGATTTGCAATTATTGTAAGTGCAAATGTGGTTGAACTAAATTGTTTCAGGAATTCCAAAATGTTATTTTTTCCACTTTAAATTCTCATGAGTAGGGACACCAACGAATTTTGAAGTTTTCACCCTATTTATTATTTCCTCTCCATGTGGTACACATCATTGGTGTACTACCTCTTGATGTGATGTGCAGAACTGAATATGCTGTGACCATTCGTAGAAAACCATTTAATGATAGTATTAAGAACATTTTTTATCATTTCTTCTCTTGCCGTATGTTTGCTTGAACTGATTACAATACTAGTGTCATCGGCAGAAGAACCTAATTCTGCTTCTTTTATATTAGACGGAAGATTGTTTACATGTATGAGGGACCAACAACGGACCTAAAAATTGAGCCTTGGGGAATCCCACTTGTGATTTCTCCCCAGTCAGAATAATGTCCCGTGATTACATAGGTTGAATTACTAAGCACGACTTTCTGTATTGGTTATTGTACACTTTCAATGTCCCCTGTTTGGCTTAACCTGTAAGGATCCCATTTTCTTGAGCAGTATTTTAGAAGGGGACAGACGGACGTTTTGTAAACAATCTCCTTTGTGAAGTGTCTGCATCTTCCACTATTCTAACACTTAACTGAAATCTAGCATGACTTTACCTACGACCGAGCCTACGTGATCATACCATTTCATATCCCTACAAATTGTTACATCCTGGTGTTCGTATGAGTTGACTCATTCCACTTGTGACTCATTCATATCATTGTCATAAGATATTACTTTTCTGCTTTTTGTGAAGCGCACAACTTTGCATTTATGTACATTCACAACAATTTATCAATATTAGCACCACAGTGGCATATTATCAAAATATGACTGCATGTGCAGTATTTTCAGGCAGGACTTCATTACAGATAACAGCATCATCTGCGAACAATCTGAGATTACTGCTGATATTGTTTACCGGCTTATTATTACGCGAACAGAACGGCAGGGGGCCAAGTACTCTTCCCTGAGGAAAGCCCAAAGTTACTTATAATTGGGTCTATGATCTACCGAGAAATCCTCAATCAAGTCACAAAGTTTGTTTGATACCTCATATGATAGTACTTTCATTAGTACCCGTCGGTGTGGTACTGTGTGAAATTCTTTTTGGATGTCAAGATATACTCCATCTACCTGATTGCCTTGATCCATTGCTTCCAGGATGATATGTGAGAAAAGCGCGGGTTGAGTTTCAGTGACCAACGTCTTCGCAACCAATGCTGGCTGACATCAAGGTCATTCTGTTCAAGACACCTCTTTACGTTTGAGCCCAGTACATGTTCTATAACTCAACAACGGTTGGACGTCATTGAGACTGGGCGACAGTTTTGCGGATCCTTCTCGTAGTCAGCTGTGACCAGTGGTTTCCGTCGACCACTGGGCATAGGTTTTTGTTCCAGATACCTATGGTATATTGTGATTAAAATTCGGGCTAGCTAAACTGCAGATTTTGTATGTAATCTGACAGGACTTCTGTCAGGCCCTGGAACCTTGTTAAATTTTAGCGATTTCAGCTGTTTCTCAACGTCACTGACACAAAAATCTGTATCACTTATCTTTTCAGTGGTGCAGTACTGGAACTGGGACAGTAGTATGACTAGAAAGGAACAACTCAAAACAGAGTTCACCATTTCTGGAGGAAAGTCTGGTAACTGACATTTACTGTAGGGGAATGTAACGTGAGAACGTGGAAAGAGCCCAAATTAAGACTCATTCCACATCCCGAAAGCTCCTTTACGTCCAAAATACAACGTTATGCTGGTAAATGAAAGATGGACCTTATAGATGCTATCTGCAGATTATAGAAACAGTATAATTGGAGTTCTGACTTTTGAAAGAAAGGAGACTTGGGATTCATATCCCATCAACAACGAAGGCGTTAGAGACGGATCACAAGTTACCGTTTTAAGTTGACCACCTTCGCATTTGCCTTAAGTAAATACGGGAAACCATAGATAACCAAAGCCTGGATGTCCTGACGGGAATTTCATACACTGGCCTCCACAATGGTAGTCCACTGTGTTTATACCACTGTGCCGCCAAGCTCCTTTCTGAAATTCGAGTCATTTTTGTTTGGTAGTTACAGTGTACTTGAATAGCTTCCTTCTTTCATTGCATTCTAAGTCTTTGCCCGTGCAGCCATCTGCATACACTTTTTAATTGGTAGGTAGAAGAGTATGTTGTGCCAAGATCATGGTGTGCGTAGGAACACACGGTGTGTTTTTTGCCCTAATGACCGATTTTAGAAACACATAAAGAAATACGTACTAGACCGTCATAAGTGGTTATCGCCATTTTCTACAGCTTTTGTTGCTATTAGACGTGAGGTTGTTCAGAAATTGTATATATTTCGCAATCTACACATTTAGGTGCTGTATCATATGTTGTTGTTGTTGTGGTCTTCAGTCCTGATACTGGTTTGATGCAGCTCTCCATGCTACTCTATCCTGTGTAAGCTTCTTCATCTCCCAGTACCTACTGCAACCTACATCCTTCTGAATTTGCGTAGTGTATTCATCTCTTGGTCTCCCTCTACGATTTTTACCCTCCACGCTGCCCTACAATACTAAATTGGTGATCCATTGATACCTCAGAATATGTCCTAGCAACTGATCCCTTCTTCTTGTCAAATTGTGCCACAAATTTCTCTTCTCCCCAATTCTATTCCATACCTCCTCATTAGTTATGTGATCTACCCATCTAATCTTCAGCATTCTTCTGTAGCACCACATTTCGAAAGCTTCTATTCTCTTCTTGTCCAAACTATTTATCGTCCAAGTTTCACTTCCATACATGGCTACACTCCATACATAATACTGTCAGAAACGACTTCCTGACCCTTAAATCTATATTCGATGTTAACAAATTTCTCTTCTTCAGAAACGCTTTCCTTGCCATTGCCAGTCTACATTTTATATCCTCTCTACTACGGCCATCATCAGTTATTTTGCTCTCCAAACAGCAAAACTCATTTACTACTTTAAGCGTCTCATTTCCTAATCTAATTCCCTCAGCGTCACCCGATTTAATTCGACTACATTCCATTATCCTCGTTTTGCTTTTGTTAATGTTCATCTTATATCCTCCTTTCAAGACACTGTCCATTCCGTTCAGCTGTTCTTACAGGTACTTTGCTGTCTCTGACACAATTACCATGTCATCGGAGAAGCTCAAAGTTTTTATTTCTTCTCCATGAATTTTAATTTTTACTCCGAATTTTTCTTTTGTTTCCTTTATTGCTTGCTCAATATACAGATTGAATAACGTCGGGGATAGAATGCAACCCTGTCTCACTTCCTTCCCAACCACTGCTTCCCTTTCATGCCCCTCGACTCTTATAACTGCCACCTATTTTCTGTACAAATTGTAAGTAGCCTTTCGCTCCCTGTATTTTACCCCTCCACCTTCAGAATTTGAAAGAGAGTATTCCAGCCAACAGTGTTAAAAGCTTTCTCTAAGTCTACAAATGCTAGAAACGTAGGTTTGTCTTTCCTTAATCTATTTTCTACAATAAGTCGGAGGGTCAGTATTGCCTCACGTGTTCCAACATTTCTACGGAATCCAACCTCCCAGAGGTTGGCTTCTACCAGTTTTTTCCATTCGTCTGTAAAGAATTCGTGTTAGTATTTTGGAGCAGCGGCTTATTAAACTGATAGTTCGGTAATTTTCACATCTGTCAACACCTGCTTTATTTGGGATTGTAATTATTATATTCTTCTTGAAGTCTGAGGGTATTTCGCCTGTCTCATACATCTTGCTCACCAGATGGTAGAGTTTCGTCAGGGCTGGCTCTCCCAAAGCTATCAGTAGTTCTGATGGAATGTTGTCTACTCCTGGGGCCTTGTTTCGACTTAGGTCTTTCAGTGCTCTGTGAAACTCTTCACTCAGTATCATATCTCCTATTTCATCTTCACCTACATCCTCTTCCATTTCCATAACATTGCCATCAAGAACACCGCCCTTGCATAGACCCTCTATATACTCCTTCCATCTTTCTGCTTTCCCTTCTTTGCTTAGAACTGGGTTTCCATTTGAGCTCTTGATATTCATGCAAGTGGTTCTCTTTTCTCCAAAGGTCTCTCTAATTTTCCTGTAGGCAGTGTCTATCTTACCCCTAGTGATATACTCCTCTAAATCCTTACATTTGTCCTCTAGCCATCCCTGCTTAGCCATGTTGCACTTCCTGTCGATCTCATTTTTGAGACGTTTGTATTCCTTTTTGCCTGCTTCATTTACTGCATTTTTGTATTTTCTCCTTTCATCAATTAAATTCAATATCTCTTCTGATACCCAAGGATTTCTATTTTAGCCCTCGTCTTTTTACCTACTTGATCCCCTGCTGCCTTCACTATTTCATCTCTCAAAGCTACCCATTCTACTTCTACTGTATTTCTTTCCCTTATCTTGTCAATGGTTCCTTAATGCTCTCCCTGAAACTCTCAAAAGCTCTGGTTCTGTGACACTCTCACCCCAGTTTCGCGATAATACAAAACGTGCTGCTCTTCTTTCAAATGGCTCTGAGCACTATGGGACTCAACTGCTGAGGTCATTAGTCCCCTAGAACTTAGAACTAGTTAAACCTAACTAACCTAAGGACATCACAAACATCCATGCCCGAGGCAGGATTCGAACCTGCGACCGTAGCGGTCTTGCGGTTCCATGCTCTTCTTTGAACTTTCTCGATGTACTCCGTTAACGCTGTCAGAAAATGATCCCAGACCGCACAGCAGTAGTCCAGAAGAGGATGGACAAGTATAGTGCAGGCAGTCTGTTTAGTAGCTCTGTTTCATCTTGTAACTGTGCTGCCAATAAAACGCAGTTTTAGGTTCGCCTTCCCCACAACGTCTCCTATGTGTTCTTTCCAATTTAGGTAGTCCGTGTTTATAACTCCTAGGTATTTGGCTGAATTTACGGCCTTTATTTTTGACTGATTTATCGTGTAACCAAAATTTAACAGATTCTGAGCCGTGCGCAGCTCTTGTTCATGACATTTATTGTTTGTCATCTTCTCTTAGGGTACTGCCGCCTCGTTTTCTTACTCCATTTACTGGCGTCACTAACTTCCTGCCTTACCTGCGATGAGTGACAGCAGCAGCGCGTATCGATAAGTGCACTGTCGTACCATCTCTCGAGCGACCGATAGTACTTCCGGGTCATCGTGTGTCTGGAGTTCAGTCGGGATGCACCAGCAGTGAAGTGGGGCCGGCGCGCCAGTGAGGCGCGGACAGCCAGTGCTCGCCGACCGCTCGCGACACACTTGAACTGTCCGACGGCAGGAGACTGGAGGGGGAACGACCGTTGGCTGGTCATTCAGTCGGTGGTCTCATCGGTCGACGTGTATTTGGTCCTTCTGACCGTTTCCGGGCCTAGGCAGTCGGTCGGTTGGGGCAGAGCAGCGAGGAAGTCTCCGTGGCGCATGGTCAGGCCGGAGCCACTGGTGGCGTGCACGCGCGGTTGGAGTTGTGAGGTGCTTCTTGCGAGGGCTACAAAGTTCGTCGCCCACCTATCCTGGACGCTAAAGTTGAGTGCTCACTTAACCCATTATCAAGCCTCAACTGCTATCACATCTATTCGTTTGATCCTGGTTTTCACTTTCTGGGAAATTCCCATGAGCAACGTGTGTGTATTGAAGTCGGCTAGAATTGCCGACGTCTTCCTGTGTGGTGTTTAACTTAATTTAATTCATTCCTTCTTTAATTAAAGTGTACCAGCAGTATCTTCTGC
Source organism: Schistocerca americana (assembly GCF_021461395.2). Taxonomy (NCBI): domain Eukaryota; kingdom Metazoa; phylum Arthropoda; class Insecta; order Orthoptera; family Acrididae; genus Schistocerca; species Schistocerca americana. The sequence continues at coordinate 445,049,692 of NC_060126.1, forward strand.
CTTGTGGCCGTTGACGTTCTGCTGACATGCCCTGATCGTTGACGTAGCTTTTGGCAGTGTATTTTCCTCGTCGTGTTGATGCTGTCCAGCATGGCGTGTAGTTCGACAGCTGAGGTGTTGTTGGTAGTTTTTGGAGCGTATTCTGACTTGGCTGGATTGGGCACCAGTATCCGGTACACAGTGCTATTGACGTTTAGTTGTCGTTTTGCTGGTCAGATAGGTTCGTTGGCTGGCTTTCGGTTGGGGTGCCTTCCGCTTAAGAGGTTGTCGGTCTGGCTGCCTGTCTCACCTAAACGTGATTTAGTGTTACCTTCCCAGGCCGACCTTGGAACTTTCTGAGCGACGCTCCTTGTGTTTTACATAGTGATTTCCTTTTTAGTCTTAAGTACTGTGTGTGGCCTTTAGCCGAGTTTTCGCTTATCAGAATTGCAAGGCTTTTCTTCTTAGGCCTTGAGCCGTAAAAAAAAAAAAAAAAAAAAAAAAAAAAAAAAAAAAAAAAAAAAAAAAAAAAAAAAAAAAAGTTTCTTGTTTGGTATGTGGCATTCAGCCGAATTTCAGATTTTTAAAATTAAAATTGAAAATTCCTTGTTCCTAGGCCTTAACCCGTAAATTTGTTTCAAGTTGGTATGTGGCCTTCAGCCGAGTTTTCAGCCTTTTCAAATCAAAAGTTGAAAAATTTTGTCTAGGTCTTAAGCCATAAGAAATATTTTCTAGTTTGTATGTGACCTTCAGCCGAGTTTTCCAGCTTAAATTAAAAATTTGAAATTTCTTTGTCTGGGCTTTAAGCCGTGAGATTGTTTGGGTTTCGTATGTTGGCCTTCAGCCGAGTTTTATGTGAAGCATTTTAGGATAAAGCCTTTAGCCTATTTTAGCAGAAATTTAGAAGCTCTCCCCTTTAGGATTTAAGCCGTGAAATTGTTTTGTTGATATGCGGCCTTCAGCCGAGTTTTCTGCATCTTTAGATTAAACATTCAAAATCTTTGTCTTGGCCTTAAGCCGTAACACTGTCCTTCATTAATACGTGGCCTTCAACCGAGTTCTATGGAAAAAATTTAAGCTAAGGCTTTCAGCCTATTTATATTGAAAATAATTTTTTTTCTAAAGAAGTGAAACCTCCAGAAGAACTCCTGTACCTCAATTCCTTGCTTTGCCTTTGTACCTTGGATTTTCGATGTGGCCTTCAGCCGATTTAAATTAAATCAAAGGAGGTCTTTCGTTAAAACCTTGAGAGTTTTGACTCTTGCTTGTGTGATTGTGAGTTTTTACAAATGAAGTTTATATGTTGAGTGCAACTAACAGTAACTTATTTTGGCCCCTTTCCACGAATATAACCTCATCCGCTTTGTCCTGCTAGCCCAGGGATTTCAGATTCCTTTTAGCACTCATGTGGGTGAACTCATATGTTCATCAATCAGGGTCAATTGCCAATTTTCGCACTATACAGATATCTCTTCTGAATCGTTTTGCAATTTGTTTTGATCTTCTGACGTCTTTACTAGACCACAAACGACAGCATCATCTGCAATCAACCTAAAATGGCTGCTCAGATAGCATCCTAAATCGTTTATATAATAAGGAGCAGCAGAGGGTTTATAGCACTACCTTTGAGAAAGCCAGAAATTACTTCTGTTTTACTCGATGACTTTGTCAGTTGCTACGAACTGTGACCCCTCTGACAGAAAATCACGAATCCATAAGCATGTAATTTTATTACAAATCGCTTGTGAGATACAGTGTCAAAATCCTACTGGAAATCTAGAAACACGAAATCAATTTGAAGTCCCTTGTCAATGGTACTCAGCACTTCGTGCGAGTAAAGAGCTGGTTGTGTTTCATAAGAACGATGTTTTCTAAATCCGTGTTCACTGTGTGTCAATAGACCGATCTTTTCAAGGTAATTCATAATGTTCCAAAACAACATATGTTCCAAAATCCTACTGCATATCGACGTTAATGATATAGGCCCTCAGTTTGTTGGGCTACTCCTACAGCCTTTCTTGGATATTTATGTAACATGTGGAAGGGTAAGCCATAATTCGTCGTGTACCATTTTGTTCCTTCAAGCAGAAAAAGGTCAATATCTGATACTTGAAAATGAACAGAACTTCTTTAATACCTTAAAAACTTTACCTGTCTATAAAATGGAAATTTGTGTTAGTTGCCAATAGCATAAATTTCGAAAAGTATTTAACTTCTGTTTTTGATAATACTTCTGGTTAATCTGATGTTAGTTACTGGTTATTGGTGTGTAATAAAGTAATAATGTAACAGATAGACTATTAAATACAGTGTTACTGGGTGACGTTACTGCCACCCATTGCTGAGAGTTATCGTTACATTTTCCGCCACTATTTGGTGGTTATGTTACTGAGAGTGCTGGACATATGGGAGGAAGGTTGGGTTTTTCACACTGGAAAGGTGCTCCGTGTGGTTTCAGGGTCCTGTTGTCGGCAGAAGGCAATCCGTGAATCTCAACAGGAGAGGCGAGTCTCCACAGGGAGACGGGAAGTTCATGCAGAAGTAAAGCTACAGCCTTTGTGCTTTTGTGAGCAGAGCCAGAACCTGGCCAAGGTAAGGGTGGAGGATGGCATGCCTTCCCCATAGAATTGTTGAGTATGACATTTTTGCCGTTTCTGCATGTAGAGCAAAGGACAGCATGAAAAAGATGTTGCTTTCGCTCCAAAAGTTTTGGTCATTCAATCGATTTGTCACCCTGTCACCATACTTGGTGCGAAGAGTCCGACCAATCGAAGAGACACTTCTCCAGGCCAGTACCAACTTCGTGTCTGTTAATATGAGTTTTGTTGGCCAAGAGTGGGCAGCTTCTACTGCGTCCCCTTATTTTTGCATAAAATAAGCGATATTCTCGTCCATGACATTCGTAATAGCACTGTGTCATCCTCTTCGGGTAGAGTTTTTTTGAGAATAGAAATTGGGGGTGAGAGAAGTACCGGGTGATCAAAAGTCAGTATATACACTCCTGGAAATGGAAAAAAGAACATATTGACACCGGTGTGTCAGACCCACCATACTTGCTCCGGACACTGCGAGAGGGCTGTACAAGCAATGATCACACGCACGGCACAGCGGACACACCAGGAACCGCGGTGTTGGCCGTCGAATGGCGCTAGCTGCGCAGCATTTGTGCACCGCCGCCGTCAGTGTCAGCCAGTTTGCCGTGGCATACGGAGCTCCATCGCAGTCTTTAACACTGGTAGCATGCCGCGACAGCGTGGACGTGAACCGTATGTGCAGTTGACGGACTTTGAGCGAGGGCGTATAGTGGGCATGCGGGAGGCCGGGTGGACGTACCGCCGAATTGCTCAACACGTGGGGCGTGAGGTCTCCACAGTACATCGATGTTGTCGCCAGTGGTCGGCGGAAGGTGCACATGCCCGTCGACCTGGGACCGGACCGCAGCGACGCACGGATGCACGCCAAGACCGTAGGATCCTACGCAGTGCCGTAGGGGACCGCACCGCCACTTCCCAGCAAATTAGGGACACTGTTGCTCCTGGGGTATCGGCGAGGACCATTCGCAACCGTCTCCATGAAGCTGGGCTACGGTCCCGCACACCGTTAGGCCGTCTTCCGCTCACGCCCCAACATCGTGCAGCCCGCCTCCAGCGGTGTCGCGACAGGTGTGAATGGAGGGACGAATGGAGACGTGTCGTCTTCAGCGATGAGAGTCGCTTCTGCCTTGGTGCCAATGATGGTCGTATGCGTGTTTGGCGCCGTGCAAGTGAGCGCCACAATCAGGACTGCATACGACCGAGGCACACAGGGCCAACACCCGGCATCATGGTGTGGGGAGCGATCTCCTACACTGGCCGTACACCACTGGTGATCGTCGAGGGGACACTGAATAGTGCACGGTACATCAAAACCGTCATCGAACCCATCGTTCTACCATTCCTAGACCGGCAAGGGAACTTGCTGTTCCCACAGGACAATGCACGTCCGCATGTATCCCGTGCCACCCAACGTGCTCTAGAAGGTGTAAGTCAACTACCCTGGCCAGCAAGATCTCCGGATCTGTCCCCCATTGAGCATGTTTGGGACTGGATGAAGCGTCGTCTCACGCGGTCTGCACGTCCAGCACGAACGCTGGTCCAATTGAGGCGCCAGGTGGAAATGGCATGGCAAGCCGTTCCACAGGACTACATCCAGCATCTCTACGATCGTCTCCATGGGAGAATAGCAGCCTGCATTGCTGCGAAAGGTGGATATACACTGTACTAGTGCCGACATTGTGCATGCTCTGTTGCCTGTGTCTATGTGCCTGTGGTTCTGTCAGTGTGATCATGTGATGTATCTGACCCCAGGAATGTGTCAATAAAGTTTCCCCTTCCTGGGACAATGAATTCACGGTGTTCTTATTTCAATTTCCAGGAGTGTATTTGAAAACTGAATAAATCACGGAATAATGTAGATAGAGAGGTACAAATTGCCACACATGCTTGGAATGACAAGGAGGATTTATTAGAACCAAAAAAATACAAAGGTTCAAAAAATGGCGCTTCATCTGATCAGAATAGCAATAATTAGCATAACAAAGTAAGACAAAGCAAAGATAACGTTCTGTACAGGAAATGCTCAATATGTCCACCATCATTCCTCAACAATAGCTGTAGTCGAGGAATAATGTTGTGAACTGCACTGTAAAGCATGTCCGGAGTTATAGTGAGGCATTGGTGTCGGATGTTGTCTTTCAGCATCCATAGAGATGTCGGTCGATCCACTTGCGACTTCAGGTAACCCCAAAGCCAATAATCGCACGGACTGAGGTGTGGGGACCTGGGAGGCCAAGCATGACGAAAATGGCGGCTGAGCACACGATCATCACCAAACGACGCGGCCAAGAGATCTTTCACACATCTAGCAATACTACAGTTTTTTTTTGTTCTAATAAAACCTCACGTCATTCCAAGCACGTGTGTCAATTTTTATCTCTCTATCTACATTATTCCGTGGTTTATTAAGTTTTCAAATTTATACTGACGTTTTGATCACCCGGTATGTTTCGTGTTCTGACCACAACGCGACTGGTCTCCCTGCTGCTAGATGCCCGCGTTCCTGATTTTGAATAAATACAAGTTTTGCAATCTGCGGTAGCACTATCCCTACTTTGAGCAGCTCTCTGCTTACTTCATCTGGTGTGATGAGTTGCCCATTTCACTGTAATTTGTGATGTTGTCCCATTAACGTTGAATTATCGAGGTGCCTAAATAACGATAACTTGTTGGGTTTTCTCCACGCAGTCTTCCGTATAATACACTTCCCCACAGCGTTAGCGTCATTTCTGTGAATTCAATCCAAATGTTTAGACCTTTGCCTTATCTCAACTACTTGTGAATTGCCACACGCTTAGTGCAAATAAAAATTTGTTAGACTTGACATAAATTACAAGATCCTATAAACTGTCGAAAAACTTTTTCGTGATTAGGTGACCAAATAATAATAAATATGACCTGTCGCACACGTACGCTTATCGTTCTCACTGACTGTGTTCTCGTTGTGGCCAACTTCAACCTCCATTCTCTTATTATTGCCTGAAGGTAACGAGCGTTGCACTCACTCGTCTTATTTGATTATAAATATGCTTACTGACTAGGAAGAGCTGTGTCGATTTCTCCCTAAGATTATAAGTTTGCTGCGTGTTGTTTCATGACTATTTGGCCAACGACTGCGCAATATTCAGACGTAGTAACCAACAACATTTTATCCTAACAGAAATATTTTAATTCTGTAATTTTGACCGCATATTTGTAATTGCATTTTAAATATGTTTTATAACTTATTTTGAAAGATATTGTAATGTTTACAGTCGTATTTGAAAGATATTGTAATCTTTACAGTCGTATTTTGAAAGATAAGTGGATATGTACAGACATGAGATGTCTGCACCACGTCCATAAATGAGGATAAAAAAATGTAAATTTCATTTTCTGTACTCTTAAATTATCTTTGGATACACTATACCAGAGACGTTACAAGTATTGCCGTACAGTCAATTTAATCTTTGACTCTGTCAATGTCATCATTTACTAACGAACTTTAAACGCAAGTTTAAATACCATAGCATAGCCAGTTGAATCTTTAGTACTGTCAGCGAACCTGAAACGTAATCTTTAATGTTGTTCGGCCAGCTTAAAACGTAAGTCAGCATACTCGAAATAGGATATGTACTTTCCGTAATGTCAATGTAAGTTTCCTCTGTTGTCTCAATTTTTATCTTTTACAGTGAATACTCTGACGATGCTCTTGTTCATTTCAAAAACTTGCTTTTATCGAGAAGTGACGCCCACGAACACAGCTTAAATTTTCAACAATCTGGCAAGACTTTTCACTGTTGCAACGTTTTTAAATTGCAATCTAATATTTATTCCTAGCTAAATGACCATGTCGTACTTTGGAATATGTCTTCACTTTTGGGAAAACCTTAATTTTCTGGAAAAAAAAATTTTTATGTCATAAAAAGACTGGGTACTTAAATAACTAATGGTATCGCATAAAATGGAATAAGAAGTTATTTTAAGGTTCTACTACAGGTCAAGATAGAAGTGAAAGTCTGACAAGCGTACCTCGATATACCACTCTGCTCTACTCATTTTTTGCAATGTCTTGTCATGTTTCTAAATGGTTGAAGTAGGTCGGATGTAACATTTTTGCTTAGCTATTTGGCAAGACATAACTAGTTAGAAATGAAGGTTCGAAATTAAATATTGGATTGTCTCGTAAGTTCTCGCGCGGTCCACCAATAGCGCCTGCAAACACTGCACCCGCCGTGTCGCCCAGACATACACAGTTGCCTAACCTCCCCTACGACTTAGAGCTCTACCATGTGACACGTGAATATGGGAGTACGTTTGTGCCTGACGCTGTATATAACAGCGTGAACGTGTGTTTACAAGCTATGGAAAGCAAGAAGGAACATTTCCGACATTTTTGCTCCTTTACTGTCGTAAGGGGAAACTCGCCTCACAAATATTTGTGCTGTATACTGGTACGATGCAGTACTGGTTGGAGCATGTCATGTGATTTGGGACTTCGCCCTCACAGACGAATCTCGATCTGGGCGGCTAACGGTTACGAGCTTGGAACGCCTTAATGACATGATAGTCAACAATCCACGAATGACATTGGAGTTCAATGTCGCTCGTGCTACTGCAGCAAGGAACTTGAAGAAGCTGGGTTACGTAAATATTAGTGATGTATAGGTTCCTCATGAATTGAGTGTACATCTACGTCTACATATATACTCCGCTAGCCACCAAGCGGTGTGTGGTGGAGGGCCCAGTTCGGGCCAAAGTCATATTCCCCCCCTCCCCCCCTCCCCCCTCCCCCCCCCTCCCACCCCCCTCCCCCTCTGTTCCACTAGCGGATCGCGCGAGGGAAAAACGACTGTCTGAACGCCTCAGTACGAGCTCTAATTTCCCTTATCTTTGAATGGTGATCATTGCTCAATTGGAAAGTTGATGGTAATAATATGTGCTCTACGTCATCGGTGAAGATCGGATTTCGGAATTTAGTGAGCAGCCCCTTCCGTTTAGCGTGCGTTCTATCTGAAAGTGTGTCCCACTTCAAACTTTCTGGGAGATTTGTAACGCTCTCGCGATAGCTTGTAACGCCGCAAATGCATATCCTCCATCTACTGTACTATTAATTTTTTCCTTATTTTGTTACTTGAAGATATGACATTTCTGTGTCTTTATATATTGTAATTGTTTTACCATTTGTATATATATATATATATATATATATATATATATATATATATATATATATATACGCTGGGTCTTGCCTAGGGAAAACTATGCTATCGAACGATTACATCGATAGGTCGTGTGGAGAACCAAAGTGTTTAGGATCTTTGGTAGTGTTAACTCTGCCTCGTGGAGCGCGGGCAGAGCAGAGTCTGGCTGGAGGAGGGCAGTGGAGCAGGTGTGTTGTGTGACGCTCCCGCGAGATGCCGCGCTTTCAGGGTTTGGCAGCATGTAATTGCGCTCGACTTGCTATGATGGTTTCTGACACGGTGTCGCGGACGGGAAGCGTTAGCTGGCACACAGCAAGAGCCCGTTTCGGCTGGTGACCGTGTCGAGAAGAAGGCGCGCCAACATCCAGCTCCTGCAACAGCGACGGCCGACAATGAGTGACTGTCGCCACCTCCCCGATCGACGACTGCAAACCTTCAATCAACCCACAAGGAAGACTAAAAGCACGTAAAGTTTTAGAACTGTATGGCAGACCTCAGCTTTTAAAATTGTTGCATCACAAAATTACAGCAACTTAGCTTGAACCTTTGTTGCTCATTGTCCCAATTGCATTACCAAGCAGGGTCCCTTCCTTTTCCGAAATGAACCCGAGTGTCGTTGAAATTCAAATGCCAGCATTAAAGTAATATCATTCCATTTCACTGCTTTAATTTCAAAGTTCAGTTAAAGTATTCATAGCTGGCTAGAATATTTAGATTACACAAGCACAAATTAAGAGTGCGAGTTTTGTTACCATATTTTAGCTTACCTATGACTACAGCTCAGCTTGGTACGTACTAAATTTTACTATTGTTAATTGTTCAGAATCATTTAATTCAAGTTCAAAGTTAAATCTCTTATTTCTAAATTGCGTAGATTCAAGTAGCTTTTGAATCGTTTGTTGAGGTAGCCCAAGACTAACCTTATTTTATTGAATTTCGTAGTGCTTCAGTTTTCCGGTTTTATTAATTCTTTTGCTAAATTAAGTCAGAGTGTAGCTAAATTTATTACTTCTAACAAACGTTCAGTTTTCACACAACACATGTCAACCTTCAGTTGCCACACTTTTAGTGCTAATTATATGTGCATTAATCTTTCATTTTCAGTTATTATAGTAGTTTTCCATAGGACTGGCGACCGTAATTTTCCCCAAATCTCAAATATCTAATTAACGCCAGTTAATTGTTAACGTAACGACCGCTCATTTACTTTCTTTATTTACTTTACCCTTTTTTAAAATTAATTTTTATCAGTTTCATTTGCATTTTTCCTTTCATTTAGATGTAACCCTTTCCTCCCTCTTTACCGACAGAGTAACTTCGGTGACGATTGCTTTTCCCAAATTTCCATTAGGTAAACGCGGTTTGAATTTTTCACTGTCATTAAGGTCGATAAGTGAGGGGGAGGTTACAAGCTAAATGTACCAGTCACGAATCTTGCCGCTCTTCTTTGGACCTTCTCAAAACTTTGAATCAGACCCAACTGCTAAGGGTCCAATACAGACGAACAATACTCTAAGACTAGACGAACTAACGTATTGTAAGCCATTTCCTTTGCTGAAGGTCTGCATCGCTTCAGGATTCTACCAATAAACCGCAATCTAGAGTTCGCCTTACCCATTACTTGATAATGTGATCTTTCCATTTGAGATCATTTCGAACAGTGACACCCAGATACTTGACGGATGTTACCACTTCCAAAGATGGGCATTTATTTTGTACTAGCCTTGTTATACGCGGTAGGTTACACTTACTAATATTGAGAGATAACTGCCAGTCATTACACCACGCATTTATTTTCTGCAAATCTTCATTGATTTGTTCACAACTTTCGTATGATACTACTTCCCTGTAGACTACAGCATCATCGGCAAACAGTCTAATACCACTGATAGTACAATCAATCAGATCGTTTATGTAAATCGTAAAAAGCAGCGGACCTATTACGCTGCCCTGGGGCACACTTGAGGTTACTCTTGTTTCTGTTGAAGTCACCCCGTTCAGGACGACATACTGCTCCCTGTCTGTTAGAAAACTTTCTATCCAACCGCATAAGACATCGGACAGATCGTAAGCGCGCACTTTTTGGAGAAAGTGACAGTGCGGAACTGAGTCGAACGCCTTTCGAAAGTCGAGAAATATGGCATCAACCTGGGAGCTGGTTTCTAGAGCCTGTTGTATATCATGCACAAAGAGGGCCAGCTGTGTCTCGCATGACCGCTGTTTCCTAAAACCGTGCTGGTTTCTGCAGATGAGCTTCTCAGAGTCTAGAAAGATCATTATGGCTGAACACAAAGTATGTTCCATTATTCTACAACAAATAAATGTCAGTTAAATTGTCCGATAATTATGTGCATCCGATTTTCTATCCTTTTTATAGATTGCTATGACCTGGGCCTTCTTCCAGTCCCGTGGAACTTTCCGCTGTTCCCATGATCTCTGATAGATGATGAATAAGTAAGGTGCTATATTTGTAGCATAGTCAACATAAAAGCTCACCGGGATGCCGTCTGGACCAGATGCCTTCCTGGCCTCTAAGGATGTTAACTCTTTCACAGTCCCAGATACACTTAACACTATGTAAGCGATCCTCGCGTCCGTTCGATAACTGAAAGGGGGAATGGTGCTGCAGTCCTCTATCGTAAACCAGTTTTTAAGCTAGGTTTAGAATTTCTGCCTCCTGTTTATCATCATCATTTACGTTACCCGTACTGTCGGCAAGAGAAGGTATTAAATAATTTGTAGCGTTCATAGATTTTACGTACGACCAAAATTTTTTGGGAATATTTTTAGAATCTGCAGATAAAATATTGCTTTCAAATTCGTTAAAAGGATCTCTCATTGTCCTTCTGACAGTTGCTTTAATTTCGCATAATTTCTGTTTGTCAGCGGGGCAGTGACTACGTCTAAAACGACTGTGCAAAATTCTCTGCTTTCTTAGAAACTTCCTAATATCTTTGTTGTACGAAGGTGGATCCTTTCCCTCCCCTATATTTTTGCTAGGCACATACTTCTCTGGTACATGGCGGACAATACCATTAAATTCCGACCAAAGATGCTGAACTGAGTAAAGCGAATTTGATTCAATGCGTGTCCATCTGTGACTCCTCACTCAGACGCTATCAGAATGTGCCTCTTCTGGAACGGCTGGTAACTGCAGATGACAAGTGGATAGTGTACAACAACACCTGCAAAAGTAAATCGTGGCGTAAGACAGGCCTGTCACCACTATCGGTTCCTAAACTAGGGTTGCATCCGAAAAAAGTTCTGCTGTGCACCTGAGATTGCAGAGGCGAATGAGACGATCACTTCCGAGACGCACTCTTCGCAGGTGGACCGTCTCAAGGCAGCCACTGATGAGAAACGATCGGATCTGGGAAACGCTGTTGCCTTTCACCATGACAACGCCAGATCACATATCTCTATGGTGACACGTCAAAAGCTGTGTTCTTTTGAGTCGGATGTGATTCCCTACCCGCCGTATTCGCCAGACAATATCCTGTCTGACTTTCATCTGTTCCGTTCCCTGTAAGATTTCCTGAATGGCAAACGCCTCACCTCCTTAGAGGACAGCAGACTGAACCTTGAAGAGCTCAACAACTTGAAAACCCTCTCATTTTGGAAAAATGGCATTTATAAGCTAGAAATGGCAATAAATTGTTGACGGTACTGGTGTATACTGCAGGAAATAGTTTGTTTACAAAACCAATCCACCTTATTTATGTTGTGCGCGACCTTGTGTGTGAATGAAAGGTATACACCATATAACTAGGTAAATAAAAGATTTACATTAGCGAGAGAACTATTGGTAATATGTGTGTTACATAGGTTCTAGAAGAGTCAGTTATACACATAAGCCAAAACATTGTGGTCATCTGATTAATAGCTTGTATGTCCGTCTTTGAAACGAAATACATCACTGTTTCCGCGTATTAGGGATGCGAAAGTTTGTTGATAGTGAAACGTCCCCTTTTGAACAATTATACATGACTGTGCTTAAACTGACACACAATATTTTTAGCGCAACGCAATCTGACTTTCAAAAATCTCTACAAATGAATGGCCCTGACTAACATTAACCTATACCTTTCACAAATCACTTACCTCACCAAAAATCTTCGTTACTCGAACTACTGCAGTACAGCGAGCGCCACTACTGCCAGCTAAATAAAAGATTCAAACTACTGAAGGCACTAACTACTGATAGGCATAGTTAGCAAATGAAAGATTTTGATAGAGAACAAACAATGTATTTACCTTAATAGTCATAATTGACATCCAGTCTTACAAATTTCAAAACTCCGCCATCTCTCTCCCCACATCCACCACCGCTGGCGGCTCACCTCCAACTGCGCAACGCTACGTGCTGTTCACATCCAGCTGCCCAACACTACAATAGCAGACAACAATGCAAACTAGCCACAGACCGCACACAGCACAGCTAGTGATTTTCATACAGAGCGCTACGTAGCGCTGCCAATAAGAAAACATAAACAGCCTACTTACAATAGGTATGTGGAGGGATTAGATGTCTGCACATAGGTTATGTAATTCGCGTAAACAACAGCCCGTTGATCCGCGTACGCGATGATAGCGCCCGCTAGAAACCCAGATGGATTCCATAGGAATTACAGCAAGCAAATTTGGTCACCAAGACGTCAACGTCAGTTCACTATAATGCTCTCAAACCACTACAGCACGATTCTGTCTTCTAGACACGGACAATTATACTGCTGAAAGATGACATCGTCACCAGGGAAGACATCAAGAACGAAGGGATGAAGGTGGTTCGCAGCTGACAGCTCGCCTTAGATTACTACCACAGGTCCCTTGCAAGCGCAGGAGAATGTCTCTCGTAGCACAATACTGCTTCCACCAGCTTGCATCGGTGTCGCACTGCACATTTAGACTCACCGTTCACCTCGATGACAGTATTTGTTCATACGACCACGACCTAGTGTAGCAAAATGTGATTCACCCGAAGACGTAATAGGTTTCCGCTGTTCGCTGATCGAATCCCGAGGGTGCCGTGCCCACTGCAACCGTAATTTACGATGTCGTTGGGTCAACGTGTGAACCTTCGTCACCAGTTGGCGTAAGACTCGCGGTATACGTTACGCGTCCTATGCTGACAGCGAAGCAAGAGCTGGAAATCCATCGCTGTCCCCTCAGAGACGCCTCCAACCACCGCGGAATAACTGCTTTAATACCTTTAATTTCCTTTACTGCTTACTTAGTATACATATTGTATAACATCGTTGATAAGCTACAATCCAGTCTCACTGCCACTGCTTGCCTTTACTCTTTAAACCGCCGTCTGGTATCAGCGAAATTAAATATAAACTTTCAATCTGTGTGTTTTGCACCAGTTACCTTCATAATTTCAAAGAGTGTATTCTAGCCCGACTTGTCAAACGCTTTTCCCAAATCTAACCTGTCTGCTAACGTAAGTCGTAGAGTCATTTCTTTGGAGCTGGATTTATTACTCTATTCTTGAAGTCTGATATATCTTGCACGCCAGGCGGAATTTCTTTAATTTTTGAGAAATTTCTGTTGGAGTAAAGCGGTTTTTTATTACTTAAATGAACATGAACAGTCACAACCGCAAGAAATTTCTTTTGTTTATGAGGTTACCGGCTTCGGTCTGTTTTAGACTATCTTCAGACCTCATACCATAATGGTAGGCGGTGGCTGTCAACGGGGCAGGCGCTATGGCTGTACGAACGGTAACTGCTCAGTTCCTGGAGTCGTAGCTCTTGCTCCGTTCTAAACCACCGTGGTGCGAGGTCTGAAGATGGTCTAAAACAGAGCGAAACCGGTAACCTCATTAAAAAAAAGGAATTTCTTGAGGTTGTGACTGTTCATGTTCATTTTTATCGAATTTCTTCGTTACTTGTAGCTCTCCTAGGAGAGGGAGTGTCATTCACCCCAGGGGCCTCGTTTTACACTTAGGTCGACCAGTGCTTCTGTCTACTTCTTCTCGCAGCTTGAAGTATCCTATCTCAGCTTCATCTACTTGCTCTTCTTTTGCTATAATATTGTTCAATTCTCTATTAAACATTCAATTCTCGAAAATTTTTGAAAATACTGACAGTATTGATATGGCCCCAGTAATTCTTACTAACACTTTACTTCTCTTTTTGTGAAGTGGCGTGACAACAGCGTATTTAAGTCTCGTAGGCAAATACCACTGTGAAAATACTTGTTACACAAGTAACTCATCATACTCCTAAACTCCGCTGAACGCCATTTCTCTATTTCACTACTCCTTAGTGCATCAGAACCACTCCACCATTTATTTTTAAGAGAGTTTATTCAATGAAAACTTTTGGAGATGTATGATGAAGTTGAATTTTATGAAACTAGTTTGGAAGGCTTTCCTTAATAACTGTAGGCTATATGCGAAGGAAGTCTTGAAACCTAAGTTATATGCTACTGACAAAATATTATTTGCACGTTCCTGCAATTTTAGTGCTACATCTGATCAGTTACTTTTCAAACAAATATTTCCCGCTTCTTGATTCGTGTTCTCTGTCTCATACTCTGCTATGTCCTTTACTTCGTTGCTGGAGGAGCTTATTCTTTTTGGAAGTACACAAATTCTGATGCTGTGATCACTCTGAGAAGAATTTTGTTGTACAGTTTGTAGCGTGATGTAACTCCGTCATCATCCATGCCCATTGACGTCAAATCGAGTTTCTCTTTGTTTTGAATAGTATTCTGATACTTCCAGAATGAGATTTTCACTGTCATTCTGGAAACATCCCCCAGGCTGTGGCTAAGCCATGTCTCCGCAATATCCTTTCTTTCAGGAGTGCTAGTTCTGCAAGGTTCGCAGGAGAGCTTCTGTAAAGTTTGGAAGGTAGGAGTCGAGGTACTGGCAGAAGTAAAGCTGTGAGGACGGGGCGTGAGTCGTGCTTGGGTAGCTCAGTTGGTAGAGCACTTACCCGCGAGAGGCAAAGGTCCCGAGTTCGAGTCTCGGCCCGGCACACAGTTTTAATCTGCCAGGAAGTTTCATTCTGATACTATTTGTAATGCAGTGTTTAGTTGCATTTACTCTGCTTCCAACGCAACCGGAAAAGAATTTTTAAAGTAATCTATGACCATGTTAACTGGGTACTTGGTACTTTCATTTACATCAGGGGTATTGCACATATCTTTCCATTCTGTATTTCACAAATTCCTCACGTTAAAGGCGAGGATCGGTGCTTGTTACAGAGAAGGTGACGCCTTTATTTCTTTTCTCTACAACTGCTTGTCTAACAGTCTCAACATTTTTTCTAAAGTAAGGTTTCGATCGTCAGAGGTACTATCGTGAACGTTATGGTCGTGAAAGCGACAATCGTGAACTAATTTCAGCGTGCGTATTTAATGGAAAGAACTGTTCAGTCTCAAAAACACAGTGTTCTGTGGTAACGTGTCTTATGAACTTCTGTTCGAGAGTAACTTTTCACTAATGTATTATAATCAGTTTCTAATTTACTGGAGAATGACACATTTTAAGTCAGTACCTTCCGGTTGGAGTTGGTTCCCTAAAAAAAATCATATTTAGCTTTATACAGGGGTATTTTTAAGTACTCTGCGGTTCCAGAATGTGACTCTCCGAAAACTAAGATCCATACAGAGCAAGACGCCTATCAGTGAATAGTGCATCTCTCCTTAAGTTTCGATTCATAATAAGAGCCGTGACGCAGTTACAGAGCACACTACTAGGAGGCATACTTGTGGGGACATGTAAACAAATCATCCGTTCTGTACTGTCTCATATAATGAGTCCGCGCATGCAGGCAGGCAACCAAATGAACAGTCTTGCAATGCGGCCTCCTGTCCTACAACTACAATGAACTGCTCACGCGTGCTCTTCTACCCGTATTGACGTTTACCGCATCAGAAACGATGCAACGTGTTGAGAGTTTAAAACTTGGAATAATGTTGTATCACTGATGTGTGCTATTTTTCTACATGCTGTAAGTAGGCTGTTTACGTTTTCTTATTGCCGACGTTACATAGCGCTCCGTATGAAAATCACTGGCTGTGCTGTGTGCAGTCTGTGGCTAGTTTGCATTGTTGTCTGCCATTGTAGTGTTGGGCAGCTGGATGTGAACAGCGCGTAGCGTTGCGCTGTTGGAGGTGAGCCGCTAGCAGTAGTGGATGTGGGGAGAGAAATGGCGGAGTTTTGAAATTTGTAAGACTGGATGTCATGAACTGCTATATATATTATGACTATTAAGGTAAATACATTTCTTCTCTATCAAAATCTTTCATTTGCTAACTATGCCTATCAGTAGTTAGTGCTCTCCGTAGTTTGAATCTTTTATTTAGCTGGCAGTAGTGGCGCTCGCTGTATTGCAGTAGTTCAAATAACGAAGATTTTTGTGAGGTAAGTGATTTGTGAAAGGTATAGGTTAATGTTAGTCAGGGCCATTCTTTTGTAGGGATTATTGAAAGTCAGATTGCGTTGCGCTAAAGATATTGTGTGTCAGTTTAAGGACAGTCATGTATAATTGTTCTAAGGAGATGTTTCAATGTGCCCTCTGACAATACATGCATAGCGATAAAAGTATGGAGGAGTGGTTTTCATGGAGTTGTAGTGGTTAATGTGACAACTTTTCATGCGAGGGGCGTTCAGTGCAAAACATTTATTCCGTGGCCACTTTCAGTTGAAAAAAAATGCGGTATTTGTTGTGGAACGTCTTGGAATATTCCCGTTTGAGCCCTATAGTTTTATGAAATGCCTATATGTGACAGCGCTGTACGCACCATTAAAAATGGCGTCAGTAACGGAGACATGTGACTGAGCTTCTTTTGATGGAAAACCAGTGCATCGCCGGTATACATAGATGATTGTCCGGAGCCGCGCGACTGCTACGGTCGCAGGTTCGAATCCTGCCTCGGGCATGGATGTGTGTGATGTCCTTTGGTTAGTTAGGTTTAAGTAGTTCTAAGTTCTAGGGGACTGAGGGCCATAGATGTTAAGTCCCATAGTGCTCAAAGCCATTTGAACCATATATGATTGCAGAATACCTACGGAGATCTGGCAGAGAACAAAAGCGCGGTGAGTCGTTGGGCGAGGCGTCTGTCATCATCGCAACAAGTCCGCGCAACCCTGTACAAACTCCTGCGTGCCGGCCGCTGCACACGGCTGTGACTCCTGCAATGCTGGATTGTGCGGACACTCCCCTTCGAGGAATGACAATCAAACATCTCGCTGCTACAAGGATAATCTGCAAATCACATTTAAGTGCCTGGCAAAGGGTTCATCGAACCACCTTTACAATTCCTTATTATTCCAATCTCGTATAGCGAACGGAAAGAACGAACACCTACATCTCTCGGTACGATCTCTGATTCCCCTTATTTTATCGTGGTGGTCGTTTATCCCAATCTACGTCGGTGTCAACGAAATATTTTCGCATTCAGAGGAGAAAGTTGGTGATTGGAATTTCGTGAGAAGATTACCGAAGATTACGTTGCAACGAAAAACGCTTTTCTTTTAATAATGTCCAGCCCAAATCTTATATCATTTCACTCTCTCCCATATTTGCGATAATACAAAAGATGCTGCTTTTCTTTGAACTTTTTCGATGTACTCCGTCAGTCCTATGTGGCAAGAATCCCACACCGCGCAGCAGTATTCTAAAAGAGGACGGACAATCGTAGGGTAGGCAGTCTCCTTAGTAGATCCGTCGCATTTTGTAACTGTCCTGTCAATAAAACGCAGTTTCTGGTTAGCCTTCCCCAAAACATTTTCTGTGTGTTACTTCCAATTTAAGTTGTTCGCAATTGTAATTCGTAGGTATTTAGTTGAATTTGCGGCCTTTAGATTTTACTGATTTATTGTGTAACCGAAGTTTAACCAATTCCTTTTAGAATTCATGTGGATGACCTAACACTTCTCGTTATTTAGGGCCAACTACCAATTTTCGCACCATACGGATATCTTTTCTAAATAGTTTTTCAATTTGTTTTGATCTTCTGATGAGTTTTTAGTCGATAAACGACCGCGTCATGTGCAAACATCCTAAGACGACTGCTCAGATTGTCTCCCAAATCGTTTATATAGATAGGGAACAGCAAAGTGTCTATAAAACTATCTTGGGGAATACCAGAAATCACTTTTGTTTTACTCGATGACTTTCCGTCAATTACTACGAACTGTGACCTCTCTGAAAGGAAGTGTCAAATCCAGTCACATAACTGAGATGATATTCTATAATTACGCAATTTCACTACAAGCCGCTTGTGTGGTACAGTGTCAAAAGACTTCAGGAAATACGGAAATAGCCGGCCGGAGTGGCCGTGCGGTTCTAGGCGCTACAGTCTGGAACCGAGCTACCGCTACGGTCGCAGGTTCGAATCCTGCCTCGGGCATGGATGTGTGTGATGTCCTTAGGTTAGTTAGGTTTAATTAGTTCTAAGTTCTAGGCGACTGATGACCTCAGAAGTTAAGTCGCATAGTGCTCAGAGCCATTTGAACCATTTGAATACGGAAATACAGAATCGATCTGAAATCCCTTGTCAGTAGCACTCAATACTTCATGCGAATAAAGAGCTTGTTGTGTTTCAGAAGATCGATGTTTTCTAAACCCATGTTGACTGTGTGTCAATAGACCGTTTTCTTCGAGATAGTTCATAATGTTCGAACACAATACATGTTCCAAAATCCTGCTGCATATCGACGTTAATTATTATGGCCCGTAATTAAGTGGATTATTCCTACTACCGATCTTGAATATTGGTGTGACCTGTGCAACTTTCCAGTCTTTGGGTACGGATCTTTTTCGAGCGAACGGTTGTATATGATTGTTAAGTATGGAGCTAATGCATCAGCATACTCTGAAAGGAATTTAATTGCTACACAGTCTGGACCAGAAGACTTGCTATTTTTAAGTGATTTAAGTTGCTTCACTACTCCGAGGATATTTATTTCTACGTTACTCATGTTGGCACCCGTTCTTGGTTCGAATTCTGGAATATTTACTTCCTCATCTTTTGTGAAGGCAATTCGGAAGGCTGTGTTTAGTAACTCTGCTTTGGCAGCACTGTCTTCAATAGTATCTCCACTGCTATCGCGCAGAGAAGGCATTGATTGTCTCTTGCCGCTGACATAATTCTCATACAACCTGAATCTCTTTGGATTTTCTGCCAGGTTTCGAGACAGTTTCGTTGTGGAAGCTGTTATAAGCATCTCGCATTGAAGTCCGTGCTAAATTTCGAGCTTCTGTAAAAAATCGCCAGTCTTGGGGATATAGCGTCTGTTTAACTTTGGCATGATGCTTCGTTGTTTCTGCAACAGTGTTCCGGCCCGTTTTGTGTACCAAGGAGGATCAGCTCCGTCGTTTGTTAATTTATTTGGTATAAATCTCTCAATTGCTGCCGATACTATTTCTTTGAATTCAAGCCACATCTGTTCTACAATTATATTATTAATTTGAAAGGAATGGAGGTTGTCTCTCAGGAAGGCGTTAAGTGAATTTTTATCTGCTTTATTGAATAGGTATATTTTTCGTTTATTTTTGGAGGATATGGGGGTTACAATATTCAGTCTCGCTACGACAACCCTGTGTTCACTAATCCCTGTACCCGTTTTGATGCTTGTTATTGACTCTTGGTTATTTGTTGCTAAGAGGTCAAGTGTGTTTTTACAACCGTCTACTATTCGCGTGGGCTCTTGAACTAACTGCTCGAAATAATTTTCAGAGAATACGTTTAGCACAATTTCGGATGATGTTTTATGCGTACCTCCGGAAAGTCACCACGAACTATAATCGTATGAGTCGGGTACGTGTTTGAAATCAAACACAAGTTTTCTTTGAACCTTTCAGCAACTGTACCATCTGAATTGGGAGGTCGGTAAAAGGATCCAATTATTATTTTATTCCGGTTGCCCAGAATGACCTCTGGCCATACTAGTTCACGGAAAGTATCTACTTCAGTTTCGCGACAAGGTAAACTACTTCTAACAGCAACAAACACGCCACCGCCAACCTTTCACACTCAACTGTTCTTCCTCATCCACCCTACAACCCGGATCTCGCACCTTCTGACTTCCATCTCCTTGGCCCAATGAAGGATGCATTCTTGAGGGGTTTACGGTGGAGATGAATGCTTATCTTTGGTTTACAAAGATTTGATCATAAAGTGTTTGGTCAGTCTTTCTGTCCTGCTGATCCAGCAGGAAGTTGGTTCCGAAACTGCCTATTAGAGTGAGCCATGCGAGCATAAAGGCACTCCCATCGAGCTGGCCTAAGGTCGTCTCAATGAACGGAGATTATGTTGGACAATAGGGAGTGGTAGCCAAAAATGTAGGGAATAATACGGTGTATTGAAATCCTGAATGAAACCCTACCGGCTGTCGGAAAAAAAATGTGTTGCATTACTTATTGAACATCAGTCGTACACATATAGCTCCCCAATTTTAACACTTGTTTCTTACTTTTTTTAATAGAATTATTTTTTCTGTAGCATTGGAAAGAGCGTTCGAAGAGTAACTCAACGTCGTAACATGTGTAGAACTTGGTCAAACAGTATCAAGACAGCGGTGCAGCAAACAACTTTACCTCTCCCAGCAGCAGAGGTCGCAAGATGTCCGCCTAATGTAGCAAATGTAAGCAAACATGTAACTTAGATAGTGTTCACGTAGTTACCTGTTCGCCTCAAGATCAATAGTCTACGCACTGTAACTTTAGTGGTAAGGCAACTTGCCCTTGAAGCTATTCGTTTACTGTATACGACAGTCGAAAAAGTGGATGTGGTTACAGTTTTTGGCGAAGGTCACCAAACGATTAGGGTAGCTGTTTATTTGTACATTGAAAGCTATCCTAATGTTCTCAAGTCCTCAAGATGTGTTTTGAAAACTTTAGACACTACGCAAAACAGTTAGAGCGTCACTTTTCCGAAAGAACGTAATGGTCTCATACTGGGACGTAGAAGTTGAAATTTGGCTCAGATGTGCCTTCAAGCTTCTTGTGTAATGTTGTAAAAGCGTGGTGTCCTATGACGTCACCGTCACCGTCGCACTCGACGACTTTCCAAACAGCAAGGTGTCGATACGTGAGGAAGAAAGGCCACACCTCCTAAGTTCCCGTGAGGTGCAAGGTATGTTAACGATGTCACATTGGCACCAAATTTCGCCACCATTCTGCCCAAAGCCACAGTGGGCGTGTCACAAAATGGAGAAGTCGTCGCACTCTCCATTAAGCACGTTTCAGTCTTCTTTTGACGTCCCCTCGATGGAGGTCAGAGCAGCAACGCTCAGCGTAAAGTCACGCAATTTCCTTTTGGGTGGCCGAGGAAAATATTTCATACACACAGCCGCTCACAATCGACGCGAAAAGGCATTAAGGGAATAGCTTAAAGCACGTCCACGGAACCACCCCTTTCCTTGGGGGGAGTGACTCCTACACATTTCGTGTTCGAACGGCAGTTCTAAGTGTGATGAGCTACAAGACAACGTTCTTTGACACTCTGACACCTCCCGGTCAATTCAACCCTTCGCTGAGGACATAGTGGGCCAGCAGCCCTACCGAAAATGACCGCTCCCCTCCAGAGCGACCGCAGTTTTTGCTCTGGTATAAGAGGAGGAACCACCAGGGACGTTTAAAACCATTCGACGAAATCTGAATGCAATCCGAAGCAACAAAGGACGGTTATGCTTTTTCAGCCCTCCTCTTTTGTACTCTTCTGTGGCATGATATACGCAGGGGTCCGACATTGACACGCGGGTGAATAAAATGGCGAAGGCACTCTCTAAGACCACAGGCAACAACCACATTACTACTGCCCACCTACGTTTGGCACTTTCAGAACGAACCTATAAAGAGAAATTGGAAATTTGCGGCAACATCCTGTGGGACTAAACTGCTAAGGTCATCGGTCCCTATAGTGCATTCAGAATTACTTCAGGATTGACAGTTCCCGCACGGAACTCGCGCGTAATCTCATGTTTCATTCAATTCGCTCACACACGCTATTAGATCTTTAAATGTGGATCAGACTGTAATTCGTTGTGAAGTAGTTTCACTATGTGATGGAATCATTTTTATTTCTTTTAAATGTTTATGTAGACAATAAAACGACAGTTTTCAAGAAACAACTCTCCGACGACGTTATCAAATTTTCGACATGCGAGAAAGTTTTTTGTTATTGAAGTTAGTTGTACCCATTATGCGAACGAAATGTCAACAAAGAAACAAATTTTCATCTGTTTAAAACCTTAGTTGTGTCGAAGATCTCTAACGCGAGATACAGGACTGTAAATAAGATGACGCGCAATCGTCTGCTCGCGTACAATAGCGATAGGCAACAGATCTCTATATTTGTGAAGACCTGATATATTTCTGATACGTATTCTTATTTCCAACACAACAAAAAATAAAATAATGCTTGTTTGGTATCTTAAATTGGGCAACATCTATTCTGAAAAACAAAAACGGCCAATGTATTGCAGACATTATTTTGTATACTGTAATATGTATGTACGGATTGAATTCTAGAAATGTACTTTCTTTGGGATTAATGTTTGATAATACCGCCATATCAAAATTTCCAAACTTAGTGTGAATTAATGTTGTAATGCCAGTGCTTACAAGTGCAGACTGCGCAATCAAAAAGTGTAACTGAATCCCTTGGTGCTGCATCTCTACGTGGATAATGATACAACTCCATTGACATCACTCTCATCGATATTACAGACGCTTGAAGTTAAGCACTCCGTCTTCAGGCCACGAGTGGCCTACCGGGGCCATCCGACCGCAGTGTCATCCTCAGAGGAGGATGCGGATAGGAGTGGCGTGGGGTCAGCACACCACTCTCCCGGTCGTCATGATGGTATTCTTGACCGAACCCGCTACTATTCGGTCGAGTAGCTCCTCAATTGGCATCACGAGGCTGAGTGTACCCTGAAAAATGGCAACAGCGCATGGCGGCCTGGATGGTCACCCATCCAAGTGCCAACCACGCCCGGCAACGCTTAACTTCGGTGATCTCACGGGAACAGGTGTATCCACTGCGGCAAGGCCGTTACACTTGAAGTGAGGCTGTCACTATTGTCATTTAAAGAGATAATCATCTCATCCACTCAAGTCTCCAAAGCACCTTAATCCTGCCATGCTCTTTCCACAATGTTGTGTGTGTGTTTGATGGCTTTCTTCCAGACTTCAGAGGAATGTAATAGCTTCTTTAGTGCGTGCTTCTACTGCGTTGAGCGTAAATTTCTGGCTCTTCCTGTCAGCGTAACATTTAATTTGGGCCCATATCAACTGTATAGGGTTTAAGTGGCAGTGGAACGGTGGCAGCCTGACGATTGTATGCCCATATTTTTGGCCAGTTTGTCGAGTTCATACTTTGGAAATACTGGTTTATGGAAATTTATTTTTTCCAAGGTCATCAGATACATTTACGTTACGACGCTCAAGCCAATTAATCATTTCCTCCTTTGCCATGGTAGGTGCTTTATCAACAACAACTGACTTATATGGAGCATTGTCTAAAACAATTGTTGACGGTTTATCTAGATTAGAGCTTCTACGAACCACATTGTGAATGTAATGTGGTTCGTATCTTCATGATAATCTCCTGTCTTCTTCGATTTAAAGAGAAGGAGACAGTTTGGTACGAAACCTTGCGAGGTGCCTGCATTCAGTAGAATCAGTCTGCCCCCCCTTACCAGACGGCATCTGCATTGTTCCTTTAATCGTGTTGTCTGTCCACCCCTGATTAACTACGCTATCAGAATTAAGCCACGTTCATTAACATTTATGCTAAATATTTGTCTTAAAAATCGGCATCGCCATGCAGCAATATCCTCCCTTTCCATCAACAGCTTACGGCCGCAAAATTGCAGCAGTGAGATCCTACATTGTGCAAAACTGTGAATAACGATGTTCGACTGCCCTGAAAAAGTCTTGATTCTTTGTCACCAATAACTTTGAGAGCGTGCGATGTTCCTTTCTGCGATAAAGTAATTGTATACACGTCGACGAATTGCATCCTCTGCAAATGAATCTTAATTCGTAATACGCTTATCCATAGAACGTTTCTTCCCGGGAGTACCAAGTTTGGATGGTTCTCCAACTTCCTTTTCTGTCTCAAACAGTTCCTTCCTGATTTTTACGACACTGTTTTTTGTTGATACGCAGGGGTGCTGCCGTTCTATCTACTACTTTGATAACGAGGAGTAGTGGGCCACCATTAAGTTTTTCACTCTCAAAGTAAGCTCTTAACGAACAAACCGTTTCTCTACACTGTCCTCGTAAAGCAATCCCCTGTCCACGAGAATGACGTAGAACTTCACCACTTCTAACTTTCTGACTTGTTAAATAAGACACAACAAATAACTGTCACAGAAACAATACGGTAACTCTTAAACCGCAAACGGAACAAACACAGCACGGAGCGATCGCACAGACTCAGTCTCTGCCACTAAATCGTGGCACAAGAGGAAGTGTTGTGGACTGAGATCTGGCAACTCAGGGTGCACTTGCCCGCTGGGTTGTGGCTACAGCCATCACGGGATTGGCTGAATCCGAGCCGTGCCTCCGGCGCGGCCTTCTCCCTACCACTTCCGTCGCAGCTGTCAATACTAAAGCAATTTTGAATAGACTATAGGCACACCCATGCCCCATGGAGGACTCGAACCTCTGACGAAGGGGGGCAGGGGGCGGGGGTGAGACGCGCGAACCCTGGGGCCCTATTCTGTATCGTTCATACCGATCGGTGTAGTAGGTTTGTCTCGGTAGTGACATCATTTTCGGTTCTTTACCGAAATATCCTATTCAGTAAGCTTCTGTTACCGAATGGTCCTCCCACCGATTTTACGACAATTGTACCGAGAGGTTTCGGATTTCGGTTTGGCACTGTCGATCGTTGAGCTGTGGTTTATGTATACCTATAATTTGTTATTTTAAACATATTTAGCAGTTTTAGCTTTGGGTTTAGTGATTGTGTTACTAAAGAATCACCAGAGGACGCATCCAGTTGGAAAGTGAGTTCATAATAGTCTATTTTCCTTTGTTAGAAATATGGTTGGGTTAGGTTGTTACTGTGAATGATTACATCCAAAAAACGTTTTCAGTCAATATTCTCTCAAAATACGTGTTATTTTTTATGCAAATAAGCGTTTAAAGATCATTAAGTATCAAGACATCGGCTCTGCTTACGTATATTACATGAGTGTTAACTGACGTTACTAGTGACTTTGTGTACTTTTTCCCCACAAATGGTTTAGTTAGTAATTATCGAAACGTGATTGCTTTCCTTTGTTTAAAGTAACAAAGGAAAACAATCACGTGAAGCCTGATATTGGAAACCATCCGAACTATCACGCATTTATGACTTACGAAGCACCGTTTGGCAACGAAGTCAACCTACGTTCCTCTATACTATAGTAGAAGAATTGAGCACCATATTTTCGTTGTTAGCCGTGGGCAAGTGGTTAAGGCGCGGGCATGCGATATGAAAGGACCGGGCTCGCACACGGATGGGTGCCAGGATTTTTTTCTCTCTCTTCATATATGCAACACGTTCTGAGACATTGTTATTCGAATAAGTTAAGATTTTCCTGCAATATTCGTTATTACTTACATGTAAGAGTGCACTTCCTCAGCAATGATTTCGTGGTTTCTGTGTGTTTAAAAAACAAAATATGAAATTTCTGGAGATGAAATTGCTGTGAGTGAAACAACTGACAGTTATCTTCAGATTTTTTCTTGTCGAGAATAATTCACCATTTTTTCCGAATATGTATCGATTTCCGAGTATGCGGTTAGACAGGAATCTAAGAGCACAATATAAATTACTGGGAATGTAACTAGCAGCAGTCATCTTCATAATCTTGCTTGTCACAAGTATTTATCTGCGATCGAATCCTTAACAACAGTAGACAGAGATGAAAGATCTACGCCGTAATATTTGTAGATTGTAGCACCATATACGAAACATTTTCATTCATGAGATGCATGTTATAAACTTCGACGAACTGCATGAGCTCTCGAAAATGCGTTTTTTCGATTTTGTTTTTAAGACCCAAATCTTTGACGTATCATATAGGGAAGTGGGCTACTTAATCATTTGGATCTCTAGGAGCGAGTTATAACCACATTCTGTTTATCTTCTTATTCTTTGAAACTCTCAGAATCAATTTTTTTGTGTTTTTATAGGTGTATTAGTACAATGTGGTACTACACACTATTCCTAACTCATTTTCCGAAACGTAAAATTCAAAACACGATGTCAATGTGGATGAGAATAAGATGACATAATGCGACATTTACGACAGTCTGCAGAATACAGTCAAATACGCTATCGTTATTATGCATGCATGGAAACATGCAGTCAGGGAAATTGTAAAAATTTCTGTGCATTTCAGATGAGAATCATGGAAATGGATGTACTGCACCTGATACAGTTAAGGAGGAGGCAAGAGTGATGAAGCTGGGCACGTCACCTCGATGGAACGTGGCGTCATACGTTATGACAACGTAAACGTAATTGTCGGTACTTCAAAGAATAGCGCGCCTTTGTCGTCTGGTAGCCGATTTGTGTTCGTGGTGCTGTGCGCACTGCAGTGCGCATGCGCGGGTCTGTGGCCACTTGCACTTGATTGGCTTGCGCGACGCGAACCGACAACAGCGCTTCTGTTCTCTAGACCCGAACGGTATCGCTTCCGAAATGCATGCTGAATAACACAGAGACTCTAATTCGAGTACTTGAGTACCGAAACGATCGGCACAGTGGGGGAAAGATACAGAATAGGCACCTGGCAAGGCGCCATTAGACTGCGCGGCTACCCCACACAGCCCTGTAAAGAAAGACCATGACAGAATCATTGTTGTCGTTGTTGTGGTCTTCAGTCCTGAGACTTGTTTGATGCAGCTCTCCATGCTACTCTATCCTGTGCAAGCTTCTTCATCTCCCAGTACCTACTGCAACCTACATCCTTCTGAATCTGCTTAGTGTATTCATCTCTTGGTCTTCCTCTACGATTTTTACCCTCCACAGTGCCCTCCAATGCTAAATTTGTGATCCCTTGATGCCTCAAAACATGTCCTACCAACCGATCCCTTCTTCTAATCAAGTTGTGCCACAAACGTCTCTTCTCCCCAATCCTATTCAATACCTCCTCATTAGTTACATGATCTACCCACCTTATCTTCAGCATTCTTCTGTAGCACCACATTTCGAAAGCTTCTATTCTCTTCTTGTCCAAACTAGTTATCGTCCATGTTTCACTTCCATACATGGCTACACTCCATACGAATACTTTCAGAAACGACTTCCTGACACTTAAATCTATACTCGATGTTAACAAATTTCTCTTCTTGAGAAACGCTTTCCTTGCCATTGCCAGTCTACATTTTATATCCTCTCTACTTCGACCATCATCAGTTATTTTACTCCCTAAATAGCAAAACTCCTTTACTACTTTAAGTGTTTCATTTCCTAATCTATTCCCTCAGCATCACCCGATTTAATTCGACTACATTCCATTATCCTCGTTTTGCTTTTGTTGATGTTCATCTTATATCCTCCTTTCAAGACACTGTCCATTCCGTTCAACTGCTCTTCCAAGTCCTTTGCTGTCTCTGACAGAATTACAATGTCATCGGCGAACCTCAAAGTTTTTACTTCTTGTCCATGAATTTTAATACCTACTCCGAATTTTTCTTTTGTTTCCTTTACTGCTTGTTCAATATACAGATTGAATAACATCGGGGAGAGGCTACAACCCTGTCTCACTCCTTTCCCAACCACTGCTTCCCTTTCATGCCCCTCGACGTTTATAACTGCCATATGGTTTCTGTACAAATTGTAAATACCCTTTCGCTCCCTCTATTTTACCCCTGCCACCATCAGAATTTGAAAGAGAGTATTCCAGTTAACATTGTCAAAAGCTTTCTCTAAGTCTACAAATGCTAGAAACGTAGGTTTGCCTTTTCTTAATCTTTCTTCTAAGATAAGTCGTAAGGTCAGTATTGCCTCACGTGTTCCAACATTTCTACGGAATCCAAACTGAGCTTCCCCGAGGTCGGCTTCTACCAGTTTTTCCATTCGTCTGTAAAGAATTCGCTTTAGCATTTTGCAGCTGTTACTTATTAAACTGATAGTTCGGTAATTGTAACATCTGTCAACACCTGCTTTCTTTGGGATTGGAATTATTATATTCTTCTTGAAGTCTGAGGATATTTCGCCTGTCTCATACATCGTGCTCACCAGATGGTAGAGTTTTGTCATGACTGGCTCTCTCGAGGCCATCAGTAGTTGTAATGGAATGTTGTCTACTCCCGGGGCCTTGTTTCGACTCAGGTCTTTCAGTGCCCTGTCAAACTCTTCACGCAGTATCTTATCTCCCATTTCGTCTTCATCTACATCCTCTTCCATTTCCATAATATTGTCCTCAAATACATCGCCCTTGTATAAACCCTCTATATACTCCTTCCACCTTTCTGCCTTCCCTTCTTTGCTTAGAACTGGGTTGCCATCTGAGCTCTTGATATTCATACAAGTGGTTCTCTTCTCTCCAAAGGTCTCTTTAATTTTCCTGTAGGCAGTATCTATCTTCCCCCTAGTGAGACACACCGAGCGAGGTGGCGCCGTGGTTAGCACACTGGACTCGCATTCGGGAGGACGACGGTTCAATCCCGTCTCCGGCCATCCTGATTTAGGTTTTCCGTGATTTCCCTAAATCGTTTCAGGCAAATGCCGGGATGGTTCCTTTGAAAGGGAACGGCCGATTTCCTTCCCAATCCTTCCCTAACCCGAGCTTGCGCTCCGTCTCTAATGACCTCGTTGTCGACGGGACGTTAAACACTAACCACCACCACCACCTAGTGAGACAAGCCTCTACATCCTTACATTTGTCCTCTAGCCATGCCTGCTTAGCCATTTTGCACTTCCTGTCGATCTCATTTTTGAGACGTTTGTATTCCTTTTTGCCTGCTTCATTTACTGCATTTTTATATTTTCTCCTTTCATCAATTAAATTCAATATTTCTTCTGTTACCCAAGGAATTCTATTAGCCCTCGTCTTTTTACCTACTTGATCCTCTGCTGCCTTCACTACTTCATCCCTCAGAGCTACCCATTCTTCTTCTACTGTATTTCTTTCCCCCATTCCTGTCAATTGTTCCCTTATGCTCTCCCTGAAACTCTCTACAACCTCTGGTTATTTCAGTTTATCCAGGTCCCATCTCCTCAAGTTCCCACCTTTTTGCAGTTTCTACAGTTTCAATCTGCAGTTCATAACCAATAGATTGTGGTCAGAATCCACATCTGCCCCAGGAAATGTCTTACAATTAAAAACCTGGCTCCTAAATCTCTGTCTTACCATTATATAATCTATCTGATACCTTTTAGTATCTCCAGGATTCTTCCAGGTATACAAACTTCTTTTATGATTCTTGAACCAAGTGTTAGCTATGATTAAGTTATGCTCTGTGCAAAATTCTACAAGGCGGCTTCCTCTTTCATTCCTTCCCCCCAATCCATATTCACCTACTATGTTTCCTTCTCTCCCTTTTCCTACTGACGAATTCCAGTCACCCATGACTATTAAATTTTCGTCTCCCTTCACTACCTGAATAATTTCTTTTATCTCATCATACATTTCATCTATTTCTTCATCATCTGCAGAGCTAGTTGGCATATAAACTTGTACTACTGTAGTAGGCATGGGCTTTGTGTCTATCTTGGCCACAATAATGCGTTCACTATGCTGTTTGTAGTAGCTAACCCGCAATCCTATTTTTTTATTCATTATTAAACCTACTCCTGCATTACCCCTATTTGATTTTGTATTTGTAACCCTGTAATCTCCTGACCAAAAGTCTTGTTCCTCCTGCTACCGAACTTCACTAATTCCCACTATACCTAACTTTAACCTATCCATTTCCCTTTTTAAATTTTCTAACCTATCTGCCCGATTAAGGGATCTGACATTCCACGATCCGATCCGTAGAACGCCAGTTTTCTTTCTCCTGATAACAACGTCCTCCTGAGAAGGTCCCCGCCCGGAGATCCGAATGGGGGACTATTTTACCTCCGGAATATTTTACCCAAGAGGACGCCATCATCATTTAATCATACAGTAAAGCTGCATGTCCTCGGGAAAAATTACGGCTGTAGTTTCCCCTTGCTTTCAGCCGTTCGCAGTACCAGCACAGCAAGGCCGCTTTGGTTAATGTTACAAGGCCAGATCAGTCAATCATCCAGACTGTTGCCCCTGCAACTACTGAAAAGGCTGCTGCCCCTCTTCAGGAACCACATGTTTGTCTGGCCTCTCAACAGATACCCCTCCGTTGTGGTTGCACCTACGGTACGGCCATCTGTATCGCTGAGGCACGCAAGCCTCCCCACCAACGGCAAGGTCCATGGTTCATGGGGGGGACAGAATCATAGGCGTTCGTAACACGGTAACCCCTTGACACCTCTCCAATTCTGCATGTTTACTAGCAAGCTCAAGAGCAGCAGTGTACCCAGCTGCAGGCGCCTAGGACTCTCGCCATGGGTTTTCTCTGTACATCAACAAAGGTAGACGGACAGCAAAAGGGCGTTGCCGAACTACGTGGTCTTAGACGAACACCTTGCCGTTTTAGACACCCATGTGTCAATGTCGCATTCCCCCATGACCATGTCAGAGGAGGGCGCGAAACAGCAGGGCTGAAAAAGCATAAGCACCATTTTCTGGTTCGTATTACGTTCAAATTTCATCGAATTTTTCTACGAGTTCCTCCTGCTCCCGCCCTTTGCACTAGTGCAAAAAATGCCGTCGTAGTGCACTCCAAAGCTGTGCCATCATGTTCAATGAGGTTGTTGGCCCATGATGTCCTTAAGAAGGATTGAATCGTCCGGGGAGTGACAACAGAGTCAAAAGTTGTCAAGAAAGTCGACCTGTTGTTCATCACACTGCGAACTGCCTTCCGAACACAAAATTTAAAGGAGTCACCCCCCCCCCCAAGGGAAGGGGTGGTTTCATTGACGTCTTTTAAGATCCCTCCCCCCCCCCCTCCCTCCCCCCCCCCCCTCCCACCACCCACGGCTTTTTCATGTCGATTCAGAACGGCGGTGTGTCTGAAATGTTTTCCTCGGCCACCCATAAGGAAACCGCGTATTTTAGTATTAAGCGTCCCAGTTCTGCCCTCCATTGCAGAGAAGTCTAAAGAAGGGATGAAATGTGGTGCCCTTCTCGTCAAGTGACAAGTCAGCGGTGGCGTTGGGTAGAATTTTGGTGGAATCTGGTGCCAACGTGACGTCGTCAACACACCTTGTACACTTGTACAAGGCCTTTGGTTTTTTTTTAGGTTTTTTTTTTTCGTGAGTTTGAAGCGTTTCCATTCCCGAGGTTGACGTCTCACCGCGCCACACTTTCGCACTATTACAGAGAAGCTTGTAGGCGTCTCTGAGCCAAATTACAAACTTCTATGTCGCAATGGTAAACAATCACGAGGTTTCGAAAAAGTGACCCTTTAACTTCTGTTGCAGAGTGTAAAAAATGATTCAAATAAACAGTAGATTTGAGGAGTACCATACACCAATAAAAGCACAGCAATTGGTGAGAGAAATGCGTTTAACATTTCAGTATCGATAACACACAAGCCACATATCACTACCAAACAGCTTTTGAATATGCAGGTGGGATCAGTCGAAGTTGAGTTCTGCGAATATTAAATTCCGGCCAATTTAATCCTTTTTATGTTTCGCTTCATAAAGAGCTTCAAGGCAACAGTTTCCAAAATCCGTTACAGTTCTGCGAATTGCGTGTACTAAATCTTCAAAATGCGGCGTTTCTGTGCGAGAATTCGTATTCGAGTGAAGGATGAACAAATAAATCTTCGCAATATGCTTTACAGGTCAGCTGAAATCCACCTAGCTTCAGAGAACTGAATAAATGATGGTTCTTGTGTGTCAACGTCGCGTCGTTTTACTGCAAATAGCCACAAGCGACTGTTCCTAACAAACATGCTGCTTCGAACCGAGCACAAGCGTTCACTGTCAGCATCCTGCGCAGGAGGGCCAATTTAAAGTGTGCGGCTAAGTAAAAACCTCCTTGACAGAAAATTTGGAGGTCATTAACTGCGTAGTTCGCGAGACACAAAATAACCTGCACATTCACCAGACTCAACAACTCAGAACAATTATCTGTGAGGACAATTAAAACAACTTCTCTAGAGATGCCATATAACACGGGCCTCGGATGCGATATGTCCTCAGTAAACGTTTGTATACTATCCCGTGCATATGTCAAAATGATGTGGAGATATTTTTGTGAACTTTCATGATGCTCGGTAAATAATTATAATGGGCAAACTTTGAAGATAACATTGATGAAACAACCGCTCCCAAACAGTTTCTTATTACAAAGATTCATTTTTCTGATTGTGAAATTAAGGTAATAAAATCATACGGCATCCCTTTATTTCGAGACTCACTGTAGTGGCGTTGAGATTTCGCCACTTCCCATTCCATTATTCACTGTTCATTGCAGGCCTGTTAGAATCTGCGATTGGTGCAGAGGAAATTCGATTGGGACGTCAAGACAACTTCCGAAG
Source organism: Schistocerca americana (assembly GCF_021461395.2). NCBI lineage: Eukaryota > Metazoa > Arthropoda > Insecta > Orthoptera > Acrididae > Schistocerca > Schistocerca americana. The sequence continues at coordinate 445,081,990 of NC_060126.1, forward strand.
AGACACGGTAAGCAAAACCTCCCATTCTGTCCAGCCAGGGAAGAAGGAAACTCGCAAGAGCTTTTCGCTGCGAATTGGTCAACGTAGCTCTCCACCTGCAATAAGTCGCAAGGAACAACTTAGTCTGTTAGCGTGTCCGGCACAATAATGTGTCACGACAGGAACAGTTCATATCTCATCTTAATTAGTTAATTGCTTAGGAAGAGGCAGCAACAGCTACGTGATTTACAATAATCATCAAGGTCTACATTCTGAGCAGTTGATATGACAGTCATAATAACAACACTGGCATGCAGCGTTATGATCTTGGTACGGGTATGATTAAGTACGGACTAGACAAATTAATTGAGGAACAGAAAAGGTTTCTAAGAAGTAGAAGAGGAAGTTTTTGTCACTGTTATTCGTTGGAGAAATTATAACAAAGACTACAGCAACAAACACAGGAACTGATTAAATAACCGACCTCCATATAGGATATTTTCTTTGGCACACCTGCTTAAGAAACTGATCAGGGATTTTCTCTGCCTCGTGATGGCTGGGTGTTGTGTGCTGTCCTTTGGTTAGTTAGGTTTAAGTAGTTCTAAGTTCTAGGGGACTTATGACCACAGCAGTTGAGTCCCATAGTGCTCAGAGCCATTTTTTTTTAAGAAACTGATCTCCGGGTACTGGTTTGATGCAACTCTCTACGCTGATCTATCCCTGCCTCTTCATCTCTGCGTAACTAGTTCAGTCTGCATCCATTTCATCCTGCTTTTTACTGTCCTGTGCTCTGGGGGGTGCGTCTTTGATAGGTAATCTAAACGTCCTCGGTCCCATGTTCGAAACCCGCCGCCGCTTAAATTTTGATTCATCGCCCGAAGACTTCCGGCGTATCAAGTCACCCTCATTCTGCCAGCTACCTTGTCAGAAAGGGCGGAGGAGCACACAGTCCCTTGTCCTTGGGGAGGGAAAAGACCCAAAAGGTGGAGGAATCGTGAATGACCAACGGCATGAGGATGCAGAAGGCAATGGAAACCACTGCATTAAAGACACGTAATGTGTATCCACAGGACATCCGGTCTTTAACTGAAAACGTGTCATGATGATCTCTCTATTGGCAAAAAATTCAGGAATATTCCGTCATCCGGATCTCCGGGAGGAGACTACCAAAAAGGAGGTGACCATGAGAAAAAGACTGAATAACCAACGAATGGATAACGTTCTACGAGTCGGGCCGTGGGATGTCAGAGGCTTGGAAGTTAGAAAATCTAAAAAGGAAAATGCAAAGGCTCAGCCTAGAAGTAGTAGGAGTCAGTGAAGTGAAATAGAAGGAAGATAAGGATTTCTGATCAGATGAATGTAGAGTAACATCAACAGAAAATGTTTTAACGGGCGTAGGATTCGTTATGAATGGGAAGGTAGGGCAGAGAGTGTGTTGCTGTGAAGAATCTTCGGCAAACCTACACAGATTACGATAGTTCAGGTATACATCCCGACGACGCAAGGTGAAGATGAGGAGCAGAAAAAGTACATGAAGATATTGAAAGGGTAAACGTCAGACTGTACCTGAATTTCGCGAGGAAGTAAATAATATCCTAGCAGCTGCAATCTCTGTCTCAACAATCCAGCACCGTTAAAGCGCGCAGCAATGGTCCAAGGTGCTATACACTAAGTTTGAAGTATCTGGTAGTCATCGTCGAGTGCCTGTTCGTCGACTTCGTGGAGAACGCGTGAAGAGTATGTGTATGACACCTAGGATGATGCTTGGTGGGTGGGTGGTCATGGTGTGGGCGTCTTTTCCAGGTGATTTAGTGTCAACTGATGGAACATTAAAGAAGGAAGGATATCACAGGATACTGATCAACAGTGCAGTTCCGTCTGCCAAGAAACTTATCGCCAGCCGAAGTGGCCGAGCGGTTCTAGGCGCTACAGTCTGGAACCGCGCGACCGCTACGGTCGCAGGTTCGAATCCTGCCTCGGGCATGGATGTGTGTGATATCCTTAGGTTAGTTAGGTTTAAGTAGTTCTAAGTTCTAGGGGACTGATGACCAAAGAAGTTAAGTCCCATAGTGCTCACGGTCATTTGAACCATTTGAAATTATTGGTCGTGGGTTTGTTCTGCAGCAGGACACCGGTCACAAACATGCTTCTAAAATGCGCAGAGGGTATGTCAATAGAAGTAAGAAATGTGGAGAACTATAGGGTGTGATTTGGCCTAGTCAGTCACCTGTCTTAAATTCCATTTAAACCTTATTGGATGAATTTGACAGGGAGGCCAGGAAACTATGGTCATATAATGCTGGAGATCTATGGAATAATTTACAGATGCGTTGGATTCCAATATCTGCAACAGTAGCACAAAATCTTATCTTCAGAATGATAAGAGTCTGTGCAGCTGTTCTGAAGGCAAAGGTATGATACTTTGAAGAGGCTAAAATCTAAATCATATTACATTGTACATAATGATACAGAGAAAAAGTATTTATTTTGTTGGTCTGTTTATATTGTACGATGTGTTTGTAGATAGAAATTAAGAATGTAGCTTTTATGATCGGCGATCGAAAACTTTTCACCGGTAGTGTAGGTTTCTCAGAGATCTGTCATATTCCAGTCGCAGTACAGATCCCCCATCACATCTTCATTTAGTTCCTCCTTTGTTTCTACGATATGCCTTCAAAACTCTGTATGTATTCCTTCCACCTTTCAACCTTCCCTTCTTTGGTTATTATGGACTTGTCACCTGAGTGCATAACATTCACACAAGTGCTCCTCTTTTCTCCAAAGACCTCCAATCTTCCTATAAAATGCATCTTATCTTTCTTGTAGTTATATACCCTTCTACGGCCTTGTATTTCTCCTCTAGCCATTCTCCCTTTGCCAATTTTAACTTCATTTGGTTCTCATTTTTTTCATTTTCCTTTTCAGCAGCTTCATTTTTATGTTTTTTTTCTCCTTTCGTCAATTAGAATCAGTATATCGCGCGGAGTTAAATAGCATTAATTCAACAACAGTAAAAACTATCGTACCCTTCGTGGCCCTTGTTGAGAGAAAGCAATACGGCGGTATCAGTGCCGCACGGTAGTCTTGCCTGTTATACATAAAAGCACTTCCCTCTACATCGGCAGAATCTAATCCCTGGGTCCTCTCTGGCGTGGCCGGAAGCAGATTCCCTGGGCGCAGGGTCCGCATAGCCTGCGGCAACTCTAGCTGAACCCCGCCGACTTATTGCCTCTGAACGGACAATCAAGGGCGGCGCTTAATCAGCACCTGCCGGCTTCCACCTCTCCCTGCTGTGAGCAGACCAGCCTCCAGCACGATGAACAAGCGAGAATATAGCGCTCCCAGCTCTGCCAGCATTAGGTCTTACAGCAAGAGCAATTTACATCGCGTTTGCTTTAATCCCACCGAAAAAAAGCACATATAACTATACCAAACAACCACTTCCACCTAATAAAATCCAAATAGTTCAGAAAATTACGTTATGACACCGACACTTTTTTTTTTTTTTTTTTTTTTTGACAGTACATAACCATTTAAGACAACATGAGTAGATCGAAACGATCACCTAATGGAAGGTAGGTAGATGAGACAAGAACACTTGCGAGAGCAACAGGATGGGTATATAGGGGATGGACAAAATAAAATGCACAGCTTCCGCTTTTAGTGAACCGTAAAATTACTACTGGTTCACCAAAGGTTATTAATCACAATTAATAGACAAAATGTAAAGTGGAAGTAGGTGCCAAGCAATAACTGGTGATATTACACACAATTTACAGTAACACTCTTTATTCAAATTTGCTGCAAGACTTTACGATATATTTTTTAAAAAGAATACAACAATCATTTAACGAATAAGTCACAATTTAAGACAGGAAAGGACTTTTAAATTATTAAATTATTATAAAAAAATTTCACGCCGGTAAAAGGCAAGTATAGGGAAGCAATTTAACGTATACATCGCGACGCTGCATCATATTTCAAGCTCAGCTAAATTACAGGTGAATTTCACTCCATTAAAAAATGAATACAATTTGAATATATGACTTCACTTCTGGGCAGACAAATTTCCCATTTGGTTACAACAGCCGAAGCTACGGCCGCCTACAACAGGCTCACTCAGGCTCATTAAATGGCGCAGAATCTAACTTGCCTGCAACATATAAAGGCAATCCTGTTTACAAAAGTTCTCAAAATAGAAAAACCAAAACGCATGTGTCATGCACACGGGGGGGGGGGGGGGGGGGGGCACTCACAATTAATAACATTAACATTTCCAAAATATATAAAAGAACAAATTTTAAAAATTTCTGCCAGTTAACTTACGGCAAACATACACGCTCGCAAGGTAGGACTTGCGAACTTTTACAACATTCTCCTTTCAAGGTAACAATTTCTACTTGTAGCGGAATGGCAAACTTTTGCATGGCAAGAAAACACACTAATAACTAACTACCTGTATAAAACATGTACGCACGTTGAGTAAAAGCCTTAAAAGGCATTGAATTGGAAGAAAATACAACAGTTTTTTTGCTGCCTAGAAACAATATAAAAAAATCCACTACGGCGTACATTAACAACCTTGCTTGATTGTAGCCAAATATACATAAACACAAATTTACGTACGTTACAGCTTCCAGATGAACAGGAATTCGTTATGCAATTGACAAGTTCTTACCACGAGGCAAGAGGAGTTTTTCTTCTTTCTTAGGGTACCTTTTACACGTGAGTCTAGTAATACCAGTTACGGCAGGCGAGAGAATGGATCAGGTCTTAGTGCCTTGCGTTTTAAACAGTACAGCCATTGATGCCTTAGACTTTCACAGACATGGCAGAGGCTAGCAGTCGAATAACCCGTAGGTAAGCTGGGAGAGGAAAGATGCAATCCGAACCACAGATTTACTCTGACCCCCCCCCTTTTTCGTCCTCAAAAGGGGACAAACGGACCACCCTTTCTAATATTACCACCATCCCGCGGATGGGCAGACGAGAATGAATGGCGGGAAACCCCCAAAATATATGGCTGGTATAATTAACAAGAATAAATAAATTGAATTCAATTAAACTTCATAAAATCTGTTAACAATCAATACTCAACTTCTGGTGCGTTACGACTCCCAGGACTGAACCAACGCAGCACCTCCAAATGCTCTGCCGAGCCGCCCGCTGCCAGCCGTTTCAACGGACCCAGGAAGGCCCGCCGATTTTCAGAACCTCCTCGCCGGTCGACGGAATAGGCCGAACTGCAGATTAGGCACCTTGCGGACCCACGCCCAGGAAGATTGCTTTCGCGACGAGCAGTTAACGCCCCATACCATGGAGCCGCTGCTCGCGTCGCTTACGCTGATGCCGCGGTCTGCGTGCTGTCCCTCTAGCACCGGCAGAGAAGTCGCTTCTTGATGCCCCGACTGCCAACTCTGCACGAGAGCCCATACAGCCACCTCTTAAACCCCAGCGAACAGCCCACTTTGGCCGGCCGCGGTGGTCTAGCGGTTCTAGGCGCGCAGTCCGGAACCGCGCGACTGCTACGGTCGCAGGTTCGAATCCTGCCTCGGGCATGGATGTGTGTGATGTCCTTAGGTTAGGTAGGTTTAAGTAGTTCTAAGTTCTATGGGACTGATGACCACAGATGTTAAGTCCCATAGTGCTCAGAGCCATTTGAACTTCTGGACAGCCCACTTTTCTCGTTTCCCTCTACAGGGAGACACCGATGCCTTCAATTGCGACAATGGCGCCACCGCCAGAAAACGGTGGGCGACTGCTTCACGCTATGCGCTGCGGCGCGCTTTTCAAAGCTAACTTTACTACGGCTCATATAGTACATCTTGTTGCAAGCTGGAACCACTGCGTACGTGTAAATAGTGCGACGAGACTGCTTCGCCTAGAGGTTACCTTTAGGTGTATTATACGCTTTGTTCTGCGACGGTTAACACAAACGATTGATGAAATATGTGATCTCTCAGATATAAAAAAATCGGCAACTCGTTGGTGTGCGATTAGCGGGAGCATCCGTGACGAAAACGGCTGAATCGTTTAACGCTTACCTTCCCAGGTCATTTTTTGCCACACTCCGTCCCAGATGCGACCTGACCGATCGCTATGTTTAAACAGCCATAAAATTGCATTCAGCAGTTTCAGTGTAACAGTTCAGTTGTTCATGTAAAAATATTCAAATATATTCAAATAAATTTTAAAGTTTATTTTACGAAAAGAAACGCATTTAAATGAAAAACTGCACAAAATGAATGTAATGTTACATGACAATGTTAATGCTACGAAAACTCAAACACTGAACTTTAAATTTTACTTGTTGCTGTATGTTTATTGTTTGTTATGCGTGTAACAATAAAAACATTAAGAAACATCCATAAAACATTCAAAAAGAATGAAAATTAAACTAGCGATTTTCAGGTTTTTAGTTTTCTTCTCATAAGTTTTCATTGCACTGGCTGGAAATTTTTGTAGAGAAATCAAGCCAGATTGATTTCTTGAAACAATTAAGTTTACTTGCAGAGGCCGACAAATATAAGACGTCTTCCTCTTCTTTTTTGGGTCAGAGGTGGAGCATGTTTTGCGTTTTTTCAGTCGTTTTACAACGACTACTACTCTTGGATCTGCTACACCCAAAACACGGTGACTGGGTACACAAAGTTCGCGGGCTACGTGATATTGTTGACTCACTTGTTTTATCTGGGGTGTCACCAACCAATTTTTGCGAGCTTCTTCAAAAAACATTACAACGGATTGCCTTAGTATCGTCTTTGTAGGAATTGTAAGGACAAATGCATTCACACCACTTACGTCCAACACGCGGAAAAACAACGCCATTGGCCATCGTTGGAAGAGGCTTCGACGACCAGCGGTATTTGTCTCAGCAAAACATATTTCTACGAGGTGCATTCAAGTTCTAAGGCCTCCGATTTTTTTTTCTCCAGACTCGAAAGAGATAGAAACATGCGCATTGTTTTAAAATGAGGCCACGTTCATTGTCAATACGTCGCAGAGATGGCAGCACTGTACGGCAGATGGAATTTTACCGCCAGCGGCGAGAATGAGAACCGTTTTGAATACTTAAAATGGCGACTTTTCCTTACTTTAACAGCGTGCAATCATTCGTTTTCTGAATTTGCGTGGTGTCAAACCAATTGAAATTCATCGACAGTTGAAGGAGACATGTGGTGACGCAGTTATGGATGTGTCGAAAGTGCGTTCGTGGGTGCGACAGTTTAATGAAGGCAGAACATCGTGTGACAACAAACCGAAACAACCTCGGGCTCGCACAAGCCGGTCTGACGACACGATCGAGAAAGTGGAGAGAATTGTTTTGGGGGATCGCCAAATGACAGTTGAACAGATCGCCTCCAGAGTTGGCATTTCTGTGGGTTCTGTGCACACAATCCTGCATGACGACCTGAAAATGCGAAAAGTGTCATCCAGGTGGGTGCCACGAATGCTGATGGAAGACCACACGGCTGCCCGTGTGTCACGTTGCCGAGCAATGTTGACGCGCAACGACAGCATTAATGGGATTTTCTTTTCGTCGGTTGTGACAATGAATGAGACATGGATGCCATTTTTCAATCCAGAAACAAAGCGCCAGTCAGCTCAATGGAAGCACACAGATTCACCGCCACCAAAAAATTTCGGGTAACCGCCAGTGCTGAAAAAATGGTGTCCATGTTTTGGGACAGCGAGGGCGTAATCCTTACCCATTGCGTTCCAAAGGGCACTACGGTAACAGGTGCATCCTACGAAAATGTTTTGAAGAACAAATTCCTTCCTGCACTGCAACAAAAACGTCCAGGAAGGGCTGCGCGTGTGCTGTTTCACCAAGACAATGCACCCGCACATCGAGCTAATGTTACGCACCAGTTTCTTCGTGATAACAACTTTGAAGTGATTCCTCATGCTCCCTACTCACCTGACCTGGCTCCTAGTGACTTTTGGCTTTTTCCAACAATGAAAGACACTCTCTGTGGCCGCACATTCACCAGCCGTGCTGCTATTGCCTCAGCGATTTTCCAGTGGTCAAAACAGACTCCTAAAGAAGCCTTCGCCGCTGCCATGGAATCATGGCGTCAGAGTTGTGAAAAACGTGTACGTCTTCAGGGCGATTACGTCGAGAAGTAACGCCAGTTCCATCGATTACGGGTGAGTAGTTAATTAGAAAAAAAATCGGAGGCCTTAGAACTTGAATGCACCTCGTAGCAGAAACTTTAGCTAAAGATCCAGTCCGTACAATTCTGTCTTCATCACTTTTGTCACTTACTTCATTCAAGGATTTAACAGGTGGCAAAAAAAAAAAAAAAATTCGTCTTCATTTTCTCAGTGTTTCTGTTCTGAATTATGTTCACTTTCAATTTTGTTGTCACTATCTAATCCAACATCTCTTCCTAAACAGTCCTCAAACCTTTTTAAAACAGTATCCTCAAAGGCAGGGTCCGTAACAGCAGACGAAGACCTAGCTACTGAAAGCATAACGCAAAATCCCAGGTGCGGTCTGAGACCGCTGGCACGGAGAAAGCAGTACTAGTATAGTTTCACGTCACATTAAACTGGCTACTGAGAAAGGAAACCACTGCAACTTCGGGAAAGGACAGTAATGCTGCAGTTTTCTACCCCAGCCCTGTGCGTTAGCAACGAAGTGACCATAAACGCTAACGGTCTGTGAGATCGCACCTGGGACGTTAAGGATTATCGTTTCAAGAGCGGCAGTATCCGCGGTAATGACACCACAGACAAATATAGTTAAAACATCATCAGCGAAGAGAAACAGTAGACGAAAGCTGAAATTTACTTGCAGAGGCCGACAAGCATTAAAAAGGATTGTGGCCAGACAACATAAAACTGCCGCGACAAAAGTGACTGCAGAATTCAGCACTCACCTAAGTGGTACTGTAGCGACAAATAATAACGGAAGCCAAATCAAGCTGCTGAAAAAAGTGGAGCCACGATCATAAAACTTGGACACCTGAGGACTGGAAGAATGTGACTCATCGTTAATACTGTTTCCTACAAACTCCCGGTTTTATGTATCGATAAACCCAAAAGAGGTCTTTTAATCCAGCCTGTCTGCTTCTTACAGTCAGCCGGCCGGTGTGGCCGAGCGGTTCTAGGCACTTCAGTCTGGAACCGCGCGACCGCTACGGTCATAGGTTCGAATCCTGCCTCGGGCATGGATATGTGTAATGTCCTTACATTAGTTAGGTTTAAGTAGTTCTAAGTCCTAGGGGACTGATGACCTCAGATGTTAAGTCCCATAGTGCTCAGAGACATTTGAACCATTTCTTACAGTCAAGTATGACAGAGGCTCCGTTACGATTTCCCGGGCATAGCGCTGTATTCAGCAGGTCCTATCATAGCCCTAACTGGCCGGATTACTGCAAATGAATATCTCGATATCCTCGACAACGAAGTGCTTACTATCACTAGCATATTGCTGCCAAGCATTGTCATATTCCAAGATGATATAGCGCCCATACACACTACCAAAAAATTTAATGTTTGGCTTGTGGAGCGTACAGAATATCATCAAACATCTTCCCTGGTCAGCAGTTGCCAGACCTCAACATTGCTGAAGCGATATGGGAAGTTTTACAGTAAATACTGAGGAATAGATTTACTGCTCCAACATCGTTGAATAAATTGTCGAATGTTTTGATACAATAATGGGAGAACATTCCGCTGGAAACTATTCAGATACTATATGAATCTGTTCCACAAAGAATTGCAGCCCGCTTCTCAAAGACATTGGTGCCCAACTCCTTATCAATAAAGAAATATTGTGTATATGTCAATGTCCACATTATTTTTTCCGCTCACTGTAGCTAAAGATCCTATTGCTTTCAGGATAATGATGTTGATGAAACGCAGATGTACATCTTTAGCGATACCTACATCAGTGAATGTCTATGAACCAAGCGATACACCATGCCTTGGATAATGTGACTGACTAAGAACCACGGTTTATGCCTTTGGAACAGACGATGCAATATGTTTGTTTCACTCAAGCAACCCCATAACAACTGACTAGCCGAGGTTGGATGGCTCGGGTGCCTCAACGATACAGATAGCCATACTGTATGTGTAACCACAACACAAGGGTATCTCTGCAGAGGCCATAGTAACCAGTGCTTCCCCAAGTGTGACAGCAGTTGCAAGGGAAACATTCTAGATGACTGAATTAGCTAGTCGTGTAATCTCAGTCAACATGACCTTGCTGTGCTAGTTCTGCAAACTACTAAAGGCAAGTACAAGCTACAGCTGTTAATTTTCCCGAGTGCATGAGTTCTACTCTACGGCTTAATGATGATACCATCATTTGTGTAAAATATTCCGGATGTAAAATAGTCCCCAATTCGGATCTCTGAGCGAACAGTACTCAGGAGGATGTCATTAGCAGGAAAAAACCAGCACTCTACGGGACGGAATTTGGACTCGTAGATTCCTCAGATGGTAGGTAGGTTAGAGAATTCAAAAAGGGAAATGGATAGGTTGAAGTCAGATGTTGAAGAATTACTTGAAGTGCAGTGGCAGGAAGAGCAGAATTTCTTCTCATGTGAGTCATCATCATCTTGGACAGTTTCCAGCCTCAGGCCGGGTCTGTTTGGAACATAAGCCTCTCCATCGTCTTCTGTCTTGCCACCACCTCTCCGTCTTCACCTTGGTCCACTGTTCTCCTTTCTTCTGGACGCATTCCTCCACTCCTTTCAGCCATCTGTCTCTCAGTCTTTCTCTTGATATCTTTCCTTCCAGTTTCTTCTTGTGTATCCTCCTGGGTATCCTCTTCTCCTCTCCTCACGTGAGTACGAAGTTATAAATAGCAAATCAGACACGGGTAAGGCAGTAGTATGTCTAATAACGAATGATAAAATAGGAATGCCGGTAAGCTTCTACGAACCACATAGTGAGCACATTACCGTAGACAAGATAGACACGTAGCCATAACGCGCCAAAGTAGTACAAATTTATTTTCCAACTATCAACGCAGGTGATGAAGAAATTGAACCAGTGTATAAAGAGATACGAGAGATTTTTATACAGTAAATGAAGACGAATATTGAACTGTGGTTGGCAAATGGAATTCCACAGTGAGAAAAGGGGAGGACAAATAGTAAGAAAACTAGACGAGTGAAAGAGGAAGTCCCTGGTAGAAATTTGCACAGAACATTATTGAATCATTGCTAGCGTATGGTTAAACAGTCATGTAAGAATACTACATACGTGGAAGAGACCTGAAGATATTGAAAGGTTTCAGATTTATTATATAATAATAAAATAGAGATTTCGGAACCAGATTTTAAACTGTAAGACTAATCAAGTGGTAGATGTGGACTCGACCACAATTCATTGGTTATGAATATCAGATTAAAACTGAAGAATTGCGTAAAGGTAGGAAATTAAGGCGATGCGTCCTGTAAAAATTGAAGGAACAAGAAGTTTTTGAAAGTTTCCGAGTGAAGTTTAGGCAACATTTGACTCGAACAGAGGAAAAGACTTGAATAGAAAATGAATGCACAGTTTAAACAGATGAAATAGTGAAGGCAGTAAAGGATCAGATAGGTAAGCCCTGTTAGATATCCTTGGAAAAATCAGGAGGTACCGAAAGGAGGTATCGGAAGGAGAAAATATGAAAATGCGGGAAATGAAGCAAGCGAAAGGGAATACAGACATCAAAAAATGAAATTAACAGACAATGCAAAATTATAAATCAGAAATGGCAAGACGTAATATTTAAAAGTTCTATGAATAAGCATGGGAAAGGTACATACCACCTATACGAAAACTGAAGAGATTTTTGGGGAAAAGAGAAGCAGTAGTACGAATAACAATGGCACAGATGGCAAACCAGAACCAAACAAGCAAAGCAAAGTTGAAAAGTGGAAGAAATATACACTAGGCTGTACAAGGGAAATGAAGGAAATATTATAGAAAGGGAAGAGGAAGTAAATTAAGATGAGGTGGGAGGTATGATATTGTGAGAACAATTTGATAGAACACTGAAAGACACAATTGAAAACAAGATCCCTGGAGTAGACGACATACTCTCAGAAGTACTGAAATCTTAAGGAGAGACAGTTTATAGCATTTGTAGAGTTAGAGAAAGCGTTTGGCAATGTTGGTTAAATACACACTTCGAAACTTTGAATGTCATCTTCATAATAAGATGTTCTTCCTTTTGGCAGGTTTCTGACACCATTGCTGTTTCCATCCGATGCTGTTCCACGTAAACTGCTTCACAGTCTGATGTCTTCCTCTTCTTATTTAATCCAGCGTCTTTACACTCCCGTACTTCCACCGTGCCTTCGATAGATGACGTCAGGATTATTTTTCCTCGCAGTGTATCTCCCAGCCAGCCTCTTTTCCTTTTCCTAACCACATTTAGGAGAATTCTTTTTTCATTCCCAGTACTTCATTGTTTTCCACTTTATCCATCCAACTCATTTTCTCCAATCTCCTCCTAACTCACATCTCGAATGCTTCATTTGATCTCTTTCTCTCTTCCTCAACGTCCAGTTAGATTAGTTTAGATACAGTTTTCATTCAACAGACGCAAAAATGAGATGATTCTCTTGGGTGTGGAACAAGTCAGGAAGTATAACAAAAAATATATAAAACATTTCACTATAATTCTCATTACCCTGATCATTTGTCAAGAGATTGACAAAATATGTGAATACATTACAGTAAACTGGAACTGCTAATATTTACAGAATTAATACACTGTCAGAATGAAACATAGTTACGCACTTTTAATTAATTTATCATGCGCAAAATATCTAATCTTGACTGTTGTAATCAAGTGCTGTCATAACTTAAATTTAACAGCCATTTTTACTTAACCAGGTCTAACAAAAATGGCTCTGAGCACTACGGGACTCAACTTCTAAGGTCATCAGTCCCCTAGAACTTAGAACTACTTAAACCTAACTAACCTAAGGACATCACACACATCCATGCCTGGGGCAGGATTCGAACCTGCGACCGTAGCTGTCGCGTGGTTCCATATTGTAGCGCCTAGAACCGCTCGGCCACCCCGGCCGGCCGCTGGTCTAACAGTCTCTGTTAAGATATTCATCTGTAAAGTAGCAGGACTTGCTCATCAAAAAGTCTTTCAAACTCTGTTTAAACTGTGCTTAATTCTTAAACCAAGTTTTTAATGGTTGCTGACAATTTATTGAAAATGTGTGTTCCTGATTTATTACCCTCCGGAATTCAGATTTAATAGATTTTTATCCTGACAAGTTTCAGCATTTAACACAAGATGCTTCATGTCATGGTTAAATAACCCATTTACCATTGCTCGTGTTTTCACACCTCTACAGAAAACGCGTTATATGAAGCTTGTAACCAACTTTTTTCTTAACTCCGGTCGAAATATGGTGCGTAATGAGGGTTCCTTTTTTCTAGAAAGCTTTCATTGCTTTAACCCTGCTTCTTTTTCAATCTTCTTTCTTTTTCACTCGTTCAGTTATCAGTTACCACGCTCCCCAAATATCTATAAAGTGGACCCTGTTCAGTCTGACCTATTGTTTTCACTTCTAAATGCTCTTGCAATTCTTCTTCAAGTCTGAATAGTATCTCTGTCAGAGATATTGTTTTATCTGCAAGCAATACCATGTCGTCAGCAGATCTGATGCAGTCGATCTTCCGGTATCCTAGATTAGATTAGATTAGATTTACTTTCATTCCAATTGATACGTAGTGAGGAGGTCCTCCAGGATGTAGAACATGCCAGAAGAACAATAATACATGACAAATAATTACAACTAAAACAAATAAGCTAATGTACCTTCCAAAGGACCCCAGTGCATGATCGTCAATTTTTTTTAAAGAACACTATATGAAAGGATCATTTTACGACAGTCATTTACTAAGATCGCGTTAATACACTGAATTTAAAATTTAAACATTTTTTATTTATTTATGAGATAATAAACATATAATGGAAGTGCTACAATACTTATTTACAATGAACACATTACTGCACTGAAATTGTGCAGAAGTTGGTTCTACTGAGAAATCCACAGTGGAGTAGAATGATTTGGCCACCAATAAATCCTTTAGGTAACTCTTAAACCGAATTTCATTGGTTGTTAAGCTTTTTATGGCTGCTGGCAACTGAATAATGTACACATTTTTGTACAAGAGTAATTGATTATAAATCCTTGTGAAGATTATTCTTATTTCTAGTATTGATCCATGAACTGAGCCGTTGTTTTGAAAAAGTGATTTATTTTTAATGACAAATTTCGTTACGGAATAAATATATTGGGAAGCAGTAGTTACTATCCCTAGTTCTCTAAATCGGCCTCTGCAGGATGTTCTTGAGTTCACACCATATATAACTCTTATTGCAAGTATTTGTGCCCGGAAAACTTTAGCTTTGCTTCATGAATTACCCCAAAAAAATCCCATATGGCATCTTCTTTTTTTTTCTTCTAGTGTCTTCATTAACTAGTCTTCAACATATAAGGTGATCGGAGTTGGTGAAATACAGCAACCTTATCTTACTCCTGTTTCTATTTCAAATCAGTCTCTCATGCCGTTTCTTAGATTCATTATTGCTATTTGCCTTATGTTTAATTCCTTAATTAGTCTCCTGTCCTTCGATTTCACCTTCTTCAGTTTTAGAATTCCCATCATTTTGTCACATTTCACTCGGTCAAAGACCTTTTCTAAACCTTTGAATTACTAACTCATTCCTTATCCTCTTTCTGCATATCTTTTACCGATCATTCCAATTAGTCCAGGAGCGTGTCTCCTAACTTTCTGTTTTCTGAAACGATATTGCACTTCCCTTATGTTCTCTTCCATTACATATACCAATCTACGATTCAATACCCTCAGCATAATTTTGTCAGCAGTAGAGAATCTACTTCTTGTTCTGTACGCGGTGTATTTCTTGGTATCCGATTTTTTGGGGGTTGAAACCACCATCCTCTTAACAAATTCGTCTGGTCATGCACACCTTTCCTATATCTCATTGCACAAAACCGTTATTTCTCCTATGCCATTTTAATCCACACTGTGAAATGATCCCTTAGGAAGGTCATCCAAACCAACAGGTGTACGTGTCTTACCACTTGTGCTGGAACGAGGCAACAGCTACGGGGGTCGAAGGACATGAAAGGGAAGCAGTGGTTGAGAAGAGAGAGAGAGAGATAGGCTTGTAGCCTGTCACCAGTGTTATTCAACCTGTGAAGGAAAAATTTGGAAATTGAATTAAATTTCATGAAGAAGAAATTCAGTCTTTGAAGTTTGCCGATAATGTTGAAAGGGAGTAGGAAGAGCAGCTGAACGGAATGGACAGTTTCTTGAAGAGAAATTATAAACGTAACAAAAAATAATGGTGAGCCAGGGTGTGGATCGTATGTTCGAAAAGGTTACATCTCCCCCCCCCCCCTCCTTCCGTCGAAGGTTTCCTCCGCAGGAGATCCAACCACAGCATGGTAGCCCACGATATTTTAATAAGTGTCACAACCACGTAGAGCTTATGTACCAGGTAGATACTGTCATCTGGTGTTGATATTCAAACAAGCATTGTATAAAATGATGAGAGATTAATCATCGTTGCCAGGTTATTAATTTATATCTTCTGTTGGACAGGAAATGGAATCATATCTATGCATTAAAATAAATGTATTCTTTACGTGTTTTTAAAAGTAGAGCCACAACCCGGGAAAGTTAAAATCTAATAAAAATTTATCGTGGCGTTAGCTTAATACAAGACTTCAAAGTAAAGAAACATTTATAGCTTCCCCTCAAAAAGAAAAAAAAATTATCTTTCTGAGTGATCCGGCTCACGAGCAATAAAATGGAAACGTTCTCAAACCGACTCTTTAAATACATACCAGACTGCTCCTGTGACTTGTTAATACACTCCTGGAAATTGAAATAAGAACACCGTGAATTCATTGTCCCAGGAAGGGGAAACTTTATTGACACATTCCTGGGGTCAGATACATCACATGATCACACTGACAGAACCACAGGCACATAGACACAGGCAACAGAGCATGCACAATGTCGGCACTAGTACAGTGTATATCCACCTTTCGCAGCAATGCAGGCTGCTATTCTCCCATGGAGACGATCGTAGAGATGCTGGATGTAGTCCTGTGGAACGGCTTGCCATGCCATTTCCACCTGGCGCCTCAGTTGGACCAGCGTTCGTGCTGGACGTGCAGACCGCGTGAGACGACGCTTCATCCAGTCCCAAACATGCTCAATGGGGGACAGATCCGGAGATCTTGCTGGCCAGGGTAGTTGACTTACACCTTCTAGAGCACGTTGGGTGGCACGGGATACATGCGGACGTGCATTGTCCTGTTGGAACAGCAAGTTCCCTTGCCGGTCTAGGAATGGTAGAACGATGGGTTCGATGACGGTTTGGATGTACCGTGCACTATTCAATGTCCCCTCGACGATCACCAGTGGTGTACGGCCAGTGTAGGAGATCGCTCCCCACACCATGATGCCGGGTGTTGGCCCTGTGTGCCTCCGTTGTATGCAGTCCTGATTGTGGCGCTCACCTGCACGGCGCCAAACACGCATACGACCATCATTGGCACCAAGGCAGAAGCGACTCTCATCGCTGAAGACGACACGTCTCCATTCGTCCCTCCATTCACGCCTGTCGCGACACCACTGGAGGCGGGCTGCACGATGTTGGGGCGTGAGCGGAAGACGGCCTAACGGTGTGCGGGACCGTAGCCCAGCTTCATGTAGACGGTTGCGAATGGTCCTCGCCGATACCCCAGGAGCAACAGTGTCCCTAATTTGCTGGGAAGTGGCGGTGCGGTCCCCTACGGCACTGCGTAGGATCCTACGGTCTTGGCGTGCATCCGTGCGTCGCTGCGGTCCGGTCCCAGGTCGACGGGCACGTGCACCTTCCGCCGACCACTGGCGACAACATCGATGTACTGTGGAGACCTCACGCCCCACGTGTTGAGCAATTCGGCGGTACGTCCACCCCGCCTCCCGCATGCCCACTATACGCCCTCGCTCAAAGTCCGTCAACTGCACATACGGTTCACGTCCACGCTGTCGCGGCATGCTACCAGTGTTAAAGACTGCGATGGAGCTCCGTATGCCACGGCAAACTGGCTGACACTGACGGCGGCGGTGCACAAATGCTGCGCAGCTAGCACCATTCGACGGCCAACACCGCGGTTCCTGGTGTGTCCGCTGTGCCGTGCGTGTGATCATTGCTTGTACAGCCCTCTCGCAGTGTCCGGAGCAAGTATGGTGGATCTGCCACACCGGTGTCAATGTGTTCTTTTTTCCATTTCCAGGAGTGTAGTTGTGAAAACGCAAGCGTTAGCGAAAATTTAAAGTTAAAGGAAAGGTCTGTCGGCGAGAGTTTTATTTGCTTTCCTGGGAAGACAATAGCTGCAACTACAGTATAAGATCCTACAATGGCTTCACAGACAGCACTGTCGTGTTGAAAATATTTGGCGAATCTAAAAGGTGTAGTCCAAATGAAAACGAGAGAGATGAGAAAAAATTAAGTGAACAGTTTATTATTTCAAAAGTAATCACCATTACTGTTAGTACATTTATCCCACTGCGAGGTAAGACGGTCAACGCCTTCATGAAAACATGTTTGCAGTTGCCTACGGGACCATGATTGTACCCTGGTGTGCAATTCTTCGTCCGAAGCAAATCGACGGCCATGAATGTCTTTCTTCAGTGCTCCAAAAAACATGGAAATTGCATGGAGAGAGATCGGGACTGCATGGAAAACGTTAAGTGCTTCCCAGCTAAACTTCTGCAGCAGGCCGAAACAACGTTGGCAGCATGAGGGCTCTCCCATATGATGGCAGGGTTGTTTCAACTAAGCTCAGACGTTTCGGTGGGAAGCCGTTACACATTCTCCATTAAGTCCCGATCTCTCTCCATGCAATTTCCATGTTTTTTGGAGCACTGAAGAAAGACATCCATGGCCGTCCATTTGCTTGAGACGAAGAATTGCACACCAGAGTACAACCATGGTCCTGTAGGCAACTGCAAATATTTTTCCATGAAGGCGTTGACCTTCTTGTCTTATAGTAGGATATGTGTATTAGCAGATATGGCCAATACTTTTGAAACAATAAGCTGTTTACTTAAAAAAGCATGGTTCTAGCTGAAGAACTAGAAAGCTAAAAAAGCACTATTAAAATGTTCTGTTTTTGTCTTTATCCAAATATATCTAGACTTGAAGCTGTAGCAATAATTTGAAAAAAAAAACTTTATGAAACATAAAAAACTTGCATAGCCTACAGAGCTGGCTGTATTCGTCGAACTCATCCAGACAGGCCTAAATTATTTGTAACCAGTAGATGGGCCAGGAATGGAATCCGTTATATTTTGTACTGTGCCTCACATACACATGAATCATTTGGAGTTAAAACGCTATCTAAAGAAAATTGTATTTAAAAGGCCCATATAGGTGTCATACTTGCGCTAGTAAAATGAGATGCCAAGCATATAGTGGACATTCTAAACTGATTCAGTAGTGTACACCAGAAATTGCAATTACAGTGGAAAATGAACGAGACGGAAGTATCGACTACCTGTAGCTCAGTACCAGAAGACACAACAATACATGCACATTTAAATTCAACTGTAGGAAAAATGCAATAACCAACATGACAGTCCTTGCAACTTCACACATGAACAGTAGCCACACACAAATCTAATACAGGACCCGATTTGGCGATGTAGAGCAAAATCTCAGAGTGATTCACCAGGTATTTAAAGGTCATAAAATAGATCTGGTAAAGGACTGTAGTTATACAGGGTGGTCAGAAACAGTCTGAAAAGTTTGTAAGGGTGTTGAAGGGTTGGACGCGCTGAGAAATTATTGTAAGGAAAAAGCGACACGTTGCGCCGAATCCGATTTAATTAGCATTGAAGTTAGCCAGTCATGTCCCAAATTCAAGCAGTGTGCCAGAGACAGCGTCGCCAAACGTGTTCTTATCTTGGTTTGCTCACCTAGCATAAATTTAGCACTTCCGAAAGAGGCACATTTTAACCGGTAATGATCATTTGAACAAGTGGTAACTCATGCACCGACGAATGTCTGTGCATTACCGCATTTTAGCGCGTGCACGTGTTTGAATTTACAAGCAGAATGACCTGATCGTCTAACTTCAACGTTGATGAAATTGGAAACGGTGCAACGTAACGAATTTTTTTGTCTCAACCTTTCCTGCAACAACTTTAGACGCTTTTCAGACTGTTTCTGACCATCTTCTATTCACATCACAAAAAAATATGAAGATGGAGCATTACATGGAAATATTTGTACAGAGTGTTGTTGTTGTTGTTGTGATCTTCAGTCCAAAGACTGGGCCGCGCGGTATAGAGCGCCTTACCACGGTTCGCCAGGCTCCCCCCCCCCCCCCCCCTCCTTCCCTGTCAGAGGTTCGAGTCCTCCCTCGGACATGGGTGTGTGTGTTGCCCTTCGCGAAAGTTAGTTTAACTTAAATTAAATAGTGTGTAAGCTTAGGGACCAATGACCTCAGCAATTTGGACGAAGAGGAACTTACCACAAATTTTCCAGAGACTGGTATGATGCAACACTCCATGCTACTCTATCCTGTACAAGCCTCTTCATTTCCGAGTAACTACTTCAACCTACATCCTTCTAAATCTGCTTAATGTATTCATCTCTTGGTCTCCCTCTACGATTTTTAACCCCCACACTCCCTCCAATACTAAATTGGTGATCACTTGATGCCTCAGAATATGTCCTACCAACCGATCGCTTCTTCTCGTCAAGTTGTGCCACAAATTTCTCTTCTCCCCAATTCTATTCAATACCTCGTCATTAGTTATGTGATCTACCCATCTAATCTTCAGCATTCTTTTGTAGCACTCCTGAAAGAAAGGATATTGCGGAGATATGGCTTAGCCACAGCCTGGGGGGTGTTTCCAGAATGAGATTATTCACTCTGCAGCGGAGTGTGCGCTGATATGAAACTTCCTAGAAGATTAAAACTGTGTGCCGGACCGAGACTCGAACTCGGGACCTTTGCCTTTCGAGGGAGAGCTTCTGTTAAGTTTGGAAGATAGGAGACGAGGTACTGGCAGAAGTAAAGCTATGAGGAGAGGGCGTGAGTCGTGCTTGGGTAGCTCAGTTGGTAGAGCACTTGCCCGCGAAAGGCAAATGTTCCAAGTTCGAGTCTCGGTCCGGCACACAGTTTTAATCTGCCAGGAAGTTTCAAGTCCCGTAGTGCTTAGAGCCGTTTGAACCATTTTGAACAACGCCATAACTCACAAAACGACATCGCGAACAGATAGCAAATATACGAAAAACGCTATTCGTGGTGCAAAAGATAACTAAGAAGGAAAAAGTGACAGGTACCAAAAATGTTATTTTCTAAAGAAATCCTTTGTTTTTAAAGTCGCAGTTTTTCCCCAACCGTTGCTAATGGATAAAATCGACACATGAAAACACTCGACAGGTATGAGGACGCTTACGACAGATCATTACAGCCAAACGAAGCGCTCGATCTCGGACGGAATGCGGTTAGGATTCTCAGCACGCGAACCCAGCGGCGCGCTCCGTCCTACCGTGTTCTGTAGGCTAAGCAAGCAGAGCACGTATCGTGAGCCCGGGGGTGTGATGAATGGTTCCCCCGTCCGCCGTTCGGTGGCCGAGGCGCCACCGGCGATCGCGCGGCGCGATAAATCCAGCGCGAGCGTCGCGTGGCCGCTTTGTTTCTGCAGCCCGGAGCCGGACAATGGCCGCGGATTGCCCCTTCCACCCCCACTCCTGCCCTCTGCCGCGCAGACACGGCGCTGGCTACCCGCCAAGGAACGGAGAGGGGGTGGCGCGAAGTGCGGCTCAGCTCACCGCTGCCACTCGTCGCGTTCTTGCAGCTCCCTGCCCCCACCTCCTATCCACACCCGCCGCGCTGGCTGAATGGAACGGGCGCGGAGCGGCGCTCGTCACATACTTCCGTAATGAGGGCGGAAGGTGTTCGGCGCAGTATTTCGCGCGTGTTGTAAATTGCCCCGCCTCGTTCAAAGGGTTAAAAATGTGTCGAGGCTGAAATACGGCGCCATCGCTCACAGGTGTCCCCACCCCCACCCCCCTCCACGCCGCCCACTCCCAACCGTCGCCGACCTGCAAAATTTCGTTTCATTCTCCGGAGTTGGCATCAGTTACCTTCCGCCCGTCTATTTTCCTCACTTAGCACGCTCGTCATCTTGTTTTCTCTTCCAGTCGTGCAAGGCAGGCGAAATGAAATTCGCAGACGCCTCTGTGAACCGAGTGCCGGCGTTACGTCAGCGTATTGTCTTTCCACCCTGACAGCTGTAATTACGAGTGTGCTTCCGTGCGTTCGTCAGGGCGACGGCGAAAAAGCCAGTTCCAGCTGTCACGATGTAATAATTATTGACGTCCGTCTACAGAGGGAATTTTTTTTAAAAAACGTTGCCACTGTGCCAGCGACGTGGCGCATCATTATAAACGTACGATGAACACGGAATTGTGTTTCCTGGTGTGCACCATTTAATTCAATTGAATTCCCGTCAGTCAAGTTGGAATTTAGGATGTAGATGAATAGCTCGATTGTGGTTGCACCGCAGGCTTTTTAGCAGCATTATGATCACTGTTAATTGATGAAAGGAGAAAATACAAAAATGCAGCAACTGAAGCAGGCAAAAAGGAATACAGACATCTCAAAAATGAGATCGACAGGAAGTGCAAAATGGCTAAGCAGGGATGGCTAGAAGACATATGTAAGGATATAGAGGCTGATCTCATGAGGGGTAAGATAGATACTGCCTAGAGGAAAATTAAAGAGACCTTTGGAGAAAAGAGAACCACTTGCATGAATGTCAAGAGCTCAGATGGAAACCTAGTTCTAAGCAAAGAAGGGAAAGCAGAAAAGTGGAAGGAGTATATAGAGGGTCTATACAGGGGTGATGTTCTTGAGAGCAATATTATGGAAATGGAAGAGGAGGTAAACGAAGATGAAATGGGAGATATGATACTGTGTGAAGAGTTTGACAGAGCACTGAAAGACCTAAGTCGAAACAAGGCCCCGGGAGTAGACAACATTCCATTAGAACTACTGACAGCCGTGGGAGAGCCAGTCCTGACAAAACTCTACCATCTGGTGAGCAGGATGTATGAGACAGGCGAAATACCCTCAGACTTCAAGAAGAATATAATAATTCCAATCCCAAACAAAGCAGGTGTTAACAGATGTTACAATTACCGAACTATCAGTTTAATAAGTCACAGCTGCAAAATACTAACGCGAATTCTTTAAAGACGAATGGAAAAACTGGTAGAAGCCGACCTCGGGGAAGATCAGTTTGGATTCCGCAGAAATGTTGGAACTACGCCTTATCTTAGAAGAAAGATTAAGGAAAGGCAAACCTACGTTTCTAGCATTTGTAGACTTAGAGAAAGCTTTTGACAATGTTAACTGGAATACTCTCTTTCAAATTCTGAAGGTGGCAGGGGTAAAATACAGGGAGCGAAAGGCTATTTACAATTTGTACAGATACCAGATGGCAGTTATAAGAGTCGAGGGGCATGAAAGGGAAGCAGTGGTTGGGAAGGGAGTGAGACAGGGTTGTAGCCTCTCCCCGATGTTATTCAATCTGTATATTGAGCAAGCAGTAAAGGCAATGAAAGAAAAGTTTGGAGTAGGTATTAAAATCAATGGAGAAGAAATAAAAACTTTGAGATTCACGATGACATTGTAATTCTATCAGAGACAGCAAAGGACTTGGAAGAGCAGTTGAACGGAATGGACAGTGTCTTGAAAGGAGGGTATAAGATGAACATCAACAAAAGCAAAACGAGGATAATGTAATGTAGTCGAATTAAGTCGGGTGATGCTGCGGGAATTAGATTAGGAAATGAGACACTTAAAGTAGTAAAGGAGTTTTGCTATTTGGGGAGCAAAATAACTGATGATGGTCGAACTAGAGAGGATATAAAATGTAGACTAGCAATGGCAAGGAAAGCGTTTCTGAAGAAGAGAAATTTGTTAACATCGAGTATTGATTTAAGTGTTAGGAAGTCGTTTCTGAAAGTATTTGTATGGAGTGTAGCCATGTATGCAAGTGAAACGTGGACGACAAATAGTTTAGACAGGAAGAGAATAGAAGCTTTCGAAATTTGGTGCTACAGAAAAATGCTGAAGATTAGATGGGTATATCACACAACTAATGAGGAGGTATTGAATAGAATTGGGGAGAAGAGGAGTTTGTGGCACAACTTGACTAGAAGAAGGGATCGGTTGGTAGGACATGCTCTGAGGCATCAAGGGATCACCAATTTAGTACTGGAGGACAGCGTGGAGGGTAAAAATCGTAGAGGGAGACCAAGAGATGAGTACACTAAGCAGATTCAGAAGGATGTAGGCTGCAGTAGGTACTAGGAGATGAAGAAGCTTGCACAGGATAGAGTAGCATGGAGAGCTGCATCAAACCAGTCTCAGGACTGAAGACCACAACAACAACATGATCACTGTTAAGTCAACAACAGTTCCTTTCTCTTTTAACACTTGCAAAAACTAGGTGCCGACGACAACTACCAGCCGGATTTCTAGTGGGAAGACTAGCAATGCGCTGTGGTGGAGGGTGAGGCGTAGAGCCGCACAACTATCCTGCCTCGGAGACGGTTAAGTGGGAGATGTGTCTCAGACCTGGATAGTGACAGATGGTGACGCGAGACTGGACGCGCACGCAGTTTATGTATCAGCCGATAGAGGACAATATTGGATAGGGGGACTGACATTTTAGTTCCGATTGTGCCCACTAGAGTGCACTGAAGTAATAGAATGTTTTTCATAAACTGTTCTAGTATTTTCATAAAGTGTTATTATGTCTTTTTGTGTATGTAAAATGTTATAAATGTGGTTTAGCATTATGAATTATGCGTGAGTGTTGTTTAAGGTTAATATGAAGATAATTGTTTAACGAGTTATGTAGTAGGATTTAGTGTGGGAACATTTCTAAGAAGTATGGATATGAACAAAGGGGATTTTTGTGGAATAGTTTTTTAAAGTAAGTTTATGGTAAAGGGAAAGTTAATTCAGGTATAAATAACAATAGTAAATAACTTTATGTATAAGCAAAACTTCAGCATATTAGATAATTACGTCGGTAAAAAGTGCAGTCGTAAGGTTTACTATGTTGCGGTTGGTTATTGGTGAAAAGCGCGGACTGGCGCGGGAGAGTGTTGTTTTGCTATTGGCTGTTGAGTAAAGTGACCAATGGTAAAGCAGTATTCTTCGCGCGCCTTTCTCTGCTGGTAGAGAAGACTGAGAGTATTCTAGAGAATAGTGGGAGCCTAGCCATGAAACAGTTCGGACGTGTGTAGTAGTAGTTCCGATGGAAACGATAAGTTGCCCGATCTAGCAGTGTTTCATACATCAAAAATGTGGTAAAGTGACGGCATAATTATTCCGATGGGCTTGTAGAAATTTCGGAATTTTTAAGTGAATTTTGTGATGAGAAAAGACATAAATTCCGCGTGACTGCATTTGGTACCGACAGACTTAATATTTGGCGAGCATTCTCAATCAAAAGCAATCAGTATTTTTGTAGCTATTACGTTTTCGGGAAATACAACACCTTAAACTTGCTAACGTGAGTGAAAGGGATTGTGAGTGACTGTGTTAAGACTAGCAAGGGCTTGGCAGTCATACTTGTTCACCTAAGTCTCAGAATATATTAATTGAGGGCAATTTTGTGGACTGGCCAGAGCGCCAATCCACAATGACGGGTAGGCGAAAGGCACGCGTTTAAGCCCACGCAGGCTGGCGTGAGGTCTGGATCAGTTAAAGGAGATGAGACTAGTAAAAAAGGTACGTGGCTTCTGGAATACTTAACTTCAATCAATAATTGGTGAACATCGCTCTTGACGGTACATGCATCACAAGATAAATAGCAAATGATAATGGCGCCTTGCTAGGTCGTAGCAAATGACGTAGCTGAAGGCTATGCTAACTATCGTCTCGGCAAATGAGAGCGTAATTTGTCAGTGAACCATCGCTAGCAAAGTCGGCTGTACAACTGGGACGAGTTCTAGGAAGTCTCTCTAGACCTGCCGTGTGGCGGCGCTCGGTCTGCAATCACTGATAGTGGCGACACGCGGGTCCGACGTATACTAGCGGACCGTAGCTGATTTAAAGGCTACCACCTAGCGAGTGTGGTGTCTGGCGGTGACACCACAGACAAAATATCCAAACTTTCATTTGGTGACAAAACTTACTCCCTAAACATAGATTAGTGACTTAAATTGCAGCCTGGTTCACGTCGAAGTACAGTAGGTTTCACTCGGCTTTCCTACTGATGATCTGCTGAGACAATGTTCACAGGTAGGTGCAGGGCCGTCGTAAAGGGAGGGAAAGAACCGCGCCGCCGCAAGGGCACTCACTAGTTGTGATAATTTACCTTTCACTTCCCAATTGTGGTTATACCACAGCCTGCTAGGATGCTCTAACAGCTTTGGCAGTTTGCAGGTTCATGAGGGGTTGAGCGTGTAGGTGTGGAGTTCGCAGTTTATTATCTCCGGACGTGACGCCACACACCGATGGTTACTCAAACATTCGTGGACTATGTTGTAGTTGTTAGTGCATAGCGGGCAATGGTTAATGAGAACAGCATGTGTACTTGAGAGGTGGCATGAGCACCCTGTCATATTTCTATCTTACACTGAGTAATTCGATTTTCCTCTCTAATTGCATGCGGTGAAAAGTTGCTATTGCTTCACACACGGACTTCCCACAAGCGTCTCTAGTCACCCGGGTGGTCCGGTGATAGGCGGGTTCTGCTGAGTTTGAAAGGGTTAAGCCGACGGATGAGAGGGACTCGAGTGGATGCTTTCCAGACGCCGACATTGCCATAAGAGCTGGAGCGACACGCCAAAAGGGGCCAGAAGGAGCGGCTGGGCTAGAGATTCCGTTACTTCGCAGAAGCCGTGGGAAAGACTTGTGTTCCCAGACAGTCTTGGCGGCCAAATTCCCGCGTTTTCTGCAAAATCGTAACTGTGATTGGCTTTCTCAGGGCATAGCTCTGTGACGTAGCAAAATCGGCGCAGAAATTGGCGCCAAGAATCTCCATTTGTGGAATGGTAGTTCTTCGGAAATAGAGTGGAATTTTCCGCCGGTTTTGGAGTTGCTGATTGGAACGTTTAACCACAGCCACTGTCGTTTGGGGCGGGAATGTTCTGTGTTCGGTTTTGTACGGGTGCTCTTGTGAGAGTCGGCTCTCGCCTTTCGGTCGGAGTAGGTTACAAGACTGAGCTCTCGCTGCTCTGGACAGCCTGCCTTCCGTTGGCCGTCTAATATACTTTTATTTAATTCTAACTGTTTGACGAAGTTGCTGAAGTTCCGACTTCAACGTAACTTTCCGAGTACAGTTGGCAATTGAGCGTTCTGCGTACAAGCGACCTATGTTGTCTGTCTTGAGCGGTTTTGGCTAAAGTTGACTGTATCGGAGTTACTGTGTGACTTCGCTTGTTAAAATCAATCAGTGTACCGTCAGTGATTGTGTGGCGAGCCTTCTTCGTCTCCCTCAGAGGCGCATTTGTATTGCTAGGACGTCTTTAGTCTGGAACAACCAGACCAGAATAATTTGTTTCGGGCTATACTCGCGACATTATCATCACCATGACGGGACGTCGAAGCAACCAGCCGTCGCCTCCGGTACGCCAGATCGTGTTCTTGCAGTTAAGAAGACAGTTTGGTAATGTATGTCTGCAGCACCGGCAGATTGGGGATTTTTCTAGGTGATAATCAGAGCTCAGCAGAGCGCGCCTGTTCGTCTTTTTCTAACTTTGTTCTGTATTGGGTGTTCATTGTCTGAGTTCTCACTACTGTAGCATCAATTAATGTTGGGTTGGCTGTGTGTTTCTCTTAAGATTTGAGTTGCAAGGAATTGGCTCCACATACCACTTCGTCATAAATGTCACAATCTAGTTTAGGGACAACTTCACCTTCGCAGCATTTATTTGAGTATCCTATTTGAGCCAATTTGATGTATTGTAAATGTTTCATGTGTTTTGTTTATTATTTTGATTTTAGTCATAATAAATCATATTGTTATTTTGGACAGAACTGTCATTCTGTTAATCAGTAGAGCAACCCTTTCATTTCTCACTACGTTAATGAAACTTTCCTTTATTTAATGTATTTATCAAATTAAATTATTGCAGGTGCCAAACTCTTTTCTACTCCACTTGCAGGGTCGATTACAGTCAGTTCGCGTTTCTTCTTAATCCATGTGCAACAGCAAAAGTCGGAGTTAGAGTACGGGGGGGGGGGGGGGGGGGGGGGGGGCTTAGAGCATCATTTCCATATGAAGATTCTAGAAGAATTTAGTGTTAAATACACTGCTAGCCCCGGCACCTCTCATGCTTGTACATGAAATGTATTCGCAGTTGCTATTATGGGCAACCATCAGCTGTGTAACTGAATGACAACATTGAAAATTTATGCCAGACTAGAACTCGAACCCAGATTATCGCAAACGATTGCCTTATCAAAAAGGACATCCGACCACGACCCACAACCAGAAGCTAACTTCCATACGTTCAACTATGTGACTACAACCTGTACCCGTATATCCACTACGCATCTCCGAAGGAACTTTTTCTATCGTACTACTGAATAATACAAGCCCTGCAATATCATATTTGTCCGCCGAAACCGGCGACTTTCATTTAATGTGTCCCTTGTGCGGGACTGTACATGATGAATGTACGAGTGCAATTTGTACACACATGGTTGACGACATATGGACGTTGGGCCGGCCGTGAGTCGTCGTAGGATAGCCTAATGGTAATGAACCGCTCGCGATAAGCGGGAAATCCGGGTTTGAGTCCCTCTCTGGTACAAATTTTCACTGTCGTCGTTTAGCTGTACAGCTGATGCAGGTCCAAAGGAACTTTGCATCGTACTTCTGGACAACACAGGCGCTGCAAGTTCGTACACATCGCACTTTTGCTCGTCTAGATTATTAATATTGATTTTATTTATTTATTTAGCGTATGGCATCTACAGAGTAAAATTGCACACATACTATTAATTAATGTAATAAACGAATTACAAATATATTATTAAATGATTGATTGCAAACAACAATATGCGAAAGATTAGGGAGACAGCCACTGCAGCTATTACAAGTCCACATCTAAGCAGGTCACCCACTGAACAGCACGTGGAGTAGCATTCATGATATCCCTCCACTCTCCTTCAAACCTCCTCGCAGGACATTCGAAGATCTGGTGAGGGATTGTTTGTTCTTCTGCACCACAGTCGCATTGTGGGTCATCAGTGAGTTTCCATTTGTGGTGAATGGCCTTACACCTGCCGTGGTTAGTCCTCGCACGATTAGGTCTGCACCAATTTCTACTGGGCATTTGCATTCCTTCCACCGGTATCGAAGGATCAAAATCAGTGATGAGAGGATGGTGATTATTCAGCGACCAGTATTGCCTCCACTCCTTTGCTATGTCGTACCTTTCTGGGAATTTGATGACTTCGTCTTCCCATATAGGTTTCCTGGATTTTAGGCGGGTAGTTGGTAGATGGTCCAATATTTTTCGGATAGGTATATCTTCAGAGACAGAGGGCTCATTAATTTTCTTCCATTCTCGGATAGCTGCTTCTTGCCTTCTGAGGGAGGGAGGAGCCATATTGCAAAGGGCAGGGAACTGGAGTTGATTGCAGAGTTCCTGAGACAATCCTCATGGTGGTATTAAGCTGGACGTCTATTTTCTTCGTGTGTGTGCCCTTGTACCAGACTGGGGCGCAGTATTCTGCCAACGAGTAAACAAGAGATCGTGCTGCGGTGCGTAAGGTGTTAGCTTGAGCTCCCCAGGAGGTTCCAGTCAGCTTTCTCAATATGTTATTTCTATATTTTATCTTTTGACTATTTCTAGGTGTTTCTTATAGGTTAGGTACCTGTCAAGAGTTATTCCTAGACCTTTGGGATGGCTGTTGTGCGTCAATCGCTCATTGCAGAATGTTACTTGTAACTCTCGTCTTGCCTCATGATTGTTCAGGTGGAATACGCTTACCTAAGTTTTATTTGGATTTGGGCAGAGTCTCCATTTCGTATTATACTGGTTAAGAAGTTGAAGGTAAGTTGACAGAGTAGCTTCTCCCTCTTGGAATGTCTTGCTCTGATTGGCTATTGCAATGTCATCTGCATAGCAGAATTTTTGCGATTTAGTCTACACACTAGGCGACCGAACTAGAATGAATTTCTCTCACGGTCAAGAAAATCTACAGAGGAAAATACTGAATACGTACCATAGAATTTTTCGATTTATTGTGTTAGAATATTATGACTCCAGTCATTTTTTAATGGAGGTAAGAAATACAGACAGCATAATACACTCCTGGAAATTGAAATAAGAACACCGTGAATTCATTGTCCCAGGAAGGGGAAACTTTATTGACCCATTCCTGGGGTCAGATACATCACATGATCACACTGACAGAACCACAGGCACATAGACACAGGCAACAGAGCATGCACAATGTCGGCACTAGTACAGTGCATATCCACCTTTCGCAGCAATGCAGGCTGCTATTCTCCCATGGAGACGATCGTAGAGATGCTGGATGTAGTCCTGTGGAACGGCTTGCCATGCCATTTCCACCTGGCGCCTCAGTTGGACCAGCGTTCGTGCTGGACGTGCAGACCGCGTGAGACGACGCTTCATCCAGTCCCAAACATGCTCAATGGGGGACAAATCCGGAGATCTTGCTGGCCAGGGTAGTTGACTTACACCTTCTAGAGCACGTTGGGTGGCACGGGATACATGCGGACGTGCATTGTCCTGTTGGAACAGCAAGTTCCCTTGCCGGTCTAGGAATGGTAGAACGATGGGTTCGATGACGGTTTGGATGTACCGTGCACTATTCAGTGTCCCCTCGACGATCACCAGTGGTGTACGGCCAGTGTAGGAGATCGCTCCCCACACCATGATGCCGGGTGTTGGCCCTGTGTGCCTCGGTCGTATGCAGTCCTGATTGTGGCGCTCATCTGCACGGCGCCAAACACGCATACGACCATCATTGGCACCAAGGCAGAAGCGACTCTCATCGCTGAAGACGACACGTCTCCATTCGTCCCTCCATTCACGCCTGTCGCGACACCACTGGAGGCGGGCTGCACGATGTTGGGGCGTGAGCGGAAGACGGCCTAACGGTGTGCGGGACCGTAGCCCAGCTTCATGGAGACGGTTGCGAATGGTCCTCGCCGATACCCCAGGAGCAACAGTGTCCCTAATTTGCTGGGAAGTGGCGGTGCGGTCCCCTACGGCACTGCGTAGGATCCTACGGTCTTGGCGTGCATCCGTGCGTCGCTGCGGTCCGGTCCCAGGTCGACGGGCACGTGCACCTTCCGCCGACCACTGGCGACAACATCGATGTACTGTGGAGACTTCACGCCCCACGTGTTGAGCAATTCGGCAGTACGTCCACCCAGCCTCCCGCATGCCCACTATACGCCCTCGCTCAAAGTCCGTCAACTGCACATACGGTTCACGTCCACACTGTCGCGGCATGCTACCAGTGTTAAAGACTGCGATGGAGCTCCGTATGCCACGGCAAACTGGCTGACACTGACGGCGGCGGTGCACAAATGCTGCGCAGCTAGCGCCATTCGACGGCCAACACCGCGGTTCCTGGTTTGTCCGCTGTGCCGTGCGTGTGATCATTGCTTGTACAGCCCTCTCGCAGTGTCCGGAGCAAGTATGGTGGGTCTGACACACCGGTGTCAATGTGTTCTTTTTTCCATTTCCAGGAGTGTATATTGCTGAAAGTATCGTTACAGTAATCTGCAATCGTACTACAGTTGTGCGTGTTGCTGATATTTGCGCTAAAAGTACCTGCCGTATATATAATAGTTTGAAATACACTCATTATTCCTTACTAATGCCAATACTGGTGTGTGCTGTTCTGTAAGAATGAAAGAGGAAAAACTAGTCGCGTAAGTTGCCACGAATTTACGATTGATAATGACTTAAGAAATACGCAGTAACAAGAAAACTTCACGCCAAATATAGCGTCAAATTCATCAATAGTTTACAGTTAACTTGTTAGCGAGGCGGGTTGCAAGTACGATTCCAACAGAAAGATTCTGAAAACAGTTAGCATTCCCAGGAGATTTCCAAATTATACTCATCATAAAATTCCAGTCGCAATAATATCGATGCAACAAATTGAAAAGCAGCCTTCCGATAATACGTTCTGTTGCAAACGTAAAAGAAATGCACACCTTACACGAAAAACCCGCAGAATGTTGCTGAGCCGTGGCTGGCTCGAGTCATGCTTGTCTTGGGTTAAGCCTTGGTTGCAGTCCTGTGGTTTTATTTCTCCTGCAGTTATCGCGATAATGTTGCTGTCCTCTCCGTGTGTGGCAGTAGCAGCGTGTATCCATACTAGTACTGCTGTACTATCTTTGGTGTGGCGGATATAGTGTTGTGGCGTAGTAAGACAACCACGCCACTCGGAAGTAGCCGAAAGGCACGCGTTAAACTCACGCAGGCTAGAGATAGGTCTGAAACAGGATACGTAATGAATGCTATAAAGAAAAGTACGTAGCTGCTGGAATACTTAACTTTAATCCATCCTTGTTGTACATCGCTATTGACGATACAAGTGAGACTCTGTAGATTCAGGCAATATACTAATAATGGCGCCTTGCTAGGTCGTAGCCGTTGACTTAGCTGAAGGCTATTCTAACTATCTTCTCTGCAAATAAACGAGGCTTCGTCAGTGTTGCCTCGCTAGCTAAGTCGTCCGTACAACTGGGGCGAGTGCTAGTACGTCTCTCTAGACCTGCCGTGTGGTGGCGCTCGGTCTGCGATCACTGACAGTGGCGACACGCGGGTCCGACATGTACTAATGGACCGCGGCCGATTTAAAGCTACCACCTAGCAAGTGTGGTGTCTGGCGGTGACACCACATATAGTTTCCGGCTAGGTGGTGTGTGTGTGACCAGGTGGTCTGATGGCGTGAGCAGCAAGGAAGTCTCCGTCGCACGTCCTCTGTCCGGGACCGCTGGCGGTGTGGACGCGCAGTTGGAGTGTGAGGTGGTGCTTGCGAAAGCTACGAAGTTCGTCGCCCACCGATCTTGGACACGAAAGTTGAGTCCTCACTTAACCTACTATCGAGCCTCAACTGTTAACGTTTCTTCGTTTGATCCCGGTTGTCGCTTTTGGGACATTCCCGCGAGCAGCAATGTGTGTGTATTCAAGTTGGCCGAGATTCCAGCCGTCTTCCTGTGGAGTTAAACTCAACTTGATTTATTCCCTGTTATTGAAGTTGACCAGCGGTGTTTTCTGCCTTGTGGCCGTTGACATTCCGGTTACCTGCCCTGGTGGTTGACGTAATTTTCGGCAGTGTATTTTCCTCGTCGCGTTGTTGCTGTCCAGCACGGTGTGTATTTCGACAGCTGAGGTGTTGTTGGTCGTTGTGGGCGCCAATATTCGGTGTGTCGTTGTATTGAAATCTTGTGGTCGTTTTGCTGGTTGCGTGGAGCGGAACTGATCTTTTAGATTGGTCGGTCGGCTGTCTGTCGGTTGGGTTGCCTTCAGATGAAGAAGCCGTTAGACGGGTTGGCTGTCTCACCTAAACGGGCGTTAGTGAAACAATCCCAGGCCGACCCTTGGAAACTTCTGAGCGCCGTCCTTGTGTGTTGCATAGTTAGTTATTTGATTGATGTGTTGCTTTCAGTCGAGTATCAATATCTCTTAAATTAATATTCTTGTCTTGCCCGTAAGGCATGAATTATTATACTTTTATATGGAGCCTTCAGCCGAATTTTACATGAGATGTTTTAAGATAAGGCCTTCTGCATTTTAAATTGAAACTCTTTTTCTAGGCCTTAAGCCGTTAAACATATTTGGTTGATTTGTGGCCTTCAGCCGAGTTTTAATATCTCCTAAATTAATGTTCTTGTCTTGCCCTAAAGGCATAAGATTGTTAGCTTTTGTATGGGGCCTTCAGCAGAATTTTGCATGAAATGTTTTAAGATAAGGCCTTCTGCCTTTTTATTGAAACTCTTCTTGTTGCTTAATATGCGGCCTCCAGCCAAGTTATATTAAAATTACTGAGACCTTCAGCCCGTTTAGATTGAGGATTTAGAAAATATTTTTAGGTGAAACCTCCAAAACAATCTTGTATTTCAATTTCTTGCTTAGGCCTTGCGTCTTGGATTTTGAGTGTGGCCTTCAACCGATCTAAGGTTAATCAAAGGAGGTGGATTAAAGTTTTGAGTGTTTTGCATCCTTGTTGTAAAAAAACTGGTTCAAATGGCTCTGAGCACTATGGGACTTACTTCTGAGGTCATCAGTCCCCTAGAACTTAGTACTTATACTTAAGTAACCTAAGGACATCACACACATCCATGCCTGAGACAGGATTCTAACCTGCGACCGTAGCGGTCGCGCGGTTCCAGACCGAGTGCCTAGAACCGCTCGGCCACTCCGGCCGGCGCATCCTTGTTGTAATATTGTGTGTTGATAAAGTTTGCATGTTGAGTGCAACTGACAGCAGCTTATTTTGGCCCATTTCCTCAACCTGATCCGCTCTGTCCTGCTAGCCCAGGCATTTCAGTTCCGTTAAATGCGTTCTCGAGAGCTTTCCAAACTAAAAGGCTTAGAAAAAGAACTAAAGGCCACAAAACCATCACCACATCACAGGGTAGGGTAAGACAATAAGAAAGACCAGGTGCGTGTTCATATTGTTAACATACTTGCTGCTACGCACGGAATGCAATTTAAGTGTTTTTGTGTGTAATAGTTATTGTCTTATGCTCCTATCAGTATTAAAATAAACTAATATTACCTTCGTAGAAAGTTTAAATTTATATTTTCCTTTAAAAAAATAAGTTTTTAAAACTGATCAAGAAACCAATAATTTCTAAATTTGATCATTTTTAAGTAAGCATGCTCATAAAGAGTTTTGTACTTTTTCCAGGATACACAACGCAGTTCTGTTGAGCTTTCGTCTTTGGCCTATGATGGTGAATACGTCGCATTAAAAGTGCTAAAGGAAATATCAATTAGGATAAAT
The DNA here is from genome assembly GCF_021461395.2 of Schistocerca americana. Classification (NCBI taxonomy): domain Eukaryota; kingdom Metazoa; phylum Arthropoda; class Insecta; order Orthoptera; family Acrididae; genus Schistocerca; species Schistocerca americana. The sequence goes on from NC_060126.1 coordinate 445,116,024, forward strand.
CACCATTGATGAGGTTGACATATTCAAATGACGTCAGGAAACAGGATGTCTTATCTGTTGGATTTTGCGGCAAGCGCTCTCTCATAGTTGCAGACTTTTGGTGTGAAAACAGTTGTGAATTTAGTGCCAGAACTAGGAGATGCAGGATGTTTTTGCTGTAACACTGGGGAAAATCATCCAACACTTCTTTGCGCTCTTGTGTGTAAATGTTTACTACCAGTTGTACTGGAACAGTTAGCTTCATTTGCTGCATAAGCTTAGAAAAAACCGAAGTTTTTGAACTCCAGTCCGCTAAATCTAGAAGTGCTGCATGTTTAACACCACACACTCCCCACTCAGTAGCAACTGTCAGCAGTCGGTAGAAGGCGCTTTGCGGGGACCGGCTGAACTTCACATCGAACAAGCAGAGGCAACGAGTGCCGATGCTAGTGGAACATTCTAGTGGGCTAGGATTACATCCAGTACATCCCATGAGGTAAGTTGTACGCGCTACATTTTGTGACAGCAAGATTAAAATGGACTGAGAAAGTGAAAAGCCAAAACTAAGGCCAAAAATATTGCAGACAATCTTTTTTGGGCATGTAATGAGAGAAGACTCACTGGAGAAAGGTATAGTGATCAGAAGAACAGCAGGTCAAAGGCGAGGAGCACAACCAATGAGAAAATGGATAGATGACGCTGTAGCACGTCAACAGAAGTCGTTGAAGTGTCCAAGTATGTACAGGAGGTTGCGATTTAGTGGGCCTTAGTCAGATGACATGTTTCATCTCTCTGCCTACCTGTCTTTGGCTAAAGGCCGAAGGAGGAAAGCCTGCTAAGGATGGTGGCACCTGAGCATGGGTCACAAAGAGAATAACCTCTCAGTGGCTAATGGTGTGTAGTATACAGCAATATGGTCGTGTCTGGAAACAGGCTTACCTTCACGTTCACGTAAATGAGCCTAGGGAACCCACTGTATTGTATTGTGTTGTATGGAACAGGCGACCTAGAAACGATGGAGAGGCTTCGTCCCCGCCGTAGCCCTCAGTGGTTCACAGCCCCACAACAGGCTACAGCAGTCCACTCGCCTCACCGCCGTCCCACACCGAACCCAGGGTTATTGTGCGGTTCGGCCCCTCAGTGGACCCCCCTGGGAACGTCTCACACCAGACGAGTGTAACCCCAATGTTTGCGTGGTAGAGTAATTACGGTGTGGGCGTACGTGGAGGAAGTGTTTGCGCAGCAATCGTCGACATAGTGTAACTGAGGCGGAATGAGGGGAACCAGCTAGCATTCGCCGAGGTGGAAAACCGCCTTAAGAACCATCCACATACTGGCCGGCACACTGGACCTCGACTCTAACCCGCCGGGCAGGTAAGTGCCGGGGACCGGCATGCCTTCCCGCCCGGAAAGCAGTGCGTTAGACCGCACGGTTAACCGGGCTGGCTAGCGAACGCAAAATGCTGCCTTCGTTTTCAAAAGTAAGGAGGGGAAGGAAGGCGTTGTCCACTCCGTGCATATACCGGGTGGAGTCATTCCATACATCGAACGGGTCCTTCTGGATGCCGTGAAGAGCACCGGGTGCAGCTAACTGCAGGCGGTGGCTCACGCCGGTACCAGTGATGTGTGCCGCTTTGGATCGGAAGAGATTCTCTCTGGTTTCAAGTGATAGTGGCTGCCAGTCTTGCTTGCGAGAAGATAGCAGAGCTGGCCATTTGCAGCATAGTCGACAAGACCGATTGCTGACCTCTGGTTCAGAGCTGAGTGGGGGGTCTGAAAAATAACCCCAAAAAATTTTGGTCGTACGTAAGCTCTATGAACGCTACAAATAATTCAATACCTTCTATTGCTGACAGTACGGGTAATGTAACTGATGATGATAATCAGAAGGCCGAAATTCTAAACCTAGCTTTCAAAAACTCGTTTACGATAGAGGCCTGCAGCACCATTCCCCCTTTCAATTATCGAACGAACGAAAGGATGGCTGACATTGTGTTTAGTGTATCTGGGATTGTAAAACAGTTAAGATCCTTAGACTCCAGGAAGGCATCTGGCCCAGACGGTATCCCCGTGAGATTTTATGTTGGCTATGCTACAAAAATAGCACCATTCTTATCCGTCATCTCTCAGAGATCATTGGAACGGGACTGGAAGAAGGCCCAGGTCATAGCAATCTATAAAAAGGGTAGAAAATCGGATGCACATAATTACCGGCCAATTTCATTGACATAGATTTGTTGTAGAATCATGAAACATATTCTGTGTTCAGACATGATGACTTTTCTAGACTCTGAGAAGCTCATCTGAAGAAACCAGCACGGTTTTAGGAAACAGCGGTCATGTGAGACACAGCAGGCCCTCTTTGTACATGATATACAATAGGCTCTACATACCGACTCCCAGGTTTATTCCATGTTTCTCGACTTTCGAAAGGCGTTCGACTCAGTTCCGCACTGTCGCTTGCTCCAAAAAGTGCGCGCTTACGGTCTATGCGATGACATATGCGGTTGGATAGAAAGTTTTCTAGCAGACAGGGAGCAGTATGTCGTCCTGAACGGGGTGACTTCAACAGAAACAAGCGTAACTTCGGGTGTGCCCCAGGGCAGCGTAATAGGTCCGCTGCTTTTTACGATTTACATAAACGATCTGGTTGATGGTATTGATCGCGGCCTTAGACTGTTTGCGGATGATGCTGTAGTCTACAGGAAAGTAGTATCACACGAAAGTTGTGAAGAAATCAATGAGGGTCTATAGAAAATAAATGCGCGGTGTAATGACTGGCAGTCATCTCTCAATATTAGCAGGGGTAACCTATTGCGTGTAACAACGGGAAAATCCCCATTAATGTAAGGGTACAAAATAAATGCCCAGTCTTTGGAAGCGGTAACGTCCGTCAAGTATCTGGGTGTAACTATCCGAAATGATCTCAAATGGAATGGTCAGATTACACAAGTAACGGGTAAGATGAGCTCTAGATTGCGGTTTATTGGTAGAATGCTGAAGCGATGCAGTCATTCAACAAAGAAAGTAGCTTACAATACGTTAACTCGTCCAGTCTTGGACTATTGTTCGGCTGTATGGGACCCTTACCAGTTGGGTCTGATTCAAGAGATTGAAAAGGTCCAAAGAAGAGCAGCAAGATTAGTGACTGGTACATTTAGCCATCGCGAGAGCGTTACAAATCTCATAGAAAGTTTGAAGTGGGACACACCTGCAGATAGACGGTACGCAAACGGAAGGGGTTGCTCACTAAATTCCGAAATCGATCTTCACCGAGGATTTAGAGCATATATTATTACCATCAACTTTCAAATCGCGCAATGATCACCATTCAAAGATAAGGGAAATAAGAGCTCGTACTGAGGCGTTCAGCCGGCCGTTGTGGCCGAGCGGTTCTAGGCGCTTCAGTGTGGAACCTCGCGACTGCTACGGTCGCAGGTTCGAATCCTACTTTGGGCATGGATGTGTGTGATGTCCTTAGGTTAGTTAGGTTTAAGTAGTTCTAAGTTATAGGGGACTGATGACCTCAGATGTTAAGTCCCACAGTGCTCAGAGCCATTTGAACCATTTTGAGGCGTTCAGACAGTCGTTTTTCCCTCGCGCGATCCGCGAGTGGAACATATAGGGGGAAATATGGCTTCGGTACGAATTGTACCCTCCGCCACACACCGGTTGGTGGCTAGCGGGGTATAGATGTAGATGTAGACTGTGTAGGCTGCAGATGCCTGCAGTGTGGTTGGGTTTCGGGTTCCACTGAACAGGTCAGAGGTCTACTATACGCAGAAGGCGACTAGGCGGGTAGAAGGGGCTGTGTGGCGTGGACTGGGCGGTTTTTTTTTAAGTTAGAGGGTCACGAGGAAACACAAAAAGGGGTCAGTCTCAAAGGATGCAGGCCGAACATAGGAAGAACGTAGATAAAGGAACCATCGGTATAACAGTTGTAAGGTGTCGTAGCTGTTTGGGAAAGTACCAGAGCTCCAAGCACTAATGCTCAAATCGTTATAGGCACTGAAAGCTGGCTAAAGCCGGCGATAAGTTCAGCCGAAGTTTTTGCAAAGAACCTAATAGCGTTCCGAAAGGATAGGCTAAACACAGTTAGCGGTGGCATGTCTGTTGCTGTTAGAAGTAGTTTATCACGCAGCGAAAGTGAATTAGATAGCTGCTGTAAGTTAGTATGGGCAGATGTCACTCTTAGCAAACGGAATGAAATAACAATTGGATCCTTTTACCGACCATCCAACTCCGATGCTGTTGTTGTAGTCTTCAGTCCAGAGACTGGTTTGACGCAGCTCTCCGTGCTCCTCTATACCGAGCAAGTTTCTTCATCTCGCAGTACCTACTGCAACCTACATCCTTCTGAAACTGCTTAGTGTATTCATCTCTTGGTCTCCCTTTACGATTTTTACTCTCGACACTGCGCTCCAATACTAAATTGGTGATCCCTTGATGCCTCAGAACATGTCCTACCAACCTATCCCTTCTTCTAGTCAAGTTGTGCCACAAACTCCTCTTCTTCCCAATTCTATTCAATACCTCCTCATTAGTTATGTGATATACCCATCTAATCTTCAGCATTCTTCTGCAGCACCACATTTCGAAAGCTTCTATTCTCTTCTTGACCAAACTAGTTATCGTCCATGTTTCACTTCCATACACGGCTACGCTCCATACAAATACTTTTAGAAACGACTTCCTGACATTTAAATCAATACTCGATGTTAACAAATTTCTCTTCTTCAGAAACGCTTTCCTTGCCATTGCCAGTCTACGTTTTATATCCTCTCTACTTCGACCATCATCAGTTATTTTGCTCCCCAAATAGCAGAACTCGTTTACTACTTTAGGTGTCCCATTTCCTAATCTAATTCCCTCAGCACCACCTGATTTAATTCGATTACATTCCATTACCCTCATTTTGCTTTTATTGATGTTCATCTTATATCCTCCTTTCAAGACACTGTCCATTCCATACAGCTCTCTTCCACGTCCTTTGCTGTAACTGACAGCATTACAATGTCATTGGCGAACCTCAAAGTTTTTATTTCTTCTCCACGGATTTTAATTCCTACTCAGAATTTTTCTTTTGTTTCCTTTAGTGCTTGCTCAATATACAGATTGAATAACATCTAAGATAGGCTACAACCCTGTCCTACTCCCTTCTCAACCACTGCTTCCCTTTCATGTCCCTCGACTCTTATAACTGCCATCTGGTTTCTGTACAAATTGTAAATAGCCTTTCGCTCCCTGTATTTTACCTCTGCCACCTTTAGAATTTGAAAGAGAGTATTCCAGTCAACATTGTCAAAATCTTTCTCTAAGAAACGTAGGTTTGCCTTTTCTTAATCTTTCTTCTAAGACAAGTCGTTGGGTCAGTATTGCCTCAATTGTTCCAGTATTTCTACGGAATCCAAACCGATCTTCCACGATGTCGGCTTCTACCTGTCTTTCCATTCGTCTGTAAAGAATTCGTGTTAGTATTTTGCAGTCATGACTTGTTAAACCGATAGTTCGGTAATTTTCACATCTGTCAACACCTGCTTTCTTTGGGATTGGTATTATTATATTCTTCTTGAAGTCTGAGGGAATTTTACCTGTCTCATATGTCTTGCTCACCAAATGGTAGAGTTTTGTCAGGGCTGGCTGTCCCAAGGCTATCAGTAGTTTTAATGGAATGTTATGTAGCCCCGGGTCCTTGTTTCTACTTAGAATTTCAGTGCTCTGTCAAACTCTTCACGCAGTATCATATCTCCCATTTCATCTTCATCTGTGTCCTCTTCCATTTCCCTGATATCGTCCTCAAGAACATCGCTCTTGTGTAGACCCTCTATATACTCCTTCCACCTTTATGCTTTCCCTTCTTTGCTTATAACTGGGTTTTCACCTGAGCTCTTGATATTCATACTAGTGGTTCTCTTTTCTCCGAAGGTCTCTTTAATTTTCCTGTAGGCTGTTATGTATCTTACCGCTTGTGATACATACTTCTACATCCTTACATTTGTCCTCTAGCCATCCCTACTAAGCCATTTTACACTTCCCGTCGATCTCATTTTTGAGACATTTGTATTCCTTATCACCTGCTTCATGTACTGCAGTATTATATTTCATCAATGAAGTTCAGTATCTATTCTCTTACCCAAGGATTTCTACTAGCCCTTGTTTTTTTACCTACTTGATCCTCTGCTGCCTTCACTACTTCATCCCTCAAAGCTACCCATTTTTCTTCTACTGTATTTCTTTCTCCCATTCCTGTCAATCATACCCTAATGCTCTCCCTGAAACTCTCTACAACCTCTGGTTCTGTCAGCTTATCCAGGTCGCATCTCCTTAGATTCCCACCTTTTTGCAGTTTCTTCAGTTTTAATCTACAGTTCATAACCAATAGATTGTGGTCAGAGTCCGCATCTGCCCCTGGAAATGTCTTACAGTTTAAAACCTGGTTCCTAAATCTCTGTCTTGCCATTATATAATCTATCTGAACCCTGTCAGTATCGCCGGCCGAAGTGGCCGTGCGGTTAAAGGCGCTGCAGTCTGGAACCGCAAGACCGCTACGGACGCAGGTTCGAATCTTGCCTCGGGCGTGGATGTTTGTGATGTCCTTAGGTTAGTTAGGTTTAACTAGTCCTAGGTTCTAGGGGACTAATGACCTCAGCAGTTGAGTCCCATAGTGCTCAGAGCCATTTGAACCATTTTTCACCTGACCAAAACTCTTGTTCCTCCTGCCATCGAACTTCACTAATTCCCACTATATCTAAATTTAACCTATCCACTTTCCTTTTTAAATTTTCTATCCTACCTGCCCGATTAAGGGATCTGACATCCCACGCTCCGATCCGTATAGCGCTAGTTTTCTTTCTCTTAATAACGACGTCCTCCTGAGTAGTCCCCGCCCAGAGATCCGAATGGGGGACCATTTTACCTCCGGAATATTTTACCCAAGAGGACGCCATCATTTAACCATACAGTAAAGCTGCACGCCCTCGGGAAAAATTGCAGTTGTGGTTTCCCCTTGTTTTCAGCCGTTCGCAGTACCAGCACAGCACGGCCGTTTTGGTTAGTATTACAAGGCCAGATCAGTCCATCATCCAGGCTGTTACCCCTGCAACTACTGCAAAGCCTGCTGCCCCTCTTCAGGAACCACACCTTTGTCTGGCCTCTCAACAGATACCCCTCCGTTGTGGTTGCACCTACGGTATGGCTATCTGTATCGCTGAGGCACGCAAGCCTCCCCACCAACGGTAAGGTCCATGGTTCATGGGGGGGGGGGGGGGGGGGGGGGGGGGGAGGGGGGGGGACTCCGATGAAACAATTGCTGAAATGTTCAAAGAAAACTTTAATTTCAAACACGTACTCGGGTCATGCTATTACAGGTGGTGGTGACTTTAATTTACGCTCGATATGTTGGTGAAAATACATGTTCAAATCCGGAGGTACGGACAAAACATCATCCGGATCATGCTAAACGTATTCTCTGAAAATTATTTCGAGCAGATAGTTCATGATCCCAGGCGAATAGTAAACAGATGTGAAAACACACTTGATCTCTTAGCAACAAATAATCCTGAGCTAATAACGAGCATCAAAATGGATACAGGGCTTAGTGAAAACACGGTTGTCGTAGCAAGACTGAACGTTGTAAGGCCCAAATCGTCCAAAAAAAAACCCTTGGTACACAAAACGGGTCAGATCACTGTTGCAGAAGAACGAAAAAAGCTTGCCAAATATAAACGAACGCAAAATCTACAAGATTGGCGATCTTTTACAGAATCTCGAATTTAGCGCAGGCATCAGTGGGAGATAATCGTTTCCACGACGAAATTTTATCTCGAAAGCTGGCAGAAACCAGAGAGATTCTGGTCGTATGTAAGTATGCTAGCGGCTAGACAACGCCGTCTCTACGCGGTAGCAATGGAAATGCTATGGACGACAGTGCTGCGAAAGTATGGTTAGTAAACACAGCCTTTCTAAATTCCTTCACCAAAGAAGACGAAGTAAATATTCCAGAATTCGAATCGAGAACAGCTACCAACACAACTAACGTTGAAGTAGATATCCTCGGAGTAATGAACCAACCTAAAATCATTTAATAAAAGAAAGTCTTCCGGTCCAGATTGTATACCAATTAGATTCCTTTCAGATTATGCTGATTCAAATAGCTCAATACTTAACAGTCATGCAAAGTTGCATAGGTCAACCAATATCCGAGAAAGGTAATAGGAGTAACCCACTAAATTGCAGGCCCATATCATTAACGTCGATATGCAGCAGGAATTTGGAACATATATAGTGTTCGAAGATTATAAATTCCAAAAAAATGGTTCAAATGGCTCTAAGCACTGTGGAACTTAACATCTGAGGTCATCAGTCCCCTAGAGCTTAGAACTACTTAAACCTAACTAACCTAAGGACATCACACACACCCATGCCCGAGGCAGGATTCGAACCTGCGACCGCAGCAGCCACGTGGTTCCGGACTGAAGCGCCTAGTACCGCTCCACCACAGCGGCCGGCGATTATAAATTAACTCGTCGAGAAAGGTCTATTGACACACAGTCAACACGGATTTAGAAAACATCGTTCTTGTGAAACACAACTAGCTCTTTACTCACGTGAAGTGTTGAGTACTACGGACAAAGGATTTGAGGTCGATTCCATATTTCTAGATTTCCAAAAAGCTTTTGACATCGTACCTCAGCAGCTTGTAATCAAATAGCGTGGTTATGGAATGTTATCTAAGTTATGCTCCAACATTCTGCGTGGTGTCTGTTTGTTCTATATCGTGTCTCCCTACCACTTTCGCGCAACGACGCTCTGAGCGTGTTTTTTAGGGAATTGACCAGTTTGAACCTGGGACCTGTTGCTGGTAAGGAGACGTCTGACCACACATGACATGTAGAGTTCAGAAGAGTTCAGTGAGACTAGCGATGATATAACCAAATACTTAATGATTTCAGCGTCAGCTCCACTGCACTCCCTGTAAAAGAATCTTAATACTAACTAGATTTAGTGGAAGGGGTTCAAGGCTTTCCTATTTTTAGTTAGCTGGTAAAATAACGTCGAAAAAGCAATTAAGTTTACCATTGGAAATTTTATTCTACTCACAAAACCTTGTTTATAAATTGCACTATTGATAAAAGGAAATGTTTTAATACAGGATGGTAAAAACCAACTGTGTTCAACAAAAATGTGAACGAATATTCCCTCAATGGGTTTTCAAGTTCTACAATAGATCGAAGGATGACCTATGCCATATCACATCTATAATCTAGATTTAAATTAAGTTTCACAAAAGAGAAAACTATCAAAATGGTCTACAGTGACCCTCAATTATCTTAAATTACTTATTTAACTTGTCGTAAATTACAGTGGCTGATGTGGCTTCTCAATAATTATATAACTGAAAGCCGGCCGGAGTGGCCGAGCGGTTCTGGGCGCTACAGTCTGGAACCGCGCGACCGCTACGGTCGCAGGTTCTTATCCTGCCTGGGGCATGGATGTGTGTGATGTCTTTAGATTAGTTAGGTTTAAGTAGTTCTAAGTTCTAGGGGACTTATGACCACAGTAGTTGAGTCCCATAGTGCTCAGAGCCATTTGAACCATATAACAGAAAAATCATCGCGTTTCAGATTTTTACTTCAAGTGGCAAATGTGAACACCATGAGCTTTAATTGACGATCGACACTAGTATTACGCAAAACGGGGATGTAGCAGATGAGACTTCTGCAGTTCTGAGTGAAGCCTTATGTGCTCAAAAATGCTGCATCGCGTGCGTTCATTACCTTGTCGGTGTTTAGGCAGCGTCAGGGCGGCGCAGCTCCTCACATCTCGCCGTCTCGGAAGCAACTCTCCCCTAACTTCTCCTTACTACAATTTACCGAAGTTGGTTTAAAAAAACTATCTGGCTGTGTTTTCATCTGACCAGTCTGGGTTTCAATGTTAACCTTAAGCTCCGCCTACAAAAATTCTGTCTATCCAATGAGAAACGATATACTTTTCGTGGCGGGGCAATGTTTTTAAAGTTTGCAATGCAACAGAGACGCGAAAAAGTCTCATGCTAAAACTTGCAGCTGGTGTGGTCCTTTTAGTGTTATCGTAAGATCTATACTGTTCTTCTGGAGGGCTGTTGCTTTTAACATGGGCTGGGGGGTGGTCCTAGCGGTTAGCTGGCGACGTGGGTGTCCGTCCCTTATCGTAGGGCCTTCCAGCGTAACACGGTTCTGCTCTCGGCTTCTGTTCTCGTTTCTCCCCTCGGAACTGCGTCTGTCTCACGGTGGGAAGGTATGACTTGCCTTTAGGCATTCTTGTGTTAGTCTGTGGTATTCCATTTGCTCACTCGTTACTCGTATTACTTTGGTTAATTTAATTTCACGATTTATTCGGAGCTATGTGACATACTACTGGATTTGCTTATCATGTCAGGGTTTTCATGGAAGGTGTTGGATTTGCCTGACACCTTACATATCACCACCCTTCGAAATTTATTTTTGTACTGAAGTTAGGCAATGATTGAATCGTTGTCTAAGCCAGTCAAAAATTATTCTGTTATCTAAATTTTGTTGCCTACTGTTCAGCCACGTTATTCTGTTCTATGCTAGTTTGTATTACTGACTTATATCTTTATATTCTTCCACATTATTATCAACAATATGTTTATATTGTTATTCTGTTATAATTATTATTTTTTTATTATTTTCTTTCTTTATTTAATTGTGAAGTTTTCTTTTTTAAGAAGTTTGTTATCGAAAGTCAGGAGTCTTTCACATTGATTTTCTTAGAAATATTTTTTTTTATAAATGTAGTAATTAAGTAAAATCTATTCCTAACACATTATCTAAATATCATGTACAAGTAAAATGTTTTTGTTTCTAGACACTCATTTCAACATTGTTACACTAACAAATAAGAATTATTTCCAAGAATTGCTTTGACAAAGAAATATATATACACAAGTATTGAGATATTATCCTAACAAATGGTACAAATGTTAAAAAAAAGGGAAAACATCCAACAAGATAATTTTTTATTCTTTGTTTTTGTAAGGAGAAAATAAGTAAAATATAATTATTTTTTTATTTTTATGAGGAGAAAATAAGTGGCATATAGTTTTAGTGTTTATTATGCCTTACTTTTGTTCTTTATATACTGTCCATTTCAGAACTAATGACTTATTTTTATCGATAGTCTATTTTTTACTTACATCCATAGTTAATGACTGTTATTGTGTAGTTTATTAGCTGTCTGGTGTGCTTAACTTATTTAGTTTTTCACACGTTTCTTTTGCACAATTCCTACATCACATAATTTGATTTCACACATTCACACTATCCTATGAATGTTTAAGCATGAGGTTTACGAATGTTTCTTGCACGAAGGTGATGGACTTGAGTGAGATGGATGTGGGCAAGTATTTGATGTACAGCTTCGTTTGTCGTTCCTTGTTGGCTTTGCAAGTGTGTGTTGCTGTTGTGGAGGTCCCATAATGGAATGGAGCTGTGAGTGCAGAATCTCGTGGTTTACTGGCTTTGTATGCGTGAAAGTCATCGTTATGTGTCGCTGAAAGCGGTCGTTTTTTGTTGTAATACTTCGCAGATGACTAGTTTACAATAGGATAGGGATTTGGGAAGGCATTTCGTCTATTCTTCACCCATCTTCTTTCTTGGTCTCAACCTTTCGAATCTTCAACTTCTGTTCTTCCTGCTTTTTCTCTGCTTCTTACTTGCTTCTTGGTTCTTCTCTGGGCAGGATATGGAAATATTTATTGATAACTAGTCGCTTTGAAGTTCTGCTCTTAGTAACAGTTTGATAAATTGTTTGGGTGTGTCATTTTTACTTTGTGGAAGTTTTCTTCAGTTTCGTGCATCAGCGTGCTGTTTAGTAGCAGTAGTGTGACTTTTACACATTTTTTTTTTCTTTTGCCAGTGGTGGCTTGCCCAAGCGGTCTTCTCGTCGGGCCGTTTTTTGCTCGCTACGCTGAGTCGGGGCGTTCAGAGACCCTTCGGGTGTTCGGTGTCCTGTTGTGTCTCTGCAGGGTTCCACCACTCTGTGGTTCCGTGTTCTGTCCCATCAGGGTTCTGCCACCCTGTGGTTCAGCTTGGCAGCAGATTCATTTACTGCCCACTTTGGCTACAAGGGCCTTCTGTTGGTCTCGCTGTCCTTTCCCTTCTCTCGACGCTTCTGCCTTGTAGGAATCGTGTCTTCCTAATTACGTCCTTTCCTTTCTTGATATTTCTCACATTGCAACTTGTGGGTCATTGCATCTCGTCCTTGCTGGAGTTTTACTTATAATCATCTAACATATGTCTAGTACTTACACTGCTTTACGCCTTCTTAAAAGCTTTACAAATTTTGGCACCCTTTCCATGTTACAATTCTAAGATATTTTGAGTCTTAACATCTACAAGAATCCTCAAATTCGTTTTTTATTTTTGTGTAGTGTTGTGGTGTGTAGCATTTTAGTATTTCATGCTGTTAGAATATCTACGCTTTATCCCTTCATCTTAATCTATGGTACTATTGGTGTTATTTTTGTTTTTGTTTTTATTGAAACTACTTTCTTTTTCCCCACCTTCCTCTCGCTTCATTCTTCTTTCTCCTGACGATCTTATCTGCAACATAATCTTGAAATATTGTGCTGATTATTTACCAGTAATAAAATTAATCTTCAAACTTTTTGATATGGCTCACATTGTGAAGTCCTAAGGTTTTGCTGTTTTTGGGTTCATTAGTTCCACAGCATTATCATGGGCAATTCGGCTAATTATGACAGGTCCTTTGTATGCAGCATAAAACTTATGTATTTTGTGTTTCTGTTTGCTGGAGAGATGGTGTGTTTTTACAAATACTTTCTGGCCTACTGAGAATGTTCTTTTAATTGCTGTTCTGTCTCCTCTTTCTTTTCTTTTAATGGCTGCCTTTCTGATGTTGGAGAGTGCTGTTGCTATGACTTGTTTGTGCTGTCTACATGGTACAATAGGAAATCTAACATTTTATCTGGTTATGTTTGGGGGTTCAATATTTTTAAGTACAGTAACTGGAGGTAGTATTGTAGTGCTATGTGGCATTTCATTTATTACTTCTTGACAATCTTTATGGTATATATCCCAAGTGTTGTGTCTTTTGCCTGCATATAATCAGCATAAAGTGCCTATGTCCTTCATAGATCGTTCTGCTGGATTTATGCTAGGTTTATACTTAGATATGTAGATGGGTTTTATTTTGTGTTGTTTTAACGTGTTCTGCCATTGCACTGAATTGTATTGTGGGCCATTATCCGAAATTATTGGTTCCACTCGACCTACTTGTCTGAGAAAATCTTGTCTAAATGCTTTACTTATAGTAAGACCTGTTGCCCGTTTTAATGGTGTCAAGGTAAGATATTTAGAAGTAAGTTCCAAAACGACAAATATGAAAATATATCCATTTTTGTGCGTGGGAGGGGCCCCATCAAATCTGTTGCAGCTGTTTGTTTTAATCTTTTAGGGATTATTGAAAACATAGGTGGTTTGATTTGGAAAGTGATGTGTTTAGCCCTCATACATTTTTTTGCATTTGACTAATACTGTTCTAATTCGTCTTTCCATATTAGGAAAATGGCTTGTTTGTTTTATTTTTAAAAAGCATTTCTTTGGACCAAAGTGGCCATTACTTAAATGTGTATACCATATGTACTTATTAATTAGTTCATCTGGGATATAAATTAACCATTCATTCGTTGCAACATTTCGTCTAAAAAATAAAACATTGTTTTTTACGAGATAGTGCTGTCGAATGTCTGGAAAATCCTTACTTCTCCACTTGTGTTTCATTCCTAGTATTTCGGGATCCTTGTCCTGTTCTTTGCCTATGTTTTTCAATGCTGTCGTAATGTAGTTTTCGAAAGGTACTTGTTTCATATAGTGCATTGTAAACTGGTCTTCTGCTGCTTCCAAACCTATGTTATTGGATGCACCCTGTGGACATCGTGATAAAGCATCTCCTAACACATTCGCTGGTCCTGGTATGTGTGTAATAGTGAAGTCAAATTCTTGTAGTATTAACATCCATGTGGCTAACCTCCAATGAGTTAGTTTGGCGGATAACAGAAATTCTAATGCTTTGTGGTCAGTGTATACTTTTGTTTTTCTTCCGAATAGGAAGTATCGAAAACGTTGGAAGCCCCATAAATGGCCAATGCTTCCAGCTCCGTGACTGAATAGTTTTTCTTGGTTTTTGTGAGTACCCGACTGGCAAATGCAATTGTTCTATATGATCTTAGCCCTGCCTGTTCGCATTCTTGGAATACCTGTTTTCGCGCTATCAGCGGCCATACAAAAGTTTTGTGTTAGATCAGGATGTGCTAAAATCGGTGCTGTTGTTACTGCTTTTTTCACTTTTAAAAATTCTTCATTGGCTTGTTGATCCCATACCCATGGCGTGTTTTTTCCAGTCAATGCACATAGGCGTGGTGTTGCGAGAGAGTCGATCCAAATAAATTTTTTATAGAATCCGGTGAGACCTAGAAATCCTCTGAGAGTTTTCTTATTATATGGAATACAGAATTCTTTGATTGCCGTTAGTTTTTCTGGGTCGGGCATTACCCCTTTCACTGAAATTATGTGTCCTAGAAATTTGACCTCTCGCCTTCCAAATTTAGATTCTGTTATATTTACTATGACCCCATGCTCTTTCATGATCTGTAAAAGCTGATTTAATGTGTCGTTGGGATGTTCCCAAGAGGGTTCTGCTATAATCACACCATCAACATAAGAAGTAATTTTTTGTAAAATTTCAGGACTGAGTATAGTATTAAATCCCCTAATAAACGCTGCTGATGATATGTTTAAACCAAATGGCAATCGTTTAAACTGGTAACATCTACCGAAAACGATAAATGCTGTAAATTTTCTACATTCTGGGGCCAATTCTATTTGCCAGAAACTACTCCGTAAATCAATTGATGAAAAATCTTAGCACCGTGGAAGTTTTGTATCAATTCCTCTAATTTTTCTGGGCGATCTGTCTCAGTGATTATGATTGTGTTGATCTGTCTGGAATCATGCACTAACCTGATGCTCCCATCTCGTTTTTGTACAATATGGAGCGGGCTGTTATATGTGGTTCAATAATATCGTCGTCTAACATTTTAGATATCTCCTGGAATACTTAATTCCTGTAGCTTAATGGGATTGTATAGGGTGGCACTCTAAATGGTTTGTGCTGTTTTACTTCAAACTTGTACTGAAAGTGTTTAATACTGCCAGTCTTAGGTAAAAATACCTCTGCTTTATCTCGCAAAATACCCTCTAATTCTCTTTTACTGTGTTCCGAAATACCTTGAACTTCTTGCAATTTTTCGGCGACTTCTTTATGGACTTCTAACATGAGTTGAGGCGATTCCCTCTTTTGTGCATACCATTCTAATTCTTCATCCTCTTTATCTCGCGTCATTCTTAATTGTTTGTTTATAACTGGTATTTCTTCTAATTTTAGCTTTTGCTCAAAGAGAAGTGTGACATTCCCAAATGTTACGCTACCTTTCCCCATATCTATTATCGCTCGTCTCTCATTTAAAAAATCTGCACCTATAATCAAATCTACAGTTAGTTTAGGTATAATCACGAAGTTGGCTTCGATCTTTGGACCTTGACACGAAAGTGTTAACCTTGTTTGTCTCGTAACTTCCGCAGCATTGTTTCTAATAGGACCTCTTACTTTAATCTTACGTGTTTTCAGAACTGGCAATTCCTCATTGGCATTACACTGCATGAATAAATTGTCTGAGATCGCAGTCAGTTCACTTCCGCTATCAATTACAATATTGACTGGGATATGCTTTACCATGGCCTTCACAATTGGTTGAATTTGAAAGGGTTGGTTCTGTTCTTCTTCTTCTTGCATCAACGAATCCTCAACTGAATCATACATGAGTCTTTTTAGGAATTTCCCTTGTGAATTCGAACTTTCTGTAGGATAAGTTTCGACTGCTACTTCTCTCTCTTTTATTTCCTCTTCTCTATTTCTTCCTTCATTTACGCTTTCTTCAACATCCTCTACTTTTTCCTCATCCTCGTCTATCTTCTCCTTCTTCGTCGCTACTTCCACATAATCGCATCTAAATGCTCTAATTATCGCTTCATAACTTCCTTCATTATATACGTTGGGTTGTGTGCCCACTCGTAACTTATTTTCAACTTATGTCGACTGCGCATTATCCTCACTGAATTCGCTTTCCCTGGGTTCCATCTCAAATAGCTCTGCAATACTCATTACTTCGTCCTTTCCTCTTACATTCGTTGTGCATGCCTCTGGTAATTCATCTTCCTTGTCAGTATTCTCCCAATTAATTTCGTCCCAACACGATATTGTTCTTTTCTTGTCTTCGTTTTCATCTGGTCCCTACGGATTTGTTTCTTCCTTCTTCTCTTCTCGTGATGAGATTTGTACTTCTCTGTTCAAGGTGCTGCAATTGTCCTGGGTCGATGCGTCATTCTCTTTGGCATGGGCGCTTAGCTGTCAATTCGAACGTTTATCGGGGTTTGGTGGTCTTAGCTCCACCTCTTCTATCTGTATTCTCTTTTCTTGTTCAGCTTGTTGATAGTGGTTTCTTTGTTGATAATTTGTCGGTCTATTGGTTCTCCAGTACCCGTTCCGGTTGTCGTTATTCCCTCTGGAATAGTTGTTGCCGTTCCTGGGTGAATTATAGTTATTGCCATATTCTCTTCTAAATCCATAACCGGTTCTTTGTTGAAATCTATTGTCGTTTCTTGGTGCGAAGTTATCACATGGTTCGTAATTATTGTTTCTTCGTACTGTGTCTTGTGGATTCCACTGCTTTTTGCTTTCGTTTTCACGTGTGCTTCGTCTTTTTCTTGCGTCATCTTCCGAAAATATGAACTCTAGTTACCTTAGAATACCTTTAAATGCTTCGACGTCATTGCCTCCGTGACCTACTAATGATTGCTGGTATTTCAATGGTAGCTTCATCGCGCATAATTTAATCAACTCTCCGTCACTGTATGGTACATCTAAGCATTGATTTTTCTTTGCCATCAATTCGAAAAATTTCACGGGACTCTGCTCTCCTGAATTTTCAAAACATGGATTCTGTAATAATTCGTACTTCACTCTGTTCTGTGCTTCGCTGGACCAATATCGTGAGAGAAACTTCTCTCTGAAATCTTCGTACGATCGGCATGTCCCTGCAACATTCTGCATGGTTTCTGCGACTGTTCCTGACATGTGTGCACATATAAAGTCTAATTTGTGTGCTAGCGTCCAGTGTTCTGGTAATCCTACTCGGAATTGATCAATAAAAGTTCGTGGATGTAATGAGTTTCCTTCTCGAAAGTGTTGAAATTTTCTGACTGTGAGGAAATGATCGTTGTCGTACTTCGTCATAGTTCCATATGAAATTCGCGATTCTCCGCCACTTTTGTTTCTAATCATTTCTCCCGTCGTTCTTTCCGGTTGTGGTAGATCCATTGGATATTGTCCACTGTAACTTTCGCCTACCCTTGCGTAGTATCGTTGGAGTGGTACGCAATAATTTTCTTCAATCGGTTGTGAACTTGTAGCTGAATGCATTGCACTGTACTCTTCGCGACCGGGCTTTCCAATGTCAGGTATTGGTTCGGTATCTTGTCTGGCTAACCTTGCTGCTTCATTGCACGATCCAAACTGTCTTGAATCATACATTTGTGGTTCCGCATGTGTTTGTGATGACGTTTGTTCATCAAGAATTCGAAACGTGTTTGTTGCTGTGCAGGCTGTCTGATGTTACTTTTCGCCTGTGATTGGAATCGCAAATGCGTAATACCTTCGTTAATTGCTTGTTTTTCCGGTGCTGTTACAGATACGGATACAGATGTGGTTGCAGACTCTGTGCTTTTTCGATCCTGTTCACTACGCTCTTCAATGGTTTGCAACAACTCTGTTCGCAATTTCTGAAATTGTCACTTCGTTTGCGCTTCTATTTTGACTATGCGGTTATCATATCTTTTCAGCGCTGCTTTTGCGATACGTTTATGTAACACACTGTTTTCAACAACTTCACGCGCTGTACCTGCTGTTTGTCTAGTAATTTCGTTTATCTGTTTCTCTAGTTTCTTGACTTCTCCCTGGGTGTTGTTACGTAATGTTTTGATCTCGTACTGAATGTCATTACGCAATGTTTGTACGTCCGCTTATACCTTGTCAATGTCTGTTCTCAATTGATTGTGACCTGTTATTAAGTTTCCTATCACTTCTCGAGATTCTTTTGCCTCGTCTTCAATATGACTTAGGTGTAACTGAATTTTTTTGTTTTGTTGTTTAATCACACGCATTTGTCTCGTGGTTTCTGCATTCTGAATTTGAATTTGGTTCGCTGTGTCTTTATTTTGCCTTGTCATGGTTTCCATAATTTGTTGTAACAATTCTGCCAGATTGGTGGGTCCTATTGCGTTTTCTTCCGACGTCCTACGCTCTGTGTTTTCGCCCAAGTGTTGGTTCGCAACCGATTGCATTGAACTGTGCTGTGACACGTTTCTGCTCGCATTCCTTGTACTCTGTGGTGAGGGAGCTCTGATTACTTGTACTATGGGTTCTACGTATTCAAGACGCAAGTTAGAATCCTCATCGACTGTCTCTCTACTTTCCTGCTCCTCTGTCGTATGCTGACTTACGTTTTCTATGCCTTGACGTACATTATCCTCGTTATGGTGCGTTATATGTCCTATTTCTCGCGATACTGCATCGACTGTTCTACTGTCCTCTATTCTCTGTCCATTTTTATGCTGGGTCTCTACCTCAATTCGGTCAAGGTCTCGATTTGCCATTGCTAATATTTCCGAATCCCTTATTTTCTGTTTTAAAAGCAATTCACGCGCCCTACTTCGAGTCAACATGCGCTCATACGATCTCACGCGTTTCATAAACTTTTTGTTCACACGACTTGACACTTATTATACCCAAGACTGACAATCCATTCACTTACTTGTTGGGTCGGAACCAACTTGTCAACTATGCATCCGCCACCTGTGCGCTTGCATTGAGGAGAAAACTTAGTTCTAACAATTTTTAAAATTCATAACTTAATTATGCTATTGTCTCTGCTAGAATGTCTCACTATCTATCGCTGCAGCTACTGTTTTCAACTATTTATGCCTTTCAAAAAAATTTTTAAACAGGATATTTTTCTGACCTAGTTAGGCATTTGGTCGACCTTTAATCATGGTATTTTACCATCCTGGCAGGGTCGCCATTTTCTAACATTCTGCGTGGTGTCTGTTTGTTCTATATCGTGTCTCCCTACCACTTTCGCGCAACGACGCTCTCAGCCTGTTTTTTAGGGAATTGACTAGTTTGAACCTGGGACCTGTTGCTGGTAAGGAGACGTCTGACCACACATGACATGTAGAGCTCAGAAGAGTTCAGTGAGACTAGCGATGATATAACCAAATACTTAATGATTTCAGCATCAGCTCCACTGCACTCCCTGTAAAAGAATCTTAATACTAACTAAATTTAGTGGAAGGGGTTCAAGGCTTTCCTATTTTTAGTTAGCTGGTAAAATAACGTCGAAAAAGCAGTTAAGTTTACCATTGGAAATTTTATTCTACTCACAAAACATTGTTTATAAATTGCACTATTGATAAAAGGAAATGTTTTAATACAGGATGGTAAAAACCAATGCGTTCAACAAAAATGTGAACGAATATTCCCTCAATGGGTTTCCAAGTTCTACAATAGATCGAAGGATGACCTATGCCATATCACATCTATAATCTAGATTTAAATTAAGTTTCACAAAAGAGAAAACTATCAACATGGTCTACAGTGACCCTCAATTATCTTAAATTACTTATTTAACTTGTCGTAAATTACAGTGGCTGATGTGGCTTCTCAATAATTATATAACAGAAAAATCATCGCGTTTCAGATTTTAACTTACGTAGCAAATGTGAATACCATGAGCTTTAATTGACGACCGACACTAGTATTACGCAAAACGGGGATGTAACAGATGAGACTTCTGCAGTTCTGTGTGAAGCATTATGTGCTCAAAAATGCGGCATCGCGTGCGTTCATTACCTTGTCGGTGTTTAGGCAGCGTCAGGGCGGCGCAGTTCCTCACATCTCGCCGTCTCGGAAGCAACTCTCCCCTAACTTCTCCTTACTACAATTTACCGAAGTTGGTTTAAAAAAACTATCTGGCTGTGTTTTCATCTGACCAATCAGGGTCTCAATGTTAACCTTAAGCTCCGCCTACAAAAATTCTGTCTATTCAATGAGAAACGTTATACTTTTCGTGGTGGGGCAATGTTTTTAAAGTTTGCAACGCAACACAGACGCGAAAAAGTCTCACGCTAAAACTTGCAGCTGGTGTGGTCCTTTTAGTGTTATCGTAGGATCTATACTGTTCTTATGGAGGGCTCTAGCTTTTAACATGGGCTGGGGGGTGGTCCTAGCGGTTAGCTGGCGACGTGAGTGTCCGTCCCTTATCGTAGGGCCTTCCAGCTTAACACGGTTCTGCTCTCGGCTTCTGTTCTCGTTTCTCCCCTCGGAACTGCGTCTGTCTCACGGTGGGAAGGTATGACATGCATTTAGGCATTCTTGTGTTAGTCTGTGGTATTCCATTTGCTCACTCGTTACTCGTATTACTTTGGTTAATTTAAAGTCACGATTTATTCGGAGCTATGTGACATACTACTGGATTTGCTTATCATGTCAGGGTTTTCATGGAAGGTGTTGGATTTGCCTGACACATTACAAAGCTACTGGATTTGTGATTTCCTTTTAAAGAGGTCCCAGTTCGTAGTATTTGACGGAAAGTCAGCGAGTAAAACAGAACTGATACGTTTCGTGTTAAAGGCCCTCTGCATAAACGATTTAGGTGACAATCCGAGCAGCCCTCTCAGATTGTTTTCAGATGACGCTGTTGTTTGAAGTTCAGTAAACTCTACAGAAATTCAAAATAAATTGCAAAACGATGTATAAAAGATATCTGTATGGTGATAAAATTGGAAATTGACCCTTAATTTCAGTATATCCATTGTGGATGACGGAAGTGTGAGATCTTCCACATGAGTGCTAAAACGAATCCGCTAAACTTCGGTTACACGATAAAACAATCATATACACTGACTCTGACAGGTGACACACACGGCATACTGTCTGGTCACCTCCATCCGGTCATATCCATTGTGCATTCCGAAAGACTTGGGCAGTTCCAGCAGGACAATGAGACACCCCACAGAATTGCTACAGAGTGGCTGTAGGACACTCTTCCGAGTTTAAACTCTTCTGCTGGCCACTAAACTCCCCAGGCGTGAACATTATTGAGTACATCTGAGATGCCTTGCAACTTGCCGTTCAGAAAAGATCTCCACCCCCTCGTACTCTTACGGATTTGTGGACAGCCCTGCGGGATTCATGGTGTCAGTTCCCTCCAGCGCTACTTCATACATCAGTCGAGCTGCGTCGTGCTCGATGTGAAATGTGTTTTCCGACCTCCATCTAAAATTAGAGCACTTTTGAGTTCCGTTAAGGATGATCTTGGACTGCGTAAGGCGGGTGTATATCGTATTCCTTGTAGCTGCGGCATGGCATATATTGGTCAAACTATCAAGACCGTGGAGGAC
This sequence comes from Schistocerca americana, assembly GCF_021461395.2. NCBI lineage: Eukaryota > Metazoa > Arthropoda > Insecta > Orthoptera > Acrididae > Schistocerca > Schistocerca americana. The sequence goes on from NC_060126.1 coordinate 445,137,599, forward strand.
AGATGTACTGAGCATAAACGGCACACACGATTACAGCAGCCAAATAGATCGTCTATTGCCGAACATTGTTTGGATACTGGTCACCCCATGTTATATAATAACACCGAGATATTGGCATGCACGTCCAGCTATTGGGACAGTGTCATTAGGGAGGCAGTTGAGATTAAATTAGCGAGCAACCTCGTTAACAGGGATGGAGGATTCTGTTTAAACTCTGTTTGGAATCCGGCTCTCTCCCTTGTCAAAAAACAGAGGAACAGAGTCAATGCAGCCTCACCTGCGAATTCATAGTCTCACTATCGATAGCTCTGACTTTGGTCATCTTTGGTGGCACTAGTGTTCAGTGTGTGTGTGTGTGTGTGTGTGTGTGTGTGTGTGTGTGTGTTATCTTTCCTGCTTCTGTCGGAGAACCGAGGTATTAAATGTGCATGTACGCCGCCTGTCCGTTGCAGTTTGCCTTGAAAATGGCGGGGTGTTCTCCCGCCGAAATATCGGCGGTCGCTGAAAGTGTTACCTGGCTGAATTCCCGGAAGTTATTTGAAAGTTGTATACGCCAGGAGACACTCAGGTCTCACTTTGTACACTGATCATCCTGGACATTACGACCACCGACCTACTATCGATATAAACCCGTCCAGGCGATAGCACCGTCACCTGGGGAGGAATGACTGCTAGTCAGACACACGCACGGTGCACGTGGTATCATTGAGCGTGCTTGTACGTGTGTGGAATAGGCAAGGCTCGAAATCTTTCTGAATCTCACCGAGGGCATGTTGTGATGTCCCAGAGGCTCGGCACGAGCATTTGGGAAACAGCACGATTTGTCGGGTGAGGAGTGCTGTGGTTAGCTTCTTCAACTCGTGGTGAAACCACGTACAGACGTTGTGGGGGTTCGTTACAGATGTCGCACTTCGTAAGCTGGGTGGACTGGTAAAACAGGACAGGCGGCGGACTGTGGCGGAAACATCATCTGACTTTAATGGCGGGCAGAATACAAGTGTGTCTGACCACACACTGCACCGAACACTTCTAACGATGGGCCTCGGCAGTCGACGACCCTTGCATGTGCCAATGTTTAACACCGCGACGTCGACAACTACGACTGAAATGGCCACGTGACCATCGGCACCGTTCGTTGGCTCATTGGCAGAGTGTTTCATGATCTGATGAATTGTGATACTTTCTACATCATATCGATGGTAGCGCCCGACTCCGGGGAACAGCTTGACACCTGTACTGCGGGACGGAGACAAGATGGAGGCGACTCCATTATGCTCTGGGGAACTGTCTGGTGGGCATCAATGGGTCCAACTGAGCTCGTGCGAGGCACCATGAAGGCCAAGGAGTTCCATTCACTGGTTGCACAGCACGCACACCCCTTAACGATGGCCGGCCGCTGTGGCCGTGCGGTTCTAGGCGCTACAGTCTGGAACCGCCCGACCGCTACGGTCGCAGGTTCGAATCCCGCCTGGGGCATGGATGTGTGTGATGTCCTTAGGTTAGTTAGGTTTAAGTAGATCTAAGTTCTGTGGGACTGATGACCTCAGAAGTTAAGTCCTATAGTGCTCAGGGCCATTTGAACCACTTTGAACCTTATCGGTGATCATGTTCCCCGACGGCCGTGACTTTTTTCAACAAGATAATGCGCCATGTCGCAAGGCCAGAGGTGTGATGGAGTGGTTCAAGGAACACAGTTACGAGTTCCAATTGACGTGCTGGCCTCCCAACTATGCAGATCTGAACCCGATCGGACAGATCAGGGCTGTGATTGTAAATGGCGTCAGAGTTCATCGCATCCCCGCCCCCCCCCCTACCTCCCACGGTATTTACGGGAATTACGTGATTTGTCTGTGCAGATGTAGTGCCAACTCCCTCCAGCGACCTACTAAGGCTCCACTGCTTCCACACCACGATGCGCCGTCGCTGTTAAAACCAAAAGTGGACATACCGGCTATTAGGTAAGTGATCATAATGTTCTGGCTGATCACTGTACAGTGTGCTACATTTTATCCACTAACATGACAACTTGGCTTGAGATTCCAACTCATAATGAACACTCTTCGTAACATAAGTTTTGAGGATCTGAAGATGACAGCAAAGTCTGTAAAAACCGGTTGTTAGAAATAAAGAAATATTTATGCGATCTTGACTCTAGAAAGTTTATTGCCAAAATGACTCCTCTGCCTAAAAAAGTGATGATAATGAAGAGCGTAGAACAGCGGAATCACTACAGATCATAGCCTCAACTGTTCTCTGTACAACATTACCTCTGTACATTATACCCTTTCTTTTTCACGGATAAGGTTGAAACAGCTTTATTATCGTGGGACAAGAAACAAAATCCTGTATTTTTCCGAACTGGTTTTAATACTTGAGCTCAACGATGACACAAATATGTACAAACGCATGGTGACTATATCGAACGGTAGTGTTTCGTAGAGGGCAGTTGAAGCTGTGATTTGTAATAATTCCGTTGTTATGCATTCATTATTAATTTTTTTGTGTCATAAGAAGAATTACTTTTTTGCCCACCATCGTAGACATTGATGAGAAACATTCCAGATGACCATTGGTGGAGACATAACGCTTGATTCCTGGTGATTGTGACGTCACCTCTGTTAAATCTCGATCCATACAAATACAGCCTCTTTGAGGTGCGATAAAAGGGGGTTAATTACCTTTCGGCGCAACAGTGCTTTAAGGGTGCTTGTATTTGAGATGGCCGCCGGCAGGGTAGTGGTTGATTCTCCGGGTTATTATTATCAGTCTTGTTCCAGAAACGTACGTATTATACACAGTTATGAGTATATTACTTTAGTATATTAGTTGGCCACTTCCAATGCATTTTATAGTCCCTTGATGAAGTTCATCTTTTGTGCAGGCACTGGGGCGTATGATGAACAGTCTGGCCTACTCCATAGTCATACTAATATCGTCTTCATTAGCGTAGCCGCACCTTGACAAACTAACAATTGCAGTGGTGGACAGCTTTCATGTGCTACTATGCTACGGCACACTGTAAATATAGAACTAAAATTATGCCATTTCACTGAGAATGTGAGCCAGAAATCGCACTAAAGTTACGCTTACAAAGCTTCCAAAGCTTCCAAAGCTTGCTAATGTGCAAATAAAATGAACGAAAACTTGTTTTGCAGCGCTCTCTCTGCGATAACCAGGAACCATTGTCGAGTGCTGAAATGACTGTCAGCTGCGCTACGATCAAGTCAGAGAAGCGAAGCACTTGTCTGTTTCCTACTGTGCCTGCTCTGGAGTTACATCATCCATTCCGGCACTATGAATGCTCCGTTGCTCACAGCACCAGGTCAGTATTTTTCTTTGGAATTGCGTGTAACGAGTTGTGCAAGTGTAGAGATGAGGACTTTCTTTTAAAGTATGGCTGTTGTCATGGCAGTGTTGGAAAGCGGTGAAAACCACGTACGGGGTTCATTGCAAACCCAGGTTCGATTCCTGCTGGTACCAGTTTATTTTTTCATTATATTTTATTCTTTGCAATGTTAAAGTATTAATTATTAAATTTAAAAATAATAGTTCATTTCATATAGGTAAAAATAATAAATTCGATTTAGTTACAGTTAGCACTCTTGTAAATAAAAGGGGTATAAGCTTGATGGTGGTATACAAGCGATTATACAATGAAATTTAGTCTGAATGTGTTTTCTGTAGACGATCTATATATGATCTGCTAAAGAGGCCCTTTCCAGTAAATCTCTGAAAGGTAAAGTGAGATTTAAAAAGAGTTAGATAGATGTACCTCAAATTTGGATCTATCAACAGAGGGGCGTGGGACAAGGCTCACCGATTTCGCTTACAGCCAATACAAAATTTCGAAATACTTGCAGGTATTTTCATCAGCTTCTTAACTGTCCAGAATAAGTCCATAAGCTAATAATTTAAACACCCATAAAAATCTAGAAAAAGTTTTACCCCCACTATCAAAGAAATAGAAGAAATTATTAAACCCTTATCAATCTGGTAGAGCGGACTACTGCAAAACTTTTGAAACGGCATCTATCAAAAGTAAAAAATGAGTTAAAATTATTCAGAGAACTTGGAAAACAGAAAAGCTCCCAGGAGAGTGAAGGTGACATCAATACGTCCATTACATAAGAAAGGCAATACGCACGATGTTGGCAAAACAGAAATTTTCTTTGCAACAAGTTGCATGTAACATATTTTCCAAGATTATACTAAGCAAAGTAGAAACAGCACTGGAGAGTAATGTAATTGAATACCAAGGTGGTTTTAAGAAAGGTAGATCATATTCTGAAGAAATACACTCCTGGAAATTGAAATAAGAACACCGTGAATTCATTGTCCCAGGAAGGGGAAACTTTATTGACACATTCCTGGGGTCAGATACATCACATGATCACACTGACAGAACCACAGGCACATAGACACAGGCAACAGAGCATGCACAATGTCGGCACTAGTACAGTGTATATCCACCTTTCGCAGCAATGCAGGCTGCCATTCTCCCATGGAGACGATCGTAGAGATGCTGGATGTAGTCCTGTGGAACGGCTTGCCATACCATTTCCACCTGGCGCCTCAGTTGGACCAGCGTTTGTGCTGGACGTGCAGACCGCGTGAGACGACGCTTCATCCAGTCCCAAACATGCTCAATGGGGGACAAATCCGGAGATCTTGCTGGCCAGGGTAGTTGACTTACACCTTCTAGAGCACGTTGGGTGGCACGGGATACATGCGGACGTGCATTGTCCTGTTGGAACAGCAAGTTCCCTTGCCGGTCTAGGAATGGTAGAACGATGGGTCCGATGACGGTTTGGATGTACCGTGCACTATTCAGTGTCCCCTCGACGATCACCAGTGGTGTACGGCCAGTGTAGGAGATCGCTCCCCACACCATGATGCCGGGTGTTGGCCCTGTGTGCCTCGGTCGTATGCAGTCCTGATTGTGGCGCTCACCTGCACGGCGCCAAACACGCATACGACCATCATTGGCACCAAGGCAGAAGCGACTCTCATCGCTGAAGACGACACGTCTTCATTCGTCCCTCCATTCACGCCTGTCGCGACACCACTGGAGGCGGGCTGCACGATGTTGGGGCGTGAGCGGAAGACGGCCTAACGGTGTGCGGGACCGTAGCCCAGCTTCATGGAGACGGTTGCGAATGGTCCTCGCCGATACCCCAGGAGCAACAGTGTCCCTAATTTGCTGGGAAGTGGCGGTGCGGTCCCCTACGGCACTGCGTAGGATCCTACGGTCTTGGCGTGCATCCGTGCGTCGCTGCGGTCCGGTCCCAGGTCGACGGGCACGTGCACCTTCCGCCGACCACTGGCGACAACATCGATGTACTGTGGAGACCTCACGCCCCACGTGTTGAGCAATTCGGCGGTACGTCCACCCGGCCTCCCGCATGCCCACTATACGCCCTCGCTCAAAGTCCGTCAACTGCACATACGGTTCACGTCCACGCTGTCGCGGCATGCTACCAGTGTTAAAGACTGCGATGGAGCTCCGTATGCCACGGCAAACTGGCTGACACTGACGGCGGCGGTGCACAAATGCTGCGAAGCTAGCGCCATTCGACGGCCAACACCGCGGTTCCTGGTGTGTCCGCTGTGCCGTGCGTGTGATCATTGCTTGTACAGCCCTCTCGCAGTGTCCGGAGCAAGTATGGTGGGTCTGACACACCGGTGTCAATGTGTTCTTTTTTCCATTTCCAGGAGTGTATTTAAATTGAAGTCTATCATTTACCACAGATTACTGAATTCAAAAGACCAGTATTATTCATTGAAATTGCATGTAGCATATTGTGTAAGCGTAGAGAGAGGGATTTTTAAAGCATTGCTGTGATAACTCCACGGAGGGCGAATTCTAAAGCATAGTAACAAATTCACATATCCAGTTCAGTTCCCATAGATACTGACTTTCTTTCATTTTATTTTATTCATCGCAATGTCACACTATTAATTATAAAATTTAAATATACTTGAACATTAAAATTAGTATATGTAAAATTATCATATCCAATCTGGTACGATTACCACTATTGTTGAGAGAAACGGCTACATGTCACCACACTGTAGCACACTGGCATAATATTGCACGAACCTTTGATCTATCACCTACAGATCTGTATTCAGGCATTTCCAAGTCTCCACTTTGACATCATAGCCAGGAGGTAGAATTTCTCAAAGTCTTTTCCAGCGTACTGCCGGTGTGGCCGAGCGGTTCTAGGCGCTTCAGTCTGGAACCGTGCGACCGCTGCGTCGCAGGTTCCAATCCTGCCTCAGGCATGGATATGTTTGACGTCCTTAGGTTAGTTAGGTTTAAGTAGTTCTAGGGGACTGATGACCTCAGATGTTAAGTCCCATAGTGCTCAGAGCCATTTGAACCATTTTTTTCTTTTCCAGCCAGGTGAATGTAGGTTGTAGCGCTCTACATCTACATCTACATTTATACTCCGCAAGCCACCTAATGGTGTGGGCGGAGGGCACTTTACATGCCACTGTCATTACCTCCCTTTCCTGTTCCAGTTGCGTAAGGTTCGCGAGAAGAACGACTGCCGTGCACGGTCGAATCTCTCTAATTTTACATTCGTGATCTCCTCGGGAGATATAAGTAGGGGGAAGCAATATATTCGATACCTCATCCAGAAACGCGCCCTCTCGAAACCTGGACTGCAAGCTACACCGAGATGCACAGCGCCTCACTTGCAGAGTCTGCCACTTGAGTTTGCTAAACATCTCCGTAACGCTGTCACGCTTACCAAGTAACTCTGTGACGAAACGCGCCGCTCTTCTTTGGATCTTCTCTATCTCCTCTGTCAACCTGATCTGGTACGGATCCCACACTGATGAGCAATACTCAAGTATAGGTCGAACGAATGTTTTGTAAGCCACCTCCTTTGTTGATGGACTACATTTTCTAAGGACTCTCCCAGTGAATCTCAACCTGGCACCCGCTTTACCAACAATTAATTTTGTATGATCATCTACATCTACATCTACATCCATACTCCGCAAGTCACCCGACGGTGTGTGGCGGAGGGTACCCTGAGTACCTCTATCGGTTCTCCCTTCTATTCCAGTCTCGTATTGTTCGTGGAAAGAAGGATTGTCGGTATGCTTCTGTGTGGGCTCTAATCTCTCTGATTTTATCATCATGGTCTCTTCGCGAGATATACGTAGGAGGGAACAATATACTGCTTGACTCTTCGGTGAAGGTATGTTCTCGAAACTTTAACAAAAGCCCATATCGAGCTACTGAGCGTCTCTGCTGCAGAGTCTTCCACTGGAGTTTATCTATCATCTACGTAACGCTTTCGCGATTACTAAATGATCCTGTAACGAAGCGCGCTGCTCTCCGTTGGATCTTCTCTATCCCTTCTATCAACCGTATCTGGTACGGATCCCACACTGCTGAGCAGTATTCAAGCAGTGGGCGAACAAACGTACTGTAACCTACTTCCTTTGTTTTCGGATTGCATTTCCTTAGGATTCTTCCAATGAATCTCAGTCTGGCATCTGCTTTACCGACGATCAACTTTATATGATCATTCCATTTTAAATCACTCCTAATGCGTACTCCCAGATAATTTATGGAATTAACTGCTTCCAGTTGCTGACCTGCTATTTTGTAGCTAAATGATAAGGTAACTACCTTTCTATGTATTCGCAGCACATTGCACTTGTCTACATTGAGATTCAATTGCCATTCCCTGCGCCATGCGTCAATTCGTTGCAGATCCTCCTGATTTTCGTTACAATTTTCCATTGTTACAACCTCCAAAAAGCCTCAGTGAACTTCCGATGTTGTCCACAAGGTCATTTATGATTATTGTGAATAGCAACGGTCCTACGACACTCCCTTGCGGCACACCTGAAATCACTCTTACTTCGGAAGACTTCTCTCCATTGAGAGTGACATGATGTGTTCTGTTTGCTAAAAACTCTTAAATCCACCGACACAGCTGGTCTGACATTCCGTATCAGGCGACAGTGCGGAACTGTATCGAACGCCTTCCAGAAGTAAAGGAAAATGGCATCTACCTGGGAGTCTGTATCTAATATTTTCTGGGTCTCATGAACAAATAAAGCGAGTTGGGTCTCACACGACCGCTGTTTCCGAAATCAATGTTGATTCCTACAGAGTAGATTCTGGGTTTCCAGAAATGACATGATACGCGAGCAAAAAACGTGTTCTAAAATTCTACAACAGATCGATGTCAGAGATATAGGCCTATAGATTTGCGCATCTGCTCGAGTACCCTTCTTGAAAACTGGAATTACCTGTGCTCTTTTCCAATTATTGGGAACCTTCCGTTCCTCTAGAGACTTGCGGTACACGGTAGTTAGAAGGGGGGCAAGTTCTTTCGTGTACTCTGTGTAGAATCGAATTGGTATCCCGTCAGGTCCAGTGGACTTTCTTCTGTTGAGTGATTTCAGTTGCTTTTCTATTCCTTGGACACTTATTTCGATGCCAGCCATTTTTTTTTTTTCGTTCGTGCGAGGATTTAGAGAAGGAACTGCAGTGCCGTCTTCCTCTGTGAAACAGCTTTAGAAAAAGGTGTTTAGTATTTCAGCTTTACGCGTGTCATCCTCTGTTTCAATGCCATTATCATCCCAGAGTGTCTGGATATGCTGTTTCGATCCACTTACTGATTTAACGTAAGACCAGAACTTCCTAGGATTTTCTGTCAAGTCGGTACGTAGAATTGCGATTGAAAGTTAACGTGGGTCCATCTCTGGCCCTTACGCAAGCATTCGACTTGGCATTGACTGATAGTTGAGAGATATCGTGCCAAATTCTTTCCAATTGGCGCATTAGATTGTCAAAATTCCGAGCCGGCTGGAGGGCTATGTCCATAACGCACCGACCGTTCTCAGTTGGGAAGAGATCCGGTGACCTTGCCGCCAAAAGAGGGCTTTGCATGCACGAAGCCAGGCAGCAGAAACTCCCCCCGTGTGCGGGCAGGCATTATCTTGCTGAAATGTAAGCCCAGAAGCGCTTTCCACGAAGAGCAACAAAACGGGATGAAACTTCCTGTCAGATACAAACTGTGTACCGGACCGAGAATCGAACTCGAACTAGGTCCCGAGTTCGAGTCTCGGTCCGGCACACAGTTTTAATCTGACAGAAAGTTTCATATCAGCGCCCACACCGCTGCAGAGTGAAAATCTCATTCTGAAAACGGGATGACGTACCACTGTGCTGCAAGGGTGCCGCGAATGGCAACCAAAGGGGTTCTGCTATGAAATGGCATCGCAGACCATCACTCCTGACTGTCGCTGCACATGGAGGGCGACAGTCAGATTGGTACCCTACTGCTGTCCAGGGCGTCTCCAGACACGTCTTCCCTGATCATTTGGGCCCAGTTCGAAGCAGGATTAATCACGGAAGATAATTCTGCTCTAGTCACCGAGACTCCAGGCCAAAGACGTGTTTGGACACGCCCTGGACAGCGGTGATATACCGATCTGAGTGTCGCCCGCTGTACAGCCCGAGAGCCAGGAGTGGTGGTCTGGGGTGCCATTTTATTTCATAGCAGGACTTCTTTGGTTGCCATCCGCGACACCCTCAACAGCACAGCGGTACGTCGACGGTATTCTACGCCCGGCAAGGCAACTTGGCCTTACATTTCAGCAAGATAATGCCCACCCGCACACAGCGAGAGTGGTTATTGCTTGTCTTCTAGCTTGCCAAACCCTATCTTGGCCAGCAAGGTCGCCGGATCTCTCCCCATTAGAGAACGTTTGGGGTATTATAGGTAGGGCCCTCTAACCAGATCGGGATTTTCACCGTCTAAAGCGCTATTCGGGCAGAATTTGGCACCATGTCCATGCGGCTTTTCGCGGATGATGCTGTAGTATACAGAGAAGTTGCAGCATTAGAAAATTGCAGCGAAATGCAGGAAGATCTGCAGCGGATAGGCATTCGGTGCAGGGAGTGGCAACTGATCCTTAACGTAGACAAATGTAATGTATTGCGAGTACATATGTAAGTAGGCTGTTTATGTTTTCTCTATGTAAGTAGGCTGTTTATGTTTTCTCTATGTAAGTAGGCTGTTTAGGTTTTTTTATGGTAACGCCACCTCTGTATGAAAATCACTGGCTGTGCTGTGTGCAGTCTGTGGCTGCTTTGCATTGTTGTAATACTCGCCATTGTAGTGTTAGGCAGCTGGCTGTGAACAGCGCGTAGCGTTGCGCAGTTGGAGGTGAGCCGCCAGCAGTGGTGGATGTGGGGAGAGAGATGGCGGAGATTTGTAATTTGTCATGAACTGCTATATTTATACATGATGATATCAAGGTAAATACATTGTTTGTTCTCTATTAATATCTTTCATTTGCTAACTATCCCTATCAGTAGTTAGTGCCTTCAGTAGTTTGAATCTTTCGTTTAGCTGGCAGTAGTGGCGCTCCTGTATTGCAGTAGCTTGAGCAGCCAAGATTTTTGTGAGGTAAGTGATTTGTGAAAGGTATAGTTTAATGTTAGTCAGGGCCATTCTTTTGTAGGGATTTTTGAAAGTCAGATTGCGTTGCGCTAAAAAAAATATTGTGTATCAGTTTAAGGACAGTCGTGTATAATTGTTCAAAGGGGACGTTTCACATAGAAAGAAGGATCCTTTATTGTATGATTTTATCATAGCGGAACAAACACTGGTAGCAGTTACTTCTGTAAAATATCTGGGAGTATGCGTACGGAACGATTTGAAGTGGAATGATCATACAAAATTAATTGTTGGTAAGGCGGGTGCAGGTTGAGATTCATTGGGAGAGTCCTCAGAAAATGTAGTCCATCAACAAAGCAGGTGGCTTACAAAACACTCGTTCGACCTATACTTGAGTATTGCTCGTCAGTGTGGGATCCGTACCAGATCGGGTTGACAGAGGAAATAGAGAAGATCCAAAGAAGAGCTGCGCGTTTTGTCACAGGGTTCTTTGGTAAGCGTGATAGCGTTACGGAGATGTTTAGCAAACTCAGGTGGCAGACTCTGCAAGAGAGGCGCTGTGCATCGCGGTGTAGCTTGCTGTCCAGGTTTCGAGAGGGTGCGTTTCTGGATGAGGTATCGAATATATTGCTTCCCCCTACTTATACCTCCAGAGGAGATCACGAATGTAAAATTAGAGAGATTCGACCGCGCACGGAGGCTATCCGGCAGTCGTTCTTCCCGCGAACCATACGCAACTGGAACAGGAAAGGGAGGTAATGACAGTGGCACGTAAAGTGCCCTCCACCACACACCGTTGGGTGGCTTGCGGAGTATAAATGTAGATGTAGATGTATAAGGATGTTCAGTAACTCTCTTAAACAAAACTAAACCGAATAGCCGGCCGGCGGGCCGTGCGGTTCTAGGCGCTACAGTCTGGAGCCGAGCGACCGCTACGGTCGCAGGTTCGAATCCTGCCTCGGGCATGGATGTGTGTGATGTACTTAGGTTAGTTAGGTTTAATTCGTTCTAAGTTCTAGGCGACTGATGACCTCAGAAGTTAAGTCGCTTATTGCTCAGAGCCATTTTGAACCAAACCGAATAGCTGCTTGCATGGGGTCCAGAGGTCGACCAACGCGCAACTGACTTGCTCGATTTGTGAAGCACTTTCTTGAATAAACCATCCAGTTTTTTTCTGAAGTTATGACCATTTATTTGTCTGTACAAGTGCATTATATCTACAGATTTTCACCCCATTCGGATGATTCCTTCGTGGTGCGTCGATCTTTTTGTCTTAGAATGTACGAGTGATGGGACAATCCGTAATCAACAATGAGGGCAGTAATTGTCAACGAAATGAGCAGCGAGGAAGAGCCTCACTCGATTGGGTCGCCACCTCTGGGGGAAGTGCGCTTCTAGGACGAGCGCTGCACCCGACAGTTGCTGGAGAGTAGCTGGAGCTGGAGGTGGAGACGGTTCGCAGCGCGCCCGGAGGCTGCTGATGGGCTGTCAGCGCCAGGCAGGCGGGCGCTTCGCCGGGGTCCTCCCTGGTGTCAGCACGAGCATACTCTCCATCCTCCGTGGAGAATATCTCCCAGTAGGCGAGTGCTCCCTCAGCAGGGTCCATTATACAGAATGCAAATCTGAATACCTCCTAGCCGTGTGCAAACTGAGAACTGCCACTCTGGAACACTACTTTACGTGGGTTTACTACATTTTGCAATTTGAAAAGCCGAGCTTTGTTAACTCGATTTATTAGTTACAAAGAGAAGCACAAGAATACATGGTCCGACGACAATGGAACTTTGTACACGTATCTGCAGCTATGTAAATGAACAGAGTTGCAGTTCTCTGTGATAGGTAAATGGCCAGTAGCGTATGTTAGTAATCTTAGTGTTTAGTGATTTTAGCACGCTTGGTAGGGTATCGTGGGGCGTGAAGAGCGTCAGATGCTGAGTGAGCAGTGTGAGAGACATGGAGATACTGGATACTTGTTGAGACAGCGTTATCAGCGCCTGTCAAGGTCTGAAGTGGGCCCCATTGTGGGTCTCCATTTCGCAGGCGGCGATATCTAAATTTGTGGGGTTTTCAGATGTGACAGTGGCCCAGGTTTGAACTGCATGGGAACTTGAGGACAGCCTTTCTCGTCAAAGCTCTAGTCGAGAACCTCTGAGTTCAGGGGAGGATTACCATACTGTGCACCAACAACACTGTAAGCGCTTCACATCAGCGTCTGCCATATGAGAACTAGTAAGGTACTTTTCTCTTGTTGTTGTTGTTGTGGTCTTCAGTCCTGAGACTGGTTTGATGCAGCTCTCCATGCTACTCTATCCTGTGTAAACTTCTTCATCTCCCAGTACCTGCTGCAACCTACATCCTTCTGAATCTGCGTAGTGTATTCATCTTTTGGTCTCCCTCTACGATTTTTACCCTCCACGCTGACTGACCTCCAATGCTAAATGTGTGATCCCTTGATGCCTCAGAACACGTCCTACCAACCGGTCCCTTCTTGTCAAGTTGTGCCTCAAACTCCTCTTCTCCCCAATTCTATTCAATACCTCCTCATTAGTTATCTGATCTACCCATCTACTCTTCATCATTCTTCTGTAGCACCACATTTCGAAAGCTTCTATTCTCCTCTTCTCCAAACTTTTTATCGTCCATGTTTCACTTCCATACATGGCTACACTCCATATAAATACTTTCAGAAACGACTTCCTGACGCTTAAATCTATACTCGATGTTATCATATTTCGCTTCTTCAGAAACGCTTTCCTTGCCATTGCCAGTCTACATTTTATATCTTCTCTACTTCGACCATCATCAGTTATTTTGCTCCCGAAATAGCAAAACTCCTTTACTACTTTAAGTGTCTCATTTGCTAATCTAATTCCCTCTGCATCATCCGACTTTATTCGAGGGTTATAAATACAAAAACAAATTGGGGTAATGCAGGAGTAGGTTTAATAATGAATAAAAAATAGGAGTGCGGGTAAGCCACTACAAACAGCATAGTGAACGCTTTATTGTGGCCAAGATAGACACGAAGCCCACGCCTACTACAGTAGTACAAGTTTATATGCCAACTAGCTCTGCAGATGACGAAGTAATTGTATAATGAGATAAAAGAAATCATTCGGGTAGTGAAGGGAGACGAAAAGTTAATAGTTATGGGTGACTGGAATTCAATAGTAGGAAAAGGAGAGAAGGAAACGTAGTAGGCGAATATGGATTGGGGGTAAGAAATGAAAGAGGAAGCCCACTGGTAGAATTTTGCATAGAGCATAACTTAACCATAGCTAACACTTGGTTCAAGAAGCATGAAAGAAGGTTGTATACATGGAAGAAGCCTGGAGATACTAGAAGGTATCAGATAGATTATATAATGGTAAGACAGAGATTTAGGAACCAGGTTTTAAATTGTAAGACATTTCCAGGGGCAGATGTGGACTCTGACCACAATCTATTGGTTATGAACTGTAGATTAAAACTGAAGAAACTGCAAAAGGGTGGGAATTTAAGGAGATGGGACCTGGATAAACTGACTAAACCAGAGGTTCTACAGGGTTCCAAGGAGAGCATAAGGGAACAATTGACAAGAATGGGGGAAAGAAATACAGTAGAAGAAGAATGGATAGCTTTGAGGGATGAAGTAGTGAAGGCAGCAGAGGGTCAAGTAGGTAAAAAGACGAGGGCTAGTGGAAATCCTTGGGTAACAGAAGAAATATTGAATTTAATTCATGAAAGGAGAAAATATAAAAATGCAGTAAACGAAGCAGACAAAAAGGAATACCAACGTCTCAAAAATGAGATCGACAGGAAGTGCAAAATGGCTAAGCAGGGATGGCTAGAGGACAAATGTAAGGATGTAGAGGCTTATCTCACTAGGGGTAAGATAGATACTGCCTACAGGAAAATTAAAGAGACCTTTGGAGAAAAGAGAACCACTTGTATGAATATCAAGAGCTCAGATGGAAACCCAGTTCTAAGCAAAGAAGGGAAAGCAGAAAGGTGGAAGGAGTATATAGAGGGTCTATACAAGGGCGACGTACTTGGGGACAATATTCTGGAAATGGAAGAAAATGTAGATGAAGACGAAATGGGAGATACAATACTGCGTGAAGAGTTTGACAGAGCACTGAAAGACCTGAGTCGAAACAAGGCCCCCGGAGTAGACAACATTCCATTTGAACTACAGACAGCCTTGGGAGAGCCAGACCTGACAAAACTCCACCATCTGGTGAGCAAGATGTATGAGACAGGTGAAATACCCTCAGACTTCAAGAAGAATATAATAAATCCAATCCCAAAGAAAGCAGGTGTTGACAAATGTGAAAATTACCGAACTATCAGTTTAATAAGTCACGGCTGCAAAATACTAACGCGTATTCTTTACAGACAAATGGAAAAACTGGTAGAAGCCGACCTCGGGGAAGATCAGTTTGGAGTCCGTAGAAATGTTGGAACACGAGACGTAATAATGACCCTACGACTTATCTTAGAAGATAGGTTAAGGAAAGGCAAAGCTACGTTTCTAGCATTGGTAGACTTAGAGAAAACTTTTGACAATGTTAACTGGAATACTCCCTTTCATATTCTAAAGGTGGCGGGAGTAAAATACAGGGAGCGAAAGGCTGTTTACTACTTGTACAGAAACTAGGTGGCAGTTATAAGAGTCGAGGGGCATGAAAGGGAAGCAGTGGTTGGTAAGGGAGTGAGACTGGGTTGTAGCCTATCCCCGATGTTATTCAATCTGTATATTGCGCAAACAGTAAAGGAAACGAAAGAAAAATTCGGAGTAGGTATTAAAATCCATGGAGAAGAAATAAAAACTTTGAGGTTCGCCGATGACATTGTAATTCTGTCAGAGACAGCTAAGGACTTGGAAGAGCAGTTGAACGAAACGGACAGTGTCTTGAAAGGAGGATATAAGATGAACATCAACAAAAGCAAAACGAGGATAATGGAATGTAGTCGAATTAAATCGGGTGATGCTGAGGGAATTAGATTAGGAAATGAGACACTTAAAGTAGTAAAGGAGTTTTGCTATTTCGGGAGCAAAATAACTGATGATGGTCGAAGTAGAGAAGACATAAAATGTAGACTGGCAATGGCATGGAAAGCGTTTCTGAAGAAGAGAAATTTGTTAACATCGAGTATAGATTTAATTGTCAGGAAGCCGTTTCTGAAAGTATTCGTGTGGAGTGTAGCCGTGTATGGAAGTGAAACATGGACGATAAAAAGTTTGGACAAGAAGAGAATTGAAGCTTTCGAAATGTGGTGCTACAGAAGAATGCTGAAGAGTAGATGGGTACATTAGATAACTAATGAGGAGGTATGGAACAGAATTGGGGAGAAGAGGAGTTTGTGGCACAACTTGACTAGAAGAAGGGATCGGTTGGTAGGACATGTTCTGAGGCATCAAGGGATTACCAATTTAGTATGGGAGGGCAGCGTGGAGGGTAAGAATCGTAGAGGGAGACCAAAAGATGAATACACTACGCAGATGCAGAAGGATGTAGGCTGCAGTACGTACTGGGAGATGAAGCAGCTTGCACAGGATAGAGTAGCATGGAGAGCTGCACCAAACCAGTCTCAGGACTGAAGACCACAACAACAACAATAACATTTAATAATGTACGAATTCAGGGAATGAGGCGACAGTAATTTTAATCTACCATCCAACATAAATTTTCATGGTGATCCCAATAAAATTTGAATATTGATCATATTTATAATAGAGCAGGATTTACTGTTAAAGTGAAATTGACGAGTTTTGTAACAAATACCTGAATGCTAAAATCTGAACCCTTTGGTCGATCTTAAATAGCGGCATTTCATATAGCAGCGCATCATTAAAATGACAAATGTTGTAAATATCAACTCTGTAACTTTATTTGTTTAAAGATATAGTCAATTTAAATTATCAGTATTTTCAATTAAGCATCAGCTCATCATTTCTTCCACACAAAACACATTGAATGATGACTGCGTGACACCTTATAGAATAATTAAGTAATAGAATATTTGTTGTAAAGTGTAGGTCATAATAGTTACTATATTCTCTATTTATTTATCAGAAAGCACATTGTTGCAAAGCTACTGGTCGTGACATTCAAAGTTAAGAACGAAATTGTATTGTTTTTATGTAAAAGAATTTAACGTTTTTAATGTAATGGATATTATTGTTACTTTATTTAGAACGTGAAAGTGGTCAAGCTTTGATTATTTAAATATGTTAAAATGTAAAATAACGTAGAATAAGCTATAGCATATCGGATGGAAGGCTTCAGGGAAGGGAACTGCCCTAGTCAATTGAGCTAGGATATTGGGCGCGCGGGAAACGTGGCTCGGGACGGGCAGAGGGACAGTGCCGGTTGAGACGCGAAAGCGGACAGTTCGCCTGGAGACACCAAATGACACACTTCGGATTAAGACGCGAAAGCTAACAGTCAGTTTTTAAGCAGCTAGGAAGTGAAACGACTTAGAAAATTTCGCGTTGTGTGGTATCGCTGGTCTGTCTCTGACCGGTGAACAGCCGAGCGCCTGGTGCGAACTCTTAACTTTTCGCGTAGATAACTTGTATTTCGCGATGAGATTCTGAATGCTCGAACTATGTCAAATGGATATGCGCTCGAGTGGAACAGTAGCTCTAAATACTACTTTCGCTATTAGTTTTCTTTCTGAATTAACATTATTCTAACCAAATCGCATCTGTGTGGCCTACATTGTTTATGGGTCGTTAATTTAGTTCCCGATATTATTATTACTGTTATTATATTATTACTGTTATTATATTATTAACTTTGTGTTTCGCAAACTTGCCATCAGTCACACAATTTAACCAAAGGGTCACAAGTGTCTAATTTAGGGTGTGTAATGCGACACGTGCGGTTCAGCCCTTAGACGAGTTTAAGCCAAGACATTTCAATGAAGGGGAACCGCATGTCAGCCCGAACGTCTTTGGGATGTTAGCTCGCAAACACAATGTAAATTCTCGAGATGGAACTTCATTCAGTGGTCGCCGACCTCAGTTTACTTCTTTCCATCTGTTGTCTATCCGGGATGGCTGCATGCTGACGTGTTGGTGAATGCGTCGTGAGTTCTTCCTGGTCCGTTTTGGATACTGCGACCACAGTATCGTCCAAGATGGGCCAGGTTGACTCGCCTCTTAATGCTGTTTGGGAATCCAACATCTACAATGCCTGACAGCCATTACTCGCTACAACTTCATAGAGCTTGCAGCCCCAGAGTTTGTGTTCTGGTGTACCCACTCTGCCGTAGTCGCAACTATCATTCACCTATCTGCTGATTGTTTGTAGATACGTAGCATATGGTTCGTGTCCGGTCAGGTAGTGTACCAACCTACTCCGCGGGTTAAGATATGTCATTTGTAGTCTGTCCCTGACGTTAGGAGAAACTCGTATGCCCTTCTGCTGTACTGGTCCTCTGGGAACGAGAAACATTTATTTATGGTTGACATGAAATGTTTAAACTAACCTCTATTCTATGTACAAAAGAGTACTGGAAAATATTAACTCGCTGTGATCTCTATGAAAGGCACTGTCGATATTGCAGGTTAATCTACATTTTGAGAACAATAGAAACAATGGAACCAGATCTTCATAATTTTTTTCTCTGGTTCGACTCTTCATACGAGAAAGAGCTGGATGGAGACATATATCTCTTATGTATTTGGCAGATAAATGCTGTTATTTATATCGAAACCACATATTTCAGAATCGGTAGCATCGCTACATGTGTGAAAATTTAATTGTACGTCTTTTTAGAGATCAATAATGTGCGGTACAGCGCTAGTTGTAATTTGTATTATTGGCCTCCATTTGCAAGACGGCAGATTCTTGTTCAAGTTACTCCAATATTAAGCGACGTAAAGCGAAATGGAGAGGGTTTACACTCAATTTCTTGAGCAAACATACTAAAGTCAAGTTAATTTCATTCATTCTTCAAAGAGTCGTATCGATGTTAAAACATTCTTGTGGTTGCCGCTTCACTGCTATTTTCTGCTCAGGTGACGAGATTTTCACACTTAAGAAAGTTCTGAGTTTCGAATTAATAATACGTGTTCCAAGCAAAAGGTGTTTCTCCACACGAATCCACGAAAGTATTAATTATTATTCATGCCAAAAGACGTTCAGTTACAACCCTGAGATATTTGTGAATGTAAAAGATTAACACTAGAAGTATCATGTGGGTCTTTCTGACCCACGAGGGTTTTTCGAGAGCCCTACCCCCCCCCCCCCCCCCCTCCCTACATAATTATCGCAGAACCAAACGTTTCCGTAACTTCGCATCATTTATGGGGTTGTATAACACACCAAAATTTCATCCCTCTAGTCCACCGAGAAGAATGAAAAACTTACCTGTTGTACCTGTAGCACCATAAGGGTCACTTTTGACCTGTAGGCTTTTTAACGCAATTTGATATCAGTAACACAGATTTTCAGACACTAATTAGTTTCTGGGCGTACGTCGACGTTTCTCACAAGATGGTGGAGTATATTACGACAAATGGTTCAAATGGCTCTGAGCACTATGGGACTTAACTTCTGAGGTCATCAGTCCCCTAGAACTTAGAACTACCTAAACCTAACTAACCTAAGGCCATCACAAACACCCATGCCCGAGTCAGGATTCGAACCTGCGACCGTAGCGGTCGCGCGGTTCCAGACTGTAGCGCCTAGAACCGCTCGGCCACCCCGGCCGGCATATTACGACAGTTTGGGCCAAAAAACGCGAAATGCGAAGAATTCGGAGGTCGGGAGATATTTTATATCAGCACAACTTTCCGTCTTATATGGAGTGGCGACATTTAGACCTACGGAGTGTCACTGGGAAGCTACAGAGTTAACATATTATACAGCGGGAAAGCTTCCTCTCCCCCCCCCCCCCCCCCCCCCGCCCATTCTACACTCTCTTAGTTCCTACACGACAGCAAATGTCAGGCACGTCGCTCTTACGGAACAACACGACTGACAACTTCTTCTCCTCCGTGAAACTGGTGCATCAGCTGAAACAAAAAGGAACAAGTGAAACTAACTCTTTAATTATTTTTATTATACACTGACCTACCGAATTTTCCCTGACGATGACAACTCAGACTTAACCCATTCATTTATTACCCACAATAAACAAGCCCAACGCAATGTGACTGCTATACATTGTCAACATGACTTCCAATAATTAACACAGAAGAATGACTGTGAATTGCAAGAACTCCTAACAACAATACAAATCCAAAAAATATGAAACTGAAGAAATATGAAACTACCTCCAACGCGGTTAATTGCCTAAATTCAGTTCAATCACGAATCCTGATAGTGAAAACCCCCATTCTTTTTTTTTTATAAGTTACTTACCTCACAGAAAATCTTCATAACACGAACTACAGCAAGTAGCAACAACAGCCAGCTACATAAAAAGATTCTAACTACTGCAGACTGTAACTACTAGGAGGCATATGGTTAGCAAAAGAAAGATTTTGTTGTAGAGCAAACAACGTGTTTAGAAAATTTTACCTTATTCATGTGACATCCAGTTCCAAAAATTATATAGTTGTCAGTAATTCCACTACCCAAACATTGTCAACCATACATCCATTATCATACTTTTCCTTGCATATTTTCTTATAAGAAATTTCATCTCACTTTACACTGCGTGTCCTACCAATACAGAGTC
Source organism: Schistocerca americana (assembly GCF_021461395.2). Taxonomy (NCBI): domain Eukaryota; kingdom Metazoa; phylum Arthropoda; class Insecta; order Orthoptera; family Acrididae; genus Schistocerca; species Schistocerca americana. Next base: position 445,157,716 of record NC_060126.1, read on the forward strand.
TCCACTGAGAAAAAACAAGTCCATACACTTCTCTATCCACTAGCTAAGTGCTAGTCCGTCCAACCACAGAATCTCTTGCCGAGGGCGCAGAGCGCTGTCAGCGATATTAACACAGTCTACAGCACTGCCAACATACAAACAGGCTACTCACACAAGTTCAGTTGGCACTCTTCGGCGGTCCTTTCTGGGCGCAAAGTGGAGACGATACATTGTATGCAACACACTTACAAATCAGGTGACAATTCTCTCACAGCATAGCTAGGGAAAAAGAAAAAAATATCCGTATTCTGAGTAACATTCATTCTGGATTTCAGGTGATTGAGAATACTGAAGAGAAACTTCCAGAAACTATGAAGTTTTATAATGAAACCAAGGGTGGAGTCGATATACTTGACCAAATGGCTAGACACTACATTGTCAGAGCAGTCGCACACCGATGCCTGTGCACATCTTGCACAGTATTCTTGACCTTGCCATGAGTAACGCTCACACAATTTTTAAGTTACTTACCTCTAACATTTCTCACCGAGAGTTTATCCTCAGAGTAGCAGATGAGCTTGCTGCCCTCAACAACCTGCAGCGAGGAGCCAATCTCCCCTTGTAGGCACTCGATACCGGCGCTGGCCAATATGGAAATATAAGGTGTTGTCAAATTCAAGTTTCTTGGAAACAGCAAGGGGAATAAAACATCAAATGTATGCTTCAAGTGCAATAAATATGTGTGCAAAAATTGCCAAGCAAAAACTCTTGTCGGCTATCTGAACTGTGAGCCTATCTCAGCTTAGGCAATCCTGTCAAGTCTTTGTTCCTGAATATTTCCAAATATTTATGATTATTGACCGAAGTTATTTGTTCATATGTTTTAGTTCCTCAATTACAATTAGCAAGAAAACAACCAGACATTTTAGTCACCTGCTGGGATTTAGAATTCTTCACAAACACTCTGTGCTAAATTTGTCTGTAAAAGTAAAAATACTATTAGTACTCACATAAGCAATATGTTTTGATTTTGTTTCAACCTTTTCATAAAGGAAAACATTGTACCATTGTTTTACTTACTTGTTTTAATGATGATTGATGAAAGATTGGAATTTCTTCTATAAAACCCGAAATAAAAAAGTTTGTTTCTGAAAATTTATGTTTCACAGTGCGCTTTTCATTTTACTGACCAAATTATCCTTTGGTTACAGTTTAGTATCTTTCTGAAGACGTCGTTAACATGGCGGTACTCAAAATATTATCCAAACACGAATAAAATGGTGATTTCCTACTGTGGGTAAAAAATGACCCACATGGTACTACTAGGGGTACGGTGAAGTTCGGTACTTCTAGTGTTAAGGTCCTCCACACCGAGCTGTTCCTGATATATTTTACGTCCAAACAGACATCCCACATTGATTTATTTATCGGGCATTTGAATATAGAAAGCCTTGACAATATCAAAAATAATAACACCCGCCCAAGATAAGAAGATGTAGTGAATATGTTGTGTGTAGGCTTATGTGATCTTAACAGCACAAGTACACACACACACTCACACACACACACACACACACACACACACACGCACACACACACACGCACACACACACACACACGATACACAGACCAAACACACGAAAAAAATCACCACACTGCCTGTGTCCCATTCCCATTCGTTTTGCCACAACTGTAATATGCGATCTTTTATTTACTTTTTCGTACTGCCCTCAGTTCCAAGTATCCTCCGTACTCCCATTTGATTCTGTTTCTCTATCCATTAAAGTGGTCCCCTTTTCCTAATGATCCTATTTGTTGAATTACTAACAAAGCATCATTCGGGATAGTGCAATAGACTCCCGTTAATATTAGTAGCTCTCCACGTTGAACTGGTACAAATGGCTCTGAGCCCTATGGGACTTAACTGCTGAGGTCATCAGTCCCCTAGAACTTAGAACTACTTAAACCTAACTAACCTAAGTACATCACACACATCCATGCCCGAGGCAGGATTCGAACCTGCGACCGTAGCGGTCGTGCGGATCCAGACTGTAGCGCCTAGAACCGCTCGGCCACTCCGGCCGGCCACGTTGAACTCTTCTCACTTATGAGGCTGGATTTGCTAGATGCAATATATGAGCCCAAATGCTCGCACCGTATCCTTCGACTGATGCTAATATTCAGAGAAGAACCAAAGAAACTGGTAGATCTACCTAATATCGTGCAAAGCCCCCACGAGTACCCAGAAGTGCCGTAGCATGACGACGAGGCGTGGACGCGAAAAACGTCTGAAATAGTGCTGGAGGCAATTGACACTATGAATCCTGCAGGGCTGTCCATAAATCCGTAAGAGTACAAGGGGGTGAAGATCTCTTCTGAACAGCATGTTGCATAGCTTATGCTCAATAATACAAAATCGTTAAGGTTTTCGTGGCCGCTTTATGACAAACTGCCTATTGGCTTCTGTCTCGGGTTGTTTGGCCGACGTTCGTCTGGTGATTTTGCTGAGGTTTCGCCTGCACCCGTGTCTGGCATTGTCAAAGCTTCACCCTCCATTGCTGGTGGTGGACTGGAGCCGAGCTCATATATAGCCTGCGGCCGCCAGCTCAGCTCCAGCCCACCACTAGCAATGAAGGTGAATCTCTGACAATGCCAGCCTCTCGTGCTAGCGAAACGTCAGTAAAATCATCAGACAGAAGTCGGCCGAAGAACCAGAGACAGAAGCCAATAGGCGGTTTATTATGCCCACTAGAAGTGCTTAAACTCATAAGAGTGTTACTGGAGCCACTCTGTAGCAATTCTGGACGTGTGGGGTGCCGCATTGTCATGGTGGAATTGACCGAGTCCGTCGGAATACACAATGGACATGAATGGATGTAGGTGATTAGACAGGATGCTTACATACGTGTCACCTGTCACAGTCGTATCTAGACGCACCAGAGGTCCCATATGACTCCAACTGCAATCGCCCCACACCATTATAGAGCGTCCACCATCTTGAACAGTCCCCTGCAGACACACAGGGTCCATGGATTCATGTCCGAACAGGCAACATGTTTCCAAGCATCAACAGTCCCATGTCGGTGTTGACGGGCCCAGACGGGCGTACACTGGAGGTATGAATCAAAAAACGCCTTCAGTCACAGCTTTTCGTGTTTTACTAAATACACGACGCATTTCAGACCCTGTGGGTCCATAATCAGGTGTAATTTGTCTTAATACATGTTTTATTTCTTCTCTTGAATGAGGTGAAATGCATATTCCTGTCACGAAAAGGGCTAATGTTAGGTTATGAATTTCGTAAGTCGAACGCAGAGAATATGTGCAAAATAGTGGAAAAGATGAACAGTGTAAACTTACCACATAATTCAAGAAGCGTTTTTAACGTTTTAGCACCAGAAAACATTCTTTTCTTCTTCGTTTTCGTACATGTCAATTCATTCAAGAGGCACATTTGCACACAAATGTTTGTAAACACTTCACAGATGTTTTTGTACATGGTGTTGTCAAAGATGAATTTGTCCGTAGTGCTAAAGATAAACTATTAAAGAATTGACTTTAGAAAAGGTCTCTAAAATTACTGAAATAACAATGGCTTACCAAATCTGTTTGTTCATTTAACATAGATTATGTATTTTTGATTTTGTGGAGGTATATTCCAGTTGTTCTAACAGATTTAGGGCCTTACCATTGGCTTCGTTATGTAGTATAACCAAAATGTTTTCTAGACTGTTGATGACTTGTTTCGTTACCAACATATGTTGTGCAATGATTGATTTTTCGAAATGGTTGAGCCTGAAAGCATTTACTTCATCGTCATCATCATTTAAGACTGATTATGCCTTTCAGCGTTCAGTCTGGAGCATAGCCCCCTTATAAAATTCCTCCATGATCCCCTATTCAGTGCTAACATTGGTGCCTCTTCTGATGTTAAACCTATTACTTCAAAATCATTCTTAACCGAATCCAGGTACCTTCTCCTTGGTCTGCCCCGACTCCTCCTACCCTCTACTGCTGAACCCATGAGTCTCCTGGGTAACCTTGCTTCTCCCATGCGTGTAACATGACCCCACCATCTAAGCCTGTTCGCTCTGACTGCTACATCTGTAGATTTCACTCCCAGTTTTTCTTTGATTTCCTCATTGTGGACATTTACATGTTTTTGAAAATGGGTTTTGAAGTTTCTGCCTGTTTTCCCTACATACTAGGCAGTACAATTGGGGCGTGAATCTTTGTACACTCCGCTGTTGTTGTATGTTTGCGTATTTGATTTTACGTTGTGAACAAGTAAGTTCCCTAACTTATTATTACTTGAGAATGCAACTGTTACATTTGTTTTTCTGAAAAGGTTGGCGATTTTTTGTGATATGGGGCCCAGGTATGGGATACTGGCGAATATTTTCTCTTCATTCACAGCGTGTCCATCGGATGTCTTACTTTTGTGTATTTGTCTGCTTAAATTGTCAATTATTTTGGCAGTGTATCCACTGCTTATGGCAATGCTCTTTATTGCATCTACCTCATTCTTGAAGGTGTTTTCTTCTAAATCAAGGGAGTGTACTCTGTGTAGCATGGACCAAAATGCAGCATGCTTCTGTGTGGTGGGATGGCAAGATGAGTTGTCCATTGTTATGTCTGTGTATATGCGTTTTCTATATATGCTGAACTTGTGTTTTTGTTAGTGGTTGGTGATTTTAAGATCCAAGAAATTTATGCTTTTGCTGTCCACTTGTTCTATTGTGAATTTTACGTTTTTGTGGAAAGAATTGAATACTGCTAGTAGTTCTTCAATCTCATTTTTTGTTCCATCAAATGGCAGCGAGGTGTATCAACGTATCTTCAGTAATATATTATTTTACTTTTGAGTCTATTGTCTTCATTAAAGATTTACTTTCCAGATGATTGAGAAATATGTCTGCCAAAAAACTTGATATGCTAAGGCCTATAGCATCCACGCCCCTATTTTATAGTCGATAAAAAAATTTAATTTTTTTTTTAAATAAGTGATATCGTGAGAGACAAGTGGGTTGTCAGAGAAACGGTTTGGGTTTGCTAGTGGAGAACTGAAAACAATGATATCTTTTAATTATAAGAACAATTATTATTATCACTGATTTTCTGTTGCATTCTTTCTTCTTGTTCGAGTAGTTATGATGCTAACAAGACGCACTTTAATCTGCCGCCTATGATAAGGTCTGGTATATTACTATTATGTAAACTACCTATTGTAGACTATTGGAGAAAAATAGAAAATAATGTTATTCAAGTTCATTTCATATTTTCTGTAAGAATATTACTAATCTTGATCCTCTGCCATTGTAAAAAGAATCCACGTAAAGGTAACTTGACTGTATATCAAAATCTATGCTATGAGAAACTATTTTAACTTCTACCATTGTTTGCTGGTGTCGGAGAATAAAACTTTCTCAGCTGAACCTCAGAAATCTTTTCAGTAAAATTCACCGATTCCAATGTTGCGTGTCTCTGTGTTATAAAAGTCAAGTGATATTCAAGAGTGAGCTAAGTTTTTATCAAAGTAGTCAACGAACCTAACTGAATAATTTTAAACAGATACACTTCTTTACAGACAACACATGAAAACGGTTGCGTGTTTCAATTTAGGTCACATTCATGCGCATGTCATATTATAGCCTGGTAATGCAGTAACTGAATGACAACTTAGAACTGTAGACATATTTAAATATTTATGTTGGACGCTGCTAAATTTACGCATTCACAACACGGTTTAAAAGACAGCACATGCCCATGGCAAGACCCTCATTCTGAGGAAACCTTTCCCATTACATGTAAAGTAATTGTGAGACAATATTAACTGTAACATGTCGTTCACTTCTGATATTTCTGCAATTGACAATTTTTTATGTTTTATTAAGTTTTCAAGTATTATGTCTATTGTTTCTTCAGTTGGTACATTTGTAAATAGGTTAGTTACATCAAAAGAGGCAAACCTGGCACTTGCAGGAATATTTATATCCTTAATTTTAGCTGCTAATTCATTTGTGTTCTTAACTGAGTGTGGTTTGTTAAATGTATAGTACTGTTTCAGAATTTCATTCAATAATTGGAAAATTTTGGAGGCAGGTGTATTTTTATAATTAACAATGGGCCTCAATGGAAAATGGGGTTTATGGGTTTTAGGTTGAGCTCTTAGTTTTGAGGCTGTGAGGTTCACTAAAATGCATAGTGTATTTGATAAAACAGTGACTGAAGCCGTTTTTCAATTCGTACCTCCAGGTATTGAATACAGTAATGTTTGAAGCTGCAAAATATGGATAAAATTAAAAAGTAAATCTTTGTGTCGTGCAATCATCAAGGGTACACGAGTAGGCCTTCTGTTCCGAAAGCCCGTATCGATGGTGTTTTCTTGAATGTTTCGCACGCTGACACTTCTTAATGGCCCAGTATTGAAATATGGTGCAATTTGCGGAACGGTTGCACTTCAGTCACGATGAATGACTCTCTTCAGTCGTCGTTGGTCCCGTTCTTGCAGCATCTTTTTCTGGCCGCAGTGATGTCGGAGATCTGATGTTTTACCGGATTCCTGCTATTCACGGTACACTCGTGACATGGTCGTAGGCCGTACGGGAAAATCCCCACTTCATCGCTACCTTGGAGATGCTGTGTCCCATCGCTCGTGCGCCGACTATAACACCACGATCAAACTCACTTAAATCTTGATAACCTGCCATTGTAGCAGCTGCAACCGATCTAGCAACTGCGCCAGACACTTGTCTTAAATAGGCGTTGCCGAACGCATGCGCCGTATTCTACCTGTTAACATAGGGCAGCTCGTTTTGTATTATCACGTAGTAGGGGAGAGAGTGTGGCAGATATGATACGCGAATTGGGATGGAAGTCATTACAGCAAAGACGTTTTTCGTCGCGGCGAGATCTATTTACGAAATTTCAGTCACCAACTTTCTGTTCCGAATGTGAAAATATTTTGTTGAGCCCAACCTACATAGGTAGGAATGATCATCAAAATAAAATAAGAGAAATCAGAGCTCGAACAGAAAGGTTTAGGTGTTCGTTTTTCCCGCACGCTGTTCGGGAGTGGAATGATAGAGAGATAGTATGATTTTGGTTCGACGAACCCTCTGCCAAGCACTTAAATGTGAATTGCAGAGTAGTCATGTAGATGTAGATGTAGATGTAGATATCTCTGTACTTGAATACCAGTTTCTTTGGCACTTAAGTGTAGTTTGCTGGAATGTTCAGATTGTTCTTAGGAGAAAGCGAAATTGCCTTTTTGGAATGATTATAATGTTTCCATCACGTCTGTAACTTTTCTGCCCGCTTCCTCGACATGACGTGCAAAGTTATGAAGTTCGCCCAGAAATATCCCCAGATACCTCATTACTGCATTTCTTCTAGTCGTGGCATCATTAAATTAATAAGTAATAGAGTCCCCGAGACATTGAATTTCATTCCGCATCATTGGTTGGAGACCAGCAGGAGCCGGACAGGGTTACGTAGATCGCCATTAACAGTACTGCACAAACGGCTGCGACTGGATTTGTATCTTGACTGGGAAGCACGGGCTGCCGATGAATGGCGTCGCGCTGTGACCAGCAGTGAATCGTGGTTCTGTACTAAGATGACCATCGTCGCCAAGTATGTCAGGGAGCTGTCGCATTCTTCCAATATTTTGGAGAGGCGCACCAGTGTTACTCTAGATGTGGAAGGCTTCGGGTATGACTTCAGACGACTGCTGATAGTAACTAGGAGAACTCTGATGCCACAATGGTCCTCTTTTGTTACCTCTCATGTGACAGTTCCGTTGCGCTAGTTTCCAGCAGGACAATGCTCGTCCACACACTGACATGCTTCTATGAACTTTATACTCTCGTCCACACACTGACATGCTTCTATGAACTTTATACTTGATGCTGAGGCACGGACAACAACTTCCCCAGATCTGTCGGCGGTAGTACATGTCCGGGACGTATCACTTCCAGTATCCAGCTTATCAGGGACGTATTACAACAGCTGTAGGCGAGCTCACTTCAGAAGAGAACACTACAGATTCATGACACACTTACCCAATCGAATCACTACGTGCATCCAGGCCAGCGACATACTGAGAAGTGGGTTCTCACTGACAAGCTCCTAGTAAGTTCGACTCGATTGTTTAATGGCTGTTTGTCGTGTCCTGACACAGCGTAGAGGGAAGACTGGTTGAGGTCAGTCTGCAATTTCCGAGCGGTGAGGTGCAAATGCAGAAAGACAAATCCGCAGTGAAGGCAGATTGATTACTTGGATCAGCGCCAAACACTGTCTCAGGGGGGAACGACGAGAGATCCGGATTCTTGGACTCGACAGGAGCTTGCAGAAGGAGACTCGTGGAATCCACGAGTCTGATTAACACCATTTATTAGAGACCAGACTAACTGCTACGTTGAGCGCTAATTCTAAACATTAGAAAAAGTAAAGAAGGCAATTGGTTGCCCAGCAGAAGTCAGTGTCTGAAGCCTGAGGGTGGGTGTCACAGAAGTAGCGAACACTAGCAACACGTTAAGTACAAACGTGAGAGCAGCAGTCCAAGAAAGGAAAACAGACGAGATTGCAATTTCTTTATTGACCGGTTTCGGCTTATCTACAAGCCATCTTCAGAACTGTTTGGCCGCCTATGGCTGGTGCCGGTAGTATCCGACCAGCCGCCAGCACCAGCTATAGGGGGCCAAAAAATTCTGAAGGCGAGCCTAAACCGGACAATAAAGAAATATTATTACAATCTCGACTGTTCATTTTTCAATATAGAATCAGGTCGTTGCTCTCTGTGGACTATGTTGTCAAAATTTATGAAAAACGTCACTGCCACTCCTAATATTGCCAGCAACAACAATGTTTTATGTCACTTGGCCCCACCCTCCGTCCATTTTTTTGGGGGGGAGGGGGTGGGGGAGGGGGCGGTTGTTGTAGAACTCTACTCTGTGTAAACCCACTGACGCTGCAGTTCTCAGGAGCGATTGTCAAGCTTGTTGCTTTTGCTAAGACGTGCCTTTTCGTAGTCACATTCTACTGCGACGCCGCATGAGAGCACAACTCCATCTACCGCCTAGACGGTAGATGGAGTTACCAGCTACTTCGTTAAGGTGAAGCTTCTACCATGGGACAGCTGCCAGGAGCGTCTGCAGTTTGTAGGACTCTCGGGTTACTATTTATCTCTGGTAACCTAAACGCTACCACTTTTGCCTGCTCTCTGCACTGTGTCTCTGATTTCCAATCTTGGAGTGCTATTGACGGCTCCCAACAGCCTTAACAATAACAAAGTACAAGTCGCTATGTTGTCAGTATGTGACACGTAATAAGTCGATCCGTGAAGTTTGCTTTAGTTTCTGCCTCCCCTGCTGAGCACTTCATTCCTTTTATTTTTATTTATTTATTTTTTGAGTCAATCTATAAACATTACACTTACGTGTGGCATTTACACTCAACAGTATGTAAACCAATTAGGCGCATCGGGTGCAAGTATGTGCATAGTGCACATTACAAATATTTTTATGTCTTTTTTTTACCATTTCTAAATTTATTTTAGTTCCTTCTTACAAAGTTCTTGATAAATTACTGTGAAACAATTTACGTCTTTCTATGACATACTAAGATTAAGAAGAAAATGATTATACGTCTTCTCAATTAATGATGACTTGGCAAATCAATAGGAGTGCTGCACAACGTCTGCATTAGTCATTAAATAAGAAGCCACCAGCCGATAAAGCAATGACTTTATCTCTGTTTACTATGGTTCCGGTCAATGAAGTTATGGTTTACATAACGGAAGTTTTCCCTGAAGATTTGACCGTTCTGTTTAGACACTGCCTGACATCTAGCCAGTTTCAGTGGGATGAGGAGTTTTATGAGCAAGTGAGTGGTGTTGCCATGGGTAACCCGTTGAGCCCTGCGATTGCCAATTTTTTACATGGAGAAATTTGAACAAAGCAAATAAGAAACCGTGTTGTTGGTATCGTTATGTAGACGACACATTCGTGGTTTGGACACACGGTAAAAAAGCCTTAGACGATTTTTTTATTATCTTAATAGCATACCCTAAAATTCAGTTTACCATTGAAGTTGAAAAAGACCAGGCTATTTCGTTTCTCGATGTGTTAGTCATGAGACAGACAGTGTGCACTGATATGAACAAGGATGTTTATTTCAAAATTGTAATAAAGTGTTGCCCTTTCTTTTATAAGTTGATGACGGGTGTGCTGCGGACAGCCCAGTCTTCCAAGATGACGACAACCGTTTTCAAAGGGGAGCCAGGTCAGGTGAGTAGGGAGCATAAGGAATCACTTCAAAGTTGTTATCACGAAGAAACTGTTGCGTAACGTTAGCCCGATGCGCGGGTGCGTTGTCTTGGTGAAGCAGCACACGCACAGCCCTTTCCAGACGTTTTTGTTGCAGTGCAGGAAGGAATTTGTTCTTCAAAACATTTTCGTAGGATGCACCTGTTGCCGTAGTGCCCTTTAGAACGCAATGGGTAAGGATTACGCCCTCGCTGTCCCAGAACATGGACACCATCATTTTTTCAGCACTGGCGGTTACCCGAAATTTTTTTTGGTGGCGGTGAATCTGTGTGCTTCCATTGAGCTGACTGGCGCTTTGTTTCTGGCTTGAAAAATGCCATCCACGTCTCATCCATTGTCACAACTGACAAAAAGAAAGTCTCATTCATGCTGTCGTTGCACGGCAACATTGCTTGGCAACATGCCACATGGGCAGCCATGTGGTCGTCCGTCAGCATTCATGGTACCCACCTGGATGACACTTTTCGCATTTTCAGGTCGTCATGCAGGATTGTGTGCACAGAATCCACAGAAATGCCAACTCTGGAGGCGATCTGTTCAACAGTCATTCGGCGATCCCCCAAAACAATTCTCTCCACTTTCTCGATCATGTCGTCAGACCCGCTTGTGTGAGCCCGAGGTTGTTTCGGTTTGTTGTCACATGATGTTCTGCCTTCATTAAAGCGTCGCCCCCACGAACACACTTTCGACACATCCATAACTCTATCACCACATGTCTCCTTCAACTGTCGATGAATTTCAATTGGTTTCACACCACGCAAATTCAGAAAACGAATGATTGAACGCTGTTCAAGTAAGGAGAAAGTCGCCATTTTAAGTATTTAAAACAGTTCTCACTCTCGCCGCTGGCGGTAAAATTCCATCTGCCGTACAGTGCTGCCATCTCTGGGACGTATTGACAATGAACGCGGCCTCATTTATAAACAATGTGCATGTTTCTATCTCTTTCCAGTCCGGAGAAAAAAAATCGGAGGCCTTAGAACTTGAATGCACCTCGTAAAGCTTACAGAATGTTAATAATAAAATGAACGAAGAACAGAAATTTGCAGTTTCATAAAAAATACCATCAACAAAAAAGACATACTTGCAAAACAACAAATAAACAGAATAAAAATTCAAGAACAGCTACATAAATTCAAACCTTCATATAGAACTACACAAATAAAACACTTGCTGAAAATGACTTATACAAAATTATTCTGTTGCAGGTCCATTATTCTGGCTGCAAGGGGCCCTTCCTTCCTTCTGGTGCAGCAGTTATACGCATCGTTCGAATTCGATACAAAAATGATTTCTGTAACGCAAGAGGCTAACGAATAGAACGATGTCACCAAATTTAGCATCGCTTTGCGTTTCACTTGGAAAAGAAGTCACGAGAAACGTCTATTTTTCGTGCCTTTAAAAAGGCCTTAAGGAAAAAGAAATCACAGTTTTAAACGTACTTCCGTTTCCTCATTTTTTTTGTCCGATCTTCCAAATATTTGTATCACAGAATTTGTCTCATCCATAATTTAGAAAAAACTTGTTTCTTATATAGATGGAACGTTAGTAATTAAAAATATTCTAGTAACCTTTATGGAACTGTTGTGATACTAGACATCTGGTTAAAACATATTAGCGGTTTACATTAGTACAACGTACAGTATAGGTTTTTTTCCTTTAAGTGTGTTACTGTATTTCTATTCTGCACCGTTTGTTAGAGAGATACGAAGTCTATCACGAAGCATAGGTGACCTTAACGCAGACTGTACAATCTCTTTGGATAATGAACTGGAATGTTTATATTCCTTGCACCTTTGCTCGTCTTCGCTCAACATCCTCTCCGTTCTGCTATACAGAATTTCCATTTGAACGAGCAGCTGAACGGAAAAAAATACATTCGTGCCACCAGCCGTGGAGTAATTCGCTCGAGAACACAATTTCTCTCTTGTGCCACAGATGTTATTTTTTTAATTTTTTTGCCCAGAGATTTTCAGGCTCAATCGAAGCTGACTCAGCGAGTGGAATGCGACCATGCGTGGCAGAACATATCCACCCCTCTCCGTCGGCTTCTCGCCAACTGGACAACTAAACGACCTTAATAAGAGTGCACATCTCAGAATATTACTTCAATTATCAGTACAGTATAGCAAAAAAGATTAGATTATAATTATCGTATATCGTCGTTTCAGAAAAGCTCGAAGAATGTGAACCGTTTTCTGCCTTTACGTTCACGACCTACAAAGCAAGCAAGAGAAGTTCATTAGCCCCCATAGTTCAAAAACAAAACTTCCCGTCAGTTTCGAACAGATGATGACAGATAAACATTAGCCTAAACATCATGACCACTGCTCACGAGCACGTGACGCGGAAAGGAAAGAATACAGGGTGGTTACAAATGATTGGAGGTTTTGGTATCTGTTTTGATGTTTTATAGCTTCAAATATAGAGGATGTATCAAAAGGTATAGGATAGTGCATATAAAAGTAGTCCCTGTAAGTATAAAGGAAATGCAGTGAAACGAAGTTCTCATTTATTTATAATGAAAAGTACAGTGACAGACACCTTTATAGAGGATGAGGAAAGCAGCCCGCTGCAACTTCAGTGCACGGCTGTGCGCTTATAAGCACATTCAGATACACTCGACGTAAATTTCAGATGTCGATGGCGGCAACTTCATGGCTGATGTTGTCTTAGAGTTCCTGTGAATTTGTTTCATATACCTTGCTCTTCAAGTGTCCCCACAGGAATAAATCACATGTTGCTAGATCCGGCGAACGTGGTAGTCGTAAATGTTTTCTTAGACGTGTGGCAAGTGACCCCATATTGCTGGAAGAAGCACTATTGTCTTTCACATTCAGTGAGTTGTGCACAAAATGTGTCAAAAATTTCCGTATATGTAGTATCATTGCCACAGATACTACTTACTACAACGCCGCGCCAACACAAGGTTGGCAGCCCGTCGTCTGCCGAGCACAGCTCACTCTAGCGGGCTGTGCAGCTCGACGGAACTGGAGTGTGCCTCGTGCACTTCTCAGCTGGATTTCCACCTAGCCAGACGCACTTTCATAATCGGCCCTCAGCCAGTTCTGTAATGTTTGCATTGATTCTCTGAGGAGGGCCCATCAGGCTTAGTTCCTGAGAATATGTTGTATTAGTTCGTGGTATTCCATGTTACGAGATTGTCTGTACATAGCCGCAGCTGCAGTCCTACAAACTACTGAAGATAAGAAATTTTCATTGTACTATGTGTTTCTTGAATAATAATCCTTCTCTCTAACAATGTGCCGTACCGCATATTATTGCAACCTGGACTTCTTCAGCTCCTATCAACTCGGCCTCCTACTTATTTGCATTTAGTAACGAGCTGAAAACACCCACGCGTTTTGTGCCTCCAAACAGTGAGACACAATAGTATACGCAACCGCACTGGGGGTAGTGTCAAAAAACATCGATCCAATGATGCGCGTTCCTGTTACACCGCACCAAATGCCGATTTTTTCACCATGGAGTGGTTGCTGACACACAATGTTAGGGTTCTCCTTTGCCCGGTACCAAGTGTCCTGTGAAGCCACATGACCGGATACATGAAACCATGCTTCATTACTCGTGATTTAATGGAAAGGGTCTAACAAACCATCGTCGATGATATCCAAAAAGTCATGCGCGGCTACCTACACGTTTCTGACTGTCATCCTCCGGTAATTGCTGCACAACCGTCACACGATAGGGCTTCAGATTAAAACTTTTCGGTATCCGCTGGCAAATCCTACTTACATGCGCCTGTTGGGCCAGTTTACGTGCAGACTTCTTTGGGCTCTGAATAACTCTTCGTCGAACGTCTGCAATAGCTTCTAGTCTGCAATGAGGGAATTCTTTCTCGTTTTACATTTGGCACAGATCCGTAGCTGCGCCAGTTTTTATACAGACACGGTATTGCTCTCTTTGCTGGTAGTCCTCTGTCCGGATACTTGACCCCGAAAACTTCACGATTTTCCTCAATCGAACCTGTTTTCACATGTGCTTCCGCAATTTCATTTCTTTATTTTATCGAGAAAGTCTAGCTTCACTGATGAAATAAACTGAAATGATGACAGATGAATGCTAAAAATCGATTATTGGATAAAACTGTCCGTTTTTGTAGCTCTTTACTCTATTTCAGAAATCGAAATATTGCATTCGCATTCAATGGGGAGGCGGCTTGCTTTCAACTGCGCCACCCTTTATGTTACAAGGAGTGGTAGTTGATGCCACGTGAGTATATTTTGATAGTAAACATACGTTCGAAAACGCTTCATTTGGATGCTAGCATCTTTGAAACTTGGAGGGGGACGTGAATAGTTTATACCACATAAGCTAAGCAAGGGGTAAGGGAGACAATGGACATTGCTGTCAGTAAACACCAATTTAATTCATTTACAGAAGGTGCTCAATACGATTGTCACCAACTTCGATGCATTTCGTGTACTGCCTGTAGGTGTCTTCGGCCACTTAACCTGACACTACTGGATTTCCATTTCTAGGGTTAGAAGAAAACTCTGGTCTACGGAAACCAGTAGAATCGCCACATGATTTCGTGTTAAGAATACAAGTGGCAGCTGGGGTCATCCGTGATATGCCGGAAATCTTTCCAAGGATACGGGAAGACATCATCAACCAAGATGTATCTAAGTTGGTTGCAGCTTCTGTAGATGAATTAATCTGATATTTGCTGACTCCTTCCCTAGCTTCTGTGTTCCAAACTGCCTACGTCTACCACGTTTCAGAGATGCTAGCACGCAAATGAAGCGTTTACGAGTATGTAACTATATCGTGTATTAGCGAAATATGCTCAAATGGAGAAAAAAACCTTCTTAGTTTTCAGGTCATCAGGAATAAACAAAATCTGACAGAAGGGTCTGGCACGGTTTTCCGCTCACATAGGCACGATTTCAGCCTCTGGCACCATGCAGAGAGAGCCGAAACGATGCGTACGGGGAAGGTGAGTTACGCAGCTCGTAACGGCTTCGGCTGTTCAGTCATGGCGCCGCGAAAGACTCTGACGGAGGATGTTCACATGGAACCCATCTACCAACCACCATGCCTTGTAACACACCTTTCGATACACCCGGTATAATGCACACCAGTTTGTGCTAATGAACAAGGAAGCGGCACATTTTAAAGTTTTGTTTATGTCATTTGAAGTCTCGCTGTGGTTCACCAGGCAGCAGGATAAAAGCAGTTTTCAAAATGGCGACTAATGAACGGAAATCAGTTCGAGTGTTGCAATATGGGAAGATTGAATTCGTCATTACGGTGCAGCGTGCGTTCCTTAAACAGTACACCATACCGGTACCAGTCCACCAATGCATCGACAGGTCAAGGGCAGTGAAGGTAAGAGCTCGTATTGCAGTCGAAACAGTGCAGAGAATCCGAAAGCCGTTCCTTCGTAGCTCAAAGTAGTCTACACGTCATCCAAATAGCGAACTGTGCATCCCACAGCCAACTGTACGGAAGGCTATGCGCAGGCTATTGCATCAAAGTAATATAGCTGTTGCATTGTTTATGGCCAAGCGACCCGAATTTTCTGAACTTTTTCAAGAAGTAATGGAAAATGATGCATTTTCAGCTAGCATTCACATATACCACAGAGTGTACCAACAAAATTATATCGTTGCACGATACGTAGTTCAGGAAATATTACGTCATAAACAATTAGCGGCGTAAAAACAAAACTGCAGAGTGAATTTTAATACGAACAGGTGAAATACGTGTAAAATATATGTGAAATTCGTTAAATATATGTGAAATATATGTGACATGTCTGTTCGTGGGCAAACCCAGAGGCAAAATGCTCCTCCTAAATACCTGGACAGATTTCAACCAAATTTGGTACACTTATTACACACTCTCTGAAAAGAAAAGCTGGGAGGTAAGAACCAGAAACTTCCTCTTGGGGTAGGAGTGATAACTTGGAGAGAGAAGGAGGAATGAGAAAGTGGACAGACAGAGCGAGAAGGAGATGGATATAAGCGGGGGCGGAGGAAATGGAAAGAGAAAGAAAAGATACGGGTAGAGAGAGGGCAGAGAACTAATAACTATTCTTTTCAGTTCACGTGATTTGCTGTCGAATGTACAGTTTGGTTTTGGAATTGCTTTAACAACTGAAAATTCTATATTCTCTTTTCTCTGTGAGACTCTGGACGAATAAAATAAAAGACTGCGAACGCAAAGTGTCTTCTTTGATTTAACTGAGGCGTTTGATTGTGTTGATCACAAAATATTACTGCAGAAGTTGGGCCATCATGGAATAACAGGAGTAGCTCACAATAGGTTCACCTCTTACTTCAACAACAGACAGCAGAAGACCATTGTCGGCAATATTGAGAATGGCTACGACATGAAGTCCCAATGTCGCACTGTTAAGAATGTGGGAGGGGGTGGGGGGAGACAGGTTCAGTGCTGGGGCCGCTGCTGTCTTATTTATGTATGTGGTAGACCTATTACAGGTGAATCTAAGATATTTCTCTTTTCTGATGACATCAGCTTCTCGTGAAGGATGTTGTTCTCAATAATGATACAGTATCAAATACAGCTGTTCAAAACATAAGTTCATGGCTTGTAGAAAATTAATAGATACTAAATCACAGTAAGACTCTGTTTTTACAGTTGCTACACATAATTCAACAAAAATTGGTATTTTGATTACACAGAATGGACATATAAGTGAGACTGAACAGTTCAAATCCCTAGGCCTTCACATAGATAGTGAGCTGTCGTCGAAAGCCGTTGCTCAGAATCTTGTTCAGAAACCAAATGCCGCTTTATTTACCATTCATCAATACGCAAGACCTAGGTGGGAGGGGGGGGGGGGGGGGGGGTGTAATATGATAGCCGGCCGCGGTGGCCGTGCGGTTCTAGGCGCTCTGTCCGGAACCGCGTGACTGCTACGGTCACAGGTTCGAATCCTGCCTCGGGCATGGATGTGTGTGATGTCCTTAGGTTAGTTAGGTTTAAGTAGTTCTAAGTTCTAGGGGACTGATGACCACAGATGTTAAGTCCCATAGTGCTCAGAGCCATTTGAACCATTTTTTTTTTTTTTTTTTTTTTTTTTGTAATATGATATCTGACTCCTCCTGAAAACTGCTGTCCCGAAATTTCAGAAGTAAATCTCGCCGTGATGTACAACGTCTCTCTTGTAACGTCTGCCAGTGGAGTTTGTTTAGCATCTCCGTTACGCTCTTGCACCAGCTAAACGATCCCGTGACGAAACGCGCCGCTCTTCGTTGAATCTTCTCTATCTCCTCTGTCAGTCCTACCTGATAGGGATCCCAGATACATGAGCAATACTCAAGAATCGGGCGAACAAGCGCCTTACAAGCCACTTCTTTCGTGGATGAGTTACATTTCCTTAATATTCTTCCGATGAATCTGAGTCTTGTGTCTGCTTTTCCCACTATCTGTTTTATATGGTCATTCCACTTAAGGTCGCTCTGGATAGTTACGCTTAGATAGTTTACGGCAAACGCTATATCCAGCTGTTTGTCATCAATAGTGTAACTGTACAGTAGTGGATTTCTTTTCCTATGTATGCGCAATATGTTACATTTATTTAGGTTCAGGGTCAACTGCCAGAGTGTGCACCATTCATCAATTCTCTGCAGGTCGTTCTGAAAATCCTTACTGTCTTCTGGCGTTGCTACTTTGGCAGCATTAGAACAGTATGTGAAATAAGTGATAGTTCAACACGAAAAGTTGTCTACTTCGCTTGTTTTCATTCGCTTATGACGCTTGGTATTATTTTTTGGGTAACTCTCCGGATTCAAAAAGGGTATTTTTGCCTCGGAAATGGGCGGTTCGAGCAATATATTGTGTAAGCTTCGAACATGCTTTCGACTGCTGTTCAGTAGTATGGAAATTTTGTCATTCGTCTCTCGACATATATTTTCTTTAATGTCGTATGTTGTTAACAGTATTAGTTTATTCCCAAGAGCTAGCACATTCACTCAGTTCATACTAGACAGAAATACAGTCTGCATTTGGCAAGCACCTCCTTCATTCTTGTGCAGAAAGACGTGCTGTATTCTGCTACATCCATCGTCAACAAGCTGCCACAAGAATTCAAAAATCTGAGAAGTAATCAGCGCACTTTCAAGTCTAAACTGAAAAGTTTCCGCATGCCTGACCCCTTCTATTCTGTCGAGGATCTCCTGGAAACATTTTTTTAAAAAAAATCAGCTAATTCCTGTGTTACGTTGTTGAATATGTTTCTTTAAACGTATTACTTGTCGTCTGCATAGGATTAATATACGTTTCATTTTATCTATTATTAGTCTTCTGCTATAATTTCATGTACTGGCTCGCTCGTTGAGCATGGAGACTATGCTCCTCACTTTGGTCCTACGGAACATGACAGATAAAATAAAGTAATAAGAAAATGGACAGAGAAAGAGAAGAGGAGTAGATGGAATGACAGAGGAGGGAGAAAGACATGGACAGAGAGAGGGGAAGGAGGAAATTTACTTAGAGGGTGGGGAGGAGGAGATGCTCGAAGGGACAGAGGGGGGAATAGCAGATAGACATGGAGAGGGGATAGAGGAGATAGGCAAAGAAAGGGGCAGGAGCAGATGTACAGGGAGTGGGGGCTGAAGGTGGTGGACAGAGAAGAGGGGTGGAAGAGATGGACAGAGAGGGAGGACGGAGGAGATGGACAGAGAGAAGGGAAGCAGATACACTAATAGAAGATTAGAACAAATATATTCCCAGATAGCGCCGACTACTCGGGTGGTTTTGCATAAATTAGTTACTACTTACAGGAGTTCGCTTTTATGGCTGAAATCTGCGTCTTCTCTTATCTGGTCACAGTTTAGAGGGCACACTGTCACATTCACTTACGCTCCATAGGCACATCTTGTTTCATAGTTTCCATATCTTTTAAGCTCTTTGCCGTGGAACACTACTACTATCCGTGCACTAGCTGGAGATTTTCTGACGAGAACTGCGATTTCTATTCGTGAGTGTGTGCTCACTTGATGTCTCTCTCTTTATTTGATTTATTTACGTAAGTGTTGTCAGCACAACGAGGTACATAGCGGAATCTAGCGACTGTTCATTTCTGTTCTCTTTCTGTCTGTGTGCATCTCTCACCCTCTCTCTCTCTCTCTCTCTCTCTGTTTGTGTGTGTGTGTGTGTGTGTGTGTGTGTGTGTGTGTGTGTTGGATATTTGGTTTTTCCAAAAACCTTGAACCACTCTCCGACAGTTGTTACATCTAAGTTCAACTATCTAAAACCACCTTCTTTACTAACTACATCCCAACTTAGATGTAAATATAAGATAATGAGTTTCAAAGCAGAAATTATTATTATTCTCGTTTCACATAAAGACATCTGTTATCACAGAATGAATGTTCTTCTTACAGTAATCGCAGAAAACATAAGATAATTATTTTACGTAATATAAAGTAAGTGTGATAGTTTTATACTTTACATTTCCGTTATTTTATTTAAGTAAGGAAGTTCAGTTTCCGCTTTAAAATTTCTCATGACAATGTTGACGATACAGTTTGTCTACTAGTTTTATTTTATGCTGTATTTAAGATGACCAGTGTCCGAAACGCTTCAGGAAATTAATAAAACATTTGTGATCCAGAGAAACACATAACTAAATCGTATGTGCTACTACAAGCGCTGCAAATAATTTTGAGTTCATACAATGCTGCCAGGAATGGAGAGTATGTATCAGCAAAACTAATAATAGCCTTAGAGGAAATTGCACTGACTTTCATGATAACAATGTACTGTTTTCTTATAGTGCAAATAAGCTAAGATAACGAATGGAAGAACTAAAGAGTGTAAATTTGAAAGAAGGACTGAAAATCAATTACAGTAATACTAAAATAATGTGTGACTAATATTTCGAACAAAGTGCAGATTAACAAGGAAATCATACAACCGAAGATGGATTTTTTTGTATTTACAGCAGTTGAATCAACAGCTGACTAGACAGCAGAAGAAGCAAATAGATGAATGAAAATAGCCCGTAAGAAATGGGAATGCATTGTATGAAAGAGTCAAAACTTTCTCAAAGTCAGGGGAGGTCACGCAAAATCGTCATTGATACACATTGCTCGAGTTTATAATTTCGTAAATGCTTTGCAATGTTTTATTGAGCCATATCCTCTTTTAAAGGCAGCTTGTTCTGTTCCCTAATTAAACCGTGATGATTTTTTGTAGGAAGTAGGTGATAATTTTAATTGGTATCTTCTTCACTACGAATAGAAAGTTGACTGGCCTAAAGTTTTTTCTTGTGTCTCACCAAAGAATATATACTGCAGATCACATCTTCTTAGTGCCATATAACGTCCACCACCTGCAGAGAGACTACCCTTTTTTTTTTTTTTTTTAATTAACTCCGGAGATAAAATGGCGAATACCCTTTGCACTTAAGAAACAAATTTTATTTGTCAGAGGATTTCTACAGTTGATTTACTGTGTCAGCTAAGGGAAATGTAATTCGGGAAGTAAAATTTTAGGTCTCGTTCGCAACCGGCAAGATATACGTAATTCCATTTCCGTGAGAGGCTTGTAGCAACTTGTTCACCACTGGCCGGAGCACTTGCGTTTATAGCCAATTCCCCTCTTTGATGGAGTCTCAAAGAAGTGGATCTAGGTAATTGCCTTTCCCGGACTCGGTAAAAAGGATTCCTGAAACTGTTCCCTCCAATTCGAGTGGCTGGCGACCGTGAAATACCGTCAGCACCGCGTGTCGCGGCGTGCGGCTACCGCGTGCTCTTCCTAAATCAAGGCTCATAGGACTCCACCACCTGGAGTTCCAGTCGAATTTTCTCGAAACGAAGAGCAATATTGACCAAGTGCAAGCATCATCTGTGTAATATAGTGAAAGCTAGGAGAAGGTACATCTACATTTACATCCACACTTTGCAAACGACTGTGAAGTGCATGGCAGAGGCTATTTCTCATTGTATCAATTATTGGGGCTCCTTCCCCCTCCATATCATTCCTCAATCCCAAAGAAAGCAGGTGTTGACAGATGTGAAAATTACCGAACTATCAGTTTAATAAGTCACAGCTGCAAAATAATAACGCGAATACTTTACAGACGATTGGAAAAACTGGTAGAAGCCGACCTCGGGGAAGATCAGTTTGGATTCCGTAGAAATGTTAGAACACGTGGGGCAATACTGACCCTACGGCTTATCTTAGAAGAAAGATTAAGGAAAGGCAAACCTACGTTTCTAGCATTTGTAGACTTAGAAAAAGCTTTTGACAATGTTGACTGGAATACTCTCTTTCAAATTCTGAAGGTGGCAGGGGTAAGACACAGGGAGCGAAAGGCTATTTACAATTTGTATAGAAACCAGATGGCAGTTATAAGTGTCGAGGGACATGAAAGGGAAGCAGTGGTTGGGAAGGGAGTTAGACAAGGTTGTAGCCTCTCCTCGATGCTATTCAATCTGTACATTGAGCAAGCAGTAAAGGAAACAAAAGAAAAGTTCGGAGTAGGTATTAAAATCCATGGAGAAGAAATAAAAATTTTGTAGTTCGCCGATGACATTGTAAATCTGTCAGAAATAGCAAAGGACTTGGAAGAGCAGTTGAACGGAATGGACAGTGTCTTGAAAGGAGGATATAAGATGAACATCAACAAAAGCAAAACGAGGATAATGGAATGTACTCGAATTAAGTCGGGAGATGCTGAGGGAATTAGATTAGGAAATGGGACACTTAGAGTAGTAAAAGAGTTTTGCTATTTGGGGAGCAAAATAACTGATGATGGTCGAAGTAGAGAGGATATAAAATGTAGACTGGCAATTGCAAGGAAAGCGTTTCTGAAGAAGAGAAATTTGTTAACATTGAGTATAGATTTAAGTGTCAGGAAGTCGTTTCTGAAAGTATTTGTATGGAGTGTAGCCATGTATGAAAGTGAAACATGGACGATAAATAGTTTGGACAAGAATAGAATAGAAACTTTCGAAATGTGGTGCTACAGAAGAATGCTGAAGATTAGATGGGAGATCACATAACTAATGAGTAGGTATTGAATAGAATTGGGGAGAAGAGGAGTTTGTGGCACAACTTGACTGGAAGAGGGGATAGGTTGGTACGACATGTTCTGAGGCATCAAGGGATCACAAATTTAGCATTGGAGGGCAGCGTGGAGGGTAAAAATCGTAGAGGGAGACCAAGAGATGAATACACTAAGCAAATTCAGGAGGATGTAGGTTGCAGTAGATACTGGGAGATGAAGAAGATTGCACAGGATAGAGTAGAATGGAGAGCTGCATCAAACCATTATCAGGACTGAAGACCAACAACAACAACAACAACAACAACAAGGAGTAGACCTTTATACTATGACAGAGCACAATGGTGTTTATCTGTACACAAATTGTTTTTAATTCAAGATTATTGTCAAAGAAATACAGGAATTTACATAGGTTGTAACATGATATTGTTAGAACGGTTGTCAAGATAACGCATTACGTCCTGTTTAATCGAAATGACACTGAACACAACAATAGCAAATTTTAACCAGAAAGTTCTCGACAAAGTTATTCTTACTACTGCATCGTGAAGTTGGTCAATATTACGACAAATCATCTGATTCCGGTTTTAAATTCTGTTTCTCTGCTGTTGGATGTCAACAACGCTGCAGCAAATATCTAGCTGAATGTCAGCCGAAGTGAATGCAGTGTTCACACAAAATTCCTCCTTTGCGTCATACAGAGCATAATGCGCCCTGTTGTGCACTTGACGCTGGCTGAGAGGAGAGTCCCAGAAATTTTCGATCTTGTGTCTCTTGTAGCAAAACAGTCCCCCACCTGGGTTCTTGCATGCTTCACGTCACAGCTTTTTCTGACCAATAGGACCGTTCCTTTCATCTTGTGGAAACTATCTCTGCCAATCGCAAAGCGCCTACCATCAAACAACGTCGAAATTTCAGAACTTTACTCCTTCCTAGTCCACGTCAACTGATCGGACATTTTGTGCATTTTCCAGATGCCTAAAAGGTACACCCATACATCATGAGCGTACCACGCACAGTTCATATGGTCAACTGCATCGCTGGTCTGTATCATCTGCAAATTCCCCAAAGCAGTTTTCTAAAGATTCTCTCTGTAGCACGCTACCTGCCCTCTTCGATGAGTCATCTAGCACGTTCGTTGTCCCTCTGCACGGGTCTCTTTAAGAGTGTTCTGTTGTACTCGGGCCCTGACGTCACAGCTCGCATCTGCTCCCAAACTAAGACGTTTCCTCAAGCAGCTTTTTTCTTCTCTTGCTCGTTGACATGCAGGATTTAGGTTGAATGTATTAATGCCAACGACTGAGTGTCATCCCTTTGCATTGCATGCTGTACATTTTAATAGGAAAATCTGCTCCTTTGCGCCGAAGTATGTCAGGTGACATGTTCATCTTCCTGTTGCGATGTATAAAATCTCTCATGTAAGGTACAAAATTACATTCATTTTTCTGCCACCTTACACACCTCCCCATTTATGAAGCTTACTCTGTGTTGTTGTGGTGCTGACAGTGTCGGCGAGTTCCACATTCAGTTTTGCAGTGACTTCTGCAGCTGTTGTACTCTTATTTCTCGCCACAATCCTTATCAATGACCGTCTGTCATGATCAATTAATATACACTTTCTCCCGCATTGTGACTTAGCGGATCATGTACACTACTGGCCATTACAATTGCTACTCCAAGGAGAGATGCAGATGATAAACTGGTATTAATTGGACAAATATATTATACTAGAAATGACATGTGATTACATTTTCACGCAGTTTGGGTGCATAGATCCTGAGAAATCAGTACGCAGAACAACCACCTGTGGCCGTAATAACGGCCTTGATACGCCGGGGCATCGAGCCGAACAGAGCTTGGGTGGCGTGTACATGTACAGCTGCCCATGCAGCTTCAACACGATACCACAGTTCATCAAGAGTAGTGACTGGTGTATTGTGACGAGCCAGTTACTCGGCCACCATTAACCAGACGTTTTCAATTGCTGAGAGATCTGGAGAGTGTGCTGGCCAGGGCAGCAGTCGAACATTTTCTGTATCCAGAAAGGCCCGTACAGGACCTGCAACATGCGGTCGTGCATTATCCTGCTGAAATGTAGGGTTTCGCAGAGATCGAATGAAGGGTAGAGCCACGGGTCGTAACACATCTGAAATGTAACGTCCACTGTTCAAAGTGTCGTCAATGCGAACAAGAGGTGACCGAGACGTTTAACCAACGGCACCCCATACCATCACGCCGGGTGATACGACAGTATGGTGATGACGAATACACGACTCCAATGTGCGTTCACCGCGATGTCACCAAACACGGATGCGACCGTCATGATGCTGTCAACAGAACCTGGATTCATCCGAAAAAATGACGTTTTTTCATTCGTGCAGCCAGGTTCGTTATTGAGTATACCATCCCAGTCGCTCCCGTCTGTGATGCAGCGTCAGGGGCAACCGCAGCCATGGTCTCCGAGCTGATAGTCCCTGCTGCTGCAAACGTCGTCGAACTGTTCGCGCAGATGGTTGTTGTCTTGCAAACGTTCCCATCTTTGACTCAGGGATCGAGACCTGGCTGCACGATCCGTTACAGCCATGCGGGTAAGATGCCTGTCATCTCGACTGCTAGTGATACGAGGCCGTTGGGATCCGGCACGGCGTTCCGTATTACCCTCCTGAATCCAACGATTCCATATTCTGCTAACAGTCATTGGATCTCGACCAACGCGATCAGCAATGTCGCGATACGATAAACAGCAATTGCGATAGGCTACAATCCGACCTTTATCAAAGTCGGAAACGTGATCGTACGCATTTCTCCTCCTTACACGAGGAATCACAACAACGTTTCACCAGGCAACGCCGGTCAACTGCTTTTTGTGTATGAGAAATCGGTTGGAAACTTTCCTCATGTCAGCACGTTGTAGGTGTCGCCACCGGCGCCAACCATGTGCGAATGCTCTGAAAAGCTAATCATATGCATATCACAGCATCTTTTTCTTGTCGGTTAAATTTCGCGTCTGTAGCACGTCAGCTTCGTGGTGTAGCAATTTTAATGGCCAGTAGTGTATTTCTGCTTTTCCTGTATGCAGTACAAATATTCGATATGGTGCCTCCTGAACCACAGAAGACTTCGGCTACCTTGGGTAGGGAAGCAGCCATGCTATGAGCACCAGCAGTTTGCTCCCATTCGAATACACTGATCTCCAACATAAGGCACTAACACGTACAGAGAACACCACTCTGACCCCGTGTGACACTTGGAAGGTATTGGAGATCTTCCAGCATAAAGTCAAGCACCGGCACAGTGGTGAAGGACTTCCGAGCAGAGAGGCAGCCAATAGCATGCTGACCGACCCCTCTGTAGGACGACAACAAGACAGCAGCGGCATCTACACAAAGAGGATATAAGCGCCGCGCCGCGCTGTCTGGCCGCAGCCCAGTTGAGACTAGCCGTTCTACGAACTCCATAGCAGCGCCTTAGGAACTGAATTTTTTTCACTTGTATTACGAATTTTCTTATCTTAGAAGAAAGATTAAAAGAAAGGCAAACCTACGTTTCTAGCAATTGTAGACTTAGAGAAAGCTTTTGACAATGTTGACTGGAATGCTCTCTTTCAAATTCTAAAGGTGGCAGGGGTAAAATACAGGGAGCAAAAGGCTATTTACAATTTGTACAGAATCCAGATGGCAGTTATAAGAGTCGAGGGACATGAAAGGGAAGCAGTGGTTGGGAAGGGAGTGAGACAGGGTTGTAGCCTCTCCCCGATGTTGTTCAATCTGTATATTGAGCAAGCAGTAAAGGAATCAAAAGAAAAATTCGGAGTAGGTATTAAAATCCATGGAGAAGAAATAAAAACTTTGAGGTTCGCCGATGACATTGTAATTCTGTCAGAGACACCAAAGAACTTGGAAGAGCAGTTGAATGGAATGGACAGTGTCTTGAAAGGAGGATATTAGATGAACATCAACAAAAGAAAAACAAGGATAATGGAATGTAGTCGAATTAAGTCGGGTGATGCTAAGGGAATTAGATTAGGAAATGAGACACTTAATGTAGTAAAGGAGTTTTGCTATATAGGGAGCAAAATAACTGATGATGGTCGAAGTAGAGAGGATATCAAATGTAGACTGGCAATGGCAAGGAAAGCGTTTCTGAAGAAGAGAAATTTGTTAACATCGAGTATAGATTTAAGTGTCAGGAAGTCATTTCTGAAAGTATTTGTATGGAGTGTAGCCATGTATGGAAGTGAAACATGGACGATAAATAGTTTGGACAAGAAGAGAATAGAAGCTTTCGAAATGTGGTGCTACAGAAGAATGCTGAAGATTAGATGGGTAGATCATATAACTAATGAGGAAGTATTGAATAGGATTGGGGAGAAGAGAAGTTTGTGGCACAACTTGACCAGAAGAAGGGATCGGTTGGTAGGACATGTTCTGAGGCATCAAGGGATCACCAATTTAGTATTGGAGGGCAGCGTGGAGGGTAAAAATCGTAGAGGGAGACCAAGAGATGAATACACTAAGCAGATTCAGAAGGATGTAGGTTGCAGTAGGTACTGGGAGATGAAGCAGCTTGCACAGGATAGAGTAGCATGGAGAGCTGCATCAAACCAGTCTCAGGACTGAAGACCACAACAACAACAACAAGAGCTCCACAGTGTAGTCATATGTTTTCAAGTTTGGGCGTGTCATATTTGCGATGCTTTCTACAAAGAAATGTCAATAGCGAGGGTAATGGCCTCTTTTTTTGTCCACCTGTGCCTCTGAAATGCACACACTAATGGCTTTTTTCCAGGAGACTGTCACGCAGCTGGGTGCTTACAATGACCTACCTTCCTTACCGAAATATTTACGACATCAGTTTCCACTACAGTGACAGTTTGATACAAATAAAATTTCACAGGTCGAAATATTTGCATTACAAATGTGTAGAAATAAAATCTTATAAATATAACAGTGTCCAAAAAGTTTTCGCCGACATTGTGATGCATTCACTCACGTACACACGTTTCATAACTCTTAAAGTACGATTCTTGGTTTCCAACATCCTTTTTCACAAGTCAGAGTCCTTAACCACTACTCATTCATTATTCCTTACCTTATTACACATATACATATTCGTCGTCACTTCTTCAGTATTTCATCATAATAAATATGTAGCATAATCAAATTCCTCATATAGCATCAGCTTATTGATTATAAACATACCTCAACAGCATAATACACATTGTCATCGTAATAATAACATCATAAAAACTCAGCCAAATCTCAAAAACGTCATAGCTTTCTGCAATAATTTCAAAAACTAAAAAAATTCTCTGCTCATTTCAGTAGTGTCATCTACCTCAATCATGCGTGCCGAGTAAAACTGTGAGGGATGGGAAAAACCCACCGTAGTTCAACAACAAAGTTAGGAAACTACTGTGAAAGCAAAGAGAGCTTCACTGCAAGTTTAAACGCAGCATTATCAAAGAAATTAATCAATGATCGAGAAAAAAGATCCCCATTTGAATGTGGATTTGATCCAAAAAGATCAGCACGAATATCATTCTCCCTACGACTTTTCCTAATCACAGTACTTTTTTAATTTTTGATGTAGAAATTGCACTAATTCTTCCAATTGTAATTATTTTCAAAACCTTTCAGACAAACAGAAGCTAAACGGTGTCAAAGTTAGCGTAAGGAGGGCTATGCGTGAAGCGTTCAGTGAATTCGTAAGTAAAATTCTATGTACCGACTTGACAGAAAATCCTAGGAAGTGGCTTGAAACAGCATATACAGACACTCCGGGATGATGATGGCATTGAAACAGAGGGTGACACGCGTAAAGCTGAAATACTGAACACCATTTTCCAAAGCTGTTTCACAGAGGAAGACCGCACTGCAGTTCCTTCTCTAAATCCTCGCACTAGCGAAAAAATGGCTGTCATCGAAATAAGTGTCCAAGGAATAGAAAACCAGCCGGAATCACTCAAAAGAGGAAACTCCACTGGACCTGACGGGATACCGATTCGATTCTACACAGAGTACGCGAAAGAGCTTGCCCCCCTTCTAACAGCCGTGTACCGCAAGTCTCTTGAGGAACGGAAGGTTCCAAATGATTGGAAATGAGCACAGATAGTCCCAGTCTTCAAGAAGGGTCGTCGAGCAGAAGCGCAAAATTATAGACCTGTATCTCTGACGTCGATCTGTTGTAGAATTTTAGAACATGTTTTTTGCTCGCGTATCGTGTCGTTTCTGGAAACCCCCTCTGCCTCGTGATGACTGGGTGTTGTATGATGTCCTTAGGTTAGTTAGGTTTAAGTAGTTCTAATTTCTAGGGGACTGATGACCATAGATGTTAAGTCCCATAGTGCTCAGAGCCATTTGAACCATTTGAAACGCAGAATCTACTCTGTAGGAATCAACATGGATTCCGGAAACAGCGATCGTGTGAGACCCAACTCGCTTTATTTGTTCATTAGACCCAGAAAATATTAGATATAGGCTCCCAGGTAGATGCTATTTTCCTTGACGTCCGGAAGGCGTTCGATACAGTTCCGCACTGTTGCCTGATAAACAAAGTAAGAGCCTACGGAATATCAGACCAGCTGTGTGGCTGGATTGAAGAGTTTTTAGCAAACAGAACACAGCATGTTGTTGTCAATGGAAAGACGTCTACAGACGTTAAGGTATCCTCTGGCGTGCCACAGGGGAGTGTTATGGGACCATTACTTTTCACAATATATATAAATGACCTAGTAGATAGTGTCGGAAGTTCCATGCGGCTTTTCGCGGATGATGTTGTAGTATACAGAGAAGTTGCAGCATTAGAAAATTGCAGTGAAATGCAGGAAGATATGCAGCGGATAGGCACTTGGTGCAGGGAGTGGCAACTGACCCTTAACATAGACAAATATAATGTATTGCGAGTACATAGAAAGAAGGATCCTTTATTGTATGATTATATGATAGCGGAACAAACACTGGTAGCAGTTACTTCTGTAAAATATCTGGAAGTATGCGTGCGGAACGATTTGAAGTGGAATGATCATATAAAATTAATTGTTGGTAAGGCGGGTACCACGTTGAGATTCCTTAGAAAATGTAGTCCATCAACAAAGGAGGTGGCTTACAAAACACTTGTTCGACTTATACTTGAGTATTGCTCATTGGTGTGGGATCCATACCAGGGCAAGTTGACGGAGGAGATAGAAAAGATCCAAAGAAGAGCGGCGCGTTTCGTCACAGGGTTATTTGGTAAGCGTGATTGCGTTACGGAGATGTTTATCAAACTCAAGTGGCGGACTCTGCAAGAAAGGCGCTCTGCATCGCGGTGTAGCTTGCTGTCCAGGTTTCGAGAGGGTGCGTTTCTGGATGAGGTATCGAATATGTTGCTTCCCCCTATTTATACCTCCCGAGGAGATCACGAATGTAAAATTAGAGAGATTCGAGCGCGCACGGAGGCTTACCGGCAGTCGTTCTTCCCGCGAACCATACACGACTGGAACAGGAAAGGGTGGTAATGACAGTGGCACGGAAAGTGCTCTCCGCCACACACCGTTGGGTGGCTTGCGGAGTATAAATGTAGATGTAGATGTAGATGTACTAACTTCAGTTGCAATTTGGATGCAGTATTATCTTCTATTGCAGTTTTCTGATGTAAAGGACAAGAATACAGTGTCTGCTAATGCTTCGTTTTCTGTACAAGAGGCAGTGCTCAACCCTCTGACTTTAGATGCGATAGCTTCAGCTGTTTTTCTTACCACGAACCTTCGAGAGCTTCTGTAGAGTTTGGAAGGTACGAGACGAGGTACTGGCAGAAGTAAAGCTGTGAGTACCGGGCGTGAGTCGTGCTTCGGTAGCTCAGATGGTAGAGCACTTGCCCGCGAAAGGCAAAGGTCCCGAGTTCGAGTCTCGGTCGGGCACATAGTTTTAATCTGCCAGGAAGTTTCAAAAAAAATTTATTTCACATTCTTTAATGACAATGCCTCTTGGTCACAGGTTCAGTCAACAAAGCATCTGGCTGGCTCTGAGCACTATGGGACTCAACTGCTGAGGTCATTAGTCCCCTAGAACTTAGAACTAGTTAAACCTAACTAACCTAAGGACATCACACACATCCATGCCCGAGGCAGGATTCGAACCTGCGACCGTAGCGGTCTCGCGGTTCCAGACCGCATAGCTAGAACCGCGCGGCCACTTCGGCCGGCCAAAGCATCTGACTCGTGTTCATGTGTTAGACTTGTAATTCTGGTTTCTATGTGCAATTATAGTATTTCTTGTTTTTCAATTAGTTCATTGTAAATGGTGTTTAAAATATCTTGTCGTATTGAGGACGAACCGTGCCAGATGCATGTACGTTGAATCACACTACCACACACAGAACAGTTACACTTGTGCTTTGTTGTTTCGTAGCTTTTATAGTTGCAGGGGACTTAATTTATCAGCTGTGTTAAGAGTACCAGAATATAAATAAACATGTTGAAAATCAAGGAAAATTTAATGAACGCGTTAAAAGGGAATTTGAGGCGTTACGAAAGCAAGTTAAAGCGAAATCGTAGGAAAAGACAGTAGAAGAAATTTAGAATCACCGATAGCAGCGGGTTTTGAAGAAAATAGTTTCTTTCATTTATGAGATGCAACAAGAGAGCGCTAGGCGCGCGAACTTGACAATAATCGACATTCGGACTGGGACAGACGCGGTAGGTCTTTGTCGCCACGAGGCGAAAACTTTCACTATAAACACTATTTAACTGTTCGGAAATTTAAGATCTTTCGCAATTCTAAGAATGACATACATCCATGTTCATGGTTAGATCAATTTATGTACGCACTTCCGCCAAATTGGCCACTAAGTCACAAATTTGAATTTATGTGTGGCTATTTAAGTCCTCAGCGGATTCACTACACTAAGTGAATATGTCCCGTAGCGTGCACAGGGCCCCGAGCTGTAGTGGTGCTATTTCCCTTTTAGTTTTCTGCACTGCTGCCTACTCTTTTACTATTCTTTGTATCTATCAAAACAACTCTTCTACTATCAATCTATCTAGAAAAGGAGTCAGTAAAGAATAACTGGATATGACTATTTTACCCAAAAGTGACAGTTTACAGGATATTGATGAAAAACGAACCGGCGACGCGCATGCGCATACTTATTAGAGATTGTAATAATTTAAATGATTTTTATCATGCATTTTAATCGGCATATTGATCCGAAAACACGCAAGACAGAGCCAAACATAGTCTTATTATGCAGCGTAATTTTAAACAGTCTGAGTTCCGCACGCTGGCAGAATACTTTGAAGACATGATTCGAAAGAATCAATTCCTTTCCAACTCTTATAGCCCGACTGAATTAATTCGCATTTGTTTAACTAAGCTGCCACAATCGATAAGACACATTGCTTTAGCCGTAAGATGTAAAGACGGCAATTGAAAGTTTTAAGACTTTGCTACAAGAACTTGAGTATGACAATGACGACGGAACTTCTTGTAATTTTTTCAGTAACGGTAATCACAATAGATTTTCAGAGAAAAGGGATAATGATCGGAACGGACGTAATAACGGTAATTTTGGAAATGACAGACGAAACAGACAGGACAATAGATAGCAGCCTTATGACAAAGGAAAGCGTAGCGATTAGACAGTTCGCAATGATATTCTTTTTAAACGAAAATCGGTTGACAACTCTGTTTGGTTAGTTTGCATTCCTGATGAGTGGGTTAATAAATTGATTTGGTATACACATTTCAGTTATGCACACTTTGGTCCCAGAAAACGCTTTCATAAATTACGAGAAAATTACTACTTCTGTAATACGGAAAAACGTATTCGATTTGTTCTTGCCAAATGCAGATTATGTCAAAAGGCTAAGCCGCCAACTATTTCTCACAGAGCATCATTGTTTCCTATCATTCCAGCGAAATTAAAGGAGATGGCTGCAGTCGATTTGTTCGGTCCAGTGGTTCGTTCTACTAATGGTTTTGCGTACATTTTGGTAGCAGTGGAATTAACATCAAAATATGTGTGTCTTACGCCTTTACGCAAAGCAACAGCTCGTTCAGTATCTAATGCTTTCATCAAACATTTTCTTAAAAAAGTGGGTCATGTTGATAAAGTTATATCAGATAATGGATCACAGTTTCGCTTTAAAATTTGGCTTCGTACTCTACGGCGTCATAAGATTAAACGAATTTTCATTTCACTTTTTCACCCTCAATCTAACGCTTCAGAGAGATGGATGAAGGAAATCAATAAATTGTGTCGTCTTTATTGTCATCATAATCACAGAACTTGGGATCAGTATCTTCATATTTTTCAAAACATTCTGAATGAACTCCCTAATGATTCAACTTGTTTACCGCCTCTATTGATATTAAAAAATAAAGCACCGACAAATCGCATTTGTGAAATAGTTCCTTTTACGCCTACACGGAAACTGTGGCATTCTGAAGTTGTGAACCTGGCTCTGCAAAACATTGCATCTGCGGCTGCTAGAAGAGAGAAATCAGCTAAACGTCCTGGTCGTTTAAAAACTTTGCCAGTTGGTCAAAGGGTGTTAATTAAGTCTCATCGTTTGTCTCACAAAGGAAAAGGCTTGTGTCGCAAATTTTTTCTGCTTTATAATGGCCCATATAGAGTTCGCAAAATTATTCATGATAACACTGTCGAAGTAGAAACTCTTAAATCACGGCGCTCCTAGGGAATACATCATACATCGAACGTTAAAATTTTTGTGGAATGACATACTTTTGAGAAATTAACAGTTACACGTAAACACGCAAAGAATACAAGAATACCGCGCCGTGTTTTGGCGGCGGCGCATACACAAAGCGACAGTCAGTCTGCGCGCGGCACAAGGTAGTCGTTGACCGCAAACAATTATTTCCTACGTCACATTTACCTACAGCTGATCGAGCGCTCAGTGCGAATGTTCTGACAGCCGTAGACAAATACACAGTCTAATTTCTCCGATTACATTCAGTACAAAGCTATAGTGACTTGAAACTTATGTTATTAACGTTCAGTTTTTTTTCAGGATACTGTTGTATAAAGTATTTAAGAACTTCAGGTAAATTCTGAGTGTGTCCGACGTTAAGAGGACTTGCTATCGAGAAAATTTCAGGAAGAATGTGATTTCGAAGAAGAAAGTAATAAACTAAAAAGGTAACTATTAATTGAGTTTATTTTTCAGGTAACATATTTCTACTTAGGTATGTACTTTATACGTAATTTGCTGCTCGCGATTATGTGATTTATACTTTGTGTTAACTGATTTTGACATTGTTTTATTAATGAACAGGGTTGTTACTTATGTATATTATGCATCGATTGGCTGCTCTGCTTTTTCACTGATGTCATATTTTTTTATTATGCGCCTGCTGTGCCTATTTATTTAAATTATAATTGTCACCTGATTAGTTGTGCTGATATGGTTATATAAGTAAGTTATACTTTGTGATTTATGTGCTTGCGCCTTCATGTTTACTTATTGAGATTACATATGAACATTTATTTGCTTATGCTGATACGATGCTAATGACCTGTTTATTATGTAAGATATATACTTGCTGCTTTGCATATGGATTGCATATTTACACATTTCTGTTTTGTTGCCATAACTACTCTTTAATTTCGTATATAGAAATGCTTATATACTGTGTACGAACATAGAGTTTAGGTTACAGTATGGTATTAATTACAGATTATTCGCTTGGCAGAGCCTCGTTGTAGGGATTGTGCTGCGTCCACTTGTTGACATTCTGTTCTCTACTGGTATATTTACTCGGTATTGGATGTTTTGCTTATGCTCAGTGCTTTACATTTTAAGATAAGAAAATGAACTGCTATAATTCTACGAACTACATGGGTATAAAAAACTTCATTGAAGTCACATGAACTGGAGGTTTTATGGAAGCTGTATAAATTCATGCTAATAGAAAGGAAGCAAACGACATGCAATACTAACACTAGCTTTAGACCATTAACATTTATTACACTACATTCTTCTTGAGCAATTGAAATAGCAAGTGACACTTGACACAAAGAAATACTTCACATGTTTGCTCCTTTTTGCCATGATTCATGAAGTGGTGTACACAGTGTGAAATATTACGATTTATTCATTCAAAGTCTTATGTGATCATTCATACTAAGTACTCGCACCTACTTACTGAAAGTTATTCAAACTGAAGGCTGTTAGAAGTCATGTATGCATTTATTTTATTTTATGATGGACAAGGTGACCAAAATGTATTTTATAATTCATAATGAGTAGAAGATTTGGCTCAGGTGGATTACACAGAGGTTGTGTGTGGACATTGTGTCTTTGGGTTGTATGCGATGATGAATTGAAGTTTGCACTAGGATTTTATCTGTACTTTTTCGGGGATACTGACTAGAGGAAAGAGTTGTTATGGAAGTGAAATGATATTGATGATAAGGTTTACATGTATCGACGTATTGAAGAGGTATTATTGAAGTATTGAGATTGTGTGATGTTGATGACTATTGGAATTTTGGTGGATAAGAGGTAAGGTAAATGATATTGATGATAAGGTTTATATGTATCGACGTATTGAAGAGGTATTATTTAAGTATTGAGATTATGTGATGCTGATGATTATTGGAGTTTTGGTGGATAAGTGGTAAAGTAAGTGAGGAACATAATTTTTTTGGTTGGTTTATATGGAACAAGAAGGATGAAGGTGGCAGACTAGAACACTCCAATGGAAGGAAGATTGTCTACACACACACTTTGTTAAATCAATAAGCAGTATATACTTTTTTTTGAGAGAGGAAGTATTTGCATATCTTGGCACACTGGCAGTTGTACAGCAACCGTACATTATGATTTGGCTTGGCAAACATTGGTCTTGACATGATGACTATGACGTTGACCCTAACTATTATTGACTATTATACACTGCTGCCACTACTATTTGATACACATATAAATTTGACAGAATTGCATTTACACAGTTAACACTATTCAATTACACAATAGTACTTAATATGTGGATGAAAGGTGAGTGAGTGTGTTTTGTGTGTTTTCCTTTCATAATCCCAAATAATTGGTACCGACCTACCTCCTAAATATTATTTTACTTGTTTGTTGTGGCTTGCACTGACACCCATAAATGTGATACGTTTACTGATATTTGTGTATTTGTAATAGTTAATATAACAATTGTCTGATATCATTTGTGTGTTTATTATAATTTGTATGTTTAGTGTAAGAGCATTGATAATAATTTTGTAAAAGCAATTGTGTGTACATTCAAACTGTTGTTCGTGCTTACACTTATTAACATTGGTGGGTGCCACTTGGAAATGTTTAATTTCTGCTGAGGAGCTCTGATGAACTGTGTAATTATTGCTGGTGAACATTATGGACTGTTACCTGCACGTTTTCGACATTGGTGGGTGCCACTTGGAAGTGTTTAATTTCTGATGAGGAACTCTGATGAACTGTGTAATTATTGCTGATGAATATTATGGACTGTTACCTGCACTTGTTCA
The DNA here is from genome assembly GCF_021461395.2 of Schistocerca americana. Lineage (NCBI taxonomy): Eukaryota > Metazoa > Arthropoda > Insecta > Orthoptera > Acrididae > Schistocerca > Schistocerca americana. The sequence goes on from NC_060126.1 coordinate 445,193,524, forward strand.
ACATTGCTTGGTCCCACTGTTGGAACTGCTCAACTGCTGATGAGATGTCACTTGTTGCTGTCTGCACCTGTTGACCATTGCTGGGTGCCACTGTTGGAGCTGTTCAAATACTGCTGATGAAATGTTATGGGACTGCTATTTGCACCTGTTGACCATTGCTGGGTGCTACTGTTGGAACTGTCAACTACTCTGAGGAGCGCTACTTTTTTTTGAACTATTGAAAATATTTTATGTGAATATTTGTATAAACTGATTTATTGTGTATAGACTGTTTATGAAATGTTATGAGACTCTTACCTGCACCTATTCGTCATTGCTGGTGCCATTGACTGAACTGTCTAACTACTCTGAGAAATGATACTTGTGTAAACTATTATGTAAAATCACATGTATGCAAGCATTTGTATTTCTTACTGTATTTTATATATTAGGTTATTTAAGGGTCAGTGCAAAGCCAAAATTTATTTAGTTATGTGATATTTACTTTTTAATATCATCTTTTATTATTGTCTGTGTTTTTTGGACGAATTTGGTGGTATTTTCACCACCAATGCTGCCCGTGGAGGAGGGGCACATGAAAGGTTGCTACACTGAGTCACAGCGCCAGAGATTGCGCCAACGATTATTATTCCACCGCCTCCACTGGCGCAGTAGTAGTTCAGAGGTTGCCGTGAGCAGTAGTTGTTGAGAGGATGTTGAGGGCAGTACTAGTTCAGAGGGTGTCGAGTGCAATTGTTGTTCTGTTGAGCGCGAGAGTAGATGCTGTTCGGTTGGTGTAATGTATAGATGGAAGATGTTGCTATTTTTCGTCAATATATATTGAGGTAAAAAAAATTTATTTCACATTTTTTTAATGACAATGCCTCTTGATCACAGGTTCAGTCAACAAAGCATCTGGCTCGTGTTCATGTATTAGACTTGTAATTCTGGTTTCTATGTGCAATTATAGTATTTCTGGTTTTTCAATTAGTTCATTGTAAATGGTGTTTAAAATATCTTGTCGTATTGAGGAAGAACCATGCCAGATACATGTACGTTGAATCACACTACCACACACAGAACAGTTACACTTGTGCTTTGTTGCTTCATAGCTTTTATAGTTGCAGGGGACTTAATTAATCAATTGTGTTAACGGAAATTTCTTGTCATTCTTTATTGTTATTTAATGCAGTCAGATTGCTTACTAATACTACTCAGGGCCAACCGGTTACGAGACTTCGTAACCGGACACACAGCTACTAAAATTATTACACTTTAATTAAGCCCCCACGCAGTGTGCAAAGATTAAATATACGGAGAAACAATGCTTGTGCCATGACGCTTTAATAGAGTTGGAGACTGAAAGAATAGTAATAAATTGGTTTGAAAAGTAGTGATGAAGCCAGTTGTAAGGAGGCGAAGACCACCATAGCTATTGAACTGGAAGATAGCTCAACCATGACCCACTTGGCAAGGGAGGCAACTAATAAGACTGACGAATTAACAAGATCGACTTCAGATGCTATTCAATATTGAATTGCTATAAAATGTATGTGTGCTCCATTCAGTTTTGTTTTTTAAATTAGTGTGACTAACTTTCACTCCACTTTTAAACAAAAGGCTAAATATTATATTGATTTGTATATAAAATTCCTGGTGCCAGTAACATGTTCTGTGCCCAGTCGTTTCCTCGCGTGCCCACACATTTCTGTAAATAGACAGGAGTGCACTCTAATGTAAACCTCCATTATTCACACAACGGGTGGCATATTATAACCTGCTTGCCTATAACAATGTCAACGGCGCCTTTCTTTCAGCAAATGTTTTATCTAAAATTTTCACTGTCTCATATCGGGTTTTCACGATAGGCTCTCGATTGTCAATTATGACATAAAATGTATGTCTTCTGAATAAATCTGTTCCTGGTTTCACCATGAAATGATTTCCTCCCCTCAGTGGCCACCTCTAGAAATTCAGGATCTATATTAATTGCTTTTGCAACAACTCCAGGTCAGGCGAAATGGCGCCCCAGCATTCGATAAGATAGTATAAGTCAATAAGCTCTCAGACCGTCTTACCTCAAAATAACTGGTAGTACTACGAGCTTGTAGTAATTCGCTTCTCTAGTCAATTGGTGCCAACAACTTTAGCTAAATAGATGTCATCATTAAACACCTGAATGACCTTACATAATCCAAAACACGCCATGTCACAGAGCGTGCTTCAGTAGACCAATTTGACTTATCGAGAATTTCAACAGCAATGGCAAGCTTATCCCAGTGTGCTCCAATTGATATTGCAGCGTCAGCCCCAGTATTCCAACAGGTGTCAGACATGGTATATAAAGATCTTCCAACATACTATTTCAGAATTTTCTGGCGTTGTGGACAGCTACTGAACAGGTTGTAAAAAGTTGAACCTCTCTGAACGAAGTACTTTCTTCATGGTAACACTTAGTTGATTGTATTCCACATAAGGCTATGCAGGCACATGGAGAATATTTTACAAGAGGATTTCGTTGAAGAAAATGTTTCTGAGCTCCTTTATATGTCTCTCTAATATTATTTCCGGTATCATAACCTAGTCTGTGGTAGTCACTAATAGGAACTAAGTGTTTCACAAGTGTCGATCGAATTAAATGTGCAATAGCACTTCTCGTTTTCTCATTACAACCAACGAATTCCAAAAACCGTTTATTTATTTCATATTCATCAGTTCCCTCTTCGAAGTCAGCATAACGCAGGACTAATGTTGTTTCTCAATACAATTTGAATCGGGAGTTGCAGCAACAATAACTGAATAATGATTCCCATTTTCTGTATGTTCCTATATGGCACCACTGACATGATGAGGACAACTAGAAATATGTTAATTCTGAATATCACGTGACAGATAATATGCACTGAAACGCTTGCTAATGTGTTGGATCATAGCAGACTCAAGAGTTATAATATCCAGATAAAATCTCCATTATTTGCATCAGTAATTTTCTGAGTTGAACCTCTGACGGCCAAGCTTCTCGTATCAGGAAATAATATCACATCACGTAACATGAAAGTTCTAATGCATGTTGATTGTTCTACAGAAAAACAAACGAACGTTAGCTCTTCACTTCCGAGCATCAGCATAGGGATGGCCAAGAAACATGGATAAGTCAAAATAGCGATATTCTCCCAAAATAATATAGATATTTATCGTCGATATTCAAGTTAGCAATTTATCAAATGTCTATATTTAATACTTAATACCGAAAAAGATTTTTTTGTCTGTCTTTTCTTGATTCATAGGCACTATAGTTCTCATCAGCAGATTTCTTGACCATTCCAACTATCACCAAGCTTTGCAATCTGACAATAAACGTCTTACAATGAACTTAATTCCATTTTATATTCAGTACTACAAATGAGCACCGGATTTGAACCCAAATGCATCCATACTGCAAATTCGTGAAAACTTGTTAATTCCTTGTGTCACTTTTACCATTGCAAATGATAAGTACAAAGTGCGAAATGTACACATTTGGTGACAGCACTGTATGAGAAAGGTGGAAATTATCACTTCCTGCTCCCAGCTATGAGGCACAATACAAGCTTTTCTCACCCCCTGATCGCCTGGATCAAGAAAAGATAGACCGTAAAACGAACTTACTCTTGGCACAAAAATCACACACATTGCTGCACTGGTATTTAATGGAAAATGGACTCTATTGTCTCAGATGTTTATAGTGAGTACGATATTTCATTCTCAGAACACGTATCAGAAGTTTTTCACTCGCCAGAAGCGGCACATCTGGCACGAACAATGTTCCCAAGAAACAAGAACTGCGCAACTCAATGTAGAATATCGCACGGAGCGTGTCACCTAACACCGATGCGGCGAAGCCATTCACGCAGTACCTAGAACTTCCACCGAACAATGACTCACTTTTTTTTTTTAGGGGAGAGGGGGTAATCAGTCTTCTGACTGGTTTGATTGGGCCAGCTACGACTTCCTCTTCTGTGCCAACCTCTTCATCTCAGAGTGGCATTTGCAATCTAACGCCCTCCTACCAGCTACGAATTAACTTTTGAGGTACTCTACTGTTATTCACTTGAACTGGAAACAGTGGTTCAAATGGCTCTGAGCACTATGGGACTCAACTGCTGTGGTCATCAGTCCCCTAGAACTTAGAACTACTTAAACCTAACTAACCTAAGGACATCACACACATCCATGCCCGAGGCAGGATTCGAACCTGCGACCGTAGCAGTCGCACGGTTCCGGACTGCGCGCCTAGAACCGCGAGACCACCGCGGCCGGCTCTGGAAACAGTGTCAGTGCAGAATGGACACGGTACCCACGCTGTTACATGTCTGCCTGTGATTGTGCGCAAAAAGCGCTTATGTTTTAATAACAGTATTTAGGTTGGCTTCGAGTTGATTTGAGTTTCCAGAACAACTATGGAATTTTTTTTTTTTCAAAACGAAGTAACAACAAACCCGTTTCTTGCAACTTGTGTGGTGAAACTTATAAAACTTGTGGTAACATAACCAACTTGGCTACTCATCTGGAACTTAAACATCATTTTGCCTACTTGCAAATAGCGAAAAAAGCAAAATCGGAGTCATCAGTGCCAACTCCGTCAACATTTGCAAACAGGCCAATGACTTCTGGTAAAGATGATGTCGACCGTGCGACTTCAGATGTTTCAGTAATGAGTGACATGGATGACTGTTCTGTTGACGACTTAAATACTATGTAATTGTCACACAAAATTAATGTTAAAAGGTTATTTACGCTAACACCGCAAATTTTCCTTAATGAAAATTTTATTTTACTTTCTCGTTGATATCGAGGCACATTGTCATCTTCACACACTCAGTACTAATTATTACAATTCTGAATTACATACTACGTAAAAAATCATTTCGCCTTTCTCTCCCTCCCACTTCGCACATGAAGATCGTAATATTAATAATGCTTTCCAATTTCTACGTGTATCTTTTTGTTTTTAGGCTACATTGTGCAGTAATAATGGTCCAAAAGTCACAGCCAGTTCTGTGGCAGAGATATCTTTTCTACAAGGTTCTCATGTAAAGAAAAGAAAGCAACTGACCCTAAGAGATTGTTTTTAGAGACGTGCAAACTTTGAAGGTAAATTGAGAGTGCTGTACTTTGATTTTAAATCTGGATCTGTCGAAGACATTTATCTTTCACTCATAATTAAAATTCAGTTGTAACAAAAAATTATCTGAACAAGTTAGGATGATTATGTTTCTATTTTGTTTTACTATCGTTGTACTGAAATTAACAAGTCATAGTGGTAAATACTAAATTTCAGTGAGGCCTTTGCCAAGCTTTAAAACATATTACCAATTTGTGTCTAATAATTTATTCTAATATTTCTTATTCAGTAATGATTTTAATTTTTCAGAAGGTTGCAAAAAGCATTGTGACATTACACAAGCTTTGATCTACGTGTTTTGTAAAGACAATGTGCCATTTGATGCGTGGAATACGTTGGAATGAAAAAATTAGTGCACACAGCTTGTCTGCTCTATAAAATGCTTTCCAGAAAAAAGGTTTGTGAGTTTCATTTTCATTATTTCATTTGACTGAGGTGCAGAGTATAATGTATAACAATTTATGTGATTGTTTTGCAATTAATATTTGTAATTTACATCTAAATTGTGGGTAACTCAGTAGTCAGAAATACAACATAACAAAGGCCATTCTTTAAAAACTCTGATTGAAGCAAAATTTGTTTCTTTTACAAGTGACATACGAACTATCACCAACCATATAAGGAGTTCCTTGGTATTGACAGTTCACTTGCTTGACAACATCTGTGGCTCTTCTGTGTTTCAAAACATAAATGTATCTGCAGACAGACTGTCTCAGTTAAGCTTTGTTTAATAAGTAGGTAGGCCTACTTTCTAAATTATTACTAGAAGTATATTAAGATGACCAGGGTATGAATAAAAAGAATATTTATATCGTAACTGTACCGAATACTCTTTCATGATGAGCATTATGTTTTAGGCACACACAGGACAGTACATCAGAGATTGCTGGGAGGTAATTACAGAAGACTTCGGCATAAAAAAATTAAATTATGTCTCTTTATACCGACGGCGGTGCAAATGTAACTGCAGCGTGTAATAAAACTGACTATGGTGAGATAAATGTACTAACCGATCTTGGATCATATGAAGTGAACGATACCGCAGCGAAGACATAAAAACCAAAAATCCACTACTACATAGGTATCAAAAATGTGTATATGTCAACTTTTATAAATACTTAATGTAATTACGGCGATGATTATGGGCATCTCAAAGCAGATAGACAGTTAATTGTTTTTATTTATGAAATGTATGTTCCAAAGATTTTTTTACATAAATACATCGATATATGATAGTAATGTCTTTGCTACATGTTGTTAACAGGAAAATCTTTGTTCTTTTCTGCAGTTGATTGCACGAGTTTGAGGATGGAGAACGAGTTATGTGTGTTTTATTGATTTGTATTGAGAAGTGAAATGACCGAAAACATACGTGTAATTCTGCAGAAAGCCCGCCAGTGTTCGTATTATTATTGGAACATCAACCCGATCATCCTCCACATGATTACAGAAAGACAAACCACAGAAACGAAAAGCATAATGAGCAATCAATGCACAACAAAGAAGAGCAACAAAAAAGACGAGTATGTTTATCATTAACAGAACTGATTATTTAAATTCTACTATGCCCCTCACTCGCTGTAGTGTGTCACTATCTCAGCGAGGCAAGTGCTGTGAAAATGTGATCGGCCGCCCAAGTTATTAACTTACTCCAAACATTAGTAATCCAACTTTTGGCAACAAGAGGGTGGGCACAGTCGGAAGCGGTTGATTGTTTTTCGGAGACGAGAAGAGTATGGTGCAACTACCAGATTTAACAGTCGCTGGTGCACTAAATGAGAACAGAATGTTTTAGTGCTTTGAAATCAGGTCAAAGCCATTATGACAAATTTTAAACGATCAGTTAATGCAATGGACTTGGTAAGAGCTGACCAGGAAGATTCTGGAAAAAAAGAAAGCAATGTGTTGACTATAGCACAAGCTGTCAGCACAAGATGGAACTCCTGCTTTGACATCCTAGAAAGATTTATAAGATTATCAGCAATTGTAGCTAACATTTTGGCTACAAAAAGTCAGTCACATAGGTGTACATCTGATATGGTTGCAACATCGCATCTTAATGCGATAAGAGATCTTCTTGTTGACCTCGAGCCTTTCAAACATGCCACTGAAGAGGTTAGTGGCGCTAACTACGTGATTGCAAGATTATGTATTCCAATAACAAACCTACTTGGACAAGAAACTGACCATGCATTTAGGAATGTATGTAACAAAATTGTCTTCTTGTAGGAGTATTAGACAGACTACTTCCTTCGGAAAGAAATACTTTTCTTGTCATAGCTACAATTTTTGATCCTCAGTTCAAGTGTATTCACTCTGATTGTCTCCTTGCAGTATCAGCTTCATTAATGGAAGTAACAAAGGAAATTCATTTAGATCATAGGCGGCTTGGTCAATTGTCACCTGAACAAAGAGCTTCAGATGCAACACAAGAAGGTTCCGGTGAGCTTTCAGTTTGGTCATGGCATGAAAAGCTGTTGTCCAAAAGATCAGTCACACAAGAAATTCCAAGCTCTGATTCTCTGCCAAACTAGCTAAAGCAATACTTCGATCAATCGCATCTAGAACCGAGTTCTGATCCTGTAAAGTTCTGGAGTATATTCGTCATTTCAAATCTGCTTTGTCAGATTTTTACTGAAAAATATTGAATATGCCAAGCCTCTTCTGTTTCGTCTGAAAGACTGACTTCCTTAGTAAACTTGGTTGTTCCAGATAACAGAAGCAGACTTACAGGGGAACACATTAAATGAAGAGTTTTGTTAATGCCTGTTGGTGATGATTATTGGTTTCATTAATTAGCTTTCCGTAAATAAGGATTTTATTGTACTTTGTACGTCTTTCATTGGTTAAGCTTGGCTATAATAAAGTATTTGTCAAGTTTTAAACGTTTATTAATTATTTCTGTGGCTTCAATCATTTTTTTTAAATTCTCGTGAACGTCTGAAGTGTCGACCGACATATCGAAATATCACTATTTTTGTATCGATGTTATCAGTATAAATACAAATGTCGATAAGATTTGCATCGATATTTTAAAAAATTTGCCCATTCCTACATCAACAAACCTCTTTCATGTCATTTCATTTCTTCACTTTCATGATTCTTGCAGGACAAATTTTTACAAATAGAAATATTTTGTTTTGTGTTTACTCTTGGTTGCAAAATATTTTCTGTGTACTATTTTTCTTGTAAATGACCTTGTGGTGGAATCAGAAATGCCTTAATTCTGATTGTTGTTGGCGAATTTACCATCTTATAACGACGTTTCGCAGCTTCCGATGTGAACATTTATTGGGAAAATATTTTGACAGGATTTCCAACAACATTTAAAGGAAGCACTTTTTCGACTCCATAGCAATTTGATTTTAGTGCACAATATCTGAAGAAAATATAGTACATTCAAGTTTAAACATGAAACAGAATTGTATGCAATTGGGCTGTTTTTTTTGGGGAGAGGGGGGCGGTTGGGTCATCAGATTTCTGACTGGTTTGTTGTGGCCCGCCACGAATTCCTCTCCTGTGTGAACCTCTTAATCTCCGAGTAGCACTCACTGGGCTGTATAACTCACAAAATTGAAGAACTGAAGTGGAAAGGATGGTTGCTTATGCTGGTACTGGGGTAATGTTCATGTTGGATGATACAAAATTTATTTTACAGTAGCGGACAGGCTATCAGGCTGCTACTGCAAAATAAAACATGTATCAGACAATAAACCAAAGAACAGTAAATTAATACCTACTTCTGATGGGGAATTATTAATCTAAATCCCTCAAATATCGCCACTTCCCTATTTATTACATTCTAAGCCATTTTTATTTTATTCAACCAAATAAGGTTTTTCTCTTTTAAACTTAACATTATTAAAAGATCAGAAAAAAGAAGAATTGAAATAAAAAACCTAACTTGAAAATGGTAACAAATTTATTCTCAGCATTTGACCCATCTGCTAACATCTGTAACTTATTATTAAAGTGAACTGTAACATTCCTAGGCACCCTGGGGGACCGAACCCTTGAGAGACTTGGGCCACTTGAGTCTCAGTCCCTTGCGATTTTACCCCCCCCCCCCCCCACCTCCTTGCCGCCGTCCAACCCCGCCCCCTCCCCCTTCTCTCGTGGGGCTGAATGGTCCCACCACATTCTCTGTAGCCACAAAACCAGACACCATCTGCATCCAGACCAGAAGCGAGGCCCCCTATTGACAGCAAGCCACCACAACCACAGACTGCATACACCACCCAGCTGCCTCGCTGCTTTACTCCTTGCTGCTTCACCTCGGTCAGCCGGCTGCTCTCTCAGGGAGTTGCAAACTGTATTGACTTCTTATTGGTCGACCGGTGTGGCCGAGCGGTTCTAGGCGCTTCAGTCTGGAACCGCGTGACCACGGCGGTCGCAGGTTCGAATCCTGCCTCGGGCATGGATGTGTGTGCTGTCCTTAGGTTAGTTGGGTTTAAGTAGTTCTAAGTTCTAGGGGACTGTTGACCTCAGATGTTAAGTCCCATAGTGCTCAGAGCCTCTTCTTATTGGTTGTCCTCATCGTCTCACGTCTTCACTGCGGCTGCTTCTGACGACAGCACCCAGCCCGTGCTCATACTGCATGTGGCCACTATCACCGGCCAGCTCCCTGGGCCAGCCACGCTGGGCCACAAACGAGGCCGTCTGGCAGGCCATACACGGCCGCCTGCTTCTCTCAGACGCTATTCCTCCCTGGTGTCACACGCGGTCACACATCACTTACGTGTGCTGCTGCGTTCGACAACAAGTAGAAACTAGCGTCCTCTGGCGCGCCAGGAATCCATGAGCAGTGCTGGCGTCAACTGCTAATGGGGCGCGAACTACTAACTCACAGCACAAACTGCCGCCCACCTCCCTCGCCGCAAAACTGGTAGCCACCACCACTGCACTATAAGCTGCAATAGCCACTGCAGTACGACTACAGTAAAAATACAATTTTTAACAAAGTAAATGTCATGTGACTAGGACCTCCCGTCGGGTAGACCGTTAGCCGGGTGCAAGTCTTTCCGATTTGACGCCAATCCGGCGACTAACGCGTCGACGGGGATGAAACGATGATGATTAGCAAAAGATCTTGCTGAAAACCCAAGGAAATTCTGGTCTTACGTAAAATCTGTAAGCGGCTCGAAGGCTTCCATCCAGTCACTCACTGATCAGTCTGGCCTGGCAACGGAAGACAGCAAAACGAAAGCTGAAATTTTAAATTTAGCATTTGAGAAATCTTTCACGCAGGAGGATCGTACAAACATACCGCCGTTTGAGTGTCGTACAGATTCCCGTATGGAGGACATAGTGATACACATCCCTGGGGTTCTGAAGCAGCTGAATGGGTTGAAAATAAATAAATAAATCACCAGGTCCTGATGGGATTCCAATTCGGTTTTACAGAGAGTACTCTACTGCACTGGCTCCTTATTTAGCTTGCATTTATCGCGAATCTCTTGCCCAACGTAAAGTCCCGAGCGACTGGAAAAAAGCTCTGGTGACGCCTGTATATAAGAAGGGTAGAAGGTCGGATCCCCAAAATTACAGACCAATATCCTTGACATCGGTTTGTTGCAGGATTCTCGAACATATTCTCAGTTCGAATATAATGAATTTCCTTGAGACAGAGAAGTTGCTGTCCATGCATCAGCACGGCTTTAGAAAGCATCGTCCCTGCGAAACGCAACTCGCCCTTTTTTCGCATGATATCTTGCGAACCATGGATGAAGGGTATCAGACGGATGCCACATTCCTTGACTTCCGGAAAGCGTTTGACTCGGTGCCCCACTGCATACTCCTAACTAAGGTACGAGCATATCCGATTGGTTTCCAAATATGTGAGTGGCTCGAAGACTTCTTAAGTAATAAAACCCAGTACGTTGTCCTCGATGGTGAGTGTTCATCGGAGGTGAGTGTGTCATCTGGAGTGCCCCAGGGAAGTGTGGTAGGTCCGCTGTTGTTATCTATCTACATAAATGATCTTTAGGATGGGGTGTATAGCAATGTTCGGCTGTTTGCTGATGATGGTGCGGTGTACGGGAAGGTGTCGTCGTTGAGTGACTGTAGGAGGATACAAGATGACTTGGACAGGATTTGTGATTGGTATAAAGAATGGCAGCTAACTCTAAATATAGATAAATGTAAATTAATGCAGATGAATAGGAAAAAGAATCTAGTAATGTTTGAATACTCCATTAGTAGTGTAGCACTTGACACAGTCACGTCGATTAAATATTTGGGCGTAACATTGCAGAGCGATATGAAGTGGGACAAACATGTAATGGCAGTTGTGGGGAATGCGGATAGTCGTCTTTGGTTCATTGGTAGAATTTTGGGAGGATGTGGTTCATCTGTAAAGGAGACCGCTTATAAAACACTAATACGATCTATTCTTGAGTACTGCTCGAGCGTTTGGGATCCCTATCAGGTCAGATTGAGGGAGGACATAGAAGCAATTCAGAGGCGGGCTGCTAGATTTGTTACTGTTAGGTTTGATCATCACGCGACTGTTACGGAAATACTTCAGGAACTCGGGTGGGAGTCTCTAGAGGAAAGGAGGCGTTATTTCCGTGAAACGCTACTGAGGTAATTTAGAGAATCAGCATTTGAGGCTGACTGCAGTACAATTTTACTGCCGCCAACTTACATTTCGCGGAAAGACCACAAAGATAAGATAGAGAGACTAGGGCTCGTACAGAGGCATATAGGCAGTCATTTTTCCCTCGTTGTGTTTGGGAGTGGAGCATGGAGAGAAGATGTTAGTTGTGGTACGAGCTACCCTCCGCCACGCACCGTATGGTGGATTGCGGAGTATGTATGTAGATGTAGATGTAGATTAGGACAACACAACACCCAGTCCCTGAGCGGAGAAAATTTCCAAGCCAGCCAGGAATCGAACCCGGGCCCTTAGGATTGACATTCTGTCTCGCTGACCACTTCTTTTCTTTTCTTTTTTCTTTTTTTTTGTTTGCATTTTGTTCGTTATTGATCGTTGTGTTTGATCGTTGCGGACGTCACATGACATCCATTCAAGTTCGTTTTGTTGATCCTTCCACTCAGTTGTTTATTACAGAGGCAAACCAGCTCTCTGACCGAACACGCTGAGCTACCGTGCCGGCATCCACTCAGCTACCGCGGACGCACGAAGTAGAATTTACTAAGCAACAATAAGTGTCTACCACCAAGGCACAGAATAAAACAAGTGAGTCAGAGGGTAATATGCTGGCTTGATTCTTGCTTTGTCCCTGAGCACCACAGAGCAGGCAACTTACTCGGCCTTGCCTCCTGAACTCACCATCTGTTTTCCCTACGTGCGCTCACTTCCTCGCATTCTGTTCCCAGCTCAATATATAGAATGACCTTGATTTCACAGGTCATCTCTTCTACATCTTGGTATGTATGGAGCAGCTGTTTAAACATAAAACGTGACCGGTCTGATGGATTGATTTCCTCCACCGTGTTTGACACTACCTCTGTCTCAGTGCCTGAAAGACACAGTGCTCTGGCAGCTGTTTTTAGACTACTCATATATACTCCATATGGTTCCTTCACACACTGCTCATGTCCACAATGTGTAAATACCTCATGGGCCTAGCCAAAATCACCTGTTTATACAACTGTTGACACTGGCGAAATTATTGCCCTAGTCACTCGCTGAATCAAACTCTCTACATATGCAGAAATTCGACGTCCATTAAACCAAACACGTTATTTTGCTCGTTCAGAGATACCAAATACTACAAAAAGAGCACCATGTCCGGGATAGAACGCACCGAAAGTTCTCGCTCTTTAATCACTCCTAACAGAGTATGAGGTAACCTCTCGAACTTTACTCGATTGTCCTGTCTCAACATTTGCAGCCACTAACTCCTGCACTTGACAATTGCCATCTTGTTGCATCGTATCACCATATTTAAATTAATCCTGTTACCTTGCTCCAAAGTAGCTGACAGCATATCGTTTAATGTCAATTCTGCTTGTCCCTCCGTTGCCTGTAATACTTAAGCACGTCATCTGAAAAGTGCACCGGCTCCTATCAATGCCTGATGAGAACGGAAAAAGACGCCGTTGCTGCACTGCGGGCCGATAGTCTTAGCTGCGTCCCGATGGGGTACATGTGATGTTGGGCTGTTGATAGAATATCGATACACCGATATTTTTCCAATAACTGTAGTAGCACATAATTTCACTTGTACTGGTCGACGGAGTCCTACTGATTTTTGAGCTTTCATCACGTCCAGTCTTACTCTTCACTGTGTGAAGCAAGTGTAGGTGGCACAAAGATGAACTCTGATTGCTCTGTGCAGGCCAGTCCATTACAGGGATGTTGTTGTTGTGTAACCACTCCGCCACAGGCCATACGTTATGAACAGGTGCTCGATCGTGTTGAAAGATGCAGTCGCCATCCCCGAATTGCTCTTCAACAGTGGGAAGCAAGAAGGTGCTTAAAACATCAGTGTAGGCCTGTGCTGTGATAGTGCCACACAAAATAACAAGGGGTGTAAGCCCCCTCCATGAAAAATACGACCACACCATAACACCACCGCCTCCGAATTTTACTGTTGGCACTACACACGTTGATAGATGACTTTCACCGGACATTCGCCACACCCACACCCTGCCATCGGATCGTCACATTGTGTACCATGATTCATCACTCCACACAACGTCTTTCCACTCTTCAATCGTCCAAGCGAGGCGTCGTTTGGCATTTACCGGCGTGATGAGTGGCTTATGAGCAGCTGCTCGACCATGAAATCCAAGTTTTCTCACTTGCCGCCTAGCTGTCATAGTACTTGCAGTGGATCCTGATGCAGTTTGGAATTCCTGTGTGATGGTCTGGATAGATGTCTGCCCATTAGGCATTGTGACCCTCTTCAACTCTCAGTCAACAGACGAGGTCGGCCTGGACGCTTTTGTGCTGTACGTGTGCCTTCAGGTTTCCACTTCACTATCACATCGGAACAGTGGACCTAGGGTGTTTATGAATGTGTAAATCTCGCTTACAGACGTATGACACACGTGACACCCAATCACCTGACCACATTCAAAGTCCGTGAGTTCCGCGGAGGGCCCCATTCTGCTCTCTCACTAAGTCTAAAAAATACTGAGGTCGCTGATATGGAGTACCTGGCAGTGGGTGGCAGCACAATTCACCTAATATGAAAAACGAATGTTTTGGGGGTGTCCGGATACTTTTGATGATATAGTATATGTCACTACTCTTGGCGTTCGTCTTACATATAAACTGCTTCTCACCAGACTATTCAGAATAATCAACATTAAATTTATATTAATGGTATCTGCTGTAGACCTTTGCAAAATAACAAGGTAAAAGTGCTGCTTTGATGTCACTTATCAGATCTATGTCTTGCCATTTACCGCCGTCTAGGGGTTGCGTCCTTGATTAGTAATTAAAACGTGCTCAGTCCCGGTTCCAACCTCGCCATCGCTTAAATTCTGAATAAAAATCATCAGCAATAGCGGTCGAAGACTTTCGGCAAAAGACGTAACACTCTTTCAGCCAACGGCGTCGTCAAACAGGGTGAAGGAGCGGACAGAGGTTCAACGATCTCTTCTTACTCTTGGGGTGGAGAACTTCCACTAAAAGTGGAAAAAGCAGCAGTGATCACGGATTGAGAATGCAAGAGACAATGGAAACCATTTCATTAAAGACACATAATGTGCATCAATAGAACATGTGACCTGTAATTGAAAAAGTGTCATGATGATCTCTCCATTGGCAAAAGATTCCGGACTACACCATTTGGTACTCCGAGAGGGGATTTCCAAGGGCAGGGGGGAGGGGACCAAGAGAAAAAGATTCAATAACCGAGGAAAAGATAACGTTCTAAGAGCCGGGGTGTGGAATGTCAGAGGTCTGAACTTGATAGGGCGAATAGAAAATCTGAAAAGGGAAATCCTACGGCTCACTCTAGATCTAGATATTGAGGGCGTCAGTGAAGTGAAATGGAAAGAAGAAAAGGATTTGTGGTCAGATGAGTATGGGTAATTCAACAACACAACTGGGAAGAAACCACGGACAACAGAAAAAAATATTTAAGTTGATCGATGAAAGAAGGAAGTAGAAAAATATTCAGGGTAATTGTGCAATACAGAAATACAGGTCACTTAAGAATGAAATAGGAAGTGCGGGGAAACTAAGGCGAAATGGCTGCACGAAGAATGTGAAGAAATCGAAAAAGAAATGATTGTCAGAAGGACTGGCTGACATTCAAAAAAGTCAGAACAACGTTCGGTGAATTTAAAATCAAGGGCTCTAACATAAAGAGTGCAATGGGAATTCCACTGTTAAATGCAGAGGAGAGAGCGAATAGGTGGAAAGAGTGCATTGAAGGTCTTTATGAGGAGGAAGACTTTCCTGATTACGTAATAGAAGAAGAAACGGGAGTCGATATAGAAGAGATACGGGATCCAGTTTTAGAATCTGAATATAAAGGAGCTTTGAAAGAATTAAGGTCAAATAAGGCAGAAGGGGTAGATAACATTCCATCATGTTGGTGCGCAGACTGTGTCAGTCCGACAATACACCATCTGACTTTCGTAAAAACATAAACCACACAATTAAGAAGGCTGCAAGAGCTGACAAGTACGAGAATTATCGCAGAATCAGCTTTACAGCTCAGACATCCTTTAAGTTTCTAGTAATAATAATGTAAAGAATATTGGATAAGAAAATTGAGGATGCGTTGGATGATATTCGAAATTCCGAGAAAAATAGGGTTCATCTACAGAGAAATACAGGTAATAAGCAGTATGTACAAGAGTCAAGAAGGAACAATAAGAGTGGAAGACCAAGAACGAAATACTCGGATTAAAAGGGATGTAAGACGGGGATGTAGTCTTTCGCCCCTACTGTTCTATCCATACATCGAAGAAGCACTGCAGAAATAAAAGAATGGTGGAATTTAAATTCATGATGAATGTATATCAATCATAAATGAAGAAGAATTACAGTATCTGCTGAATGGAACAAAAAGTCTAATGAGTACACAATATGGATTGAGAGGAAATCGAAGAAAGGCGCAAATAATGAGAAGTGGCAGAAATGAGAATAGCGAGAACCTTAACATCACGCCTAATAGTCACAAAGTAGATGAGGTTAAGGAATTCTGCTACCTAGGCAACAAAATAACCCAGGATTGATGGAGCAAGGAGGATATCAAAAGCAGATTAGCACTGCCAAAAGGGCATTCCTGGACGAGAGAAGTTTACTAGTATCAACCGTAGGCCTTAATTTGAGAATGTGGGTGGAGGAGATGGATAAGGAGAGGGGAAGGAGAAGATGGAGAGACTGAATTTGGAGGTTGAGATGAACAGACAGAGGTGGGAAGATGATGGGACAGAGAGGTGGACACAGATACAGGGGGATGGAAAGAGAGAAGTGGGAAGGAAAGCAGGAATATAAAGGGGAACAGTAGGAGATAGATAGGGAGATGCAGGCAAGAGGAGGTATATAGGAAGTGGGTGCAGAAACAAATAAGGAGAGTAATGCAGAATGGAGTGAATGGTGAGAGATAGGAGGAGGTGAATAGAGAGAGGGAGCCAGAGGAGATGGAAAGACAGATGGGGCAGGAGGAGAGGGACAGAAAGAGAGAGAGAAGGGTGGAAGAGATGGGAAGAGAGTTGGGGGAGGAGGAGGTGGACAGGGGGAGAGGGAGGAAGAGTAGATGGACAAAGAGGGGAGGAAGTGTTGGACAGAGAGAGTGGGGGGGGGGGATAAATAAAGAGAGAGAGGTGAGAGGAGAAAATGGACAGAATTGAAGGGTAGAAGATGTAGACAGACAGAGAAGGGAGGGAAGAGGAGATTGGCAGAGAAAAATGTGGGGAGGAGAAGATGGATGAAAATGTGGGAGGAGGACAACGGCAGATAGGGAGGTGGAGATGAGCAGAGGTAGAGATGGGCAGAGAGGTGGTGAAGAAGAGAGGAGCAGTGTCTTGCATATTCTAGTATGTCTCTGCCCCCAATATTTTTTCTTCTACTCCCCATTTAGGTATCACCAGAAAGAGGCATTGAATGTCTCACTCACCTGGTCTTTGCCTAGAAATGGTCTTCCGTACACTTCTGTCTTCACCCATTATTTTTAGCTTCCTGACACGTTATCCAAACTGTCTCAGGCAGGCGGATTTGTTCGTAAAGCACTATTCCGAGTTAAGTTGTGTGTGCATATTTGCGTCTTACTTATCGTTTTTGTCACCTATAGCGTTCTTTAGTCTGCAGTTCGTTCTTCTTCCGTATAAGCACGCAGATGTCAGTTGCACCTATTTTTGTGTAGAGAATATTCACACAGAATGCCTGTTTGAACTTGAGACAGCTAAATATTCCGAAAACGACACATCGTACCAAAAATAATCTATGTGAAATGTTAATATTAGTAAAGAGGACATCCATCTGGCCATCTCCCACTGACCCCTCCAGCGTGGGGCGAGGTCAACTTTATATTTTCAAAGGGTGACCCCCATTTTTATTGCATATTCGGATTCGATGCCAAAAACTACGTACAGTTTATTTAAATCATTTATGG
The DNA here is from genome assembly GCF_021461395.2 of Schistocerca americana. Lineage (NCBI taxonomy): Eukaryota > Metazoa > Arthropoda > Insecta > Orthoptera > Acrididae > Schistocerca > Schistocerca americana. The sequence goes on from NC_060126.1 coordinate 445,211,212, forward strand.
TGAGAGGCACCCACATGCCTTCCTCATACTGTGGCATCAAGCAGTCAGGCCTGCAAGATGAGTGGTCTGCCAAGCGAGTGGATTCATTCTTATTTATCGAGTAACATGAACTCTCGTACTCTCAATTAAGTTACAAATTATCCTCCTGTATGAATAATACGCAACGGAAACGCACATCTATCCGTGATTTACAGAACTCTGACTGTTCACTACGCACTGGCAATACCACATTTTTTTTTTTTTGTCTTTTATTTAACGGCTTTTATCAACACGTGGCCACCGCACTGAATATGAATGGCGCACACATTATAAATTCGGGACATCATGACAACATACAATTCGAAGGAAAAGTCCACCAATCTTTTTCTTTTCACTGTCTTATTTATTCCGATAAATTCTATAACCTAACACACAAATTCTATAACCTACAACAATAACACATGAGAAATTCCGCCCAGTGGGCATGGCTTTACATTGGTGATTCTCTACCTTATGGTCTCGTAATTATTTAACGCTACAGTGCACTTTCTGGATAGGATGGTGGAACGTTATCGAAGTTTAAGACTGCTTTCAGGTTCCCATGCAATCCATCATCGGGCCGGTGTCACATAGGAATGCCCCATAAATCTGAATATTGCACTATTCGACCAGCTGGCCAAATGGAGACCTACAATGACACCCCATTTCAATAGACGCTGATAAGGCTGTCTCATACAATTACGATGCGTCTCCGTGCTTTTCACGTTAATCGCCGGCCGGAGTTGCCAAGCGGTTCTAGGCGCTACAGTCTGGAACCGCGCGACCGCTACGGTCGCAGGTTCGAATCCTGCCTCGGGCATGGATGTGTGTGATGTTCTTAGGTTAGTTAGGTTTAAGTTGTTCCAAGTTCTAGGGGACTGATGACCTCAGAAGTTAAGTCCCATAGTGCTCAGAGCCATTGGAACCATTTTCACGTTAATCACTCAACATGTAACGCTGTTCACGGCCCTTGTATACTCTACCAGAGCTGATAACAACATTAAACACGAACAACACTAACGCATTCCGATGGCCGTCGTACCTGTCGCAGACGACTGCAACTCTGCACATTCACATATCCGCCGACGATGTATGCGTGTTCGAAGTTACGTTGACTTCCGACCGTGTACTGTGGGTGCTTTCTTTTTCTGCCAGGCAGCATAGAGAAGAAAAGATTAGAACAAGATTGGATAAGATGAAAGATCGCATAAAATCAGTGGAAATGTAGCTTACAGCCCTGATAGAACCATGGTTTTAACCATTAACAGCCCCAGTACGACGCGTCAGTAAACGTAACGACGGTATAGGGAAGCGGAAAGTGTGACAGCGGTTAGAAGAATCACGGTGTCTGACACGAGAGCCAGCAAGTGCACTGACCTTCTGAATTCCTAACTGCCTTTACGCCTGCTGCAGCTGAACGCAATTCGGCGCTCGCTGGCCTTTACGAAACCCCAACACGTGCCACACCCAACGTTCGCCTGGAACATAGACAGCCCGCGCGTGTTCGTTCTGTCGGAGTACGGGCGATGTGCGGACATACGAGTAACTACGGCGCAGGGCTTGATACCTGCTGTGGAGCGTGCGCAGTGCTTGTTTTGTCGTATGATATTGGAGACCAATGAAGCAACAACGGTATTGGAGCCAAATGACTTCTATGGGAGCAGTTCTGCGACGGTAGGTGGAGCGAAGGACGCGAAATTCAAACATTCCGCGTTTCATCTCAGTTCACTGAACACCACAGCGTGGAATTGCCACACACTATTCGTTCGTGACAGATGCTCCAGCACACACATTTCTTAAAATTCTTTGGTGTTGTTGTCTTGAGTCCGAAGACTGCTTTGATGCAGCTCTCCATAGTGGTCATCTTGTGCATGGCTCTTCTTCTCTAAATAACTACAGTAAATTTCACCCGTTTGAACCTGTTCAACGCATTCATTCCATGGCCAGACATAGATAATTTTTTATCTGGTCGTCAGTCTTCTGACTGGTTTGATGGGATCCGCCACGAGTTCCTCAAGTACAAATTCTTCATATCAGAATAGAACTTGGACCTGCCTCCTCAGTTACGTGTCGAATGCATCCTAGTTCTGACTACACCTACAGATTTTACGATCTGCAGCTGCGTCTAGTACCGTGGAAGCTGTTCCCTGGCGTCTTAAAATATGTGCTGTCACACTATCTCCTCTTCCTGTCAGTGTTTTCCACATGTTCCTTTCTTCGTCGATTCTTCGGAGAATCTTCTCACTCCTTTTCTTATTAGTCCACATAATTTTAACAATCCTTTTACGCACCACATCTCAAACGCTTCGATTACCTTCTTTTCCGGTTTTCTCACAGTCCATGATTCACTATCATACAGTGCTTTGCTTGAAACGTACATCCTGAGAATTTTCTGCCTCAAATTAACGGCAAAGTTTGATACTAGTAGACTTTTATGTCGTCCTTGCTTCATCAGTAACACATTAGTTTGCTTCCAAGGTAATAGAATTCTTTTATTTCGTCTACTTGGTAGTGGCTTAGTTTATCACTAACCTCACTGCTGTTTCTCCTGATTACTTTCGCCTTTCTTGGCTTTATTCTCCATCAGTATTCTGCGCTCTTTAGTCTGTTCATTCCATTCAGCAAGTCCTGTAATTCTTCTCAACTCTCACTGAGGGTAGCAACGTCTTCAGAGAATCTTATCATTGAGATACTTTCACCCTGAATTTTAATCCCTCTCTTGAACTACTTACTTCTTTGACAGATTTAGCAGTAGGGGCAAAAGACTCATTCCTGTCTTACACTATTTTTAATCTGAGCACTTCCTTCATGGTCTTCCAGTCTTACTGTTCCCTCTTGGTTCTTGTACATATTACAGATTACCTATTTTCCTCAGAATTTACAACATCTTGCGCCATTTTACACTGCCGAGCGCTTTTTTTCAGTTTGTCCAATCCTATGAAAGTGTCTTATTTTTTCTTGAGTCTTACTTTCACTATCAACAGCAACGTCATAACTGCCTCTCTGGTGCCTCTACCTTTCCGAAAACCAAACTGGCCGTCATCTAACACAGCTTGAATTTTCTTTTCCATCCTTCTGTACATTATTCCTGTCATCAGTTTGTCTGTATCAGGCGACTAGCTGCTTATGTGACAGTTCCCGCCAGTCACATATGAACTAATGAGTCCATAAATACTGGTTACCCTGTAACTACAAGAAATGATCTGAAGATGTGTGGCACTGCCCGAAACTGGTCAGTTTCAAATCGTAAAAAAAGTAGCTATTGTCAGACGAAACCTGTATTGTACCACGTTTATTAGGTCGTCTGTCTATTCGGTACAAATTTTGGAATGGATTTTAAACTGTCCTATGCGTTAGCGACTTGCAAATTTGCAACTTTAAACATATCTCAGAACTGGATGACAATGTAATATCAACTTGCTTTATTGTCTGATGTGTATCGGAGGGTAGTTTGTGCACTAATGCCATTTCCCACTTTTCCTGTTCAAGTGACGAGTGATTCGTGGGGATTGCTGGTGAACCTTCTTGTGAACTCGAATCCCTCTAATTTTATCTTCATGGTCTTTCTATGTGATATACATAGGAGGAGGCAATGCCTTGGTTGATTCGAGTGAAGAGAAACTGAAATAAACCTTAAACTTTACACTCACACACACACACACACACACACACACACACACACAAGACTAACATGAAGAAAGTAATTATTTTCATAAAAATGTTTTTACATTTTACAAAAAATTACAAAATATTATCTTCTAGCCCCATACAGATTTTTAACCTTACACAGGTAGTCCCAAAAATTTGTCATTGTAAAATTTTAACACATCTAAAGACACTTGTAAGACTTAAAAGGAAATACGTAGGGTGCATGTAAGACATAATTGGTGCATTATCTGTTGCAAGCACCTCACGGTTTTCGTTTTAAATCTCACAAGTATTTTCGTAGCCATTAAAATTTGACACTCTCAAATTTACAGGACTGTGTACATGGGGTTAGGTATCTGAATGGGACTAGGAGGAATTATTTTATACTTTTTGGTCCGATTTAAAAATATGGTACATTTTTATTTATATAATTATTCTACATGAAGTATCGTGGATAACTCCCCTATCAACGAGTGTCTCCAGTTTTTATGTCACTTTTTAATACTGGGCACAGACTGAGCTTGATTCATTCAGCATCCTTGAACGTTCCCGTTCTTGATGAGATCTACGGAAGATGAGGAATGAATGAATAGATGAATGACTCCAACCATTTTGCTCCTGCACGTTTTCTAATATCACATACACGTTTTCTATTAGGTCGGTACAGATGCCTTCATTAGAATACAGAAATGGATAAAGTAGTTAACAACGAATGTGAGCTACGCTACGACTCAGATACAGAAAAAAAGACGACTTACGTCTCCCGGCGTATTTGCATACATGAGGTATTAATAGGAAGAGCATTAAAAATTCTGTGAGTTTCACATTCGTCCATCACACAATATCTCATGGCAGAAATATCGCATAGCAAAAAGTCTCCATCACTGGCGCTTTGTGACAGGTGCGACAACATTTGTTATGATCAAACACTGCAGCCAGGCGATGTGCGGGGAGGTAGACCATTAGCCAGTTTTCGTGTCAGCCCGTTCTGCCTCATACACAGACATGCTGGTACAGCGCAAAAAAATTATCCCAGGGGCCGTCATCTGCAGCGAAACGAAGGACTATGCTAGTTACATTTCCCGCACTAGTGTTCAATTTACAACGAAAAACAGTGGTTAGAAAACAACAAAATTAGTGTAAAGCTATACATATAGACAGGAGTTTCCAAAACGAAATGTACCTTCATTACCTAGCAGTTGCTGATCGTATTCCAAAACTCGCCACTAGCTGAGAACAAGTAATTCAAATTGCATGGAAATTACGCCACAGTACAAAATTCATACTGGAAGAGACAGTATACGGAAGGAAGAAAATCGAGATTCAACAGTCGACCTTTAATCATGTCATGCGGGAAAATATTCCAAGTGGGTAAATTCAAATATTTAAGTGGGATGTCTATGAGAGTTGGAAATTAAATAGTCTCAGGCTGTTTTAAAAAATGAACGGCTTAGAGCAAGAAGCCTGCCCTTCACTTTGCAGGGAAATTCTCGAACACATATGGCGAAAGTTGTGACTGATTTGATCGATCGATGGAGCTTAGGAGTGCTCTAATGTCCACCACACTGCCCGGACTTAAGGCCATGTGACTTCAACTTGAAGGAATCGCTTCATGGCATTCGCTTCAGAGCTGTTAACAGAGATTCGTCGCGCAGCAGTCCTCTCCATTTGAACTATCAACACGACTGGCATTGTTCAGGGAATCCTAAGACTTCCACATCCTGGCAACGGGTTATACACAACATTGGTGACTACTATGAAGGACAGAGAAACTTCGAAGCAGGTATTGCAAACAAATACAGTAGTTGCTACTAATAAAGTTACAACCCTTGTATATCTATACTCCTCATGCCACCTAACGGCGTGTGGCGGAGGGCACTCCGGGTACCACAGTCTCATCCCCCCTTCCCTCTTCTATTCGCGAACGGCGTGGGGGGTTATGGTTGTCGGTAATGCTACCTATTAGTTCTAATTTCTCGGGTTTTCTCGTTGTGGTCATTCCGCGGGACCTATGCGGGAGGAAGTAATAAATATGCTACCAGAGTCGTCCGGCAAAAAAATGCTCTCTCGGAATTTCAGTATGAAACCTTCCGTGACGCTTAAGGCCTCTACTGCAACGTCTGCCACTGGAGTTTGTTGAGCATTTGCGTAACGCTGCCGCGATGACTAAATTACCATGTGACGGAAAACGCCGCTCTTTGTTCGATCTTCTCTCTATCTCTCTCTCCCGTTCCTGATAAACATCCCAGACTGACGAACAGTACTCTAGAACCGGTGAAATTAGTTTTTTGCGTGTACTTCTTTCGCGAATGAATACCATTTGTCTGTGATTCTTCCTTTGAATCTCAGCTTGGCATCTGCTTTTCGTACTACGAGTGTCGCCCAGAAAAAAATGCTCCACATTATCTTCCTTCAACAATTATTTGTTGAGCATAATGAAACGTTCACATAAGAAAGAATAATATCGTTCCACTCTCTATTTTTCCATGTAACCTCCTCCTTCTATGGCCTTCCTCCAGTAAGACACGAGGGCGTGTATGCCCTGTCGGTACCACTTTTTGTTCTGGTCATGGATCCATTTCTTCACTGTGCGAATCACCTCTTGGTCATGGTCCGCCCCGATAGCTGAGTGGTCAGCGTGAAGGATTGCCGTCCTATGGGCCCGGGTTCGATTCCCGACAGGGTTGCGGAATTTCTCCACTCAGGGACTGGGTGTTGTGTTGTCTTCATCATCATTTGATCCCCATCTGGCGCGTAGGTCGCCCAATATGACGTCGAATGTAATAAGACCTGCACCAAGGCGCCCAGACCTGCCCCGTAAGGGGCCTCCCGGCCAATGGCGCCAAACGCTCATTTCCATTTACCTCTTCGTCATCGTCAAAATGTCTCCTACGAATGGCCCAAACAAGTGGAAGTCTGAGCGAACTAGCTCAGGGCTGTAGGGTGGACGGGGTAAAACTGTTCAACCCTGTTTATAGATGTGTTCCGAAGTACTCAAACTCGTGTGCGGTCGTGTTTTATCATGTTTAATTGACATATTACCTGGGTTAAGACACAAAGGAATTACAGCCATTTGCTGCAAAGTGGCATTGATTTAAATCAATGGGGAAAGTTGAAAATTTATGCAGGACCAGTATTCGAACCCAGGTCTCCTGCTAACTAGGCAGATGCGCTGACCACTGCGCGATCCGGACACAGTGATCATAGCAACTGCACAGACTACCCTAGCACGCCTCCCCTCAGACCCAAATTCTCAAGTCATTCTCATATTACTAATGTACTGTATTCCAACCACCGTCCAGCACAAATTTTCTACTTTCCCCAGCGATTTAAATTACTGCCCACTCGAAGTCAATGTCTGTAACTCCTCTGTGTCTTAATTCATAGTGAGTGCCAAATCAAAGTGGTACCTGTTCTTTCGGACGTGTCCAAAAGAACAGACACCATACATATATCACCTGGGCTGTCATGGCGTCGGGGTTGCCGGAAGCCATTGTTGAGTTTGGTTAATGTGTTCACATATGTTTCAGAACTACTGGTGCTGCCTCTTGACATCACATCAAAGAGCCAGATGAGACAGCCGTGGATGGCCTCTCCGAACTCCGCCGATCTTGCAGCTCTGCCGAACTGCCTTCTCGCAATGGCTTCACCCACTTTGTCCAGCGACTAACAGTACTTCTGTCAACTGCAGATCCTCCATAAATTGCACACAAACCTTTGTCAATATTCCCGACAGTTTCTTTCTCCACAGTCAGAAATTCAATGACGACACCCTGGTTGTCACGTACATTACTTGCAGTTGCCATTTTGAAACAGTGCTGCAGCTACGCTGTCTGTAGGAGGAAACAGAGCATTTTCGCGCACAGTACTGAAACTTCCAATAATGCGTAGCTAAGTTTCAAATACGTACCGTTTTGCTGGCTGAGAAAAAAATTATTGTGCGTTACTTTCTGGGCAACCCTCGTATTTCTTTTATGTGGTCATTCCACTTTAGCAAGCTCCGGTTGGTTGCTTCTACGTATTTCACGGTAGTTACTGTTTCCAGTGATTCGTCAGAAATAGTGTAATTGTACAGTGATGGATTTCTCCGCCTGTTTATGCGCAGTATCTTCTGAACTTGCTCATTTCTTATACACAACCACATTCTCTGTGAACAGTCCTAAAGAGCTGTCGATGCTTTCTAATTGATCATTTACACACATTGTAAAGAGTAACAGTCATATCACACTTTCTTCGGGTACTACTGAAATCATCTTTACATCTACAGATTTTTTTCCGTTAGGAGCGACGTGCTGCGTTCTATCTGCGAGGAAGTTTTGAATCCAGTCACAAACCTGGTCCGATACTCGGTAAGTTCGTATTATTTTCTCTGAACGACTGCAGGGAACCGTATCAACATGAGCACCGATATCTATGGCACCCTAACCCTCATTGACGAACAGAGGCAGCTGAGTTTGAAACGCCCCCTTAGAACAATTAATGAATTACTGTGCTGGTAAACCCCTTACGTTATTTGTTTTTCAAACAGCTGAGCAAAACTGAACGCTCTCAGACATTTCTCTCCTTACTTATTCTGATCATCACTAAACTGACACACAATATTTTTAGCGCAACGCAAACTGACTTTCAATAATCCCTACAAAAGAATAGCCCTGACTATCAATAACCTACACCTTTCATGAATCACTCACCTCACAAAAATCTTCGTTACTCGAACTACTGCAATACAGCGAGCGCCAATACTGCCAGCTAAATAAAAGATTGTAACTACTGATAGGCATAATTAGCACATGAAAGATTTTGATAGAGAACAAACAATGTATTTGCCTTAATAAGTGTTCAAAAGTCATAATATACATATCAGTTCATGACATCTAGTCTTACAAATTTGCTCTCTCTCTGATGGACACACGTCCAGATCATCTGCTCTCAAAACTCCGCCATCTCTCTCACCACACCCACCACTGCTGGCGGCTCACCTCCAACTGCGCAACGCTTCGTGCTGTTAACAGCCAACTGCCCAACACTACAATAGCAAATTCCAACAACGCAAACCAGCCACAAACTGCACGCAGCACAGTCAGTGATTTTCATATAGAGCGCTACGTGACGTTACCAACATAAAAACCTAAACAGCCTACTTACATAGCCCCCATGCTCACCACAAAAAATTCTTAAAAATTGTTTCGGGCAGTTAACAGCTTACAAGTTTCGCTAGATACCTGTTTGCGAAATCCATGTTCATTTTCATAAAGGAAATAGATAATTGAAATGTCAACGCTAAATGGAGAAGCTGAAGAAATAATTGCGAAAGTACGAGGAGCACACGAACTCACTTGGCACACTTATAAAAAAACATATTCAAAACTGTGATACTATATTTCTTAGCTCATAAGTACTTTAGGCATCTGCTACTATCATAACTGACGATAGATCTCAAACAAAGATGATCAGCAAAACAAAACAAAAATCTTAGAACAAAAATGAAAAAGAATTTGGATGAAGAATAAATCAATAAAAAACCTATCAATTTACAGAAAAAATAGGTGATACAGTCAGTAAACGGAGACTACAATTTTATTGTCATTTACATAATGGGAGCCACTAGGCTCACAAAAAAATTTTAAACTACAGTTTTGTTTATATTGTGGTTGGTTGGTTGGATGGCTGGCTCTGAGCACTATGGGACTTAACATCTGTGGTCATCAGTCCCCTAGAACTTAGAACTACTTAAACCTAACTAACCTAAGGACGTCACACACATCCATGCCCGAGGCAGGATTCGAACCTGCGACTGTAGTAGTCGCGCGGTTCCGGACTGAGCGCCTGAACCGCTAGACCACCGCGGCCGTTGGTTGGATGGTTTGTGGAGGCTGAAGGGATCATACTACAATATATTGTCGTTTTCAGAATGAGATTTTCACTCTGCAGCGGAGTGTGCGCTGATATGAAACTTCCTGGCAGACTAAAACTGTGTGCCCGACCGAGACTCGAACTCGGGACCTTTGCCTTTCGCGGGCAAGTGCTCTACCATCTGAGCTACCGAAGCACGACTCACGGCCGGTCCTCACAGCTTTACTTCTGCAAGTATCTCGTCTCCTACCTTCCAAACTTTACAGAAGCTCTCCTGCGAACCTTGCAGAACTAGCACTCCTGAAAGAAAGGATACTGCGGAGACATGGCTTAGCCACAGCCTAGGGGATGTTTCCAGACTGGCCGTAGGCTCAGCTGGGGTGAGTGACGTCAGCAGAGGCTCTCCCCCCCTCCTCGTCCCGCCAGGTGGTGGGAGAGTGCGACAGAGACAGGGCCAGGAGGGAGCGAGACACGCGCCAGCTCCAGGTAGCTAGTCCAGTTATGTCTCTCCCTTTCCACGCAGCTCCAGCCACTCTCCGCCCGCTTCACCACTCGGAGCGACTTGCACACAGACAAACACATTTTTCTAAATAAGATTTCACAAAGTACAACTTTCTCATTGTTCATCACAACTTACCCACAGTGTTTTATTTACAGTAAAATTAAAAGTATTTCTACTACAAAAATTATATCGACCCTGATTTTATAGAATTGGAGGTGGCAAAAACAATAATATCCAGGTAAAAAAAATCAAACTGTTACAAACTACAATTGCAATCCTGTGGACCACCTCATAAGTTTACAATAAAATTGAGGTACCAGTTAGAGCCTAAACAGATATTAAATCTAAACCTATTTACAACAATTTGACATCCACCGATTTACCTCACAGCTTTTACAATTAAATTGAGGTGCCAGTTAGACTTAAGTTACCTAGGCCTATTTTCTAAACACATGTTCGCCTGATCAGGGTTGATGACTGAGTCATCAACCGATGAAGGTACTGAAGTTTCATAGGAATGGAATGGGACTGTGGTTGTCCCTAATCCTACACCGCAACCGCAAATCACTACATTGATAGCGTTTCCACATTTTGTTTACAATCATGAAAGAAATTAGGCAGTTTGGTTAAATTATTCCACTAACTACTTAGTCCTTAGACCAAAATTTACAAGAAGAGTAACCCTCTACCTATGAAATCAAATTACAAAACATGAGAAATCTATTCTAACCGCTCAGAACATAACACACCAAAAAAGTACAACATCACATCCAGTGCTACTGGCAACACAACTGTCAGTCATTAAATACTTCTCCTTTCCCCCTTTTTTTTGAACTGCGTTTAGATCATTCTTTCACTGCTTCTTACCATTCTATCTGCAAACACGACTTCCTTCCACCTTACCAAACATAGCCTGGTTGTCATTCTTTAATCTCTCTTTACTTGTACTAAACTGGTACCATCTACAAAATGACGTGAGGACCTGCTAACAAAAGAAATTCACTTACATCAACATGTACACCACATGGTTTCAAATTTCAGGACACACCAAAGAATCTATATTAATAAAACATTACAGGTAACATCATCTTAAGTACTCCCTGTTCATCTTGGAATGATGCCTCCTCACTGCTTTTCATCGACTGAGTCACGCATCCATTTGCATTCATGGCTTCTCCTAGTCCTTGCAGGTACTACCTCTGATACTCACTCGCTCTCACTCTGGAAACTTCAAGAATTAAACCCCAGGTCCCCATGGCCCACAAATCAGCGCTCTTTCTGGCGCCACATCCTTATCTCCTGAAACACATCAAATTATTAGACTTAAATTACCAACAAATGCGCAATATTCGCGCTAACTCCTACACCAAACTTAACTTCATTCTTGTACATATTAACCAGAAACCTTCGAGTATGACCTTGTCTCGTCCCCGCACATCTAAAGGATCAATCCCTACCGTCAACAACTACATAAACAGTCTACATGAAAATTCTTAACATAAACATATTCAGTACGTCATCCATGACAAACAAGGGGCTACTTCCACCAGGATAATTATCCACGGAAAAGTTTTAAATTAGATATATGGTGTAATCCGCGACTCTTCCTAGACCTGAGTCTCTATCTCATAGCTGTTCTCATGAACCTTCCTCTTAACGCGGTATGGTCCAGCATAAACATTAAAGAATTTACTAGCTAGAAACTTGTGTTTCTTGGACAATCGATGTCCTCTTACAAGAACCTTGTCACCAGGTTTCAACGTCAGACGCCGTACATTCCCTTTCTGCCTCCTTTGGCGGCTCAGCGCTTCCCTTTGAATCATTCTGAGCGCAGTGTTGACAATCGCTCGATGCCTCTTCTTACCAGTGGGTGGAAAATTTACCAGCGCTCTTATTCTATCCGGAGGTGCTCTATTCTTCAAGACCAGCAGTGGACACATCCTGTGTCCACTGACAGTCTAAGAGACTCGACTATACGCGCGTCTACTTTTATAGCGTCATCGAATTCCATCCTAATTTCTTCGTCACCAATTTTTATGGTGGCAAATCCTCGTTGCAGATCCAGGGTGGCTTGGTACCGGCCAAGAAAATCAATCCCTAATATATCCTCAACCGTCATTCTTTCTACAACCAAGAACACAACACTAATAGCGTGGTGTCACCGCCAGACACCACACTTGCTAGGTGGTAGCCTTTAAATCGGCCGCGGTCCGTTAGTATACGTCGGACCCGCGTGTCGCCATCAGTGATTGCAGACCGAGCGCCGCAACACGGCAGGTCTAGAGAGACTTCCTACCACTCGCCCCAGTTGTACAACCGACTTTGCTAGCGACGGTTCACTGACAAAATATGCTCTCATTTGCCGAGACGATAGTTAGCCTAGCCTTCAGCTACGTCATTTGCTACGACCTAGCAAGGCGCCATTACCAGTTACTATTGATACTGTGAATAATGTACCGTCAAGAGCGACGTTCACCATTAATGGATTAAAGTTAAATATTCCACCAGCTACGTCCGTTTTTTCTAAATTCTAATTTCCTTGTCCTGTTCCAGACCTCACGCCAGCCTGCGTGAGCTAAAACGCGTGCCTTTCGGCTTCCTCTAGTAACACGGTGTTGGCTCTCCTGCCAACCACAACAAATAGTTTTCTCTTTGTACACACACTCAACTTGACTTTGCTTTTTCACTTCGATGCTTTTCCCACGCACAGCACCTCGCATCTTCGTACGCTGTAGTGACAACGTCGGCCACTTCACATCTCCCCCACAACAATTAAATACGTCTTCCCTTGCAACAGATGCTTGACTCCCTGAGTCTAAGATACAAGGAATTATTACGTTATTTACATCCACGCTGACAATTGGTAATTTAAATCCCGAAAACTCCTCCGGTTCTTCCAAAAGAACTTCCCTCATCTCACCATAATCTATGTACAAATCTAACTTATTATCCCCTCTATCATCAGACTCAGGAGCCGCGCTTGCCTGTCAAATTGTTTCGCTCGCCACTACTGCCGCATCGTTCTCCCTAGTATCCTGTCGTGGATCTGCTGGCCTTATTTCAACATCAGGAGAGTCCGAGTAGCCAGTATGGCTCGCTCCATTACCATAACACTGTAGTTCCGCCTCCGTTGATTTCGTCCCCGGTTATTTGAAGGGCCAAAACCTCTCCCACGTCCGTTACCATTTTGCGGGTATGACACATAATGTACGTTCCTGTACCTTTGCTGATAGCCGTTATGCTCAGTGCGTTCGTGCTCATTTCTCCGCACTTCTTGCGCTTGGTTCGGCACACTTTCTTCCCCTAATTCTTGTAACAATTGCTGGAAGGCAGCCACCTCATGCATGCTCCTTCCCGCGATTGTTATCTCCCTACGTAGTCTATACGGTAGTTTCGTCAGGCATATTCTGATCAACTCCGCGTCTCCATACGGCACATCCAGGTATTGGTTATCTTTGACCATTTCCTGGAAGTACCGCACGGGATTCTTCTCAGTATGGCTCTGGCAATTTTCTTTCATTAAAATGTCCAATTTTATCCTATCCTGTATGCTCTTCGAGCAGAACTCATTCAGAAAAGCTTTACAAAAATCTTGATACGTCACACAGTCTCTTATCGCTAATTGCATCTTGGCACTTGCTTCGTCACGAAGGTGAGTGCATACAAGGCGTATCTTCAATTTATCACCCCACGAAGTCGGCATCGTATCTTGAAATTGCCCCAACCACACACGCGGGTGTTGTGGATTATTCGAGTCAGGATATACCGAATAGTTTAGTACTGACACAAAGTGCCTGCGGCATTCCTCCTCATCTTGATCGACTTCTCGTGAACGGGCTCCCACGGTGGGGCCTGCTGCTGGCCCTCTTATTTCGCAAAGACGCTCCTCCAATTCTTTTATCTCCTCCGATTCAGTGCGGCGTCGCCTATGCGCGCCCATTGAATCATCGGCATTCATCGAATTTGCCTCTTCATTTCATCTCTCAACAGTTTCGCTATCGCCTCCCTGTTCTGGCGATTGATATCTTCTTGTGCCTGTCGAAAACTCATTAACGACTGCACTTCCTCACTATCTTTTAACACATTATGCGCCTGTCGCGCATCTAGTCGCTTACCAAATTCGTTAATTTTCTTTTCGACACTAGTCGTCGTTACAAAGCCCTCTGCAATCACGTCTTCTATGCGTTCGTTCACTGCCTCGAATCTTTCGTTAACTGTCCTTTCATTCCCCTCGACCCTCTCTTGTAGTGAATCTATTATAATTTCTTGTTCCTGAAATTGCCTATTACGTTCTTCCCTCAAATCGTCAAACCGCTTGCCTATCTCTTCAAACATCTGTCCTATTTCTTCAAATCTCTGGTCAAACCGCTTATCTATCTCTTCAAACTTCTGTCCTATTTCTTTAAACCTCTGGCTAGACTTCTTATCTATCTCTTCAAACCTCTGTCCTATTTCTTTCAGAAGAACGCTCATCCAAGCTGGCACATCACTGACATGATCCTCACTTGGAACATCACGTTTTGTTGCTTCTTCGCCTGGCGAGGCGCGCCCCCCTGTCGCGCGCTCTTCGGCAGCGGCTTCGCCTAACGGTAAACTCGACCGACCCCTCTGAGGCCACTGTCCACCCTCCCCAGCACAAACCGGATCGCTGCCAGCGTTGGGGCACCGACCCGCACTCAGGGAGGGAAAGTCGCCACTGGCGGCCATTTCCTGTTCGCCTACATCACGTAACTCGACTAAATTTTCTGCCTCCATGTTCGCGTTACTCTTTGCCCGTGACCTAGTTATTATGCTCATTACCTTATAGCAACCACAAAATTAGCAACCAAAACTTGCTCTACCTCTCCAATATCTCCCCTACAACTTTCACAAAATCAATGACAAATAAAAATCAACAGTATTGAAAATCTCTACACACTCGTTTCGGACAACGCTGAGTACAAGCAAAACAACGCTGATCAATCTTCAACAAAGCAACATAGAACAGTTCCTGAAAATAAAATGATTAATTATGCTAATCTACACGAATTCCTGAAACAAGAAGGATAATTATTTTATCTGGCTGTTTTACGGATGTGCCTAGGATTCGGAGATTAAATAATCTATCCTGGCAGTATTCGCCAGGTGAAAGTTTACCGTCTTACCTCCTGCCTAGGGACGCCAGACGAAAGTTGATGTCAAGCCCTGAATCAAAATTGCGCAACGGATAACTGGGGAGACGAGCTTGAGGGCGGTACCTAGAGAGCGTTTTCTTTCTGTACGTTACTAGGCAAGGGGCTGGAGGGCTCACACGCTGATGTGTGGGTCCCTGCATTCTATAGCTTTTATTTTAAATAAATTTCTTTAACTTGACTTCTTTGTGATTTTTAAGGTATGTTAAAGATTGAAGACAGTTGAGTTCCTATTTATTTTAAGCATTATCACACGACTTTACACCGATAGCAGCAATTGTTTCAGTTTACAGATGTTACAAATTTTCAACTTATAGCTCGGGTACATTATATACTAATCTGCACGCACATTTCTACAGGTAAGACGGAATTGCGTTGGCCAAATGTACATCATCAAAGTCTCCCAACATTTTACATAGGACATCCACTATGTGAGGAGGATAACGGGCAAACTGGGGACCAGATACATTAACACAGGGGTCAAATTTCCTAAATTAACGAGATCATTCATTTCCTTACACAATCAGAAGCTGGAAATAAAAGAATTAGTACAAATATTCAAATACCTCTCTTCCATGCGTGAACATTGAGGCAGACGCACTGAGGGCACGTCTGCTTACTTACCCGTCTTCTCTAACCTCCTAGAATATAGCGGGCACCCCGAGGTCTTCCTGGGCCCCGGTGGGCGGGGTGGTCGAACCACTTGGCCGTGACCAACCTCTCCACCCCAAATCTTGTGACACTGGAAAGTCTTTGACTTCTACCTGCCTGTGGTGTCTCTCTGATCCCTTGCCAGGAGTAAGGTTGGCACTACTATACTACAGAACTACTTCCCAACAAAGATTTGGCCACGCTTTACGGAAAGGTGTGAGGAGGATTAGGAAAGTTTATGTGCAGATTCACATCCACGTACAAGAAATGCGTAATACATTACGCATATAAATACGTATTATGAAGCCTGACCCATTTCTTTCCACCCGTCCACATGGGTTCTGCTGCGGAGCCGCCTCTGTTGCTATTTCCCGGTGCGAGCGAGCAGCGAAACCTGCTGCTTATAGTACGGAAACTACTGTACCGTTTCAACACAATATTTTTAGCGCAATGCAATCTGACTTTCAAAAATCCCCAGAAAAGAATGGCCCTGACTAACAATAACCTACACCTTTCATGAATCACTTACTTCACCAAAATCTTCGTTACTCGAACTACTGCAATACAGCGAGCGCCAATACTGTCAGCTAAATAAAAGATTCTAACTACTGAAGGCACTAACCACTGATAGGCATAGTTAGCAAATGAAAGATTCTGATAGAGAACAAACAATGTATTTACCTTAATAGTGTTATATATATATATATATAAGTTCATGACATCCAGTCTTACAAATTTACTGTCTCTGATGGACACACGTCCAGATCATCCGCTCTCAAAATTCCGCCATCTCTCTCCCCACATCCACCACTGCTGGCGGCTCACCTCCAACTGCACAACGCTACGCGCTGTTAACAGCCAACTGCCCAACACTACAATAGCAAATTCCAACAATGCAAACCAGCCACAGACTACACACATCACAGCCAGTGATTTTCATACTGAGCGCTACGTGGCGTTACCAATATAAGAACCTAAACAGCCTACGTGGCGTTACCGATATAAAAACCTAAACAGCCTACTTACATAGCCCCCATGCTCCCCACAAAAAATTTTACAAATTGTTTTGGGCAGTGGTCAATAGTGATTTGATAAAATTTTTCATAATTACAATAACAAAGATATGAAATGCACAGACTTATTAATGCAATGTTGGCCAAAAGCAAAAATTGTTCTCATAAAGACAGTCCTGATCATTTCTCACAGTAGTACAGTGTTCGATTGCGGTTAGTGTCGGAATTTCAATTTTGTCATACAGTTTTATGGATGAAGACCCGAAGTAACTGGGCTAACTAATTGGGCATACATCGAGAATTGTTTCAAGATAGAACAATATGTAGAGCCGTAATTAACAATGACACATTCGCTGAAATGCGTCCTCGACTAGCTACACGGTAACAGAAGAACAAAAAAGAAGAAACACAGCGAACGGGTTAGGAGACAATCGGAGCAAAATTACAAAGGAAGTGCTACATAGACGCACCAGACAAAGTATTAACCTCTTTATAGAGCACTGTGGTCGTTTTGGAGGGCTGCAGCTGGTATGGAACCGGTACCAGGCGGACACGTGGCCCTTCGCCGCTGAACTAAGTCGTGGCAGTCAAGTGGCGTGTATGTGCTAGTCAGCTTTTTGGGGCCATCGTAGTAAGATGGGTGGACGTAGCTATGTAACAGAATGGCACAGAGGAGCTGTCATGTTTGGACTTACTCGTTATCAAATAGTGAATGAAGTTGCCCGATATGTTGATGTCCCGTGTTCTAATTTTTAGTAGGCAGACAATTCCCTGGTCCTGAATAGGTAGAAGTCGGTACACGTGCGAAGGCTACGGCCGGCAGTCATTTGTTTTTCAGCTGCATCCAACATTACGCACGGTCACAGAGTATACCTGTGGAGTAAGAATTCGGATGCGCAGAACGAGAATTCTGTCCACAGCATTTCCTGCAGCTCAAGCCACGTGATTCTGGGACGGCGCCTTTTAGCCCGTACTTCGAGTGTTATTACTCAGCTGCTATAGATACAGGGCGACAATTATTGAACTACATGAATTAAAACTGTCATAACTTCTGAAAGGTTTGCGTTAGGACGTTCAAACGGCACGGTTGGCCACTGGGCATAGTGGGAATTAGTACGCGTTGTATGGTTTGGTTTAGCGACGAAGCTCACTTTCATTTGGATTGGTGCATTTGGGCGACTGAGAATCCGCATTTCGCGGTCGAGAAGTCTCTTCACCCTCAACGGGTGACTGTATGTCCAGTCACGGAATAATCGGTGCGATATTCCTTGACCGCACGGTGACTACCGAACGGTACGTGAAGGTTTTGGAAGTTGATTTGATACCCATTATCCAAAGTAACCCTGATTTCGACAAGATGTGGTTCATGCAAGACAGAGCTGGACCCCATCGAAACAGGAGAGTGTTTGATGTCCTGGAGCAGCACTTTGGGGACTGCATTCTGGCTCTGGGGTCCCAGACGCCACTGGCAAGGATCTCGATTGGCCGCTATATTTTCCGGATCTGAACACATTCGACACCTTTTTGTGACATTATATTAAAGACAAGGTGTACAGCAATAACTATTAGACCATTGCTGAACTGAAAACAGCCGTTCAGGAGGTCATCGATGTTCCGACACATAAGTGGGTCATGTAGAATTTCGCTGTTCGTCTGCGACACATCGTCGCCAATGATGGCAGGCATATAGAACATGTCATAACCTAAATCCGAATATCTGTAGTGAAGTTTACACGTTGAATAAAGTGTGTGCACGTCGTAGTTCGTCACTAATTTACGTTCTTTTTCTTACAGTTCAATAACTGTCACAGTTCAATAACCGTGAAACTTTGTATACCCGTTTGACAGACATGTTAACAGTTTGGTACCAGGAACTGAAGTTGTCTTAAAGATGTGAAGAGCAAATCTACTGTGCTTTCTAGCAACAGTATCATATCTTAATTTCCATTTTCGGTAACGAGTAAGAAGTGACAACCAACAATACTTTTTGCGTTTGAAATTAATAAGACTCTAATGTATAAATGTTATCTGCATACGAACATAGCACCAGTATGTATACATTGACTGGCAGTTTACTCAAACACGCCTGCAAATTTATCTGGCACTTACCTCGTAAACAAATGGCCATAAAATCGCAGAAATTGTCTCAACAAGACTTTATAATACCGTGTCTCGATAGCTTTCAACATACAAAGCTCCGCAGATCAATATGACATTTACAATTATACAATCGTTGTACACGCCTCTGCAAAGTAAATGGTCCTCCTTTCGCACACTTCTCTTTACATCCGCAGCAACGATAATACTGCACCATTGGTGTTACTAAAACTCAAACGCGCAGAAACGTGTACAAAACAAGGTGAATATGTATAATATTCAACTTACGCTATTACCGCAAACTGCAGACAAGCAGCTACGTCCCAGAATCAGGTGAATAACCTGGTTTGATGTTTAGAATATGTGAAGAAGGCTAGGCTCACTCCGTAGATATATATACTCTATGGTCACGGCAGCAGACCGTATTGTGCGAGGGAGCCATTGTTGTCTGCTTGTTAATTGTTTTGTACTTCACTGTTGGTAGTGCTTTTTATCCAACGTTCCTGGCCGTTGCTGACGCTTCTCTGGAGTCGCCTACAACTCCTAAGATAGGACTACTGTTAGAAAGAAACCGGTACTAGGTAGCGATGCTCGCAAAAATTGTACTGCGTGCTACTGAATGCTACAAAACGGAAACGGAGCGGGAAGAATTACTCCTCGCCATTTACAAATCTTCCGCGAGAGCTGCTACATACACAGGACAAAGAATGCGTAACATTAAGAGCCTCAAACAAGTTTCCAAGCCTCATCCTGGCTAATCACCGAAAACTCCTGGGAGGAAAAGATGAGTTTCTGTTTCAGATATTTCGTTCGAGATTGCTTTGAAGGAGCCCTCTATTTCGTTCGAATTGCTTTATATTGTACCTATCAATACTACAGCATTGCTTCGTATGGGAACTTCGGTAAAGCGGCTGTCACGAAAATAGACGCCTCAGCAGCATCTCACCCTCCTACAGCATTGCCAGTTGGTGATAATTTCGTATGTTAGTAGAAATTTCGAAAAAATATTATGTATCTCTAGTTTTAGTCTAGAATATGATGGAATACTTTCCAAAAATAACTCTTGCTAGCTGCTACTAAAAAAATTTAAAAACTAACGTTACAAGAAATCGTGAAGAGAAATATCTTTTTTTACTTCAACCTTTGGAAAAAGCAGAACCACTGACATGTTTGGACTGAAAATAATATACGAACATTCTCAAAGTTAATTCCTGCATATTTTGTCGTGAAAACTCAAAAGTATTCCGAGATTAAAAAATAGAATACCTTAAGATGTGTGAAACTGTTCCGCCTGTGTAACGAAAAATATCGTCGCTGATGAATATGCGTTGTGTTGAACCTGGCAGAAATTTCTAGCGAGAAAGTCGTTAAGGAAACTATAAAATTAATTTTAGTAACACCTGAGACATCATTAGTGTATCGTGTCACGTAAGGACGCATTTTATTTACGAGAGACTCAGTGTGCGACAACGAGCGAGTTCTTGTATGCCGCCGCCAGGATTTTAGTTCGAAGGCTCACCTTAATACGACGCAGAACATTCCCTATCTCCTGATTTTTTTTATTTGCCTCTCTTACTGCCACTTCGTCATTGCGTGCACCACCCACATCGCTGATATATGCTGTACAAAAGTAACTGTAAGTACTTTCAGGCCACTATTTTCGTTTAGGTCGAGCAAAATCTGTATTTGCATGTGGTTTTGTGAAACCACTACGTCTATCGAAGTATATTACAAGACTATTGCCCCAGCATGCAGTGTGTTTTTCACAAAATTTCGTTCATGCTGCTGAAATTTCTCTGAATGGCATTAAAAGTTTCTGAGTCAAAAATCAAGCGAGCAGAGAAGACAAAGGACGAAGGTGTCTGAGTCAGTAAACTTAATTTCTTCACGGTTGTCGCTCTGTATTTGTCTAACCGTCAGATACTCTTCTCTGTCGTAGTATCGAAGATGTTAGATCGGTTACTGCTGTTACATTGGCAGGTTATCAAGATTTAGGTGAGTTTGAAAGTGGTGCTATAGTCGGCGAACGAGCGATGGGACACACCATCTCCGAGATAGCGATGAAGTAGGGTTTTCCCGTACGACCATTTCACGAGTGTACCGTGAATATTAGGAATCCGCTACAACTGAAACGTCACCTTCGAAAAATTAGTGAATTACTGTGCTGGTAAACCCCTTACGTTATTTGATTTTCAAACAGCTGAGCAAAGCTGAACGTACTCAGACATTTCTCTCTTTACTTATTCTGATCATCACTAAACTGACACACAATATTTTTAGCGCAACGCAATCTGACTTTCAATAATCCCTACAAAAGAATGGCCCTGACTAACAATAACCTATACCTTTCATGAATCACTTACCTCACAAAAATCTTCGTTACTCGAACTACTGCAATACAGCGAGCGCCAATACTGCCAGCTAAATAAAGGATTCTAACTACTGAAGTCACTAACTACCTGATAGGCATAGTTAGCAAATGAGAGATTTTGATAGAGAACAAACAATGTATTTACCTTAATAGTGTTCAAAAGTCATTATATATATCAGTTCATGACATCCAGTGTTACGAATTTACTGTCTCTGATGGACACACGTCCAGATCATCCGCTCTCAAAACCCCGCCATCTCTCTCCCCACATCCACCACTGCTGGCGGCTCACCTCCAACTGCGCAACGCTACGCGCTGTTAACAGCCAACTGCCCAACACTACAATAGCAAATTCCAACAATGCAAACCAGCCACAGACTGCACACAGCACAGCCAGTGATTTTCATACAGAGCGTTACATGACGTTACCAACATAAAAACCTAAACAGCCTACTTACAAAACATCAAAACTCCGACATCGCTACGGTCGGAAAAAGATTCTGCAAGTTCAGGACCAACGACGACTTAACAGAATCGTTCAACGTGACGTAAATGCAACCCTTCCGCAAACTGCTGTAGATTTCAGTGCTGGGCCATCAAAAAGTTTCAACGTGTGAACCATTCAACGAAACATCATCGATATGGGCTTTCGGAGCCGAATGCCCACTAGTGTACCGTTGATGACTGCACGACATATAACTGTATGCCTCGCCTGGGCCCGTCAACACCGACATTGGACTGCTGATGACTGGAAACATGTTGCCTGGTCGGACGAGTCTCGTTTCAAATTGTATCGAGCAGATGGACATGTACAGGTATGGAGACAATCTCATGGATCCACGAACCCTGCATGTCAGCAGGAGGCATTTCAAGCTGATGAAGGCTCTGTAATGGTGTTGGGTGTGTGCAGTTGGAGCGATATGAGACTTCTGATACATCTAGATACGACTCTGACAGGCAACACGTAAGCATCCTGTCTGATCACCTGCATCCATTCATGTCCGTTGTGCATTCCGTCGGAATGCACACGTTCAGAATTGCTACAGAGTGGCTGCAGGAAGACTTCTGAGTTCAATCACTTCCGCTGGCCACCAGACTCCCCAGAAATGAACATTATTGAGCATATCTGGGATGCCTTGCAACGTGCTGTTCAGAAGAGATCTCCACTCCCTCGTACTCTTAACGGATTTATGAACTGTCCTGGAGGATTCGTGGTGTCAGTTCCCTCCAGCACTACTCCAGACATTAGTCGAGTCCATGTCTGGTCGTGCTGCGACACTTCTGCGTCCCGCGGGGGCCCTACACGATATTAGGGAGGTGTACCAGCTTCTTTTGCGCTTCAGTGTATATCCCTTTCTGGGACAATCATAACATGCACTCACATCTAGAGATTCTGCCGACGTCATTGCACTGTTGCTACGGAATGCAGTCACTTCGAAAATCCCACAAGGTTTTGTTGTCATTTTACGAACTTGCGCGAAATTTGTATTACTTGTGGCCAGACCGGTAAAATGTCTTCCGAACGTTCGATACGACAATTTTTGGTTGTTTTCTAATGTCTTTTCGCACTTTACACACAACGATCGTTGTAAGAAGCAGACACATAAATGGAAGATCATGACACTGTAAGCGAATGACCACATGATTTGAACTGTTTTTACAAAAGTATGACAGCTTCAGTAAGTTGCAAAAACAATTTACCATTCACCTTGTGTCGTAAATTTTATTTCTATTTCATACTGTTTCCTCTCCTTGCGGTAAGTGTACTTAACTGCTCCAGTTAGGATCTTCATTAACCATGTTAATGCGTAAGATGATTTCAGTTTCATTTACTTTTAAAGCGATTTTTACTTTTGTGCATGATCTCTGCTTTCGCCAAAGCATCACGAGCAGTGGTGGCAGTACCAGTGATCATAGCTCTCTGAAACGAAACAAGCTAAATGTGCCTAAAAGAAAGCCAAGAAAAGGCTGAAATAAAAGTGTGTTACTGTGTAGTTTTATTTTTGCAGTAATTATACTGTGTAAGGTACTTACAGGAGAGAGGGAAGTGCGCAAAAATGCAGTAAGCTAGATACTGCTAGATAGCTCCAACTGTGCGAAGAACAATTTAATCAAATTTATACACATACAAACCAAAGGGTAATCAACGCCGATATCATGTTGATGAAATTTCTTTTACTATACAGGGTGAGTCACTAACTATTGCCACCTAGAATAACTCTGAAAGTATGATAGTAGCTGAAAAGTTTGTGGGACAAATGTTGCATTGGACAGCGGGGCCCATAATATGACGTTGGTTTTATGTTTCTAGGTGGGGTCGCGTCAGAGATATGAAGATGGGATGCTATAGTTTGGTATTTGTGTTCTGATAGCGGCTAACGAGGCGAATCCAATGATGTGTGAGAGTATGGTCTTTGAAGGTTAACGAAGGCCAAAAAGGTGGCATGAACGTCCATTTACAGAAGGTGTTCGAAGTGATGACCATTGGTATCAATGCAGTGCTGCAATCTTCTTATCATGGATTTAGTGGTATTCCTTACCACTTCGACACTTATCGAAGCACATCCTCTGACAATTCTCTCTCATATATCGTGCGAATAGTAAATATTTGCCGAATAGGGCGTACCCATAACGTGCCATTGACATGTAAACACCATTCGATAGTTTCGCAATACAACCCTAATAGCAGCGGTAAGCCTAGTATCGTCGAATCAAGCGAATGTGTATGATGTATTCCTTCGAAGAACGAGTTGATGCGCTTCTCATTTACGGAGAATGCCAACGAAATTCAGTGAGAGCTACAGACTTATATGCTGAAAAATATCCTTCACGTACTCACCCTACAAGTCGTACATTTAAATATGTGTATGATAAATTGAGATCAACTGGAGCTTTAACGCATCGGAAACATATCCGGCAAAGGAACGTTACTAACAATGAAACGGAAATTGGTATTCTTGCCACTGTGGTTCGAGATCCTTGTGTACGTTCGCGTCAAATCGAAAGGGAATCTGGCATGAGCCAGAGTAGTGTTGCTCGTGTTCTGCATCGCCGTAAATATCACCCTTACCATATCAGTCTCCACCAAGAATTAACTGTTACGGACTGTATACGTCGCACTGAATGCTGCCGATGGGCTCAACTTCAGATTCATAGGGATGAAACATTTATTAATTTGATTTGATTTATTGATTTATTCACGAGGCTACATTCACGAACCATGGAAATGTTAATTTGCATAAAATGCATTATTGGGCAACTGAAAATACATGTTGGCTGCGGCAAGCTGCACACCAAAAGCCGTGGTCCGTGAATGTATGGTGTGGGATTCTGGTGGACAGAATTATAGGGCCCTATTTCGTCGAAGGAAATCTTAATGGTTGGAAGTACACCACATTCCTGCAAGAAACATTAGTTTTATTATTGGAAGAAATAACTTAAGGAACAAGGAATAGAATGGGGTATCAACACGATGGGTGTCTGGCACATTTTTCGCTGATGGCTAGAAATGAGTTGCAGAGACAATTCCCAAATCGTTGGATTGGACGCAGAGATGTGTCGTGGGTGGCTCGTTCGCCATACTTGACGCCTCTGGATTTTTTTTTTTTTTGAGTATTCGTAATAGACATTGTTTATAATGACATTCCAACTACACCTGAAAATATGCAACAGAGAATTGTCAGAGCATGTGCTTCAGTAATTGCCGATGTGATAAACAATGTCACTCAGTCCATGATAAGAAGCTTGCAGCACTGCATTGATACCAATGGTCATCACTTCGAACACCTTCTATAAATGGACGTTCATGCCACCTTTCTGGCCTTCGTTGACCTTCAAAGACCTTACTTTTACACACCATTGGATTCGTCTCGTTAGCCGCTATCAGAACATAAATACCAAACTATAGCATCCCATTTAAAAAAACAAAGTTGATCTTCATATCTCAGACGCGACCCCACCTAGCAACAAAAAAACCAAAGTCATATTATGGCCCCCGTTGTCCCATGCAACATCTGTCCCACAAACTTTTCAGCTCCTTACTTTCGGAGATATTCTAGGTGGCAATAGTTAGTGACTCACCCTGTAGAATCAAGTTCTTGAAAAATTTATTCATGACAGTATTTAATTTAGTTTAAAACAAATTCATGAAATAACTCTTCCACATGATGTTGCGTCATATCTTAAATCTGTGTGTAACCTCCTCCTTTCTTATCGACCTTAATGACAGTGAAAAATTAAACCGCGTGTACCTAATGGAAATTTGGGAAAAGCAATCGTCACCGAAGTTAATCTGTCGGTAAAGAGTGAAGAAAGGGTTACATCTAAATGAAAGGAAAATTGCAAATGAAACTGGTGGAAATTAACTTTGAAAGGGGGTAAAGTTAATAAAGAAAGTAAATGTGCGCCCGTTACGTTAACAATTAACTAGCGGTAATTAGATATTTGAGATTTGGGGGAAATTACGGTCGCAAGTCCTATGGACAAATACTATAGTAACTGAAAAAGAAAGGTTATTACACATATAATTAGCACTAGAAGCGTGGCGACTGAAGGTTGACACGTGTAGTGTGAAAACTGAAAGTTTGTCAGAAGTAATAAATTTCGCTACACTCTGACTTAATTTAGCAAAAGAATTAATAAAACCGGAAAATTGAAAGTTAATTTAAGACTGAAATTAATAGTGAGCTTTGTTGCTGAATCATATCGAAATTCAGTAAAATACGGTTAGTCTTGGGCTACCTCAACAATCATTTCAAAAGCTACTTGAATCTACGCAATTTAGAAATAAGAGATTTAACTTTGAACTTGAATTAAATGATTCTGAACAATTAACAATAGTAAAATTTAGTACGTACCAAGCTGAGCTGCAGTCACAGGTAAGCTAAAATACGGTAACAAAACTCGCTCTCTTTATTTGTGCTTGTGTAATCTAAATATTGTAGCCAGCTATGAATACCTTAACTGAACTTTGAAATTAAAGCAGTGAAATCGAATGATATTACTTTAATGCTGGCGTTTGAATTTCAACGACACTCGGGTTCATTCCGGAAAAGGAATGCAATTGGGACAATGAGCAACAAAGGTTCATGCTACGTTGCTGTAATTTAGTGAGAAAAATTTAACAGTTTGAAAAGCTGAGGTCTGCCATACAGTTCTAAAACTTTACGTGCTACCAGTCTTCCTTGTTGGTTGATTGAAGGTTTGAAGTCGTCGATCGAGGAGGTGGCGACAGTCACTCATTGTCGGCCGTCGCTGTTGCAGAAGCTGGATGTTGGCGCGCCTTCTTCTCGACACGGTCTCCAGCCGAAACGGGCTCTTGATGTGTGCCAGCTAACGCTTCCCGTCCGCGACACCATGTCAGAAACTAACATAGCAAGTCGAGCGCCTTTACAAGCTGCCAAACCCCGAAAACGCGGCAACTCGCGGGAGCGTCTCACAACAAACCTGCTCCACTGCCCTCCTCCAGCCAGACTCCCTCTGCGGAGTTCACACTACCAAAGATCCTAAACACTTTGGTTCTCCACACGACCTATCGATGTATTCGTTCGATAGCATAGTTTTCCATAGGCAAGACCCAGCGTAAAAATACAAATAATATTTACAAAAGAAACCAATTATACATCGACATAAATGCATATATATATATATATATATATATATATATATATATATATATATATATACAAATAGTAAAACAATTACAATATATAAAGACAGAGAAATGTCGTATCTTCAGGTAACAAAATAAGGAAAAATCTATAGTACAATAGATGGAAACAGAAGGATATGCATTTCCGGCGTTACTCGTGTACGACACTTCATTTTAGTGGCATTAATAACTGGAGAGAACATGTACAGATATTCAAAATTGCAAAGCTTCTGGGAAGCACAAAAGAATAAAAGTTCAGGGGAGGAGGAGTGCCTTTGGTATCTCTTGAGAGAAAAATAATTTCTCGATACACTTGTACTTCAAATGAAGGTATAGCAATTTGAGATTCTATTTCTATGATACACATGTAAAATATCAGCCCATTTTTAAACCTCGATATTTTGACATAAAATGTACCTAAAGAAACATCTTCATGTCAGAGTCTTTCACATAACTTTCTTTTTCTCAAAATAAAAGTATAAATCATATTTCTGCTAGGTATTTACAGGATGAACTTCACAATATCTGCACTGTAATATTACATTATTTCTTACACTTAGCAAACTACTGCACTGAACAGAATTTCGTTGTTTCTCTCTTCAGTTCAGATGCTGGCATGTTGTTTATTGCAACTGTGAGGCGTGTGACTTCTGTTTAATCCTGCATAAATGAAAGTCTGCCTTGCTTAGGACAGCTTCCTTCCTTATTGTGAAGCTGCAGTTCTTTGCACTGTCAGCTACGCTGCAACAGTGTTACCAGTAACGATCTCAACTGTTTCTATTTTCTATTACGTTTTTGGTCATGTGTATGCATCTGCTGACAAGCCCGGGACACACATCAACACAGCTTTAGTTTGCTCTGTTGTGCTTTTTAGTTCAATCTTACAATACATTTTCACTGAATATTGATTCATGTTTTGAAATCTTAGTTCTATGGTAATGATTTTCCTATAATCAACACGGATTCTAACATTTTCGTATAGACAAGGAAGAAAGCTAGAAAAGAAACCAAATTATTGTGAAAAAAGCCATACCCCTGAAGTGCAACTAAATCACTCATTTGCCAGCTAAATGCGATTAAAAAGAAGCCAGAGTTAGCCGTAAAAAAGGGGATTTGGCAACACTGGGCAGCGCTGCATGGGTTAGGCACGTCTTGCCCCCCCCCCCCCCCCCCCCCCTCCAGTATCTGACTGATGGAACTTAGTGTGGACCGACGAGTGGCCATTTTGCCTCTTTCTCAAATGAGGAAAGCTGCAGAGCGCAACGATGTCTAAATGAGACGTTTAAACCGCAGTGTGTGTGGGCTGCAGTAGAGGCATGAGGTAATTCTGTAGTTTTTTAGTGGTGACTTTCGTACCACTAAAAATGGTCTGTTATTTTGCGCACCTTCTTTAATAATTTTATCTCTCCCTGAATTATACTGCTAGAAAAGGTTTTCTGCCAGATACATTTGTTGTCTATCACATGGCAATGCCTGGAGGACGATTTTGTGCTGGACAATTGATTTTGTATTATTTTCTGTTGGGGAAATCAAAGGCCTCAGTTCTTTTCATGTACCGAGTCCCAGTCCGGTCCCACACATGAGATGATAACATGGCGACACAGCCACGAGTTGAAGGAACTCCCGTTATATCTGTGGCTGGTGGGCGAAGGTTTGTTGGTCATTGTTTACGCCTAGATGGCAGTAAAGAGTGTTAACAAGAAAAGCCAGCCGCCCGCCGTTTTTGAAACTACATCCTCAGATTGGCTCTGTAGAATCCTACTCATATCTTTCTAGAACTTCCTGGAACCTTTCGTTATTCGGATAGAGGCTAGAAGCAACGCCCGCCCCCGCTTTTTCAGCAGCCCTGGTTTGATCAGTAACCCACACTCTTTTAACAGACCCTACGGATTGGCCAGTTACCGCCCCTCCTTAAACAACTGACCCGAAACTCGACGTCTGGGGAGGTTGGTGAAATTTTTTGTTCAGACGCACTCAGCTGAAGAGTATACAAGTTTCTGATAGAACTTGGTGTTAGCTATTAACTCGGTTTGAGGTTTTATAAGTTAGGCTGCGTTCAAACATGTTAGTATCAGTACTCTCAGGTGGAGGGAGTAATTTTTTCTACTTGTTTTAGTTTGCATGTGAAGACTAATGCCGTTCGAAAGGATCTTATAATCAGGATCTCGAGTTTAAGCTGCGTGGTTGCTATGAAACCAGTGACTTATTTTGTAGACGTTCTTTCTCATAATCCTCAGATGTAGCTAAGTGGCCATAGTACCAATTCCATTTGGTTTAAAATTAGTCAGAGTTCTATGATTGTTCTTGGCATGGTATCGGACGCCATGTATTCGCTGACCACTTTAATTTCCACTGTCCCCTATGTGGTTGGAAAGATCTGAGGCCTATGAGTCAATTGAGGCACATCAATGGAAGATCATGACACTCAGAGCGAATGACCACATGGTTTGAAATCTTTTTACAAGAGTATGACCGCTTCAATAAGTGCCACCTTGTGTCGTAAATTTTATTTCCGTTTCATATTGTTTCCTTTTCTTGTGATAAGTGTACTTTAAAATCTTTATTAACCATGGTATAAAGTAAATTATCTGTGGACCTCTGGAATTTATTATAGTCTGTGATGACGACCTGTCCACTCTTGTTAACTACTATCTCTTTGGAATCCTCTTGTTACTGCATGGCCATAGATTTAACCTAACAGAGGCTTTTCGTGCTGAATTCCCATGCTGAATTAATGAGATCCATCCCTCTATTTCTATGTAAGGGACTGATGTAAGTAAGTTTGTCTATGCCTCTGCCTGTGTCCTCTACATTAGCAAACTTTGTAGTAAACAATCAGTTTTCTGACTGCAGTAACCTTGTCATTTAACATTGTCCCATATCCTTTCCATTGGGAGATTTGAGCTGTGATCCCAAAAACTATCCGCTCTTTCCCCCGCATTTAACAGTGGGATTCCCATTGCACTCTTAATGTTACCGCTCTTGTTTTTAATTTCACTGAAATTTCTTATGACTTTTCTATATGCTGAGTGAGTCCACCCGACAATCATTTTCTTTTTCGATTTCTTCACATGTTTCATGCAGCCATTTGAACTTGGGTTACCTGCAGTTCCTATTTATTTCATTTGTAAGTGACTTGAATTTCTGTATTGCTTAATTTCCCTCAATGTTTTTGAACAGCCTTCTTCCGTCGATAAGCTGAAGTATTTCTTGTGTTACCCATAGTTTCTCGGCAGTTACCTTATTTGTACCTGTTGTGTACATAGTTCCGCGTAATCAGCGCGTACACAACTTTCCCAATAGAGCGCGCCCCGCTAAGCACAACAGCGCAGGTGCAGCGCTTGTCCGTCTCCACACTACGAGATGGCGCTGTCTTAGAGACGGACCAAATTCTGCTTCCGCCGATCCGTGTATTAATATGTAACGCAGCCAATGAGATTGCTGCTAACGTAGAACCTTTTCTCCTCGCGGATCACACTCATGCAGTGATACCTGAACGCGCGAGGTATTATAACGAGTGTACAGACCTCCGATTAGTCAGTCTGCAATTGTCTGCACCAGTCTGTACCAGTCTGCATTAGTCTGCATTTGTCTGCATTAGTTTGTACCAGTCCATAGTCAAGTTTGAGTCTGCACCTAATAAGATTACCGTATTCCTGTACATAACCATGAAGAGAAATGTATAGACACTTTGTCAAGTATCAGAGATATGTGAGAATAAGATTAAGGTACCAAGACCAAAGGAACGTCAGATTGTCAATTGTAAATAGCATCCAGAATCGAGTTAAGTAAGGTTTATGATTGTTATTATTTTAATAAATGTGTGTGAAAATTAATCAAGTTCTGTTTAAAGTTGGTCACCGTCAATCTGCTACTCTAAGCGTGCAAGTGGCATTTCTATCGTCTGACCTAACGGCAGAAGATAAACACGGCACGATAAGACCACGAGACATATTGCTGACACTCGCCTACTTCGCTAGAGCGACAAGTCAAATAATCTGATGGTGTGTGTACCGAAGGTCTTACAGTACGCACACCACAGTACCAAAGTTTTTCTCATCGACTTCTGTGTTTGCTCTTTTTAGAGATGTCTACTCCTCTTCAACCGAACGCCTACTTAGGTATTCGTTATTGCTGTATCTATAGCCTCAGAAAACTTCAAGTGTAGCTCTTCATTCCTTAGTACTTTCGTGTCCCATAGTTTTTCTCACTGAGCCTTCCTAACTAGCCTCTTGTTTATACAGGGTTCTTAAGTGCCCGAGCGCATTTTTCTGTAGGTGTATGTTGGAGCCGTTCGTCAGCTTGCCTCTGTAGGAATCACCCCCGTGTTCGGAGCTCTCCAGCAAGTCGCTGCCGCTACCATCCCACCTCGTTCGCTTCTGTTCACTCTGAGAAGAGTGGGGCGGTAACTCTTCACCTTGCCCTCTTCCGCTCTGAACCGTCGCCGTGCCGTTTCCTCCCGGGCGGCACTCAACCTGCCCGACCTTCTGCACAGTAGTTGGGAACACGATGGCGGCGGTGGCCGCGCAACAAAAGAAGTGCGAGGCGATTCAAGAATACCGCGGCAACGCTGACAGGGGATCCGACGGCGTCGTAGAGGTTGCTGCAAAGCTCCGCTCGTGGAGGGAAACTTGAGGCGGCGCTGTTGGTGACTCTTGTACGGACGGAGAGCATCCTGGGCTGTCGAGATCCTCGTTTCTCTCGTTCCTCTCGGCGCCCTGCGTTCTATTCAGAGACGTGTGCGGCGAGGGGTAACGAACGTCGCGGCAGCTTGTCACGGCCAAATAGGAGACGATTTCTGGAACGTCATAGCCCGGGCTGTATTCTACGAGGCACTGTGAGGAGCGTAGAGAACGGCACGAGTTGTTTCCCGTGTATTGTGACAGCCAGAGCGAGAACACCAGCAGCAGCGAGTACTGTTTGTATAAAGCGTTTATTTTGCATTTTGTTTACGACCTTCCACTAAGGAAGGGATTCTATTTGTGTTTATCTGCTCTGCATAGTAACTAACAGTTCTTGATAAAACTTCACGTAGTTTTCGTGTTAGATTTCTTAGTGTTTTCTTGATCGTTTAGAACAGAAAGCGCCCTAAAACCGTCTTTTGTTTGTTTCGCGGCCGTTAGCCACTAGTCACTTGAATCAGCAGTTGTCTTGTGACAGCCAGAGCGAGAACACCAGCAGCAGCGAGTACTGTTTGTATAAAGCGTTTATTTTGCGTTTTGTTTACGACCTTCCACTAAGGAAGGGATTCTATTTGTGTTTATCTGCTCTGCATAGTAACTAACAGTTCTTGATAAAACTTCACGTAGTTTTCGTGTTAGATTTCTTAGTGTTTTCTTGATCGTTTAGAACAGAAAGCGCCCTAAAACCGTCTTTTGTTTGTTTCGCGGCCGTTAGCCACTAGTCACTTGAATCAGCAGTTGTCTTGTGACAGCCAGAGCGAGAACACCAGCAGCAGCGAGTACTGTTTGTATAAAGCGTTTATTTTGCATTTTGTTTACGACCTTCCACTAAGGAAGGGATTCTATTTGTGTTTATCTGCTCTGCATAGTAACTAACAGTTCTTGATAAAACTTTACGTAGTTTTCGTGTTAGATTTCTTAGTGTTTTCTTGATCGTTTAGAACAGAAAGCGCCCTAAAACCGTCTTTTGTTTGTTTCGCGGCCGTTAGCCACTAGTCACTTGAATCAGCAGTTGTCTTGTGACAGCCAGAGCGAGAGCACCAGCAGCAGCGAGTACTGTTTGTATAAAGCGTTTTTGTACTTATTTGCTGCGCTTAGCTTTTAAATACACTCCTGGAAATGGAAAAAAGAACACATTGACACCGGTGTGTCAGACCCACCATACTTGCTCCGGACACTGCGAGAGGGCTGTACAAGCAATGATCACACGCACGGCACAGCGGACACACCAGGAACCGCGGTGTTGGCCGTCGAATGGCGCTAGCTGCGCAGCATTTGTGCACCGCCTCCGTCAGTGTCAGCCAGTTTGCCGTGGCATACGGAGCTCCATCGCAGTCTTTAACACTGGTAGCATGCCGCGACAGCGTGGACGTGAACCGTATGTGCAGTTGACGGACTTTGAGCGAGGGCGTATAGTGGGCATGCGGGAGGCCGGGTGGACGTACCGCCGAATTGCCCAACACGTGGGGCGTGAGGTCTCCACAGTACATCGATGTTGTCGCCAGTGGTCGGCGGAAGGTGCACGTCCCCGTCGACCTGGGACCGGACCGCAGCGACGCACGGATGCACGCCAAGACCGTAGGATCCTACGCAGTGCCGTAGGGGACCGCACCGCCACTTCCCAGCAAATTAGGGACACTGTTGCTCCTGGGGTATCGGCGAGGATCATTTGCAGTCGTCTCCATGAAGCTGGGCTACGGTCCCGCACACCGTTAGGCCGTCTTCCGCTCACGCCCCAACATCGTGCAGCCCGCCTCCAGTGGTGTCGCGACAGGCGTGAATGGAGGGACGAATGGAGACGTGTCGTCTTCAGCGATGAGAGTCGCTTCTGCCTTGGTGCCAGTGATGGTCGTATGCGTGTTTGGCGCCGTGCAGGTGAGCGCCACAATCAGGACTGCATACGACCGAGGCACACAGGGCCAACACCCGGCATCATGGTGTGGGGAGCGATCTCCTACACTGGCCGTACACCACTGGTGATCGTCGAGAGGACACTCAATAGTGCACGGTACATCCAAACCGTCATCGAACCCATCGTTCTACCATTCCTAGACCGGCAAGGGAACTTGCTGTTCCAACAGGACAATGCACGTCCGCATGTATCCCGTGCCACCCAACGTGCTCTAGAAGGTGTAAGTCAACTACCCTGGCCAGCAAGATCTCCGGATCTGTCCCCCATTGAGCATGTTTGGGACTGGATGAAGCGTCGTCTCACGCGGTCTGCACGTCCAGCACGAACGCTGGTCCAACTGAGGCGCCAGGTGGAAATGGCATGGCAAGCCGTTCCACAGGACTACATCCAGCATCTCTACGATCGTCTCCATGGGAGAATAGCAGCCTGCATTGCTGCGAAAGGTGGATATACACTGTACTAGTGCCGACATTGTGCATGCTCTGTTGCCTGTGTCTATGTGCCTGTGGTTCTGTCAGTGTGATCATGTGATGTATCTGACCCCAGGAATGTGTCAATAAAGTTTCCCCTTCCTGGGACAATGAATTCACGGTGTTCTTATTTCAATTTCCAGGAGTGTAGTTTTTCTGGGAAAACCTAGCGTAGTTTTCGCGTCTCGTATTTCAGTGAGTGTTTCTTGATTATCAGAGTAGCTCATCAGAAGATTATCTTGGGAATTTGTCACCGTATAGAGTAGGGTAAACATAGTCATGTGTAGGGACTGTGGTTGTTGTGAGCGGACGCAAGGAGAATTGGCCACTCTTCGGGGGCAGGTGGAGGCTTTGTCTGTTAGGCTCATCGAGCTCGAGGCGCAGGCGTCGGCTCGTAGTGGCGTTGGGGCAACTGTGGTGAGACCTGTGCCTACTTCGGTGGCCTTGGAATCGCATGGAACCCCTGATGTCGCTGCGTCTTCCGGCAGTGAGCATCTTACCGGTCAGCCATCACTCCAGGGTGAATGGCGGACAGTGGTGGGCTCGCGCGTGCCTGGCCGAAAGGCGAAGGTGGGATCTGGCCGCGTGGCAGCTGCCTTACCCCTTTCCAACAGGTACGGGGTGCTTCCTAGTGGTGATGACATCGTTTCCGAGCCACCACAGGATGCCTCGCCTGTTGGGCCAGTGGCCGATTCTCCGGCAAGGTCCCGACAGTCACAGAGGGCGGGCCTATTAGTTATAGGGAGCTCCAACGTTACGCGGGTTATGGAGCCCCTCAGGAAAATAGCGGGTAGGTCGGGGAAGAATGCCAGTGTGCACTCGGTGTGCTTGCCGGGGGGTCTCGTCCGTAATGTGGAGGAGGCCCTTCCGGCAGCTATTGAACGCACTGGGTGTGACCGGCTGCAGATAGTAGCACATGTCGGAACGAATGACGCCTGCCGCTTGGGTTCTGAGGCCATCCTTGGTTCCTTCCGGCGGCTGGCTGATTTGGTGAAGACAACCAGCATCGCACGCGGAGTGCAAGCTGAGCTTAATATCTGCAGCATAGTGCCCAGAGTCGATCGCGGTCCTCTGGTTTGGAGCCGTGTGGAGGGTCTAAACCAGAGGCTCAGACGACTCTGCGACTATAATGGTTGCAAATTCATCGACCTCCGTTACTGGGTGGAGAACTGTAGGGCCCCCCTAGACAGGTCAGGCGTGCACTACACACCGGAAGCAGCTACTAGGGTAGCAGAGTACGTGTGGCGCGCACACGGGGGTTTTTTAGGTTAGAGGGACCCCCCCTTGGGCGAAACGATAAAATACCTGACGGCTTACCAGAGAGGACATTATCATCGTTGATAAAGAACGTCCGTCCTCAGAGACCAAAAACAGGAAAAGTTAACGTAATATTGGTAAACTGCAGGAGTATCCAGGGCAAGGTTCCTGAATTAGTATCTCTTATTGAAGGAAATAGTGCGCATATAGTATTAGGAACGGAAAGTTGGTTAAAACCGGAAGTGAACAGTAACGAAATCCTAGACACAGAATGGAATATATACCGCAAGGATAGGATAAACGCCAATGGTGGAGGAGTATTTATAGCAGTAAAGAATTCAATAATATCCAGTGAAGTTATTAGCGAATGCGAATGTGAAATAATCTGGGTTAAGTTAAGTATCAAAGGTGGGTCAGATATGATAGTCGGATGCTTCTATAGACCACCTGCATCAGCAACCGTAGTAGTTGAGCGCCTCAGAGAGAACCTGCAGAACGTCGTGAAGAAGTTTCGTGATCATACTATTGTAATAGGGGGAGACTTCAATCTACCAAGTATAGAATGGGATAGTCACACAATCAGAACTGGAGCCAGGGACAGAGACTCTTGTGACATTATCCTGACTGCCTTGTCCGAGAATTACTTCGAGCAGATAGTTAGAGAACCAACTCGTGAAGCTAACGTTTTAGACCTCATAGCAACAAATAGACCGGAACTTTTCGACTCCGTGAATGTAGAAGAGGGTATCAGTGATCATAAGTCAGTGGTTGCATCAATGACTACAAGTGTAATAAGAAATGCCAAGAAAGGAAGGAAAATATATTTGCTTAACAAGAGTGATAGGGCACAAATCGCAGAATATCTGAGTGACCACCATCAAACGTTCATTTCTGAGGAAGAGGATGTGGAACAAAAATGGAAAAAATTCAGAAACATCGTCCAGTACGCCTTAGATAAGTTCGTACCGACTAAGGTCCAAAGCGAGGGGAAAGATCCACCGTGGTATAACAATCATGTACGAAAGGTACTGCGGAAACAAAGAAAGCTTCATCATAGGTTTAAGAGTAGTCGAATCATAGCTGATAAGGAAAAGCTGAACGAAGCGAAAAAGAGCGTAAAGAGAGCAATGAGAGAAGCATTCAACGAATTCGAACATAAAACATTGGCAAACAATCTAAACAAGAACCCTAAAAAGTTTTGGTCATATGTAAAATCGGTAAGCGGATCTAAATCCCCTATTCAGTCACTCGTTGACCACGATGGCACCGAAACAGAAGACGACCGAAGAAAGGCAGAAATACTGAATTCAGTGTTCCGAAACTGTTTCACTGCGGAAAATCGTAACACGGTCCCTGACTTCAGCCGTCGCACGGACGCCAAAATGGAAAATATTGAAATAAACGATATCGGAATTGAAAAACAACTGCTATCACTTAGTAGCGGAAAAGCATCCGGACCAGACGAGATACCCTTAAGATTCTACAGTGATTATGCTAAAGAACTTGCCCGCTTTCTATCAGCAATTTATCGTAGATCGCTGGAAGAACGTAAAGTACCTAGCGACTGGAAGAAAGCGCAGGTCGTTCCCATTTTCAAGAAGGGTCATAAATCAGATGCGAATAATTATAGGCCTATTTCGCTTACGTCAATCTGTTGTAGAATAATGGAACATGTTTTGTGTTCTCGTATTATGACGTTCTTAGATAATACAAATTTCCTTCATCATAACCAACATGGATTCCGCAAACAGAGATCATGTGAAACTCAGCTCGCCCTATTTGCCCAAGAAATTCACAGTGCCGTAGACACTGGCGAGCAGATTGATGCCGTATTCCTGGACTTCAGGAAGGCATTTGATACGGTTCCGCACTTACGTTTAGTGAAAAAAATACGAGCTTACGGAATATCGGACCAGGTTTGTGATTGGATTCAGGATTTCCTAGAAGAAAGAACACAACATGTCATTCTTAACGGTTCAAAATCTGCAGATGTAGAGGTACCGCAGGGAAGCGTGATAGGACCTTTATTGTTTACAATATTGAAACACGTATGTAACGCAGCAGCGATGGCGAGGCATTGTAGCATCTGTGACCAGAGAGTATGCGCTTGACCGCGCGAGTGTTGCGAGCGGTTCTCAGTCAGTAGTAGTCTTTGCGAGTTAGTTGTCGCTATGCAGAGTAGCAGTCAGTCAGTCGTTGCGAGTCTGTAGCTCTGTCTAGTTGAGAGCAGTACTCAGTCTGTAGTCGTCATGCAGAGCGGTCGGTCAGTAGTAGCAGCCCAGTGCGGTTGTGTGATGTAGGCGGTCGGCAACAATGGTCAAGATGAGGAATAAGGTATACTGTTAATTAATATAATCATTAGATAATGAAAAATTTTATTTATTGTAATTATTCTCCAACAAGTCTCCCAATAATAATTTTTTATTTCAAAAGCATTTTCTCAAAAGTTTAATTTTTTTGAACTAAAGATCTCGTTGCACTTCCCATTTCATTCCACTTCTTTTTGAAGAAAAATTTCACTAGAATTACAAAAAAAAGGAGAATATTATTATTTGCAATGTAGTTCCTCCAAGTGGTGCGCAACAACAAGAGCAGATATGTGACATCCATTTATTCTGAGGTAAGACTTTAATTCTGATTGTTTTTACACAGGGCCAAAGACCGATATTTCGGTTTAATTGAATTTTCTTGTCACTGAATGGACTTTAATTTTTTGAAGGATTTATAATTGAGTCAGATTGCGAATTTCACATTCGTTGCCATTGTCAGTACATTTGATTGTGGGCAGGTTACGCATAGAGCCATGTCTATCAGCATTTCTAATTAGTATCGTTATTTTCTTTTAAAATTTTTGTGGGGAGGTTACACTTGGCTCCCATTTCTATTAAGTATTGCTATATTTTCTTTTAGAAATTGCGGTGAGGAGGTTACACTTGGCGACACCCAGTCCAGGATCGTATTTCGTTGAGAGTCTTTTGAGCGACAGTCA
Organism: Schistocerca americana; assembly: GCF_021461395.2. Taxonomy (NCBI): domain Eukaryota; kingdom Metazoa; phylum Arthropoda; class Insecta; order Orthoptera; family Acrididae; genus Schistocerca; species Schistocerca americana. The sequence continues at coordinate 445,249,496 of NC_060126.1, forward strand.
GATATCTGCTCTTATTTGCTTAGATAATTAGGATTTGGCGCAACGCTTTTAATAATATTGTGACTTTCTTTCTACAGGTCAACGGCAATTTGCTGCTTTGTTGTATTTGTGTGTTGCTTTTGCATTGTGCTTATTTGTTTTGTGAAAAATTTTGACTATTGTAAAAATGCCGCGAAAGACTGTGAATAGTGTATCGCGAAGTATTGTGAATGAAATTACCGACTTAAACAACGTGACCGATAGTAATTGTGATACGCAACGTAATGATGACAATCCTGCGTTCACTAACAATCAGTGCATTCCAACCACTAATGATGACTTTCACCTTAATGATGAACAAACGAACTCAATTGTCTCGTCTGTTAACTTGACGACAATTGATGACGCAGAATGCTCTATGGTAATGAGCGCTGTAGAGCTTAACACACCCGATTTGGAAAATTCAAGTAATGTACAGTCAAATCTGTCTAATGAAAATGAACAGATCACACAAAGTAGGACAGATGTATTTAATTCCGAAACAATGACTGATAGTATACATTTGACTGACAAACCTTTTTGTAAATTTCAGAATGACCAAATGGTTACAGAAAGTGAAACAATTCCAGATCCACTATTGAACAGTACAGATAATAGAAATGGTAATTTTGGCTCGGATCCAATTATGGCATTACTGATACAACTTAGGGAAGATAATAAACAACAGAGTGAAAATTTCAAACAACTTAGGGAAGATAACAGACAGCTTAGTGAACAAATTAGAGACGTTGCCGCGCAGTGGCATGACACTAAGGAACAATTGCGCGTGGAAATTGAGGCTTGTTCTCAAAAAAATAGCGAAGAAATTAAGTCTGTTGCGCAAGAATTAAGAGAAATGCAAACAGCCGCAACAGAAACACTCAGAGACGAAATTAGCGGAGTCGCTAAACAATGCTCTGAAAAAGCTGCACAATTACGGGACGAGTTTAAAGCAATGACGGTAGAACTTTCGCGCACTATGGACGCAAAGATAGACGCGAAATTCGAACAGCAGAACACTCAGATTAACGAGCGCTTTAGTCAGCACATACAGAACAGTGATACGCGTTTCCGCAGATTTATTCAAGATCAAAACAAAGTAAAACGACAAGTCATGGAAACAATCACTGCACAGAGACAAAAGGACAAACGTAAAATATTCGCGAAAGCGAAGACGTATGTAGACAATAATATTACTACAGTGTCCGACAAAATTAATACCATAGAACAATTGAACGCGGAATTACGGGATGAAATTTCTGATCTTAAAGCAAAAACGGATACACACACAGTAAATATTCAAACAGTGACAGATAGATTTGAACAACTAGATCTAACACAGGATTGCGATGTCATCAAAGCTGATGTTAAAAAACTGAGCGAAACTACGCGCAAGTTGCAAAAACAGATTAATGCGTCTGATTCTAAAACCGATGATCAGGTTAAAATACTGACTGAAAAATGTGATGAATTGGCCAGTCGTATTGATGTTATCGAAAATACTAATGACAATAAATCAGACGATACTGCACCGGTTTCTTTTATCCAAACACCTGAATTTCAAAATTTACAGCTGACAATTAATGAAATCGATTCATCTAACAACACGTTACGTCGGAAGTTATCAAATTTACAACAAGAAGTAACAGAGATGAAAAACATTTCAGTTAATAACATACCACAACAGACGCCACTTTATGAACATTTGTCAGACTCACGCAGCGTGTATAATGTGAGCAATTTACAGCAACTACGCGACTTAAAATCCGAAAAGCCACGCGACTTAAAATCTGAAAAGCTACGCAACTTGAAATCCGAAATGACACAGACGAACAGATTCACACACAAACCTGAACGTGTTATCAAACTGAGTGACGAGAACGTAGATTTCGAGCAATTTGCATTTGTAAGCAAATGTAAAGAATTTAATAATGACAGAACACAGATACACGATTTGCACTGTATACGACAATTTATCTTTGTACATTCACCGCTATTATCGGTAATGGAGAAACTAGCTTTGAACCAGATGCGACAATTTATTTTTGTATTTACAACAGCATTGCCTGTAATGAAGAAATTTGAATTAGCACGAATACAACAATTTGCCTTTGAAATTTTACCGCTATTGCCTGTAACACAAAAGCTAAAATTTATTTGCAGTGCGTAAATGACCTCAGGGGATTCATTACGCTTTAATGAATATGTGCCGTAGCGAGCATAGGGCCCCGAGCTGTAGTAGTGCTGTTTCATCTTTAGTTTTCTGCACTGCTGCCTTCTCTTCTACTATCCTTTATATCTATCCAAACTGCTCTTTAACTATTGCTCTTTGTAGTATTAAGAAACATGTAATGAATATCCGATGTGACAAACTTTTACCGAATGTGACAATTTTCAGTAGGCACTCCCGTAATGACAACTACCGCCGTAATTTTAATTACAGATAAAATCGTAATCATCAGTATGTGTAAAAGTAAAATTAACAGCAAACGCATTTTTTGGTAACAATAGATGTTTTTCACCACAATAGCATGAAAGTCAACCGCTTAGCATACGTAACCAACAATGCAGTCTACAAGGTCAACCAAACTTTAATGTTTCGCCGCGTGCACGTATAGTCCCAGCCCCAACAAATAGTAACGCATGGCAGCAAAGAAATAACTACGTACAGACAACACACTATTTCAACTCGCATCGCTATGCGCCGTATAGAAATTACTATCATGACAGACGTAAAAATGATGAGCACAATTTTCAGCGTACATTTAATAACAGTCGATCTTTTCAGCAGCAAGAACATTAGCAACAACACATTATCATGAATGATCCAGACAATAGGTGTCATCCATAGCGTAACACGTCAGTATGAAATAACAGAACAGTTCATACAGTGGATATGCCACAACATTCTCCCGTAAATAATAACACGTACGATAGAATTTAACCAGATACAGCACAGATTGCATACTACAGTAACGCAAACATTACTTTTGACAAGCAGAATTTTGCTCACGAGAATGTTATTTGAAGCATGCTTTGTTGAATGCTCCACTATTATCGCACCCAGATCTTACTAGAAATTTTTCCATTGCCACCGACAGTTCTAACACCGCTTTAGGCGTACACATTTTCCAGGAAATTGAAGAAGATGGTTCAATAGTAATCAAAAACATCGCATTTGCAAGCCGCATTCTGTCACCTGCTGAGCGAAATTACTCTGTTACAGAATTGGAAACATTATGCGTTGTCTGGGCTTTTACGAGATTTCGGCACTTTCTTTATGGCAGACATACCACCGTTTACACAGACCATAGAGCTATACAATTTTTTGCTTTCAGCTAAATTTACTCACGACAGATTAAGTAGATGGAAACTATATTTACAAGAATTTAATTTTACGATTGTTCATATTCCCGGCACACAAAATGTTATAGCAGACGCACTATCGCGTTCTCTCGGCAACAATCAGCAAGACATCGCAACCAACTTCTGCAAAGCAAATTTCAGCGTCATGTACATTCAACAAGTTGCATTTGAAAATTTCATTTCGTCGTCATTACGAGACATAGTATTCTTTTTTTTTTCACATGCTTTGGTCAGCTGCGCGAGCTAATGCTTCTGTCCGTCAGCTGTGTTGTCTTCTGCTGTCACTACCAATTTACGACACTCACAAAACACAAACAAATGTTTTTCAGCAAATGATTAATTTTGACACGTGCAAACTATTACGGATAGTAACAAAGTAGAATCGGAACACAAAAGAACATGTCCGACCTCACTACCATGCTTTTGCTACATCTTTGTCGCTGTTGAACTCACTTCAACATTTGTTACTTTCACTCCATTACGCAAAGCTACTGCTAAAACTGTTTCAAATGCATTTATAAAACATTTTCTATTTCATGTAGGGCATGTAATGAAAGTAATTTCTGATAATGGATCTCAATTTCGTAGTAGTGTATGGACACGCATGTTACGAGCTAGAAACATTTCTCCGATCTATATATCCAAGTACCACGCTTCTTCGAACCCTTGTGAAAGATTAATGAAGGAAATTGGTAAGCTGTGCAGAATATACTGCCACAAAAGACATATTGATTGGGATACACACATACTCTCATTCCAAGATGTAATTAATTCCATTCCAAATGAATCCACTATGCTATCTCCGACTGTTATACTGAAAAACGTTGAACCACCGAACAAAATTAAAGAATTAATAGAATTCCCCAAAAATCGTCGCCTACGACACCACGAAATAATTGACATTGCGCTGAACAACATCAAACGTGCCGCAGAGCGCCGGAGAAGACAGCAAAAACAGGTTTGTACACGCCGCGACTTTCACGTTGGACAGAAGATATTAGTACGTACACACTATTTATCCAGCAAATTAAAAGGTAAGTGCAGTAAATTTGAACTTCTATACGCAGGTCCGTATCGGATTCGCAGCATCCCTCACCCCAATGTTGTACACGTCGAAACTTTGAGAACCAGAAAATCGAAAGGCAATCACCATATCTCAAACATTAAACCGTTTATTGAGTGAAACCACTGTATGATTCAACACACTATGATGCCATTTACTAATGCAATTAATTCACCTGACTAATTATTGATGATTATCGTATTTTTTTCTTGGCAAGTGCCCGGCAAGGTAAGGTTAGCAGGTCGCTCTTCTTGTCGTTACACATCAGACCGTGCATATTTTTCCAGATGAATTTACACATTTACGACTATTTCTGCAATTATATTTATGTGACTACTTATTGATGATTATCGTATTTTTTTTCTTGGCAAGTGCCCGGCAAGGTAAGGTTAGCAGGTCGCTTTTCTTGTCGTTACACATCAGACCGTGCATATTTTTCCAGATGAATTTACACATTTACGACTATTTCTGCAATTATATTTATGTGACTACTTATTGATGATTATCGTATTTTTTTTTCTTGGCAAGTGCCCGGCAAGGTAAGGTTAGCAGGTCGCTTTTCTTGTCGTTACACATCAGACCGTGCACATTTTCCATTTTTTTGTGTATATGACTGTACTCCAGTTTTGTTTGTATGCACTATGAAATAGTTAAGATATAACACACACCAGTCGACTTTGACATTTTTTTTTGCCTTATGACATCTCAACATCGTGACTGTTTCACATTTTTTTTTTGCTACTGCATTGTATTATTCTGTGTACATTTTTTCGCATCCGAACACTGTCAATGTCTTGGACATATTACGTTTTCTGTCATGTTATGCTGTATGGTTAATTGTGTCACCATAAACCAGTCATTATTTAGTGGGTATAGGATTTAAATGCAAGACATTAATCTTTGTTCATCAATTTCAGAAAGGAATGATGATTCTAAGAAATAAATTTAACATAAATGGGAATTTCACCTACGGAATAAACGAAAGGAGATGCAATAACTTTATGAGGAAGAGTAAAGGGATCAGGATTAACAAGCATTAACAAGACTATATTATACTCATCACAGAATAGCAGTCTTAACTAATTTTTTCTTTCAGAATACAAGGTGATTGATGCAGGCTGTCAGAGAGAACTACACATCTTATTTTAGTGATGAAATATGCTAGAGATAAGGAATAGTTAGGTAATGAGTAATGAAGTGATTTTTTGCAGATGATAGTGAATACTGATGAATAATGATGAAGGAAATGGTATTATGAATAATGAAGTTTTTCTTTACAGGTGATGATAATGGTGAAGTTATGATGATATGGATAATGAAGTTTTTTTCTTTATGCCACGTAGTTATTTAAGTATTTGTTGCGGTTTGCTTTGACAGCAGGTGTTACATTGCATAGTAGGATGACGGAAAGTTTTGGAAAGGACAGCTATGGAACACATTTTATACACATTTCACTACTTGTTAATTCGAAGTTCACTACTTTTCAGCATAGTGTGCGTTTCTTCTTTCAGGTCAATAATCCGTTTTTGTATTTTTTCCAGGAGAAGTTTTTCATGACACTTACTAAACCTGTTACTTATTATACCTGTTCTAGTACTTGCATTTTTATATTTTTTTACCCATTTGCGTTTATCATTTATAAATGTGATCACATGTACTGCCTTGTTACATGATCCTGCTACAGCTGACTCATGACGAATGACGTTACCTATCCTCATTTGCAGCAATAGGTCAAAAGCAAAAAGTATTATGCCTCGGCAAGTAATTATCGATCCCAACGCAATGCATTGCTACCAAAAAAATGTATTACCAGTCCCACATAATGTCACTAGTTTATGATAATTCTGAATAATACTGATCAACTCTGAATAGCATGTCACTCGAGTAATGACCTCTTAATGAGACTATATTCAAAATAATGCTTTGTCACTAGCTAATAACTGCCACTGTTTATTGTAATGCCTGTGATTACTAATGATTTGACTGTAATTAACTGATTTTTAATAATGACTTTGTAATGATCTGAATAATACTGAATGATGAACTATGTTTTATTCTATTCAATACTTGATGGCCACTGAGTGCCAATAATTAATGTCAATCAACGAAATTGTTATTAATTATGCCATTAATTAACTCTTGTTTTCAATGTTCATACTTTGTAATTGGAAATAAATGTGATTGTTTAATAATGCTTTGTAATTAGAAGAAGGCTAATGATTCTTAATAGATTGGAATGACAAATGATTAATTAACTGTAATTAGGAGAAGGTTAATGATTCTTAATTATACTCTGTAACTGAAAAGAATGCGATTATTTCATAATATTTTGTAACCAGGAAAAGAAGGCTACTGATTCTATGTAAAACAATTAATGAACATTTTTCTGTAATACTACATACTTGGTACAGAAATGTTCAATAACTGGGCTATGAATGCCACGAACTATCAATGAAGACTGTAATTGTCAATATTATGTGACTTGATGTCCTTCACCTCATAAGCTGACTACCCTGAATTACTGCAATGTCCATTTGTCCTGTTTATCCCAGTGATCATGGAGCACTATATTTGGTTTTGCACTAATTCTACGTTGGTGTGCCTTGTAAGAGTGTGGTGTTGACACGACATGCTGTCCACCACCATGAGCGATGAAGACATTATTATGGTCCCACTGTTTGGTGTACCTAATGTACTGCCAAAATGAAAACATGGAACATTACTACGACAGTTCAGTGTCTTGGCTACACTGATAAATTCTGATGGGAAAAGAACTTCAAGTTGTGTCACTTGGTGTTGTACTACTGTGGAAAGATATGGACTTTCAGAGCAGCTGTGTGCAATCTAAAGTGCTACAACCATGATGCAATCCTTCCCTTTCCTATCCTGATTCTTGTCACATAAAGAAAAAATTTTTTTTTGGTAACATCATTTATGTTCATAGGTTATACATTTTTCGATTCGCTAAACTCCAGTGTGAGTACACTTATGTCACTGGTCGACATGATGTTTGCCATTATGTTTATTTGTTGTGAAAATACTAAAGACATTTTTCAGTGCATGTGCACTTTGGACATGAATTTTTTTTTGCCATTATGTTTATTTGTTGTGAAAATGCTAAAGACATTTTTCAGTGCATGTACACTTGTCAACATAATATTTTTTGCCAGTCTATTTATTTGTTCTGAATATGCTAAAGAATTTTTTCAGTGCCTGTGCACTTTGTTATCTGTCAAATAATTTGTATATACTTTTCTGATTTGCTACTATGTTTTGTACTCACATTTTGTCTTTGTCTGATATATTTTGTACTTAGTGCGTGTGCACAACATTTACTTTATGTACTACATCTAATTATTCTTGCCAGTCTGTTTATTTGTTCTGCATATGCTAAAGAATTTTTTCAGTGCCTGTGCACTTTGTTATCTGTCAAATAATTTGTATATACTTTTCTGATTTGCTACTATGTTTAGTATTCACATTTTGTCCTTGTCTGATATATTTTGTACTTAGTGCGTGTGCACAACATTTAAATATTCTGTAAGTTGTAGGATTTTGTTAATTGAAGAAAAATTTTGCCGCGCTTGGCAAGTCCAAATGACTCACCATCGCTGCCAAATTTTTGCCCCCCGAGTGGAGGGTTATGAAACACGTATGTAACGCAGCAGCGATGGCGAGGCATTGTAGCATCTGTGACCAGAGAGTATGCGCTTGACCGCGCGAGTGTTGCGAGCGGTTCTCAGTCAGTAGTAGTCTTTGCGAGTTAGTTGTCGCTATGCAGAGTAGCAGTCAGTCAGTCGTTGCGAGTCTGTAGCTCTGTCTAGTTGAGAGCAGTACTCAGTCTGTAGTCGTCATGCAGAGCGGTCGGTCAGTAGTAGCAGCCCAGTGCGGTTGTGTGATGTAGGCGGTCGGCAACAATGGTCAAGATGAGGAATAAGGTATACTGTTAATTAATATAATCATTAGATAATGAAAAATTTTATTTATTGTAATTATTCTCCAACAAGTCTCCCAATAATAATTTTTTATTTCAAAAGCATTTTCTCAAAAGTTTAATTTTTTTGAACTAAAGATCTCGTTGCACTTCCCATTTCATTCCACTTCTTTTTGAAGAAAAATTTCACTAGAATTACAAAAAAAAGGAGAATATTATTATTTGCAATGTAGTTCCTCCAAGTGGTGCGCAACAACAAGAGCAGATATGTGACATCCATTTATTCTGAGGTAAGACTTTAATTCTGATTGTTTTTACACAGGGCCAAAAACCGATATTTCGGTTTAATTGAATTTTCTTGTCACTGAATGGACTTTAATTTTTTGAAGGATTTATAATTGAGTCAGATTGCGAATTTCACATTTGTTGCCATTGTCAGTACATTTGATTGTAGGCAGGTTACGCATAGAGCAATGTCCATCAGCATTTCTAATTAGTATCGTTATTTTCTTTTAAAATTTTTGTGGGGAGGTTACACTTGGCTCCCATTTCTATTAAGTATTGCTATATTTTCTTTTAGAAATTGCGGTGAGGAGATTACAATATACATAAATGACTTAGTTGACAACATCGGTAGCTCCGTGAGGCTATTTGCAGATGACACGGTTGTCTACAAGAAAGTAGCAACATCAGAAGACTCGTACGTACTCCAGGAGGACCTGCAGAGGATTAATGCATGGTGCGACAGCTGGCAGCTTTCCCTAAACGTAGATAAATGTAATATAATGCGCATACATAGGGGCAGAAATCCATTCCAGTACGATTATGCCATAGGTGGTAAATCATTGGAAGCGGTAACGACCGTAAAATACTTAGGAGTTACTATCCGGAGCGATCTGAAGTGGAATGATCACATAAAACAAATAGTGGGAAAAGCAGGCGCCAGGTTGAGATTCATAGGAAGAATTCTAAGAAAATGTGACTCATCGACGAAAGAAGTAGCTTACAAAACGCTTGTTCGTCCGATTCTTGAGTATTGCTCATCAGTATGGGACCCTTACCAGGTTGGATTAATAGAAGAGATAGACATGATCCAGCGAAAAGCAGCGCGATTCGTCATGGGGACATTTAGTCAGCGCGAGAGCGTTACAGAGATGCTGAACAAGCTCCAGTGGCGGACACTTCAAGAAAGGCGTTACGCAATACGGAGAGGTTTATTATCGAAATTACGAGAGAGCACATTCCGGGAAGAGATGGGCAACATATTACTACCGCCCACATATATCTCGCGTAATGATCACAACGAAAAGATCCGAGAAATTAGAGCAAATACGGAGACTTACAAGCAGTCGTTCTTCCCACGCACAATTCGTGAATGGAACAGGGAAGGGGGGATCAGATAGTGGTACAATAAGTACCCTCCGCCACACACCGTAAGGTGGCTCGCGGAGTATAGATGTAGATGTAGATGTAGACAGGAGGAGAGGCGTCCCTGCCTGTGGTATTGAAAGAAAGCTATCCATACTGTGCTCACGAGTAGTATCGTAAGAAAAGAATCGTACTCATAAAAGTATCGAAGGAAAACCTCGATACCTTAGTTAAGAATCATAATCTTGCATTACAGTTTTACCGGAATGAATCAAGTATTAAAGTTAGAAACTGAGTACACGTCTTGACGCAGTGGAACACACGTCTCACTAATATTCATGTAGTATTTGAGGACGAAAGTACTTAGTTGCTTCCAATAAACTTTACACATAATTTCGAGCCTCTTAGAAACTTTTTCTCATGTCGTCCCACTCAAAATACTGCAAGAGAAAATGTTTCTCTCTTACTACATTTGAAGCGGTGACACGCAAAGGCAGGGATGACCACAATTTCAGAAAAAGAAAAGAAGGAGAGAGATGATACCGGAAGGTACATAAACAATAAGCAGACTGTAAATACATCATGCACTTTAGTGAAATCGAACATGTGCCGTGTTACAAGCCTGCGAAAATATATGGTTCAGAGCAAACACGTACATTTTGTGCAAAGAAGAACTACTCCATTACGGCCAATACGAGGCGCTGATACCAGTCACGTGATTTCCATTCCAGCCACCGCCAGACGTTCCCGCGCAGAACGGCTATTAGCATCAGTTTGTGCTTCTGTGCTCCCTCGAAATAATATTGCAGAGTACTCAGTGGCGGCCGCTGAGGCATTCCATTGGTGCTGCCAAATAAAAACTTAGTTTGATAGCATCGAACGTATTATGCAATTTTGTCGATAATTCATATATTTCAGAAGCTATTATATCAAACAAAACGTATACAGGAAGAGAAATAAACACTTATTACAACAGCGCCCTTCTTATGTACAGTAAGAGATTGATATATTCCTGGAGAACATGATAGTAAGTGATTGTATAAGAGAGAGAGAGAGAGAGACAGAGACAGAGACAGAGAGAGAGAGGGAGAGGTTGCTTTAGCTATCTTTTTCGCATGTCTACATGAAATATAAAACGTTACACTAACTCCGAAAATCTCTCTCGAACACACAAATGCACGCGCGCGCACACGTATCAACGGCACAATTCTTCAATCTTCACAGGGTATGTTCAGTCACTTTTACGTGGCAGTCGTAAGCAGCGCGTGTATCGATGTTTAGTTGCTTAAGATACCGGTGGAGATCGGTGCTGAACTACCACGTAACGATAGCGCCAACCGCAGCTAACAATTGCGCTCTAGCCGTTACCGGATGATTTATGTGATCCGCTTTGCTTTGACTTGTGCTTGCTGGTTGTTTCCTTTTCTTATTTTGAAATGAGTGCAGAGAGCAATCTTTCTCTGTCACAGGACTCGAATATGACTCTCACAACACCAGATGGAATCAGCGATCCATATGTACATTATTACATCGGTTCTGCCGTCCCAGAAGCACAGAACATTGACGAGGCTGCAGCCCTGGAAGAGGGAGGCGTGACTTGTCCCCCCACTCTGCTCTTCTCCTCTCGACAGCCTGAACTTCTCGTTTGTTTTATGTTCGCGGGCGACTGTCAGAAAACTTTTGTAGCACAAATATCATGATGTTAAATTATCGTTTGATGTCAGTTACGATTTCCAGTGGTTTTAATTCATATTAGTCAGCTGGAAATCTTAAGTATGGACTAATAGAACACAGTAAATCGGGTATGGACTAATACAGACTAACAACACTGGAAATCGTAAATGGCCCCCAATGGTAATTTAACGTCTCGATATTTGTGCTACTAAACTTGTTTCTAATCTGAAAAACAAGAGAATAAGATGACAAAATCTATCATAGTAATGCATTGTAACTACTACATAATGCATTTATTATAAGTATAAAAAGAAACTTCACAAATAAAAGAAGTGAAAGGCGTGTGGCAAAAATCAAACTGCGTTTTATTTAGTTGCATAGACAGAACACACCTCCATGAAAATCATATCATTTTGTGACACTTATTTCGGGATATATGATGTCATAAACATCGAGGTGCGTGAAAAATTACTTCTTAAAATGTAGCTGTTTTAACATGGAAGTTCGATTCTTTAATGACTCGGATGTGGGGGGACTGAGTGGTCTATAATATAGTCGATTTACGTTGACTTAAATAGAGTGAAACAAATATCAAAATAGTCAATGTTTTTATTTTCATTACAGATCTCATTTTTAAAAAAATCTGGAACTTTAAATATGAAATTATAGAACAGATTATCAGACAAGTGCTGAATAGTACTCAAACTGCAATTGTAATTTCGGCCAGCTCTCAAATGTTGTGTGTCTGCGGGCAACCTAAATATAAGCACGCAGTAGATATTTCTACCCAAGTGCCTATATTTCATAAGCTCATGAAATCATTCAGATCTTGAAGTTTTAAAAAAAGTATAAATGCTATGGTAATGACTACAATTTTTAACCATCCGTTGCAATCTGGTCCGATTAATAACGCCTTAAGTAAAAATATAACGATATTTTTCAGTTGTTGGTACCGTATCCTGTTTTGGCAGTTGTGAGGTCCTTTTTTTCATTTCGATACAGGTTATTATCCAGATTATCAATATACTACCAAGCTTCATTTTTGATAGACACCATTTTGTCTGTTAACTCAGTAATTGTTGCACTTAGATTGTTCTAAGCAACAACACAAAAACAAGTAAGTTGAATCGTGAAACCTAGAGTATTCCATGTGAACGAATTACGAACGAAACCTTGCGAAGGATGGTGAAGCATCGCAAATGTTTTCGTGTACTAACTGCGTCGGCGGCAGCCACACCGAAATTTCAGTTGTTGTAAGTGTTGAAACCGAGTCATGCGGCCAAAATTCTTGGTAAATGATAAGAAATCTAATAAATCAACATTAGGATCATTCGGTAAGTTACCTGCAACATTACTGATATGGGTACAAGGATCAATTGAGAAACAACGGGTAAACAAGTACCGGTACCGTGATGGAAGAACTCGACACTAAGGAGAATCGATACTTCTTCCATTTTCCTAGGCACGACTCGATTACAGACTGATCGCTCGAGCTACTACTGAAATAATGGTTCATTTGTACTCAAAAGCACTTTCCCCTAGCTACAGAACTTATATAATAGGATAAAATTAGATTTATGAGAAAGAATAACGTTGAGTTCAGATTCAGAAACTAAACTGAGCTTGTACCCCTGGCTGATATTGACCAAGACATCTCTTAGGTCAAACAGAACGTACACCAATCTATGTAGATGATTGCACAACCCTCCTGGTCGTAGTGAATTACTTATTTCCAAGCAGTTCACTTTCGGTATTTGAATTTATCGACAGCATGTAAAATTTACCTAACATTACTACTGACAGTACCTCACACTGAGAGACTTTCTTCTACACTGAAAATAATAAAAATGTGTTTCCTCAGGTCCACGTTGTCTCTAGCAAGCACTAACCCATTTATCTTTGATTAATGCTGAATAAGATATCTGTGTTGAAATGAGAGACATCTTCAAGGACCACAACTCGAAAAGTATATTTTCTGTAAATATGTCAGTTTTCAAGTTCAATGACTTTTTTCCATCAATTTTCTGACTGGTTTAATGCGGCTCGTCTTGAATTCCTGTTTTGTGCCAACTTCTTCATCTCAAAAAAGCACTTGCACTTGACGTCCTCAATTATTTGTTGGATATATTCCAATTCTCTGACCTCCCCTACAGTTTTTATGCTCTACAGCTCCCTGAAGTGCCACGAAAGATATTCCCCGATGTCTTAACAAATGTCCTATCACCGTGTCCCCTATGCTTGTCAGTGTTTTCCAGATGCTCCTTTCCTCATCAACTGTGCGGAGAAGCTTCTCACTCCTTTCCTTATCAGTATTTTTTAATGAACTTTATAGATGCAAGGTTGTTAGGCGGTATCATTTTCCATCACAAATTCTTCTCACACAATCGACGTTTCACTCCTTCTCCAGGGAGTTTTGGTGTTCCCAATCAGCTGACCCCTCAGCTAACTGGCAACACAAGATACTAGAAGATTCTGAAGAAGACCTCAGCAGAGGTCTCGAAACGTCGATGGCAACAGAAATATGTTTCATAGTTTTGTTGTTCCTCAAAGTAGTGACCAGTATTGTACAGGGTTATTTCAAATGATTGAAGCGATTTCACAGCTCAACAATAACTTTATTATTTGAGATATTTTCACAATGCTTTGCACACACATACAAAAACTCAAAAAGTTTTTTTAGGCATTCACAAATGTTCGATATGTGCCCCTTTAGTGATTCGGCAGACATCAAGCCGATAATCAAGTTCCTCCCACACTCAGCGCAGCATGTCCCCATCAATGAGTTCGAAAGCATCTTTGATGCGAGCTCGCAGTTCTGGCACGTATCTTGGTAGAGGAGGTTTAAACACTGAATCTTTCACATAACCCCACAGATAGAAATCGCATGGGGTTAAGTCGGGAGAGCGTGGATGCCATGACATGAATTGCTGATCATGATCTCCACCACGACCGATCCATCGGTTTTCCAATCTCCTGTTTAAGAAATGCCGAACATCATGATGGAAGTGCGGTGGAGCACCATCCTGTTGAAAGATGAGGTCGGCGCTGTCGGTCTCCAGTTGTGGCATGAGCCAATTTTCCAGCATGTCCAGATACACGTGTCCTGTAACGTTTTTTTCGCAGAAGAAAAAGGGGCCATTAACTTTAAACCGTGAGATTGCACAAAACACGTTAACGTTTGGTGAATTGCGAATTTGCTGCACGAATGCGTGAGGATTCTCTACCGCCCAGATTCGCACATTGTGTCTGTTCACTTCACCATTAAGAAAAAATTTTGCTTCATCACTGAAAACAAGTTTCGCACTGAACGCATCCTCTTCCATGAGCTGTTGCAACCGCGCCGAAAATTCAAAGCGTTTGACTTTGTCATCGGGTGGCAGGGCTTGTAGCAATTGTAAACGGTAAGGCTTCTGCTTTAGCCTTTTCCGTAAGATTTTCCAAACCGTCGGCTGTGGTACGTTTAGCTCCCTGCTTGCTTTATTCGTCGACTTCCGCGGGCTACGCGTGAAACTTGCCCGCACGCGTTCAACCGTTTCTTCGCTCACTGCAAGCCGACCCGTTGATTTCCCCTTACAGAGGCATCCAGAAGCTTTAAACTGCGCATACGATCGCCGAATGGAGTTAGCAGTTGGTGGATCCTTGTTGAACTTCGTCCTGAAGTGTCGTTGCACTGTTATGACTGACTGATGTGAGTGCATATCAAGCACGACATACGCTTTCTCGGCTCCTGTCGCCAATTTGTCTCACTGCACTCTCGAGCGCTCTGGCGGCAGAAACCTGAAGTGCGGCTTCAGCAGAACAAAACTTTTTCTACGTATCTGTAGTGTGTCGTGACCATATGTCAATGAATGGAGCTACAGTGAATTTATGAAATCGCTTCAATCATTTGTAATAGCCCTGTATAGAACCCGTTGCAGCGATGCAGACTCTGCAAGAGAGGCGCTCTGCATCGCGGTGTAGCTTGCTCGCCAGGTTTCGAGAGGGTGCGTTTCTGGATGAGGTATCGAATATATTGCTTCCCCCTACTTATACGTCCCGAGGAGATCACGAATGTAAAATTAGAAAGATTAGAGCGCGCACGGAGGCTTTCAGACAGTCGTTCTTCCCGCGAACCATACGCGACTGGAACAGGAAAGGGGGGTAATGACAGTGGCACGTAAAGTGCCCTCCGCCACACACCGTTGGTTGGCTTGCGGAGTGTAAATGTAGATGTAGATGTAGATGTAGATGTAGGATACGCTTAGCAGCGCCATTTATGTTGACATTTCGAGCGGAGCATTCTATTGACCAACGAATCTCTAACACTTCTGAGGCGAATGCCATTAAGTGCTTCTTTCATCTTAAGAATCAAGTTGAAGCCAGAAGTGCGTACATCCGAGGAGCGTGGTGCGTGGTACAGCACTTTGTAACCCCACTGAGCGAACAAATCTGTCACAACTTGTGCCTTATGTGCGCTACCATTGTCCTGCACAATGACGGGCGGCTCTTGCAGAAAGGGTCGCCGCTTCTAACTCTTAAGTTGTTCATTTTTAGAACGTAGCCTCTCTTTGTGCCCTTCGCCTTTTCCGAGGGAGAGCTTTTGCTTCCCTAACACAGAGGGATTTCCCACCGGAATTTCATATTCTGTCATTACAATTCTGATTATCGTCCCTGTACGATACCCAATAAACTACGTACTTCAGAAAATGATAGTATGCGGCCAAAAGTTACAAATTAACATAAATATTAACAATGTACGCTGTTATTTGGAGAAAGAGAAACACCAAGACTGATATATTTGATCGTAATGAAATTTATTCCACCGACTGGGGACATGAGACTATACAAATAATTAGAATTACGGGCATATGTGCACATTGTGGCCGCCCGTTGTAGCCGAGCGGTTCTAGGCGCTTCAGTCTGGAACCGCGCGACCGCTACGGTCGCAGGTTCGAATCCTGCCTTGGGCATGGATGTGTGTGATGTCCTTAGGTTTTAAGTAGTTCTAAAAGTTCTAGGGGATTGATGACCTCAGATGTTAAGTCCCATAGTGCTCAGAGCCATTTTGAACCAGTTGAGCCATTTTGCACATTGTGACTGTGGAAATTCAGTTGGAGTAGCGCCACCACTTGCTGTAATCATAGCAGGTAGACGTCCTGGCAGGGAATCAAAGAGTGTCTGAATATCCTACTGGGGAATACTCTGCCACGCGGTTTGTAGGACAGAGCATCAACTGCGGCTGCGGGAGGGCCTGAACGAACAAGGTGCCGACCAACCATATCTCAAACATGATCGATCGGCGACATGTCAGGTGAACGGGCAGGCCAGGGAAGCAGTGCTACCCGTCATTCTTCGAATAAAGCTTCCACATTGCTCTTCACATGCGGACTGGCATTGTCCTCCTGAAATATAGCATATGAAACGGCCTGCAGGCAGTGCCTCGGGCGGTAAACCTCTGTGATGTAGCGGTAGCTGTTCAGATTGCCCTCAAGATGTAGGCAGCGATATCGTGTGTTATAGACAGTGACGGCCCAGCACAACATAGCGTTCTTCCGCTATGCCGCTCAACAATACAGTCTGCCCGACTGCGTTCACCATAACGGCGTACGCGTATGCGGCCATCGGTGTAGGACAAGTTGAAGTGAGACTCTTCCGAAAATACTGCATTTGCCAATCAGCACGACGGTGTTGTCGTTCATGTGCCTATTGCAGTCTGTGGCGTTGGTGGGTTCTGGTCAGTGGCACCAGTCCAGCCCACAGAAGACGGGCGTCACACGATCGCTGAGGGCATGTCCACATTGGTAACACTGCTCCAACACCGCGTGAACGTCATGGACGAAGCTGTTGTCCGTTACTGCCAACCGTACAAGATGGCGGCCGTCTGACGCTGTGGTCACACTGTGTCGTCTAGAACTCGGTCGGCGCTCGCTCACCGATAGATCTGCACCTAAGATTGGAAAATTGCGCAGGTCGCACCAGTGGTTGAGAAGGGTAGTAGGAGTAATCCATCTAACTACAGACCTATATCATTGACGTCGGTTTTCAGTAGGGTTTTGGAGCATATACTGTATTCAAACATTATGAATCACCTCGAAGGGAACGATCTATTGACACGTAATCAGCATGGTTTCAGAAAACATCGTTCTTGTACAACGCAGCTATCTCTTTATTCGCACGAAGTAATGGCCGCTATCGACAGGGGATCTCAGGTTGATTCCGTATTTCTGGATTTCCGGAAAGCTTTTGACACCGTTCCTCATAAGCGACTTCTAATCAAGCTGTGGGCCTATGGGTTATCGTCTCAGTTGTGCGACTGGATTCGTGATTTCCTGTCAGGAAGGTCGCAGTTCGTAGTAATAGGCGGCAAATCATCGAGTAAAACTGATGTGATATCAGGTGTTCCCCAGGGAAGCGTCCTGGGACCTCTGCTGTTCCTGATATATATAAATGACCTGGGTGACAATCTGAGCAGTTCTCTTAGGTTGTTCGCAGATGATGCTGTAATTTACCGTCTAGTAAGGTCATCCTAAGACCAGTATCAGTTGCAAAGCGATTTAGAAAAGATTGCTGTATGGTGTGGCAGGTGGCAGTTGACGCTAAATAACGAAAAGTGTGAGGTGATCCACATGAGTTCCAAAAGAAATCCGTTGGAATTCGATTACTCGATAAATAGTACAATTCTCAAGGCTGTCAATTCAACTAAGTACCTGGGTGTTAAAATTACGAACAACTTCAGTTGGAAAGACCACATATATAATATTGTGGGGAAGGCGATCCAAAGGTTGCGTTTCATTGGCAGGACACTTAGAAGATGCAACAAGTCCACTAAAGAGACAGCTTACACTACAATCGTTCGTCCTCTGTTAGAATATTGCTGCGCGGTGTGGGATCCTTACCAGGTGGGATTGACGGAGGACATCGAAAGGGTGCAAAAAAGGGCAGCTCGTTTTGTATTATCACGTAATAGGGGAGAGAGTGTGGCAGATATGATACGCGAGTTGGGATAGAAGTCATTAAAGCAAAGACGTTTTTCGTCGCGGCGAGATCTATTTACGATATTTCAGTCACCAACATTCTCTTCCGAATGCGAAAATATTTTGTTGAGCCCAACCTACATAGGTAGGAATGATCATCAAAATAAAATAAGAGAAATCAGAGCTCGAACAGAAAGGTTTAGGTGTTCGTTTTTCCCGCGCGCTGTTCGGGAGTGGAATGGTAGAGAGATAGTATGATTGTGGTTCGGTGAACCCTCTGCCAAGCACTTAAATGTGAATTGCAGAGTAATCATGTAGATGCAGATGTAGAAGCAGAGTGCCCTGAACGAGCCCCGATGTCACGGAACTACAGACTCGTCTCCCGGAGGCCAATAATTCTGCCCCATTAGAATCCACTCACATGCCGATATTCCACCTCGCGACGTCGGCGAGGCATAGTGGAACTGGGTTACAAGTTTCCACTTCGTACGACGGCTCCGCGCCGACTGAGCGTTGCATAGCAGTGACGTCACACAAAAGAGGGTGCTGCTGGACCAATATGCACGTCACTTTTCTGCCATTTAAATCACTTATTATCGTATCGCTCTTCTACAGGTCCTCTTATCGTAGCGTTTTGTAGACCACTGCTCGTGGGTGTGTCACTTTTTACAAACAGTAGCGTATATACAATATGCAGGAAAAGTTTCTTAAAAAAAAAGCGAAAATTGCAAGTGCCATGAAAAGTAGGAGGTACAAGTTCATGTGCGCTGAACGCGTGTTAAATTGTCTCTTCATTGTTATAATAAGATGTATTGACGCCAGCCACAACAGAAATGCTTTCTCTTCCTGAGTTGTCGCCAATTTGAAGACAACAGCAACTGCACTTCTGACAGCGAGTGCACGAACGACAGACACAGAAGTGAAACTTATGAACAAGAAACTTATCATTATCCATCACTACGGACGATGGCTAATTGTGCATGTCGTTTAGATAAAGAAAAAAATCAAATTTACTTTCACATCATTCATGTTGAATAAGTAGAAATCAAAAAATAAACGCCTGCCAGAAGAACTGACTCAGCATACAGAAAATTAAAAGCAAGGGCGGTATATTACGAGTGCAATGTTAATTCCACTGTTAAATGCAGAGGAGAGTTCGGATAGGTGGAAAGGGGCTGTTCTGACGTAGCGGCTGATAATGGAACCAAGACTGATGAAATATCAAGACACATTCATAGGATATGTCAACCTGGAGAAAGCGTTCAACAATGCCAGATGGCGCAAGACGTTCTGTATCCTGAGAAATCAGGGGCAAGGTACAGGGAAATATGGGTAACGTACAATATGTACAAGAAACAAGAGCCAAAATAAGACTGGAAAACCAAGAACGAAGTGCTCGAATTAAAAAGGGGTTTTAAGACAAGGATGTAGTATTTCGCCCCACTGTTTAATCTGCACGTCGAAGGAGCAGTGATGGAAATAAAAGATAGGTTCAAGACAGGAATTAAAATTCAAGTTGAAAGGATATCAATGATACGATTCACGAATGACATTGCTATCCTCAGTGAAAGTGAAGAATTACAATGTGTGTTGAGTGGAATGAACTTTGTAAGAAGTACACAATTTGGATTGAGAGTAAATCGATGAAAGACGAAAATTGGTGAACACAAAGCAGATGAAGATAAGGAATTCCGCTACCTAGGCAGCAAAATAATCAATGACGGTGTAGTGTTTTGCGACGCAAACAACCACAAGTAAAGTGCGACGGACTATTAATACGACGATAAATGTAAGATACTGCGCGAGAGATAAATACTCTGTGGAATGTAAGTATCTCCGTGCAAACTCGATAACAAAGGTATACAAACTGTATTAAGCTACGGCAAAGAGATAATTACTCCATGTTGGACATTGAAAGAGAGATGTTCTATGTCAGATTGGGAGGAGATTGCTGGAAGCCACCATTAAGGCAGTGATCTATGTTTTATGGTTTTGAAGAAAATAAATACATATAAAAGCAAAAAAGGAGTATCAGGTGTGTAGAGTTCATAACGCTTATTATTTCAAAAGAAATATTCAGTGATTATAAAGACGCAAGTCGTTCGGAAGTGTTGCGTGGTTTGATGGGACGAAACTGCAGTTTTACACGGTTTTGGGATTCGTCGAGAATATTTCTCCGAAGACCTAAATAATTTCACAAACTAAAGTTGGACGCCATATTGAAAAAATGGCTCTGAGCACTATGGGACTTAACAGCTGTGGTCATCAGTCCCCTAGAACTTAGAACTACTTAAACCTAACTAACCTAAGGACATCACACACATCCATGCCCGAGGCAGGATTCGAACCTGCGACCGTAGCTGTCGCGCGGTTCCGGACTGCGCGCCTGGACGCCACATTCCATACACATGACACAGCATAGCATTTGGCTGTACGGATCGATTTCCGTAGAGCGATAAATTATCTTTTGCAATTTCAGCTGGAGAAATTCCAGCAAGGAGACTCAACGAGACCTGTTGCTGCGAAACGCAAATGGTATTACCGTATTCCTTAACTTACGGAGAACAGTAAACAATATAGACTTCATAACCACCGCAAACATAATTAAAAGGACTCACATAAAAGGAGCAAACCGTGAAAAGGAATCGCTAAACCAAACCATAAATAAAAATCAATGAATAATAATATGCAATCACATTAATAAAATGCTCATTAAATAAAAGAGAGAACAAAAATAAGAACTTTAAAACGGACGGAGGAAGAAGGACATAAAAAGCAGACTAGCACTGGCAAAAAGGGCATTCCTGGCCAAGAGAGTCCACTAGTATCAAACATAGGCCTTAATTTAAGAGAGCTGTAGAGAGTAAAGACTGTTGAGGAAAACAGAGTTTTGGATACATCCAGGGAAAAAACGCGTGAGATTAACATTTCCTGGATAAATACAAAAGCTGGTGTTGATAAAGAGCCAGGCATCAGATGAGTAATCGCTTGTAGATCAGGTATTACAGATCTCCATTTCTGTATCCTGGAATAATTTCGGCATTCGCCACGTAGGCGTCTCCGCCTACACGCAACAGAAAAGAGAGTGAAAATAAAGCAGGGACAAACGGCGGAAGTCTGGGATGAGAAAATGTGCCGAAGCAAAACAGTAAGCCATGTGGAACGATCTCCGCGCCAGGGGACGCAAAAAAGGAGTACGGTCTCGGGCGCACTAGAAGCCTTGGACTCCGTGCGGAGGAAATTATTACTCACACCTGCGAGGCGTGCACCGCTGAATCAGAGGGAGGGCCGTCGCTTCTTCTTCGCAGCTAGGCGGTCTTACTATTAGCTGTAATAAGCAGTACCTGCGACCGAAAAACTAGTGCCCACGCGCCTAGAGCTACGAGGGCTGTTCATTAGAGGCTCCCTTTCCCTCGTCTCACGTTGATTAACTTTACGATGTTGGACGTCTTCTGCACGTAGGTGGCGCCATCTGCAAGTCGTTTCACAAAAATATTAAACTCTCACCCACAAAATTTTGCAGATTTCAGATATGAACGAGATCGTAAGCCTACATCCTGTCTTTCTAAGATGGAGCGCTAGCTGTGTGGAACTAGTGAGGATTTTCAATACACTTTTAATTACCACCTCAAAAATATGAAGTTGCTTTTTTTATGTAGATACGAGGGTAATCTCAAAAGTGAGGTCTCCTATTTTTTATAAGTCCTTAGACCTGTTTATTTTTACAATGGTTTACATCAGTTTACAGCTTGAACATTTAGCTATTTTCGACACAATCACCATTTTTGTCGATGTATTTTTGTAGACGCTGTGGCAGTTTTTGTATGCCCACGTAATAGCAGCTCGCCGCCATGCTGCGAAGAAGGATGCCGCCACTGGCGTGATTGTTGCTTGGTCTCAGGTGTAAAGTGGTATACCCAGGTTTCGTCACCCGTGATATTTGAGTCCAGAAATTAGTCCTGTTCGGGTGCAAGGTGGTGAAGAAATGCGCGGGAAGCATCAACTCGTTGCCGCATGTGGTCCTCAATCAGCATGCGTGGCACCCATCTTGCGCACACCTTCCGCTAATTCAATTTTTCCGTTAAAATTCTGTGAGCGGTGCTTCGGGAAACCTCAGCAACCAACGTGCAGAGATCATCCAGGGTGATCCGCCGATCTTCACGCATGCTTTGCTCAACCTTCAACACTGTCTCCTCAGAAATTGACAGTCTCCCGCTCCTTTGTTCGTCGTAAATTTCGGTCCGACCAGCTGCAAACACTCTACGCCCCTTACGAACATTATTGACATCCATGCACGTCAATTGGCGATGGATTTCAATCGGTGCAGTGCCCTTTGCGTTCAAAAACCGAATAACTGCGCGCAATTCGCACTTGGCGGTAACATCCAGTGGCAGCTCCATTCTCAACGGCTGCCAAGCCAAGACTGAACGCCTCAGCGCGACGTGCGCATGTTTACACACAGCGCGTGAAGCACTCTTCATAACAGTGTGACCAACTGCCACACAAACAGAGTTCTGTAGTTGTAACAAAATAGGAGACCTTACTTTTGGGATTACCCTCGTACATATCTGAGCTGGTACAAAGTGAAATTCCCACAACACTTTACCATAGCATGTCGCTAGAGAGGCCAAAACAAAATGCGGCATCCCATTGTTAAATTGGAGCATCGTGTGGTAATTTGTTTTCTGCCTTTGGAGGGGGACAACGATACAACAAAACATTCTGAGCCGGTGGAAATTTTCGCCAACAGTATACCACAACACGATGCAGCGGTTAGGTTTCAACATCTTGCACTACCAGCGAGGTTCCACGAATCCTGGCTAGAGATCAGAAACGTTGCAAGTATGACACTAGCGTTCCAGGTTCATTATTTCACAAATCAAGGCGCCGTTGTTACATCGGCGTTAAAAGACCGGGCCAAACGAGATACAGGCCTTGCAACGAACTTGTGACGTCGTAATAGTCGGCTTACCCGCCCCACTTCCATCGGAAGCCTAAGGGAAATCACTATGTGACTTCAAAGGTATCGACTAAAGGTCTTAAATTTCACGTCTGCTCTCGAGAACTTACGTGCATTTATACGAAAAGTCAAGAATTATTAAACTCTTCTGAAACAGCTATTCGGTCCTCGCCGGGGATGGCTGCTGGCACTCGTAGGACCTGCAGAGTGACGTAGGCGCAACGGCCTGTCTTTCTCATTGGCCTCGTAACTGGTTCCTTTTGTCTCTGTTGTAGTTCCGCGACTACAGCGAGTCTGGAAAGAGAACCGTGGCGCTGCAGTGGCTTCATACTCGTCGACTCGTTCTTTATTGCAAGGGAACATTCCCAAGTGTCAACAAACGATCTTGATTAAACTTGGCAGGTGTGTAGAGGAGGGCAACCATGCAGCACGTATTTTTTTGTTTGTGTCCAATCTCACTTTCAAGGGGTAAAATACACCATGAAAGGTAATTTGACTTATTAGGTTTTGGAGAGACTATCTTCGAGATGATGATATGTAAAAATGTTTCTCACTTAAAAGTTGATTCGTAATTAATGTTCTTGGAATCTGTATAATCCAATTTTGTATTAATCTGAAATTTTGTAGAATACCCCAACCCCATTAATTAATTTTGGAAAGTGAAAACTTTTGTTATAACATAAATTAAAGAAGCTTTCAAACTACATACATCCATGCATAATAAAACTGGTTTCTGAAATACTGTTTTTGGAAAGTACGCTGCACACAGTGTGCTGTCAGAGTATTTTCAACATGCCTTGTTAAAATATCCAAACATTCAATACTAGCCCAGTTGTTTATTTTATTTATATTTGCTTGTGTTTTAAATTGTTATTTTATATTTTACATTCTTTTTCGTTTTTTAGTTTATTGTTAGCCATACATTTATTTTATTCATTGAGAATAATAAGTAACTCATTATAATGATACGAAGTCATTACAGTCATGGTAATCTATAAATAAATGCTTAAAACATAAACTTCTCTTACACCACGAAAGAAAAATGACTTTTATTTCTTCACATGATATACACGACAGAGAACATAATACAAAGCAAAATTTAGCAAGATTTCAAGTTGTTACAGATGATCCTCTAAATATCCTAATTTGTATCCGGCACATTTCAGTACATTGATAAGCTGTGGCGACAAGAATTGATTAAGTACTATTGAATGCAGTTTAATTACATTGTTTCTCAAGTGGGGGTTGACATCAAAAACATTCAACAGAACTAATCCGAGTATTTTCTCACAAGATTTTACTAAGATTGAAAGCTGTATCGATGTATATGGTTTTGTTGTTGGAAGAACCTTACGAGAAGATATCCAGATCTAGTTGTTGAATGATTTTTATGTCAATCTCCACTTGAGAAACAATATAATTAAGCTGCAGTCATTATTACGTAATCAATTCTTGTCTCCGCCCTTACCAAACTACTCAAATATGCCTGATACAAATTAGGACATTTAGAGGATCATCCCCAAAAATTTGAAGCCCTGATGAATTTTGTTTTATATTATGCTCTTTGTCGTCTACATTATGTGAAGAAATGCGTTCATTTCATATGCACAGTGTAAGAAAACGTTATCTTTTAAGTACTTATATACGGATTAAGATTATTGTAATAATTTTGTATCATAATAATGACTTATTTATTATTTTCATTTAACCAAATACACATAATTGAAACAGTGAACTAAAAACAAAAAAGAATGTAAAATGCAAAATAACAATTTAAAACACAAGTAAATATAAATAAAATAAACAACTGGGCTAATAATCAATGTTTGGATATTTTAACAAGGCATGTTGAAAATACTCTGACAGTACACTGTGTGCAGCGTATTTTCCAAAAATAGTATTTCAGAAACCAGTTTTATTATGCATGTATGTATGTAGCTTGAAAGCTTCTTTAATTTATGTTATAACAAAAGTTTTCACTTTTCAATAGTAATTGATGGGGTTGGGGTATTCTACAAAATTTCAAATTAATACAAAATTCGATTATACAGTTTTCAAGAACGTTAATTACGTATCAACTTTTATATGGGAAACATTTTTATAATCACCGTTTCGAAGATTTTCCCTCTAAAACTAATATGCAAAATTACCTTTCAGGATGTGGTTTGCCCCTTAAAATTGAAATCTGGCACAATACGTATTGCATTATTACGCCCCCTCTACACACCAGCCAAGTTACATCAAGATCGTTTATTTACGCTTGAAAATTTTCCCTTGTTAATGAAGAATGGGAAAGTGTGGCCTGAAATGAAAGTCTGTCTTGTGAGATGGTGGAGAGTGTACGACGAAAATTAATTTATGCAAAGTACAGAATTGCAATTATTTTCCATTAGAGGAGGAGTGATAAGTGGAATAAATTTCACGCTGTAGTCCACTTTTCGTCTACATCTACATCTACATCTATACTCCGCGAGCCACCTTACGGTGTGTGGCGGAGGGTACTTATTGTACCACTATCTGATCCCCCCTTCCCTGTTCCATTCACGAATTGTGCGTGGGAAGAACGACTGCTTGTAAGTCTCCGTATTTGCTCTAATTTCTCGGATCTTTTCGCTGTGATCATTACGCGAGATATATGTGGGCGGTAGTAATATGTTGCCCATCTCTTCCCGGAATGTGCTCTCTCGTAATTTCGATAATAAACCTCTCCGTATTGCGTAACGCCTTTCTTGAAGTGTCCGCCACTGGAGCTTGTTCAGCATCTCCGTAACGCTCTCGCGCTGACTAAATGTCCCCATGACGAATCGCGCTGCTTTTCGCTGGATCATGTCTATCTCTTCTATTAATCCAACCTGGTAAGGGTCCCATACTGATGAGCAATACTCAAGAATCGGACGAACAAGCGTTTTGTAAGCTACTTCTTTCGTCGATGAGTCACATTTTCTTAGAATTCTTCCTATGAATCTCAACCTGGCGCCTGCTTTTCCCAGATCGCTCCGGATAGCAACTCCTAAGTATTTTACGGTCGCTACCGCTTCCAATGATTTACCACCTATGGCATAATCGTACTGGAATGGATTTCTGCCCCTATGTATGCGCATTATATTACATTTATCTACGTTTAGGGAAAGCTGCCAGCTGTCGCACCATGCATTAATCCTCTGCAGGTTCTCCTGGAGTACGTACGAGTCTTTTGATGTTGCTACTTTCTTGTAGACAACCGTGTCATCTGCAAATAGCCTCACGGAGCTACCGATGTTGTCAACTAAGTCATTTATGTATATTGTAAACAATAAAGGTCCTATCACGCTTCCCTGCGGTACTCCCGAAATTACCTCTACATCTGCAGATTTTGAACTGTTAAGAATGACATGTTGTGTTCTTTCTTCTAGGAAATCCTGAATCCAATCACAAACGTGGTCCGATATTCCGTAAGCTCGTATTTTTTTCACTAAACGTAAGTGCGGAACCGTATCAAATGCCTTCCTGAAGTCCAGGAATACGGCATCAATCTGCTCGCCAGTGTCTACGGCACTGTGAATTTCTTGGGCAAATAGGGCGAGGTGAGTTTCACATGATCTCTGCTTGCGGAATCCATGTTGGTTATGATGAAGGAGATTTGTATTATCTAAGAACGTCATAATACGAGAACACAAAACATGTTCCATTATTCTACAACAGATTGACGTAAGCGAAATAGGCCTATAATTATTCGCATCTGATTTATGACCCTTCTTGAAAATGGGAACGACCTGCGCTTTCTTCCAGTCGTTAGGTACTTTACGTTCTTCCAGCGATCTACGATAAATTGCTGATAGAAAGGGGGCAAGTTCTTTAGCATAATCACTGTAGAATCTTAAGGGTATCTCGTCTGGTCCGGATGCTTTTCCGTTACTAAGTGATAGCAGTTGTTTTTCAATTCCGATATCGTTTATTTCAATATTTTCCATTTTGGCGTCCGTGCGACGGCTGAAGTCAGGGACCGTGTTACGATTTTCCGCAGTGAAACAGTTTCGGAACACTGAATTCAGTATTTCTGCCTTTCTTCGGTCGTCTTCTGTTTCGGTGCCATCGTGGTCAACGAGTGACTGAATAGGGGATTTAGATCCGCTTACCGATTTTACATATGACCAAAACTTTTTAGGGTTCTTGTTTAGATTGTTTGCCAATGTTTTATGTTCGAATTCGTTGAATGCTTCTCTCATTGCTCTCTTTACGCTCTTTTTCGCTTCGTTCAGCTTTTCCTTATCAGCTATGATTCGACTACTCTTAAACCTATGATGAAGCTTTCTTTGTTTCCGCAGTACCTTTCGTACATGATTGTTATACCACGGTGGATCTTTCCCCTCGCTTTGGACCTTAGT
Source organism: Schistocerca americana (assembly GCF_021461395.2). Taxonomy (NCBI): domain Eukaryota; kingdom Metazoa; phylum Arthropoda; class Insecta; order Orthoptera; family Acrididae; genus Schistocerca; species Schistocerca americana. The sequence continues at coordinate 445,277,196 of NC_060126.1, forward strand.
CGGTACGAACTTATCTAAGGCGTACTGGACGATGTTTCTGAATTTTTTCCATTTTTGTTCCACATCCTCTTCCTCAGAAATGAACGTTTGATGGTGGTCACTCAGATATTCTGCGATTTGTGCCCTATCACTCTTGTTAAGCAAATATATTTTCCTTCCTTTCTTGGCATTTCTTATTACACTTGTAGTCATTGATGCAACCACTGACTTATGATCACTGATACCCTCTTCTACATTCACGAGAAACATACAAATTACGTCCAATGCAAACAAAATGGTTGTAACTTCCTGGCAGATTGTGTGCCAGTCCGAGACTTGAACTCGGGACCTTTGCCTTTCGCAAAGGTCGAGCACACAGTTTTAATCTGTCAAGAAGTTTCATATCAGTGCACATTCCGCTGTAGAATGGAAATTTCATTCTGAAAGTGGTTGTATTCTTGTTGATACCACCTCCACGAAACGAAAACTGGGCAAAGAGAAACATCACAGTTATGTCAGTGCGACAACAAAGTGGATTATCTCTGAATTAATTTGGTCATGGCAACTTCCGTTTATGGGCTACCAACAAGTTGAGTTGCTTATCATTCATTTCTGTTATCTGTTTGTAATAATTGAATAAAAAGTTATCGGATGTCCGGCCACTTCAAATGCTTGATATTGCACAAGCTTCCAGTCAAGCACTCCTTTGCATTGTCAGACAATATGACTGGCAGTAGACTGATGTTACGCCCATTATATATGTTACAGCGGAAGTGAATGTTTCAGAAAAAGTATACTGTCACTGGTGATAGTGCACCTACACTGGCCCATTTAGTGAAAGTGGATTACTGATTCCAGTTCTGTGAAACAATACACGTTGCTTAGGGATAGTGCACTATCACTAGTTATTTATTTATTTAGCGTATGGCAAGTACAAATCACGTTTATAGAGAAACAAGCTGCTACAATAACTTTATAACTTTGGCACTAAAAAACAAGACATAAAGAATTAAATACAGTTATGTCATGAACAACATATATATAATTACAAATTAGCATTTAGGTTTTTAATATATTGAACTGCACTTCGAGTCGCATCCAGGAAGTCCGTTGTTTGACCTGTGTAGGCTCTCAGAGGGCACTCTGCAATGATGTGTCGGATCGTCTGCTTCTCAGCGCCGCAGTCGCACTTTGGGGATGGTGCTCTTCCCCATTTGTGTAGAGTGTCCGCACATCGACCGTGGCCCGTCCTGATCCTGTTGAGGATGGTCCAGGTTTTACGTGGTAAGCCAAAGCCTGGAGGTCTGTTCTACGGTTTCAGTAAGGTGTTTACCCGTGGTGGTGCTGATTCATCCCATTCCACTTTCCAGCGTTCTTCAAGACAGAAACCATTTTCCTCCAGATCTTTGGCACTTATAAGAGGTGGATGTCCAGAGCGCAATCTGTCAGTGCCATTGTTCAAAGCGTGAATCGGAAGTTGCGGGTTGTCTTGTTTTTTTTTTTTAACTCTCTGAGAAGCGTATGTTCTCTTCGTAAGTGAGGTGGCGGTATGTGGCTCAGTACAGGCAGCCAGTGAATGGCGGTTGATTTTATTGTACCTGAAATAATCCTCATAGTTTGGTTCAGTACTGTGTCCACCATCTTGGTGTGAGCGCTCTTTAGCCAAACAGGGGAACAGTACTCTGCCGCAGAGTAGACAAGTCCCAAAGCAGAGCATCGCAAGGTAGAGGCGGAGGAGCCCCAGCTGGTACCACATAGTTTCTGAATGATATTGTTCCTAGTACGGATTTTTGCAGCAGTGTTGATGAGGTGTTGTTTGTAGCTCAGGGTTCTATCTATCCCAGATATTTTGTATTTTTATTATAAGGCAGAATATTGTTATCAAAATATATCTTAACGCGTCTGTTAGCCAATTTATTATTCAGGTGGAAACACATAGGCTCAGTTTTAGTTGGACTAGGTTGTAGTCTCCATTCACGAAAGTAAGTTCCCAGCAAGGACACGTCGCTTGTCAGGACAGTCTCAGTGTGCTCCATATCTCGATGTTGTGTAGCTATGGCCCAGTCATCTGCATATCCAAACTTTTCAGATTTAGTATTAGGCATATCGGCTATATACATGCTGAAAAGTAGCGGTGCCACTATCACTAGTGAATGTATACCTTCACTGCCAAGAGGTAAGGAAATTGATCCATGGCTGTAATAACGAAACAGCCATACTTCGACAGTTGCATTAATCACCTGTAGTTTGAAAACGTAGTCATATTATGCAAAATTCATTTATTGCAGCAAGGACGTACACCACGGCACTTTGAGCTGCACAACACATTTTTGTTTTTGCAAAAGCATCTCAGAGTCTGACATTTTTGCTGGAATTTGAATCTGAAGAATCCCTGCCCGCTTCCCATCGACTGAGACGTCGCAACTGTTCTCAGGGCAGCAGCTTTCTCTGCTGGAACTTCCTCCTCTGAAATTATTCTTAGAGGGCAAGTGTTGAACTGAGACCTGAAACAAAATGTTGTAATTATAGCCGCAGTGGCATATCTTATCGTCCCTTCCATAATTATTTAAAAACAAACAATTTCTTACCGCGCTTATAGTTGGCTCAACACACCATCTCTCGTCCCGATCCGGCAGAAGTCATCGGCCGTTGACTCGAGGACGACACACAAGATCGACCTAGCATCTCCTTTTTCTTTATCGAAGTCGGGAACTGGAACTCTCTCACAGTACTGCCCTTCTCCACTGTTGGAAAGCACCAATCTGAACACTGCCGGCATTCATTGCGCTGGTTCTTCTAAGCACTTGTACGCTTCATTTCTGTGTTTTTAAATTGCATGGGTTAACTCGTCTACATCAGTCAGGCAGTAGTCATTATTGTCAGGAATACTTTCTTTCTCTCTGTTCTGAACCTCTGTTCCTGTTGGTATATTATCCTCTTGCAACGATATTTGCCGACCGGAGTCGCCGTGCGGTTCTAGGCGCTACAGTCTGGAACCGAGCTACCGTTACGGTCGCTGGTTCGAATCCTGTCTCGGGCATGGATGTGTGTGCTGTCCTTAGGTTAGTTAGCTTTAATTAGTTCAAAGTTCTAGGCGACTGATGACCTCACAAGTTATGTCACATAGTGCTCAGAGCCATTTGAACCATTTGAACCATTTGCAACGATATTTACTGTGATCATTATCCTGCAACATGTCAGTCCCTGTCTCATTGCTAACACTCACTTGATTAATTTTTTTTTTCAAGGCCATCCTCTGAGTGACCATTCATCAATGTTTCAGGATTGTTGAAGACAACCCATGTTTAAGAGGGCAACCATCGCTTCGTACAGAGATATTTAATTCCAAAATGTACAGCGTTATTCTTCATTTGTTGTTGTGGTCTTCAGTCCGGGGACTGGTTTGATGCAGCTCTCCATGCTACTCTATCCTGTGCAAGCTTCTTCATCTCCCAGTACCTACTGCAACCTACATCTTTCTGAATCTGTTTAGTGTATTCATCTCTTGGTCTCCCTCTACGATTTTTATCCTCCGCGCTGACCTCCAATACTAAATTGGTGATTCCTTGATGCCTCAGAACATGTCCTACCAACCGATCCCTTCTTCTAGTCAAGTTGTGCCACTAACTTCTCTTTTCCCCTATCCTATTCAATACCTCCTCATTAGTTATATGATCTACCCATCTAATCTTCAGCATTCTTCTGTAGCACCACATTTCGAAAGCTTCTATTCTCTTCTTCACCAAACTAGTTATCGTCCATGTTTCACTTCCATACATAGCTGTGCTCCATACAAATACTTTCAGAAACGACTTACAGACATTTAAATCTATACTCGATGTTAACAAATTTCTCTTCTTCAGAAACGCTTTCCTTGCCATTGCCAGTCTACATTTGATATCCTCTCTACTTCGGCCATCATCAGTTATTTTGCTCCCCAAATAGCAAAACTCCTTTACTACTTTAAGTGTCTCATTTCCTAATATAATTCCCTCGGCATCACCCGACTTAATTCGACTAGATTCCATTATCCTCCGTTCAACTGCTCTTCTAAGTCCTTTGCTGTCTCTGACAGAATTACAATGTCATCGGCGAACCTCAAAGTTTTTATTTCTTTTAGATGGTTTTCAATACCTATTCCGAATTCTTCTATTGTTTCCTTTACTGCTTGCTCAATATACAGATTGAATAACATCGGGGATAGGCTACAACCCTGTCTCACTCCCTTCCCAACCACTGCTTCCCTTTCATGCCCCTCGACCCTTATAACTGCCATCTGCTTTCTGTAAAAATTGTAAACAGCCTTTCGCTCCCTGTATCTAACCCCTGCGACCTTCAGAATTTGAAAGAGAGTATTCCAGTCAACATTGTCAAAAGCTTTCTCTAAGTCTACAAATGCTAGAAACGTAGGTTTGCCTTTCCTTAATCTAGCTTCTAAGATAAGTCGTAGGGTCAGTATTGCCTCACGTGTTCCAATATTTCTACGGAATCCAAACTGATCTTCCCCAAGGTTGGCTTCTGCCAGTTTTTCCATCCGTCTGTAAAGAATTCGCGTTAGTATTTTGCGTCCGTGACTTATTAAACTGATTGTTCGGTAATTTTCACATCCGTCAACACCTGCTTTCTTTGGGATTGGAATTATTATATTCTTCTTGAAGTCTGAGGGTATTTCGCCTGTCTCATACATCTTGCTCACCAGATGGTAGAGTTTTGTCATGAATGGCTCTCCAAAGTCCGTCAGTAGTTCTAATGGAATGCTGTCTACTCCCGGGGCCTTGTTTCGACTCAGGTCTTTCAGTGCTCTGTCAAACTCTTCACGCAGTATCGTATCTCCCATTTCATCTTCATATACATCCTCTTCCATTTCCATAGTATTGTCATCAAGTACATCGCCCTTGTATAGACCCTCTATATACTCCTTCCAGCTTTCTGCTTTCCTTTCTTTGCTTAGAACAGGGTTTCCATCTGAGCTCTTGATATTCATACAAGCGGCTCTCTTTTCTCCAAAGGTCTCTTTAATTTTCCTGCAGGCAGTATCTATCTTACCCCTAGTGAGATAAGCCTCTACATCCTTACATTTGTCCTCTAGCCATCCCTGTTTAGCCATTTTGCACTTCCTGTCGATCTCACTTTTGAGACGTTTGTATGCCTTCTTGCCTGCTTCATTTACTGCATTTTTGTATTTTCTCCTTTCATTAATTGAATTCAATATTCTTCTGTTACCCAAGGATTTCTGCTAGCCCTCGTCTTTTTATCTACTAGATCCTCTGCTGCCTTCACTACTTCATCTCTCAAAGCTACCCATTCTTCTTCTACTGTATTTCTTTCCCTCATTCCTGTCAATTGTTCTCTTATGCTTTCCCTGAAACTCTGTATAGCCTCTGGTTCTTTCAGTTTATGTAGGTACCACCTCCTTAAATTCCCACCTTTTTGCAGTTTCTTCATTTTTAATCTACAGTTCCTAACCAATAGATTGTGGTCAGAGTCCACATCTGCCCCTGGAAATGTCTTACAATTTAAAACCTGGTTCCTAAATCTCTGTCTTACCATTATATAATCTATCTGAAACCTGTCAGTATCTCCAGGCTTCTTCCATGTATACAACCTTCTTTTATTCTTCATTAGCTGCACAAATCTTAATGCACGGCTCCAGTCGGCGGTGGTGTGCTTCTGCATCCATGTAGTTAACATATTTTCTGTGTCTTGATTTGATCGCTTTACGCTGCCTTCGCTCTATGTCTAGGTTTACCGTGGACAATCTTAAAATTGGCCCATAGTTCAGTTAAGCTGCTCATTATTTTGTTAATGAACTCTCTACCATTCTTAGACTGCAATACTGAGGGAGCACCTAACATTGTGAAAACATCAATAGTGTATTCACATTCCTCGCCACCCGTTCTGGACTTGAGTGACCTGAGAACAATGAATTAGTGAGGTGGTCCTGATAAAAGACTACGAATTTGAAATCTCCATCTGGTTGCGATTGGAAGTCGATGAGATCAACTTGACATCTGGAATTTAGCTCCTTGAACACCATTGGCTTCACTACTATTCCTTTTTTTCTGACCTTTTTGCTTTTCTAAACAAGGTTAACACAAACTAAGATAAATTTGGACATCTCTGTATGTTACATTACAAAACTTTGACCACCGTGGCCAGTCACTACATGAGCATCTTGCAGAATATCATACAGTTCTACGTCATAAACATAGTATTTAATCTTACCTTCTTCAGTTACAGCTGATATTAATATGGTTACTCCATTCACTTCCAGCACTTCATATCTCTTCAAAAACTTGTAGTCGTTGCCTTCCCTCTTTCGTCCAGATTTTAGTGATTTAGCCTTGCTGATAAGTGACTTGTACTTTTATCGGTCCATGAAGACAGAATTGTGACTGAGATTTCCCCGTTCCACTATAAGATGTTCGTAGAACTTCACTGACTCAACCATAATTGCACGGATGTGAACCGTAACTGCAGTACTGTCAACCACAGCTGCACTCCTGTAAACCGTAACTGCACTACTGTCAGCCATAACTGCACTGGCTGTATAACACAGCAATAAAGAGCTGACGAGAATTAGATTTATGTTGATGCTCGGTAGCATTGTTGGACGCACCGTTAATAACCCGGGAACAGCGATGGTACACCTTCACTAGAGGATAATTTGCCACTGTACTCTTTTCCTAGTCGAGTACAGTGATGGTTCATCTTCACTAGTGGATGATTTTTTTTTTCAGTTTATGGTAAGCTCTCACTAATCACTTTAGTGATGGTGTACATCCACTAGGGAAGGTTTACATTCCCTAATCTTCCACTTCCACTATAACATATACAGTGTCTGCCGATTGTGGCGTCATTGCTGCTCGCGGCATTGCAATATATCGGCGTTCGATGCGCTTGTTTTCATCAGCGCTATCACCGGGTCCCACGCTTGTTGAGCTGTAGGCCAACGTCGCTATTTAGGGCGTTATCTGTGATTTTTATTTCAGACGCTTCGTTAACTAGAAGCTGTCAGTGCGAGCCACGACGGATGTTCGCCAAATTTTGGCCGGTTTCCGCTTTCTATAGCATACCCAGCGAAAGCAGATTTCTCGGGATAGCGTAGGCGATAAAATCTCTCATGCTCTTTCCATCTTTGTTCGACAGTGCGCTCTGTTTGTCCGACGCAAGAATGTCCACACTCGCAAGTTGTCCTGTAGACACCATGTGCTGTGTCCTGCTGTGCCTTCAACAGTTCTCAGTAATTACGGATTTCTGTCGGAAGCCTGAAGATCGATTTGATATTGTGTCTTTTCAGAGGTCAGCTTATCTTTCCCGACCCGGAGCCACAGAACAGAAAGAAAGCAAGTTTTTTTCCTTGCTCCTCGTCGGTGTTATTATTGTGATTCTTGCTTGAAATCACTTCATTTGCTTGATGAGCGTTATAGCCGTTCTTCCTGAATACCTTACGTAGGTGGCACAGGTCACGGGGAAGGTAATCAGCGTCTGATATCATTCTTGCACGATGCAAACGAAATGGATGCCTTGGCCTCACCCTCACCGACCTGCACCTGCACCCCATCAGAACCCCTGCACAGAAGCGCAACTGCATCGCAAACATTGGTGCGTAGTGCACGAATATCAGCCGCTGATAACCTGCACCACGATCTGAGCCACTTACGCACGGTCTTCAGGAACAGCGGCTAAAACATAATCAAATAAATGAAGCGATTTCAAGCAAGAATTACAAAAAGACTACCGACGAGGAGCAAGAAAAGAAATTTGCTTTCTTGCCGCTCGGTGGCTCCATGTTGGAAAAGATAAGAACAGTCGATCTTCAGGCCTTCGACAAAAATCCGCCAGTTACTGAGAACAGTTAAAGATAAAGCAGAACACTTGGGATCTACAAGATATCTTGCGTCAGACAAACAGTGCGCACTGTGGAACAACACAGCAAGGAGCATGAGAGGTTTTGTCGCCTACGCCACACCGAGAAATCTGCTTTAGTTGAGCATGCTTTAGAAAAGGACACCGACTAAAATTTGTCATCATTTCATCATCATCGTCATCATTGGTGACAGTGGTAAGATTGGATGCGTAAAATTTGGAGTGTCAAATGAAACACCACTAGACCACGAGCTACGGACAGTGCCGTCGGGAAACACGAACATCCGCCGTTAACGAAGCCACTGAAATAAAAATCACCGAAAACACCGTAAACAGAGACGATGGCCAGCAGTCAGCACGGCGTGGGATCCAGCGATCGCGTGGTTGAAGAAGCCACATCGAACGCTGAGTCAACGTATGCCTACACACTAATCAGCCAGAACATTATGATCCTTATATGGCCTGCATAACTTTGGCACGGATAACTATGGCGACGCGTCGCGGCATGGAAGCAATGAGGCCTTGGTAGGTCGCTGGAGGAAGTTGGCACAAAATCGTCATACACAAGTAACTTAATTCCAATAAATTCCGCGGAGGGGGCCGATGAGCTCTGACACCACGTTCAGTCTCATTCCAGATGTGTTCGATAGGGTTCAGATCTGGCGAGCTGCGAGGCCAGCACACCAACTGGAACTCGCTACTGTGTTCCTCGAACCACTCCAACACACTCCTGGTCTCGTGACATGGCGCACTATCTTGTTGAAAAATGCCACTGCCGTCGTTGATGAGGTTCAGTTTGCGGGGCACTCAATTGCGCGGTCATCTGCGCCCGTACAAAGTGCCCATTTTGACACTCCAAATTTTACGCATCCAATCAGACCACTGTCACCAATGATGACGATGATGATGAAATGATGAGGGCAACACAAACACCCAGTCCCTGGGCAGATAAAATCCCTAACCCGGTCGGGAATCGAATCTGGGTCCCCGTGATCCAGAGGTGGCAATACTGACCACTAGACCACGAGCAACGGGCAGTGCCGTTGGAAAACACGATCATCGTTAAGGAGTGTACGTGGTGTGCAATCAGGTACGAAATTCCTTGGCCGTCACAGTGCCCTGCACGAACTCAACTGCACCCATGGATGCCCACGTAAATGTTCCTCCACCCCGCAGCAGAGGTGTCAAGGAGCTTGAAAGGTATGTGCTAAGGTCTGATCAGGGTAGCTACAGAAAATAGTCGGTAGATGCCAACCGCAAAGTGATACGAGTATAATATCTTCGAGTAGGAGGATCTTTGATGGTTAAGAGAGCTGGGCGCGTGGAGTAAAAAACCGAAGAGTCGGAGGTAGGTGCCCAGAGAAAGCAGACATGTGCAGATAGCTTTAAGGTAGGTCGCGCTCGCTGCCCCTGACCAAACTTTAGCACGTAAATGAGAGAAGATATATATATATATAATGATTTCAAATTGGTTTTGTTAGATAATGTTCAGAGTTAGAATTTGTATGTCCAAGGTTTGACACAGTAAGCGTTTGGTAAAATTTTTTGTAAGAGTGATTCGTGCTACAAAAATGTTGGAAATGGTAGGTTTTGTGTATGACTTAAAATTTTAACAATATACACTCCTGGAAATGGAAAAAAGAACACATTGACACCGGTGTGTCAGACCCACCATACTTGCTCCGGACACTGCGAGAGGACTGTACAAGCAATGATCACACGCACGGCACAGCGGACACACCAGGAACCGCGGTGTTGGCCGTCGAATGGCGCTAGCTGCGCAGCATTTGTGCACCGCCGCCGTCGGTGTCAGCCAGTTTGCCGTGGCATACGGAGCTCCATCGCAGTCTTTAACACTGGTAGCATGCCGCGACAGCGTCCACGTGAACCGTATGTGCAGTTGACGGACTTTGAGCGAGGGCGTATAGTGGGCATGCGGGAGGCCGGGTGGACGTACCGCCGAATTGCTCAACACGTGGGGCGTGAGGTCTCCACAGTACATCGATGTTGTCGCCAGTGGTCGGCGGAAGGTGCACGTGCCCGTCGACCTGGGACCGGACCGCAGCGACGCACGGATGCACGCCAAGACCGTAGGATCCTACGCAGTGCCGTAGGGGACCGCACCGCCACTTCCCAGCAAATTAGGTACACTGTTGCTCCTGGGGTATCGGCGAGGACCATTCGCAACCGTCTCCATGAAGCTGGGCTACGGTCCCGCACACCGTTAGGCCGTCTTCCGCTCACGCCCCAACATCGTGCAGCCCGCCTCCAGTGGTGTCGCGACAGGCGTGAATGGAGGGACGAATGGAGACGTGTCGTATTCAGCGATGAGGGTCGCTTCTGCCTTGGTGCCAATGATGGTCGTATGCGTGTTTGGCGCCGTGCAGGTGAGCGCCACAATCAGGACTGCATACGACTGAGGCACACAGGGCCAACACCCGGCATCATGGTGTGGGGAGCGATCTCCTACACTGGCCGTACACCACTGGTGATTGTCGAGGGGACACTGAATAGTGCACGGTACATCCAAACCGTCATCGAACCCATCGTTCTACCATTCCTAGACCGGCAAGGGAACTTGCTGTTCCAACAGGACAATGCACGTCCGCATGTATCCCGTGCCACCCAACGTGCTCTAGAAGGTGTAAGTCAACTACCCTGGCCAGCAAGATCTCCGGATCTGTCCCCCATTGAGCATGTTTGGGACTGGATGAAGCGTCGTCTCACGCGGTCTGCACGTCCAGCACGAACGCTGGTCCAACTGAGGCGCCAGGTGGAAATGGCATGGCAAGCCGTTCCACAGGACTACATCCAGCATCTCTACGATCGTCTCCATGGGAGAATAGCAGCCTGCATTGCTGCGAAAGGTGGATATACACTGTACTAGTGCCGACATTGTGCATGCTCTGTTGCCTGTGTCTATGTGCCTGTGGTTCTGTCAGTGTGATCATGTGATGTATCTGACCCCAGGAATGTGTCAACAAAGTTTCCCCTTCCTGGGACAATGAATTCACGGTGTTCTTATTTCAATTTCCAGGAGTGTATATATTGAGATCAACATTGTGTTTAAATCTAACAGCCTGAATCATAATCCACATCCTTTGCTTGTACTGAATGTGAAAATGAGTAGTAAAGTAAAGTTACCCACCAATGAAAGAACCAAGTAAACATCAGGGCCAAAAGTTAATTTTCCAGTACCATCTTAATGCCATTGCACAAACGGCATTATTCTCTTAAACTTGACTGCTGAGTCAAATACATGTTGCATTTCTGGCAAAATGGAGGAGTGCAAGAAACAAGTTCACAGAAGCAGTCAGATGCAGGTTTGCTGAATAATTAGTTTGGAACAATCTTATCAATGATACAAATAAAAAAGGAAAAAATTTTGGTTAGATACTTTCACTTGGCGACATCCTCTGTAGTGACATTCTTGGATATATTTTCTGTAACTGTGGACATTGTTTTCGAGCATTCTTTTCAACACCAATGTTTCAGCTGTGCGCTGCATAGCTAGTTGCGTAATATTGCGTTTGCTGCTGCACCGCTGTTTCAGCTGTGTACTGCATCACTAGTTGTGTAATATTGAGTTTGATGCTACACTTGTTAATATATATTTATTTTTTAGCTCTGCTTCTGTTTACACTGATTTTATGTGTCTATTCTAAATATTTTACTTTTTGTCTACAAAATATCGTCTTGTGAATTACGACCATTTTGAGATTTTTCCGCCATACTGTCTCCCTCAAGATCTCCAAAACAAATCGACAGGATGATAATGTAAAATTACGCAGTTCCTCAAACTCGCGTAAGCAACAACAACAACCGGACAATGCCCTCGTTTAGTCAGCTAACCCTCCGGCTTCACAAAGTGATCAGGAATTTGACAACAATGTTGTGGCAAGTAATGGCGCCTCAGAGCTACAAAATTCCGCATCGGTTCTTCTTCTACCTTCGGGTTCTCAGAACGCAGCAAGCCAATTAGAAACAGTTTCCTATGACTCGTTCATGTTAATTCAACCTTCACAAAGCCATGTTGTTGATTCTGACAACCAATTTCTCTTCCAATATTCTTCCACAGACAGAGAAATTGTTTCATCTGAGAATTCTCAAATAGTTTTTAGCAACCCTCCGCAGCAATATGAGTTGCGACACCCAAATCCTAGCTGAAGATAAATTAGATTGTTTTCTTCGATTAATGAGCGAACGTGACGCAAAGCGTGATGAACAATTTGCGCAATACCGTGCAGACAATGCTAAACGTGATGAACAATTTGCTCAATACCGTGCAGACAATGCTAAACGTGATGAACAGAACGCAAAACGTGACGAATACCTCACCGGTAACATTCAGAAATTAACCCAAACTATCGACACATTTAAAGAAGTAACTGACAATAAATTACAGGATATCATTGAAACGCATAAGTGCGACGTTACTGACCTTAGGGACTGAATCAATGCAGTACTTCCAACAGAATCTATTGAAAATTTGCAACAAACTTCCGCTGCTCATTCCGAGCATACACAGGCCTTAGAATCATGTACCGAATCCCTGACATCAGACGTCACTCAACTTAAAACAAGGGCCAGTGAACAGGGTGAGCAATTTCAATCACAATTAGAAAACATAACGGAAAGAATAGCCGTTTTGGAAACTAATGGTAAACAAATTGCTATTAATGAACAACAAAAATGAGAATTCAACTCAATTCATAGTAAACTTTCCGATATTCAGCAACAATTACAGGACGACAGTGCGCCTCGTAATTTTGTCCGAGAACAGCAGGAAAATCCGTTTTCATACCAGCAACAACGGCCTCCATTCTTATCTTCACAGGCTCCATTTGCACGAGATTACCCTGTACAAAGTAGTACCTTCCCACACAATTTTCCTTTGGCCCATGATGCTCCTTCTTTTCCACGTCAAGACTATGTAGATTACAAACACTTCCTGTCAATCAAGAAATTTAAGACGTTCCGGAATAACCCGAACGATTTACATCCTCTTGATTGGATTCAGCAATTTGCATTCGCTTTTCCTCCAAATCGGCCAGTGGCACATCAATTAAAACTTGTCTGCAGTTTCTTGGAGGGCGAACCTGCAACGCGAATGAGATACATTGCACGGCAATGTTTGTCTTTCCAGTCATTCCAACAACAATTTCTTGATGCTTACTGGAATCCCACTTCACAGCGTGCTGTGAAAGATCAGTTGCTAAATATGTCACCCTTTTATAATTCACAATTTGGCACTTTTACACAATATTTTGGCCACATGATTCAACAGAATCAACATTTAACTGAACCTTACAGTCCTTCCGGTCTCATTCAGCTTTGTATTTCAAAATTACCTAGATCGTTGAGAGTTCCATTGCTGACAGTAAATCGCACCGAAAACTTGAACACTTTCCGTGATGTTTTACAGCTTCTTGAACTGGATGAAACACACAATCCACGATCTAGTCAACACTCTTTCCCGAAATCACAAAAGAATAGAGACAACCGTCTCTGTAATAACGGCAGGCGGTTTCCGATTAATAGACCACAATATGGAAATGCAGGACGCTTTCTTCCACAACCCCAGCATCACCAGAATGTTGTGAATGCCTACCCATCCAGGAATCAAAATTATCATCCCCTTCCATCAATGTCGTTCCGCAATGGTCGATATGGCAATACCCCACAAAATAATCGGCGGTACCGTAACAACCAGAGAAACTGGGAGAATCAGCGGCGTAATTTCAACACTTCTTTTATACAAAGAAACCAAATGTAGCACCAGAACAGCCATCAACCATACGGAACCAGAGATTACTACCAATGACAGCAAACCTTAGATCGCCCACCCACTCACCAGTACAGTCAACAGAATTTTTCAAATCGTAATGATAATTATCCAAGTCATAACCAGAGACAAACCAATTACGGCCAACGCTATTATGGCAATGGCAGACGAGTACCATTTCATCAACCTGATTCCCGGTTCCACCCCAGACATGATTTCAATAATTCATCAGGTTGAACAGTACAGTTAGTAGAAGTTCGTCCACCAAATCCACGAAACAATGGAGATCATCAGCGTGAGACAGAATACCAACAATAGCAATTAACTGCTCTGCCTACCGCGAGCTCGCTGCAGTGCGAGTGGTGCCATGATTCTTCTGAAAATTTTACATCACACGTTATCCGTTGTGACGATATACGAGAGGACCTTCTGCTGGAAAAAATCGAACTACAACCAACTGTTCATCATCCCCACATTAATATTTCGATAGGCACACACCAATTCTCTGCAGTGCTTGATTCGGGTTCTCCCATTTCTGTTATTAGTGAAGCAGCTTTTCAAAACTGCGCCACTGTTTCTACCATTCCAACACTTCCGCTTTCTCATACTGAGGTCAGTGGTGCTGTTCCTGGCAAGAGTATAGATATTAAACAGCAATGTTATCTGCAATTTCAAGTCGATAAACATTTTTATATGCTACATTCTTAATAGACGTACAAAAAAATCATGTGGTCTACATCATATCACAAACTGCAAACATTTCATTGAATAGACAGTACCGTTTTCGTTGGTAATATTTAGCGTTCACTACTTCGGCTTATTACAGTAAATCCTAGCTACATATGTCCAGCTATTTTATTTATATTATTTCTCCCTGTCCCAGCTATGGTTTGCGGACGTGTAGCGCCTCTGCGGCGGTAGCGCGGAACCCTCCTAAGATCCTGGGAGGCACAAATTCCTGTCACAGCTGGCGGTAGGACACAATGAATACAACACGCACCGTTGGCGGGACAGACCCTTTTCACGTCGTTAGGCTTAGGTTGCGCGCTCTTCTTTTCCAGCGTGAAAACTTTGAGAATATTTCCCCACGTAAAAGTTCCAAATAACGCCACTTGTGTTCTGTTCTGGCATTAGATAAAGACATGAGTTCAGAGACATCATTTTCTGGAGACAGCTTAGTAATGTGACCTGCTTTCTTTCCAGAGCGCTACAGGTTTCTTACTTATTGTAATAACCTCGGATTATTTCAGTACATTGCTGATGAACTACATTATTGTTTTCTGCGAAACTCTTTTCATACTGGCGTTTGAAGTTGACATAACAGTTGAGAATTTCTGTCATCAAATTGATGTTGATACTTTCTACATGATATCTTTGCTTCTATTTTTTGTTGGATGATTACCTCTGTACTTTGCGATGACTACACTGAACTATGTTTATATGACATAATGACACTAACTGTAACAAGATTTTGTAGTAACGAAGGCCACTTTGTGTGTTGATGTTAAGCTAGTGGTACCAATATTCCTGAAGTTTACTTAGGGTTTTCGTGCTAAAGGATGTAATATGAGCATTGACAATGTGTATAAGAAGATGAGAATAATGATTTTGATGCTTTTAAGATATTTGAAGAAAGGGTGTGTTCATACGAGTTTTTAAGAGGATATTTGAAACTTATGAGCAGTGTGAGATATTGTTAGATTTAAGTTCCTTTTTTGGGACTTTGGAATCTTGGATACTACAAGTAATGAATAACAAATACTGTGTGCTGAAGTTACGACCATAGCAACATGAAGTGTGAGCGATGTTGTTCTACATTTTCCAAAAAATGTTGATGGTGATTTTCTGACGAATTTCATAATTAACTTTAATACTATTTAAGAATTAATTTTCTCTGCAGCTTTTAAGAAGAAGTATCAGCTATTTAACAATGTACCAAGTAACTTTCGTTTCTGACCCTTTCCTTTTTATAATAAGCAAATACTTTTCTCAGGAAATTTAACATTTTGTCTCCAATTATATACTGTTTATTAATTTTCAACTATGTTTCAGGTGCCATTAATGAAATAATATGATGACTTGGGATTACTAAAGTCCAGTTGGGATTGTTTTCGGACTCATTGTTGAGGATCCACTCAGGACTTACTTCATGACATACTAAAGCATTCTTTAATCATTTTTTTTCTTATACCCACACCAGCACAAGTATCATAATCCTTACCTTTTATGATGTCTCTGTGCTACCTTCTATGTTTCCTTTTTCTCTTTTCACGTGTTTTTCAAGTAAAGATATAATCATCTTTTACTACTTCATTGTTTATCATTTGTGCTATGCTTTACTTTACGTGTCTCCACACTTTTATTTTCTGGTAGTGTTACCTATTTCAGGATTGAGATAATGTTATAGTCTATGCTTTCAGTTAAATGTTTTGTTTTTTGTAAACATGCTATTTTGCTGTATTATCTGAAGTTGACATATTACTTTTTATTACAGTTACTTCGGGACTTTCTCTGAGTCCTTATTATTTTTTGTTTATGCTACACTGATTATGGGTCTTTTAAACAATGTTTTTGCCTTTGTGCTTTGTGACGCTGTTTATGTCGCCACTTATTATATGTATATTGTTCTATTTATGCACACTTTTGATTTGTCACACTATTATTTTCCGAGACATGGCAGTACCTCTCCTTGGCTGAGCTCAGCGTTTTGTCCATTCCTAATGCCTGTTCCGTAAGTGTGATAGTATTTTCATTCTACATTAATATAACATTATTGTGTTTTGTTTCCATGACAATTACGTTTTTGGTGTACCATAACTACCATTATTTTCACCTACAGTAATTAGTATCCTCTTTATTGTCTTGGTCTATCATTTATTTAAGTAAATTTGTTTATTCTTTTTCTCATAAATAATTTCCATTATTGACATTTTTTCAACACTTGATAACAGATTATCCTTGTGGTCTACACAAAAAAGTAATGGTGTAGAGGGTTGGTTATTCTTTAACTGACACACCACGTGGCGTTGGTGCCCCATATCCTTGAGCTCTGTAGAACTCATTCTTCCTTTCTGAGTTCTCAGTCTCCTATTCTTTCTGTTCTAAATATTTTTCTTATTTCTAAGATTCCTGTGTGTCTGTCCTCTCATAGGCAAACAACTTTTTTAAATTACTATACTGAAAAGAAATAAGATTTATACTGTGAAGTTAAAATACTTATTCAGATTTTATCAAAACTCTTATTTAAGAAGGTTGTATAAAATTTGTTACGGCATTACCTGTCAATACTTAATGTAAAGTTAACACTAAAATGACTACTGCGATTGTGCAGGTTATTGTAATCATTAATATTATAAATAAATAAAGATATATATATATATATATATATATATATATATATATATATATATGACTATGAATCACTTCTAAATAGAGTCTTCATGACAATTTCAATACAGTGTTTTTACTGAGTATGTGAAGTTCTAAGATAACTACTGCAATTGTGCAGGTTATTGTAATCATTAACACCACATATATGACTATGAATCACTTGTAAGTAGAGTCTTAATGGCGATTTCGATACAGTATTGTTACTGGCCATATGAGGTTCTATTAACCTTAAATACATACAAACATATTTTGTAACAAATATCCACTGCATAGTGTTATTATTATGGTATACTACCTTTAGTAGGAATTTTTTGTACATAGTTTCTAGAAAACTAATTACTGTTATTGCTACAGAGTATGTGACATTATTGTTACCTTCAAGATATATACAAATTTTGCAACAAATGTCACTGCATGCAGTTATTGTCTATTACTTTTCATATTAATTTCTTGCACAATGATAATATCAATGTAACTAAGATTAAATTTCTGTCACTATGACAAACGATTTTGTCAATGTTTTGAACTTAGCGTCAGACTAAGCTGTCACCTGACAGAACATATGTTCTGCATCTGCAAGAATCTCATGATTGTGTTTAAGAGTCAGAGTGGACTACCACCTGACATAATGAGTAGCCTGAGTCTACATAAATACAAGTGAAACTCAGGCTGAACTGTCACCTGACATAATTACTGGTCTGAGTCTATGAGAATATAATCAAAGTCAGTGCGAGCTACCTTTTCACATAAAATGTGTCCTACAACAAATTGAATATCATGACTTTAAGGGTACGTCATTGTGAGCTGCCACCTGACATAACATGTGTCCTATGACTGATAGTATATCATAATTGTAACTGAATATCAGTGTGTGTTGTCACCTGACTTGACATATATTTTACAATCGATACCACCATGTCTCAGTGTCTCCCATCACCTGATGCCCATTCTTCTTCAGTCTTATTGTACTACTGATCACTATTAAAGTCAGTGTGTCCTATCACCTGATGTGACAGGTATTGTACAATGGACATTATTTGTGCTCAGAGTGTTTCATCACCTGAGACCCATGTTTGTGACACACTATAAATTTTCATTGTGGTAACTGAAAAAGGGTGAGTTATCCCCTGACTTAACAGATATTCTACGGTTACAATAAGGTGGCTCAGTGTGTCCCATCACCTGATGCCCATTCGTCTTCAGTCTTATTGTACTACTGATCACTATTAAAGTCAGTGTGTCCTATCACCTGACACGACATTGATCACTATTAAAGTCAGTGTGTCCTATCACCTGATACGACATCTATTGTACAATTGACATTATTTGTGGCTCAGTGTGTTTCTTTATCTGAGGTCCCACATTTTACTGCAGTTTACAATTAGACTCAATGTAAACTGTCACCTAATGTGACACGTCTTCTTCATTTACTATTGTCAATGAAACTTGCCATGTACTCTAGGTCTACTACAAGGTAATGATTGTAACTGAAAGTCAGTATCTGCTGTCACCTGATGTGACACATATTTTATATTTAATGCTGCTATTTCTTAAAGTATCTTATAACATTTCACTGGCATTAAGAGTTCTCTATGAGACATTTATGCACATTTGCTGTTAACTTCTAATGGATATTTAACTATTTTATTTATTTTACCTCACGTTCTACATTTCTGTTTGATACAGTTGATGTTATTTGAGGTATTTTACCCCACATTACTATGCTTCTCTATAGAGTCTTTACGTCTTTTATACTATTTTGTAACTTTTAATACTATTTGATACACTTCTCTTTAGAAGTTTAAGTATATTCTGCATTTTACCCCACATTCTACATTTTTGTATTATAAGTTTTGATGTTATTTGAGACAATTCAAAAAATAAATACCTTGTCGATTATACCTCACATTGTTTTCCCCTGTTTTATAAATTTTGATTGTATTTGAGACACTTCTCGTAATAATGTAATGTCTGATGTCTTTGCCCTAAATTTATGTGTTTCTGTTTTTTACATTTTGATGATCTTTGATTCACTGCAATTTGACAATCCAATGATATTATGCATTTTACTTCACATTCTATGTTTCTACTGGTGAATTTTATTGCTGTGTAATACTCTTTTAATTGGAATACTATGTATGTTTTGTATCGTATCTTACATTGTATTTTTTTTACGAATTTCTAAATTCTGGTCTAGTGGACCAGGGAGTTATGAAAGGTCTCTGCTAATGTCTGATCAGGGTAGCTACAGAAAATAGTCAGTAGTTGCCAACTGCAAAGTGATACGAGTATAATATCTTTGAGTAGGAGGATCTTTGATGTTTATGAGAGCTGGGTGTGTGCAGTAAAAAACCAAAGAGTCGCAGGTAGGTGCTCGGAGAAAGCAGACGTGTGCAGACAGCTTTAAGGCAGCAGTCGCAGCTAGGTGCCCAGAGGAAGCAGACGTGTGGTGACAGCTTTAAGGTAGGTCGCGCTTGCTGCCCCTGACCAAACTTTTGCACGTAGATGAGAGAAGATATATATATAATGATTTCAAATTGGTTTTGTTAGATAATGTTCAGAGTTAGGATTTGTATGTCCAAAGTTTGACACAGTAAGCGATTGGTAAAATTTTTTATAAGGGTGATTCGTGCTACAAAAATGTTGGAAATGGTAGGTTTTGTGTATGACTTAAAATTTTAACAGTGAATCATAATCCAGATCCTTTGCTTGTATTGAATATGAAAATGAGTATTAAAGTAAAGTTACCCACCAGTGAAAGAACCAAGTAAACATCAGGGCCAAAAGTTAATTTTCCAGTACCATCTTAATGCCATTGCACAAACGGCATTATTATCTTAAACTTGATTGCTGAGTCAAATACATGTTGCATTTCTGGCAAAATGGAGGAGTGCAAGAAACAAGTTCACAGATGCAGTCAGATGCAGGTTTGCTGAATAATTAGTTTGGAACAATCTTATCAATGATACTCACAAATAAAAAAGGAAACAATTTTAGTTAGATACTTTCAAGCTGTTTCCCTGGAAGACGACGGATTCATGCACTCTCACCGGTATGATGTAGAAAGGTATCGGCATTCATCAGATCATGCAAAGCTCTGCCACGGCGCCAACATCCAGTGCCAATGGTCACGTACTCATTTCAATTGTAGTTGCCAGTGTTGTGGCATTAACATTGGCACATGCATTGGTTGTCGGATGCAGAGACCATTCATTGGGATTATTCAGTGTACTGTGTGTTCAGACACTCTTGTACTCTGCCTACAAGTAAAATCTGTGTTTATTTCCACAATATTTCGCCACCTGTCATGTTTTACTATTCTGTCCAGTCTACGACATCTGACATCTGTAATAAGGAGTGGCCGCTCAGTTCCATGTCGTCTGGGTTTGGTTTCAGCTTTGTTTTGCCATGTGTTGAAGACACTCACCACAGCACTCCTCGAACACCCGACAAATCATGCAGTTTCCGAAATGCTTGTGCCGAGCCTCCGGGCCATTAAATTCTGCCCTCAATCAAACTCAGATAGATCGTGCGCCTTTCCCATTCTACACACTGGCAGCACACTCATTGATACTAATGCACTGTGTGTGTGGTTAGCAGTCATTCCTCTTCAGATGATGCTGCTCTCGCTTGGAAGGGTTTATATCGATAGTAGACCAGTGGTCATAATGTTCTGGCTAATCACTGTACATGATGATGCCGTAAGTACCAGTGATGTCACAGCCAACAGCTAGTATATATATATATATATATATATATATATATATATATATATATATATATATATATATATATATATATAAGGGGCATACCAGCAGCCCATTGGCTGTCATACCATTTGACAATGGCCAAGGAGTGCTTGACCGAAAGCTATTGTAATTTTAATCACTTGTTCGAAATTTCTTATTTTGAGGGTACTGAAGGAGCGATCTGTACTTACTTACTATGAAACATTTAGCAGCCTAGATCACATGAAATATTTATTTATTTAAGACAACCAGTTTCGACAGACTTTCCCTTTTTATCTTCATGTCTCAAAAATCTTTTTGTTGTCAAATGTGTTCAATTTACATCCACACATCAATTTGGTCAAATGAATAAACATTACCACGTTTTAAAAGGTTGAAATTTCTCATTTTGAGAGTACTAAAGGAGCGATCTATATTTACTTGTTAAAAAAAGTCTACATCCTAGACCGCAAAAATGCAACCGCAGCATGCCCAAAATTTAATGGACTTTTCATTACGCCACAGGAAGTTGAAGAAAAAGTTACGTCTTTGTTTAAGACAACCGTTGTCGACAGACTTCGTTTTTATCTTCAAGTCTCAAAAGTCTTTTTCTTGTGAAATGAGTTCGTTTGAACCTCACATCAAGTGGGTAAACTTGACAGATTGATGTGAGGTTCAATGTAAAGTCTTACAAAACCGTTTGTCTTAAATAAATAAATACTTTATTAATCACTTGATGCTGTGACGTAACAGTTGATTCTGGTTTATTGTAGGTGCAGTAAAGTACAGAGCTGTGAACGTTTCTGGACCAGTAGCTGCAGGATATAGGTTCGTTTTATTTCTTCTTTCGTTAGAACACAACAGATGCACCTACATCAGGTATCGCCTATGACAGTAAATTGACCTGCCAGTAGAACGCTACGAATATTTTTACTCCCTTTGAATCTAAATAAACTACGTTAGTTATTCTTCGATTTTGTTCAGACTTTACACATTACTTTTCGTTTTTTTTTTTACATTTTTACCTAAAAATCACAAAAAAACCATTCTGGTATTTCAAAACTGATCTATTAATGGCAACAGATTAGATTTCAACATCATATGGAGCTATTATGAAACGTTCAGCTCAGTTAACTACAATCTTTCATTTTATAACATTTGTAATTTCTATTTGAAGTAATATCAGAACCTTATAAAATTAACATTCACTTTATTTTGTTATGTGAGTGTGGTGTGTGTGTGTGTGATTGAGAGGGTGAATAAGAGACATATGAAAATTCTAGATGTTAAATTTTCTGAAAATCTATATGAAATTCAAACCGTCAGAAAAACTCCTGGGAAGAACCACAAGTCATGTTGTAACCTCCCAACACTTTACTTCTGTAACCAACCAATAATAAAATGTGACTAACATCTCAACAAAATTGTGGCTCACATGTAACCTTTCAATAATTAACTGACTGTGAATCTAAACTGGTAAATTTGGACGTCAGCAGTGCTGTGTCATGGCCCTGAAAAATCATTCTGAATAAATTGAAAATTCTTACCTCAATGAAGTCGCTGGATGACGCGTTTATATCTGCTCCTATAAGAAACTTTTTTGGCACAGCCTAGTGCAATGATGGCCACTAGATTTGTCATACATAAAAAGAAACAACTTATTTTTCTTTATGACAATCGGGGTGAACATGGATTGCAGAAATTAGTAAATTTTTGAAATTAAGACGAATGATTATCATAAAGATAATTTTATACAAATGATTATTAAAAGATTTTTTAAAATGTTTACATGGGAGTTGATATAAAAATAGTACAAATTTAGTTATAACAAATTAGATATGTGCGCGGATGTGTTTAACTTATACTACACTGCTCAGGCACGACTGGCCCAACCGCCCAAATGTGAGCTACCACCACTACTGCCCATACTGCTGCTACTGCAGCTGACACTGCTCTCTGGTCTGCGATTCTATTATAGCTTATATATAGCAGACAGTGCGTGAGCAATCCATCGAAATTACATATGCTTGAGTGTGCTAGCAATAAATTCCTTCGTCATGGACCTCTTACATAACCCTCCATTGGGGGGATAAAAATTTGGCAATGATGGTGAGTCAATTGGACTTGCCATGAGCAAACAAATTTTTCTATAATCTGTACAAGTCTTTACCATTTTACAAGAATTTAATCATATCGAGAAATGAAATAAAGTGTACACGCACAGTATAAGTCTACCATTTTACAAGAATTTAAAGACACTGAGAAATGAAATAAAGTGCACACGCACTGTATAAGTCTTCACCATTTGATACGAATTTAAACAAATTGAGAAATGAAATAAATTGTAGACACACTGTATAAGTCTATACCATTTTATAAGAATTTAAACATATTGAGAAATGAAATAAGGTGCAAATGCACTGTATATGTCTTTACCATTTTACAGGAATTTAAACATATTGAGAAATGAAATAAAGTGCGCATGCACTGTATAAGTCTTTACCATTTTGCAAGAATTTTAACATATTGAGCAATGAAATAAAGTGCACACACACTGTATAAGACTTTAGCATTTTATAAGAACTAGGTAAGGAATGGGAATGGATAGCATCATGGTTGTAGCACAGTGGGTTGCACATAGCTGCACTAAAAGACCATATCTTCCTACAGAATGGCCATGCAGTTTTAGGCGCTTCAGTCTGGAACCGCGAGTCCGCTACGGTCGCAGGTTCGAATCCTGCATCAGGTATGGATGTGTGTGATGTCCTTAGGTTAGTTAGGTTTAAGTAGTTCTAAGTTCTAGGGGACTGATGACCTTAGACGTAAAGTCCCATAGTGTTCAGAGCCATTTTTTTTCTACAGATGCACAACACCAAGTGAGACATTCTGAAGTACTCTTCCCTGAAGTATTTATCAGTGTAGCCAAGACACTGAAATGTATTAATATTGTATGTTATCATTTTGGTAATACCTTAAGTACACCAAACAGTAGGACCATAATGACATCTCCTTCGGTCAAAATGGTGGACAGCTTGATGTCAGCACCACATTCTTGTAGAATCCATACTCTTACATCGATGTATAATTAGTGCAAAAACCAAATATAGTGCTCCATGATCATGAGGATGGACAGGACATACAGATATCGCAGTAATTAGTGGTAAATAGGTCAGAAGGTGAAGGATACCTTAAGTCTTATGCTAGTCATAATTCAGACGTACACTAGTGTATCATCCAATTTGAATAATTATTGGCTCTCATTGGCTAGTTATAAAGCATGTATGCAGTATTCTAGAACCTTATTCACAAGTTATCTCATTGCAGTGATGATTGGCATAGCGTTTATGGAGTATAACATGACATTGTAATTCTGTCAGAGAGAGCAAAGGACTTGGAAGAGCTGTTGAACGGAATGGACAGTGTCTTGAAAGGAGGGTATAAGATGAACATCAACAAAAGCAAACCGAGGATAATGGAATCTACTCGAATTAAGTCAGGTGATGCTGAGGGAATTAGATTAGGAAATGAGACACTTAAAGTAGTAAAGGAGTTTTGCTATTTGGGGAGCAAAATAACTGATGATGGTCGAAGTAGAGAGGATATAAAATGTAGACTGGCAATGGCAAGGAAAACGTTTCTGAAGAAGAGAAATTTGTTAACATCGAGTATAGATTTAAGTGTCAGGAAGTCGTTTCTGAAAGTATTTGTATGGAGTGTAGCTATGTATGGAAGTGAAACATGGACTATAAATAGTTTAAACAAGAAGAGAATAGAAGATTTCGAAATGTGGTGCTACAGAAGAATGCTGAAGATTAGATGGGTAGATCACATAACTAATGAGGAGGTATTGAATAGAATTGGGGAGAAGAGGAGTTTGTGACACAAGTTGACAAGAAGAAGAGACCGGTTGGTAGGACATGTTCTGAGGCATCAAGGGATCACAAATTTAGCATTGGAGGGCAGCATGGAGGGTAAAGATCGTAGAGGGAGACCAAGAGATGAATACACTAAGCAGATTCAGAAGGATGTAGGCTGCAGTAGGCACTGGGAGATGAAGAAGCTTGCACAGGATAGAGTAGCCTGGAGAGCTGCATCAAACCAATCTCAGGACTGAAGACAACAACAACAACAACATTAAGAAGTCATCTCATTACAGTAATTATTGGCATAGCGTTTATGGAGTATAACAAAACATTATTAAGAAGTCATCTCATTGCAGTAAATATTTGCATAGCATTTATGGAGTATAACAAAACATTATTAAGAAGTCATCTCATTGCAGCAATTATTGGCATAGCATTTATGAAGTATTACAGAACATTAGTCATAACCCATCTTATTGCAGTAATTACTGGCACTCATTAGCCTGTTACAAAGCATTTATGTAGTATTACAAAACATTATTCAGAAGTGATCTCATTACAGTAATTACTGGCATCGTAAGTCATCACATTACAGTAATTATTGGCATCGCATTTATGGAATATTACAATACATTATTCATAAGTCATCTGATTACAGTGATTATTGACATAGCATTTATGGAATATCACCAAACATTATTCATAAGTCATCTAATTACAGTAATTATTGTCACTCTTTGCCAGTTGCAAAGCATTTATTTAGTATGTATAGAGTATTACAAAACATTATTCATAAGTCATCTCATTTCAATAATTATTGGCACTCATTGGCCAGTTACAAAGCATTTATGTAGTATTACAGAACATTATTCAGAAGTCATCGCATTACAGTAATTATTGGCATCACAAGTGATCTCATTACAGCAATTATTGCCACTCGTTTGCCAGTTACAAAGCATTTATTATGCATTATTCAGAACTCATCATTCAAAACAGGAGTTATTGCATGTAGCATCATGCTGCTAGTGATTATATATGATATAATGCAAGTGACATAAGACATATTTAAGGTGTAAGACATTGGAACTAGTATTCAAGGTTTTTAGTCCAATAATACGTAGAAATAATGGAATCAATACATCAGAAAAATTTGCATTATATTTAGGACTAGAAATATATCTTAAACTGGTAGCATTAATTAGTTGTGTACTGGTAATGACTGGGACTGTTAATAACAAATTTTTTTGTGCTAGCAATGCATTATGTTGGGATCGATAATCAATTGCTGGGTCATGAAAATATTTCCTTTTGACTTATTGCTGGAAATAAGGATTAATAATGTCATTCATTATGAGTCAGCTGTAGCAAGGCTATGAAACAAGTAGAGTATATATAATCACATTCATGAATGATAGACACAACGGGGTAAAAGAATGCAAGTACTAGAACAGGTTTAATAACTAAGTGCTTATAGCATATTAATATCATGAAAAGCTTCTCCTGGAAAAAATACAAAGTGGATTATTGAGCTGAAAGACGAAATGTATTCATGTTATGTTGAAAAGTAGTAAACTTCAAATTAACAGGTAATGAAACGTGTACTTAATATGTATGGACTCTAGCTGTCTTTCCCAAAACATTCAGTCATTATACTATGCGACATATGATATACTGTCAAAAAGAACTGCAACAAATACTTAAATAACTACATAGAATCTCTTAACTAATAGAAAATATATAAACATCATCTGCAAAGAAAAACTTCATTATTCATATTACCATATTCTTCATATAACTATTCATCACATTTATTATCATCTGCAAAAAATAGAAACTTCATTAATCATTATTCATATTACCATTTTCTTCATACGACTATTCATCATCCGTAAATAACGAATATGGATTAATAATATCTTGTACTAAAATCATTTACCCATTAAATGAAAACTTGTTTCTAGTGATATAACTAAGAATACAGCATAGTATGACAGAAAACGTTTTAGGTCAAAGCCATAGACAATTTTCAAGTGCAAAAATGTGCACACAATATCATTATGTAGTAGCAAAAAGATGTAGAATAGTCAAGACATTGGGATATCATAAGGCAAAATGTCAAAGTCAACTGGTGTTTGTTATATCTTAAAGATTCCATAGTGCATTCAGAGAAAATCGTACTTTAGATAGGAAAACCATCATATATACATAAAAAATGGAAAATGTGCACAGTCTGATATATAACGACAAGAAAAGCGACCTTCTAACCTTACCTTGCCGGGCACTTGCCAAGAAAAAATATGATCATCATCAGTAAGTACTCACATAAATATAAATACATAAGTGGTCACATAATATGTAAGTTTATCTGGAAAAATATGCACGGTCTAAGGTATAACAACAAGAAAAGCGACCTGCTAACCTTACCTTGTCTGACACTTGCCAAGAAAAAATATAATAATCATCAGTAAGTGGTCATATAAATATCTGGAAATTGCATTACAGTGTGATACATCATAACGTATGTTCATTCAACAAAGGATTTAATATTAGAAATATGGTGATTGCTCTTGGTTATTCTGGTTCTCAAAGTTTCGACATGTACTACATTGGGGTGAGGGCTGCTGCTAATTCTATATGGACCAGTGTATAGAAGCTCAAATTTACTGCATCTACTCTTCCGTCTGTTGGATAAATAATCTGTGCGTACTAATATCTTCTGTCCTACGTAGAAGTACGACGTGTAGAAACCTGTTTTTTCTGTCTTCTCCAGGCGCTCTGCGGCACATTTGATGTTGTTGAGCGCAATGTCAATTATTTCATGGTGGCATAGTCGACGAGATGTAGGAAAGGATACTAATTCTTTAATTTTGTTAGGTGGTTCAACATTTTTCAGTATGACAGTCGGAGATAGCATAGTAGATTCATTTGGTATGGAGTTAATTACATCCTGGAATGAGAGTATGTGTGTGTCACAATCAATATGTCTTTTATGGGAGTATATTCTACATAGTTTACCGATTTATTTCATAAGTCGTTCAGAAGGGTTCGAAGAAGCGTGATACCTGGATATATAGATCGGAGAAATGTTTCTATCTCGTAAT
The DNA here is from genome assembly GCF_021461395.2 of Schistocerca americana. Classification (NCBI taxonomy): domain Eukaryota; kingdom Metazoa; phylum Arthropoda; class Insecta; order Orthoptera; family Acrididae; genus Schistocerca; species Schistocerca americana. The sequence continues at coordinate 445,304,911 of NC_060126.1, forward strand.
ATACGTGTCCATATTACAGATCGAAATTGTGCTCCATTGTCGGGAATTACTTTCAAAACATTCCCTACATTAAATTAAAAATGTTTTACAAATGCATTCGAAATAGATTTACCAGTAGCTTTGCGTAACGGAGTGAAGGTAACAAATTTTGAAGTGAGTTCAGCAACCTCTATTAGTTCTGGGAATCGGTCCAAAAATGTCTTCAGCGGCCATGTGTCTCAATTTAACGGTTACAATGGGATGTAACGGAGGAATATGTGAAGTCGTGTCTGATTTGGCTTTCTGGCAGATTTTACATGACGCTAAAACTCGTCGAATACGTTTCTCCATGTTGCCAAAATAACAGTTCTGTCTCAGTATAAGAAAACATTTTCTGGCTCCATAATGTGCGTAACTTAAATGAGTATACCAAATTAATTTGTTAATAAGTTCGTCAGCAATACATAATAACCAGTTGTTGCTGTCAGGGTGTGAGCGGCGAAACAGAATGTTCTTGCGTATAGTATAATGGTTTCTAATGGTAACGTTATTCCTATCTTGCCAAAGGTGTTTAATTTCTTTCCATACCTTGTCTGTGCTCTGCTCTTGTGCTATGTCTCGTAATGACGATGAAATGAAATTTTCAAATGCAACTTGTTGAATATACATTACGCTAAAATTTGCTTGGTAGAAGTTGGTTGCGATGTCTTGCTGATTGTTGCTGAGAGAACGGGATAGTGCGTCTACTACAATATTTTGTGTACCGGGAATATGAACAATTGTAAAATTAAATTCCTGTAAATAAATTTTCCATCTACTTAACCTGTCATGTGTAAATCTAGCGGAAAGTAAAAACTGTATAGCTCTATGATCTGTATAAACGGTAGTATGTCTTCCATAAAGAAAATGCCTAAATCTGGTAAATGCCCATACAACACATAATATTTCAAGTTCTGTAACAGAATAACTGCGTTCAGCAGGTGACAGAATTCGACTTGCAAAGGCGATGTTTCTAATTACTGTAGTACCATCTTCTTCGGTTTCCTGAAAAATTTGTAAGCCTAATGCGGTGTTAGAACTGTCGGTGGCAATAAAAAAATTTCTGGTAGGATTTGCGTGTGATAAAAGTGCTGCGTTCAACAAGGCTTATTCCATGTTAACAAATTCAGACTGTGCTTGGCTATCCCAGGACCAAATAGCGTTTTTACCCGTCAGTTGGCATAATCTAGGGGTGTCTAAAGCAGAGTAATGAATAAATTTACGGAAAAAGTTAATTAATTCCAGAAAGCTGCGTAGTTGTTTCTTCGTCGTTGGAACAGAAATGTCACGTAAAGCTTGAAGTTTTTCCGGGTCAGGCGCAATGCCTTCTTCTGAAATTACATGTCCAAGAAATTTTAAAGAAGTTTTGCCAAAGTGCGATTTACTAAGATTAACTGTGAGTTCTTGTTCACGAAAAGTTTGCAGCAGTTGTTTCAGAATCAAATTGTGTTCAGACCAGTTAGCTTCTGCAATAAGGACATCGTCTACATACGATGTGATTCTGTCTTTAAGTTCTGTCGGAAGTATAGTATTCAAACCGCGAATAAATGCTGCTGAAGAAATTGTTAAACCAAACGGTAATTTGCAAAATTGATAACAATCACCAAAACAGAGAATTGCTGTGTACTTTCTGCAGTTCGGATGGAGTTGAATTTGCCAAAACCCCTATTTTAAATCTAATGTGGAATAAATAGCAGTACCATAATATTTCTGTAGAAGTTCTTCTAGTGTCTGAGGGCGATCTGTTTCATTAATAATAATGTCGTTGACATGACGCGAATCGAGTACGAGGCGAAGTGATCCATCCTTTTTCTTAACAATATGGAGCGGGTTTATCTACGGACTAACTGCCGGTTCAATTATTCCTTGGTCAAGCATAGCTTGTAATTCTTTCTTGGCTTGTTCTCTGTTGATATATGAAATAGGATAATGTTTGGCTTTAAATGTGTCGTGCTGTTTAACTTGAAATTCATACAGGAAACCGGACATAGTGCCAGGGATGTTGTCAAAAACTGGAGCTTGCTGTAAAAGGATTTGCGTAGTTGAGTATGTTCGTCATCTGTATTTGCGTTACTCTGTTTTACTTTATCAGAAATCATTTGCATAACGTCATAGTCGGCTTCGTCTGGTGTATTGTAGCTGTGTGCTTACGTATCTGTGAACAATGTGGAATGACAGTCTTTGTTACGCGATGTAGAAATGACCTCTGTTCGATTAAGTGCTTGTTCTGCAGATAAAGCGTGCTGCAATTCTAATGCCAGTTGTACCTTTTCATCCTTTGACATTAAATAGGAATTTTGAAAGTCAATAACTGCGTCATGTTGTACCAGAAAATTCGTACCTGAAATAATGTCTATTGTCAATAAGGGAACAATCCAAAAATTTGAGTGGTACATATGACCTGCAATACAAAATGATAAGTGTGTCTGTAATTTTACATCTACTCCTTTATCAGATACTGCTCCTTTTACTTTAGTTTTGCCTAATGGTAACGTTGGATAGGTGTTCTCTTCGTTACATTTGTTGAAAGTTTCTTCATTTATAACTGACATAAGTGATCCAGAATCGATTATTGCTGAAAATGTGGAAGATCCAATATTTACTTCAATAATAGGGTGGGAAATGGTTTTTTGTACAACTGGTTTTTCATGCAAAAGTGTGTCTCGGATGTCGTCAAACGTAATAACATTTTCGTGAACAAGATTCTGCGTATCAAAAGTATTGGCTACGTTGCTGGAAAATGCAACCTGTACTGTATCTAGTCAAATTCTTTCTGACGTGCTCTTACTTGCAGGAAGATGCTGTGGCATTTTGGCTATTTATACTGTTCTGTTACTTCGTCCTGACGTATTAGGTTCGGGATGATATCGACTGTCTGGCTCATTCATGATAATCTGTTGTTGTGGATGATTCTGCTGCTGATAAGATCTACTGTTACTAAACCTACGCTGAAATCTGTGCTCATTACTTTTACGTCTGTCATGATGGTCATTGCTATACGGCGCGTTGCGATAAGAGTTGAAATGGTGTGTCTTCTATACGTAGTGATTTCCTTGTTGCTGTGGGTTACTATTTGGCGGACCTGAAGCTATATGCTTGGTTGACCTTGCACGTTACATTGTTGGTTAGGTATGCTAACCCGCTGGTTTTGTTGCTGTTGTAGCCGCGCGGGATTAGCCGTGCGGTCTAAGGGACTGTGCGGCTGGTCCCGGCGGAGGTTCGAGTCCTCACTCGGGCATGGGTGTGTGTGTTTGTCCTTAGGATAATTTAGGTTAAGTAGTGTGTAAGCTTAGGGACTGATGACCTTAGCAGTTAAGTCCCATAAGATTTCACACACATTTGAACTTTTTTTTGTTGCTATTGTGGGGAAAAGCCTCTATTGTTGCCAAAATGTGTTTGCTGTTGCTGATATTTTTGACGATACTGATAATTAAAATGTTGTCTGTTATTAAAGTTCTGGTGGTTGTCATTCCTGGAGCGTCTATCACCTTTGCTATTAAGATAGCGTGGCTGATCGTAATTACTGTATGCTTGTTGCCCTTTTTTATGATGTGAAAAATGTTTGTTTATGAAGGTATTGTCTGATTGCTGAACTTCCAAAATCTGTAACAGATCTCTAAATGCTGAAATATTTTCTTTCTACTGTCCTGTTAAAAGTGATACTCTTAACGATCGTGGTAATTTTGAAATACATAATTGGATAAGTGCTGATTCACGGTATGGCTCACATAAATATTGGTTTTGTTGTACTATGTGTTGAAAAAATTGCGTGACAGTGGGAAAATTTGAGATCTCATAATTCGGTAACCTAATTAACTGATCCTTGATTCCGCGCGGTGTCGTCTTCGACCAATGCGCTGACAGAAAAGCATTCTGAAATTCTTCTACCGAATAACATTGTCTCGCGATCGGTCTCATACGAGTTGCCGGTTCGCCTTCCACAAAACTGCAAATAAATTCAAGTTTGTGTGTTACGGGCCTAGTTGGTGGAAAAGCAAAACTAAATTGTTGTATCCAATTCAAAGGGTGAATCTGTGTTCTGTCATTTTTAAATACCTTAAATTTCCTAACGGATAGTAAGTGCTTGTAATCAAAATTGTCGTCTCTGAATGTCTGAGCAGATTCATGATTACATGAGAATCTATTTGTCTGTGTCTGTTCGGAATCTAAGTCACGTACTCTCTGTAAAATACCTAAATTTTACTGGCTGTGTGAGTGTGACAAATGTTCAGGATGTGGCATATGCTGTGACGTGTTAGAGGCTGAAACATTTTTCATTTCTGTCACTTCTTGCTGTAAAGATGACAATTTTCTACGCAATGTATTGTTGGACGAACCTATCTCACTGATTGTCTGCTGTATGTTTTGCAATTCGGGTGTTCGATTGAACGAAACTGGTGATATATCGTCTGATTTGGTGTCACTGTTTTTTTATATAACGTCAATACGACTGGCCAATTCATCAAATTTTTCATTCAGTGCTTTTACTTGATCATCATTTTTAGTGTCACAAGCATTAACTTGTTTTTGCTTTTTACATGTGGTTTTGTTCAACTTCTTAACTTCTGCTTTAATGGCATCAGGATCCTGTATTAAGTCTAATTGTTCAAGTCTGTTAGTCACTGTCTGAAAGTTTGAATATCAGTGTCTGTTTTTGTTTTTAGATCGGAGATTTCACCATACAATTTAGTGTTCAACTGTTTGATAGTATTGATTTCGTCTGATGCTGTAGCAATGTTGTTGTCTACACATGTTTTTGCTTTCGTAAACAACTTATGCTTGTCTTCCTGTCTGTTTAGTAATTGTTTCCATGACTTGTTTCTTTACTTTGTTCTCTTCCTGTATGAATTTGTGGTAACGCGTCTCACTGTTTTGTAGGTGGTGATTAAAATGTTGGTCAATTTGGCTGTTCTGGTGTTCAAATTTCTTGTCTACTTTCGCATCTAACGTGCGTGAAAGTCCTGCTGACATTAATTTAAACTCGTCGCGTAACTGGGTTGCGTTTCCTGACATTGTTTAGCAACTGCACTGATTTCATCTCTAAGTAATTTTGTTGTGGCTGCATGTGAATTATCTATTTCTTGTGCAACGGATCTAAGTTCTTCATTACTATTCCTAGCGCGAGACTTAATTTCCTCACGTAATTGTTCTTTACTATCATGACACTGCACGGCAATGGCTGTAATCCGTTCACTAAGTCGTTTGTTCTATTCATTAAGTTATCTATAATTGTTGTCATGTTTTTCATTAAGTTGCCTGAAACTTTCATTAAGTTGTTTGTTCGATTCATTAAGTTGTCTATAATTGTTGTCATTTTTTCATTCGACTGTTTGCGATTTTCATTGACTTGTTTGTTCGATTCATTAAGTTGCAGCAATACTGCCATAACTTGATCCAAGCCAAAATTAGCGACTCTATTCTCTATGTTGTGTGATGGTGTATCTGCATTTGTCACGTTTTGTGTAAGCATTTGGTCACTGTCTAATTCACGAAAAGGTTTGCTAATTTGATGTGCACTGTTGGTCACTACATCGGAATCAAATAAATCTGACGTATTTTGCGTACATTGTTCACCTTCGTTAGAAACATTTGTCTGTTCACTGAGTAAATTTTGCAAATCAGGTGTGTCAAACTGGGCAGCGTTCATTGTAGTGGAACGTGCCGCGTCATCAATTGTCGTTAAATTTAGTGTGGACATAATTGAATTTGTTTGCTAATCATTTAGATTAGAATCATTACTGGTGGTCGGCACGCACTGATTACCTGTAATTGGAGGATTATCGTTATGACACTGAGTGTCGCTAGTGTTATCAGTCAAATTATTCAAGTCGGCTTTTTCACTCATTACGCATCGCGATGTACTGTTAGCAGTTTTTCGCGGCATTTTCACAACTCAAAGGTAGGCACAAAATCAAAGACAAAGGAAAAATGGAACAAATACAATGACAACAAAGAGCAATAAGCTGCCGATGATCTGTGACAGGAGTGACAAATTAGCAAATGCGTGGCGACAGATACAAAGTACATTTAATATTAGGTAAATAAGAGCAGAAATATAACTGACTACTCCTAAGAAATTCACCCAAAAAAAAAATTCGATCTTGGCCGGTTGTCGATGTCAACAAGCGTAACCTCCCAACAGTTTACTTCTGTAACCTACCAATAATAGAATATCTCAATAAAATTGTGACTCACATATAACCTTTCAATAGTTAACTGACTGTGAATCTAAACTGGTAAATTTGGACGTCAGCAGTGCTGCGTCATGGCCCTGAAAAATCGTTCTGAATAAATTGAAAATTCTTACCTCAATGAAGTCGCCGGATAACGCGTATATATCTGCTCCTATAAGAAATTTTTTTGGCACAGCTCAGTGCAATGGTGGCCGCCAGATTTGTCATGTACAAAAAGAAACAACTGATTTTTCTTTACGATAATCGGGATGACCATGGATTGCAGAAATTAGTAAATTCTTTAAATTCAGATGAATGATTGTCAAAAAGATAATTTTATAAAAAAATATCATTATTAAAAGATTTTTTAAAACATTTACATGGGACTTGATATGGCAATAGTATAAATTTAGCTGTAGCAAATTAGATATGCGCGCGGCTGTTTTTATCTTATACTACATCGCTCAGGCACGACTGGCCCAACCGCCCGACTGCAAGTTACCATCACTACTGCCCACACAGCTCTTACTGCAGCCAACACTGCTCTCTGGACTGCGATTCTATTGTAGCTTACGTATCGCAGGCGGCGCGTGAGCAATCCATCGAAATTACAACTGCTCGAGTGCGCTAGCAATAAATTCCTTAGTCATGGACCTCTTACAATGTGAAATATGTCTGAGGGAGCATGCTTTTGTAAATGCAGCCAAAAAAGAAGCTAGGAATCGAATACATTTGTTATTTAATTTTGCAATTATTTCATGCTTTATTTGGTTCATAATTAAATCTAATGTAATAAATTGAAGTTTTGCTGATGTAAAATTACTTTCTAAGTTGTGATTGGATACGAGGGCATTTTACCGCGAGAATAACTTAGAAAGAATGTTATGACTGGTCATTCAGATCAATAGCCAATCAGAATCGAGAGCTTCCCGCGTGGGAGAGGGACAGGAGTGCTATCTATACGAGGACACTGTCTAGGAGAGTCGCTTCCGGACCACTGTACTGAACATATCATGTTAGATCACTCTTCGCAGATTGTATGTAAAATGAAGAATTAGGTACGTAAATTCGACATGGTTATCGGTAACAGAAAACGACTTTAGTGGGAAGCATTTTAGGGAACGTGTGGTAATTTTATGTGCTTCCGTGTGGAAGATAACCGATTGTGAAATATTCTGGTCGAACTTAGAAAATCCACGTGGCATGTTTCGCATTCGTGACGGAATAGTATAGGGAGCCCTTCCGAAAAGGCAGACCACTGATTCAACCGAAGGTTTAACTCACGTTAAGTTGTGGGTCAGTGACTATTAAGATCGTGAATAACATTCGGGTCGAACCTGCAAAATTCTGGCTGCTTTCGTGTGACTATGTGCAGCACATCATTATAACTGTAAAATTGCAGAGACAATAGTACCGCAGACGTCATTACGGAAGTGACAGCCATTTCATGAGTCTTAGTAGTATAAATAGTCAGCAGAACTTTAAACTTCTTGCTACAAGAAGGTAGAAAGCGAACTCCCGATGTTTATCAAGAACTTTCAGGAACTAATTTTTAACTAGAGTTTTACAGCCTGGTATATATTAGGTGGTGATTTCTTCAACGCCGCTCTGTACCACCTAGACAGTAGTTGCTATGACGCAGTTAAGGGACAACGAGCAGACAAGAAGCCTATCGAGGTAGGTGGACTAAACTGTGTGAATGTGATGACAATTCGAAGAGAACAGAAAACCTTCCCGCCGCGACACGGCTGAAAACGCGAGAACTTTTTATTCAGTGGTAGCACCACGAAACTCTGCATACTAATAATTTAATAATTAATCACCATCTACTAGAGATAGCCCTTCATCCTCATGTCATGTTTGCTGCTACAGTCGTTACATGTTCGATAACGCCTCGAAAGTGTGTATATGTCAACACATAGTCAGCGCAGAATGCCGTGGCTAGTATATGCGCAGACTACAGGCTAAACGTGGGGGGGGGGGGAGCGGTAGTGGTGGGGGGTTACGGGCAGGCGCCGTGCCGTTCTAAACTGAAGCCTACGCAAACATTTTCTGTAAATATGAAGTGGCCATTCAAAAAGATCTACTCTCACCACTGCATTGCTTAGTATCTTAAAAGAGTTTCGCCGAAAATTTTTCGGTTGGCTTGTTAATCATTTGTAACTTTCAGAGAAGTATCATGAGTGTCGAATTTTGAGTAAAACTTGCACATTCCTCTGACTGCCATGTTAAAATTTGCTTCTTTTACCAAAAAAACAGCAGAGTTTATACAGTCTCGCCTCATTAACATGTTGTGCAGATGCAGTTGCAAAAGAATTCTGAAAAAGACGTCTATTAAGTTTATTGAGTGACGAACTGAGGGAAAGTAAGGTCAACAGCTTATGAAAAAGCACATTCTCGTTACGAAATAAACGTTTAATGTCTCCATCATGTTGTTCCAAAAGCCACAACGTGCTGACATGAGGAAAGTTTCCAACCGATTTCTCATACACAAACAACAGTTAACCGGAGTTGCCTGGTGAAACATTGGTGTGATGCCTCGGGTACGGAGGAGAAATGCGTACCATCACGTTTCCGACTTTGATAAAGGTCAGATTGTAGCCTATCACGATTGCGGTTTATCGTATCGCGACACTGCTGCTCGCGTTGGTCGAGATCCAATGACTGTTAGCAGACTATGGACTCGATGAGTTCAGGAGGGTAATACGGAACGCCGTGCTGGATCCCAACGGCCTCGTATCACTAGCAGTCGAGATGACAGGTATCTTATCCGCATGGCTGTAACGGATCGTGCAGCCACGTCTCGATCCCTGAGTCAACAGATGGGGACGTTTGCAACACAACAACCATCTGCACAAACAGTTCGATGACGTTTGCAGCAGCATGGACTATCAGCTCGGAGACCACGGCTTTGGTTACCCTCGACGCTGCATCACAGACGGGAGCGTCTGCGATGGTGTACTCAACGACGAACCTGGGTGCACGAATGGCAAAACGTCATTTTTTCGGATGAATCCAGGCTCTGTTTACACCATCATGATGGTCGCATCCGTGTTTGGCGACATCGCGGTGAACGCACAGTGGAAGCATGTATTCGTCATCGCCTTACTGGCGTATCACCCGGCGTGGTGGTATGGGGTGCCATTGGTTACACGTCTCGGTCACCTCTTGTTCGCATTGACGGCACTTTGAACAGTGGACGCTACATTTCAGATGTGTTACGACCCGTGGCTCTACCCTTCATTTGATCCCTGCGAAACCTTACATTTCAGTAGGATAATGCACGACTGAATGTTGCAGGTCCTGTGCGGGCCTTTCTGGATACAGAAAATGTTCGACTGCTGGCCTGGCCAGCACATTCTCCAGATCTCTCACCAACTGAAAACGTCTGGTCAATGGTGGCCGAGCAACTGGCTCGTCACAATACGCCAGTCACTACTCTTGATGAACTGTGATATCGTGTTGAAGCTGCATGGGCAGCTGTACCTGTACACGCCATCCAAGCTCTGTTTGACTCAATGCCCAGGCGCCTCAAGGCCGTTATTACGGCCAAAGGTGGTTGTTCTGGGTATTGATTCTTCAGGATCTATGCACCCAAATTGCGTGAAAATGTAGTCACATGTCAGTTCTATTATAATATATTTGTCCAATGAATACCCGTTTATCATCTGCATTTATTCTTGGTGTAGCAATTTTAATGGCCAGAAAACAAAATGGTTTTTTTACCAAATAGTTTCCGTAAAATCTTTTGAGAAAAATATCAGGGCGTGCGCCGCGATTCTATCATCGCCGACCGGCCGAAAGGCTTTACACACTGTCGGCCTCCCCTTCCGAACAAAGGAATGAACCCGCCCACTGCTTTCGACGAAAACTGGTCATTGCGCGTGGGCCACCATACCCTGCACGGGCTCTAATTGTTAGGAATTCTCTGACTAGATATTAAATATTAAAATATATCTCCAGTATTCTTCGAAGTAATTTTATCGACATAAATGCATGTATAAACAGAACAATATTCACTACTAATCGATCAGTCGTCATATTGATAGAATTATAACGCTTCGTTCTGTCATTTAGGCAGGTCGGATATTTTGCGACATTAGAACTTGCACTTGAGAGTGGCTATAGAGCCGAAATCTTGATTGTGTGAAATAAATGAATAGTAATTTACAGTTTAACGGTGGAGGTTTCTTCGAAAGCGGTTGCGTATGTAGCGGGAAAGCCGCGAGTCCATGGTTAAACTTGCGAACTCCTTTCTGAGAGAGTCGGGTCCATTTGTACCCAACAACAGACCCAGATGACTAGTAGACTACAGCGAAAGCTTAAGTCTATTTTTACACGCCACAGTCGTACGGTTGGTAGTGGGAACTTCCCCACCCTCTGAGTTAGAGGTGGACGCTCTCGAATAAGAGTACCTTGTGTAACACCGGTATCGATGTTACTTATACTAATCTCATAGTTTCTTTGCCTGCTTATGCTTGATGTGACTTCTGTATCACCAATATCTTTTATGTAACATCTATGTAAATTTTTCATATTATTTACGTTCATTTATGTCACTGTAATTAATCTTCGAAAGTAAATTTTAAAAGTACTGTTCTACAAAAAACTGGAAATGTTAAAACTTTACTTGTAATACTGGTTCATGCATAGCGTACTTGGGTTTGTAATCATGCAGAAGCTGGAGGGGAGTCCCTCCGCAACAAAACCCTCCTGGCGAAACTGAAAAGTCCGATTTGGCTGTCGAACTGTAAGGCTCATTTGTGGCATGAGTAAGATGGTGGCTAGTATGCAAAATCTTGTGTGCTGAACGAGGCAAGACGAGCAGCGGATGCGGAAGACATTTTGCTCACTATTTATGGCGTACACTAGTTAGTCTGTGCTATTAAAATCTGTAACTAAGTAGAGAATTTTCAGAGCTTGACATAGGGCAAGAACCATGGATACCGTTGCCACCTATTCTTTGAGTAGCAACAGGTAATCGCCATTTCCACCACTTTCTGCTGAGGACTGTAAAATTACCATTACCAGTTATTTGGTTTCTTATCCAAATATCAATGTTGTTTTGTTTAAATTCTTTGTTGAAGACCCGTATTTTATCCTGAGCCATTTATAAACACAGGATACTATTCAAAGTACTGCGACATTCCTGAGTATCATATTTTACTGAAATGAAAAGCAACTGATTTCTACAACAACAGTTAATGAGTTTTGTGGAGTAGCAGATTTCTCTACCATTAAGTGAGTTGTTTTCCTGAAAAAAATAGCATTTGACTGAACTGAAAAGTAACTGATTTCTTTTTTATTATTACTATTTATGAATTTGGCCAGCTATGGACCGCATACAACTTAAGACTTATGGTGTTTCCTTTTCTTTCGTTCTTCGCAGTACTTCTGCATTTTCTCGCCAACTGCTCGTCTCTGCTCAACTGTCCACACACTCTTGGGGTGAGATTTTGGCTCATCTTCTTCATAGTTTGTGCTTGCTTTCTATCAATAGCCTGAAGTGATTCCTGTCACGTATCATTTCTTCTGTAACGCCTATTTTGTTGGCATCTTTCTTTACTGCTTCTACCCATCCTACAGTTTTTTCAGCTTACTAACGTAATTAAAAATTTCCTTTGTAATCTGCGTTTCTTCCATTCCTTTTAAATGTCCATAAAATTTTAGCCGTCGCTTCCTCATTATATCTGTGATCTTTTCTGGATTTTTGTATAAGTCTTCATTTCTCCTTTTAATCCATCTATTTTCCTTGTTTTTCTCAGGACCTAGAATTTTTCTTCGTATTTTTCTCTCTCTTTTTTCTAGTTCTCTCAATTCGCCCTTCTTATTCAATGTTAGGCACTCTGGTCCATATGTTGCTTGTGTCCTAATAACTGATGTCTAATCTTCCCATGCATTGGATATTGATTTCTTATTGTGGTAGTTTTGTGTTAATTTACATGCAAATTCTAACTTTTTTATTCTTTCTTTATTTTTTGTGTTATCCAGTCCACTGGCTTGGATCCACTCCCCCAGGCCTTTGAATCTATCAACTCTTTTAATTTTTCCATACTCTGTTTTCATAAACTTTTCTGTATTTTGTTTGTGTTCTATATACTCGGTTTATTCATAGGATATTTTTAGCCCAGTCTTTTCAGCAATCTCGTGTAACAGATCAAGCATAACTGTTGCGTCTGTTCGGTTTTCAGTTATCAATGCCATATCACCAGCAAAGGCTAAACATTTCACTTCAAATTTGTTCTTTCCGTGGCCCATGCTTATATCCTTTGTGCCTCTGTTTTTTAATGCGTTTTCCCATGTTTTTACTATTTTATCTAAAACCAAGTTAAAGAGTATTGGGGACACTCCGTCTCCTTGTCTAACTCCTGTTCTGATTTTGAATGGTTCAGAAATTTCGCCTTGAAAATTAATTCATGATGTTGTACCTGTGAGCGTTTGTTCAACAAGTCTTCTGGTGTTTTCTTCTGTCCCTGATTTATAAAGTATCTGCAATACTGTTTGTCTGTCAACTGAGTCGTAGGCCTTCTTGAAGTCTATGAAAGTAACTAATGTATTTTTATTTTGTATAGCTCTCACTCTCAATTTTTTTTTAAAATTAAGAATCTGTTCTGCGCATGATGTATCTTTTCTAAATCCTGCTTGATAATCTCCCATATTAGGAGTTGCTTGTTCCTCTAATCTATTTAAAAGTGCTTTAGAAAGTATTTTTGTATGTCACTGGTAACAAGGATATGCCTTTGTAGTTGTTGGTGTCCGTTTTATCTCCTTTTTTGTGGAGACGATGGATCAATGCTTGTTCCCAACCACTGGGTATGATTCTTTTTGTCCAAATGTCTTTAATTACTTTGTGAATTTTCTGCCATACAGATAAGTCCCCTAGTTACCACATTTCTGCTACTATCCCATCCTCTCCTGGTGCTTTGTTATCCTTCAATGCTTTGATAATCTTTTCTATTTCTTCTACTGTAGGTGGTCCCAATGGTGGATTCTCATGTTGTGGTTTTTGAAATTGTAATCTGTCATTAGGCTCTTCACAATTTAATAGATTTTCAAAGTAGTCAGCTAAAATTTGGCAGTTCTCTTTATTGCTTAAAACCATTTTTCTATTTTTATCTTTGAAATGTAAACTTGGTGACTGAAATCCTGTTAAAACTTCTCTGAAAGTCTTATAGAAGTCTCTAGTGTTGTTCCATTAAACCCATTTCTTACAATCTGTCATACTTTCTTTTTACTGATCTGATGATTTTTGCTGTCTTTTTCCTTTCTTCTTTAAACTCTTCCCAGTATTCATGTTTCTTATTACTGTTCCATTTTTTCCTTGCCCTTAGTCGATTATCAATTGCTTCATCACACAGTTCGTTCCACCATCTGTGTCTTGGCATTCTTCATGGTTGTCCCATTTCTTTAACTGACTCTAGCATTGTTTCTTTAATTTCTTCCCAATCATCCATTTTTCTTGTGTTTAGTATATCACAGAACTTGTCCTGACTTTGCATGTGAAATTTTGTATTTACTCTTGGAAATCTTCTTGGTTTTGGTTTAGGTTTGTTCTGTTTAGGCCCTTCCTCACTCTGACACTCAAGATTTCCTTGTAGTTGCGAATCGTTATTACCACATGGTCCAAATGATATTCGCCTTGATTTGGATTAGGTGATACCCACGTTTTTTTCTTTCTTGTAAGTTTACTGAAAAATGTCGACATTACTTTTAGCTTAATTTGTGTACAAAAATGTATGATACTTTCCCCATTTCTGTTGGTTCTTGCATCTGCTGGATAATCTCCAACTACTGATTTGAATTTTATTTCTTTGAGAACTTGTGCATTAAAGTCACCCACTAAAATTTTTATGTGTTCTTTTGGTAATATGGATGTTTCTTGTTCTACCATTTCCCAAAAATCTTCCACTTCGTCAACATTTCTTCTGTTATGTTGGTTGGTTGATAGGTGCATGTGCATTTATAATAGTGTAACGTTTATTGCCTGACTTTCGTTATGACGGGGAGCTAAAATTAGTTATTGATTCCGTAAGCTGGTTTGACCATAAATGCTGTCCCTAATATTGTCATATTATTGGAATTTTTAATGGCAGGCTTTCCTGATTTCTATAACAACAGTTAATAGGTTTTGTGGAGTAGCAGATTTCTTTACCATTAAGTGAGGTTTTTTTCCTGAAATACCTCTTGTCTTTTTCATGGAAGGGCGGTTAAAGTCTCCCTAAAGTCTAATTTAAAAAAAGACCTAAAGTACTTTGTCTGAATGTCATTCTTATTGACATATCAGTGCATTATCAAATTTACATGCATAAACCGTAATCATTCGGAGTAGGGACTGTCTATTAAAGTTGAAGAGTCAGCTTAAGGAACAATTATTGTGCCGGTTTGGAAATAATAGTGTTTATATCTTCATGTATATGTAGTTCAAAGGTATTTTTCATATTGTGTCACAACTAGGATGAGCATTCTTGATCTGATTCCATTGATAGATTCGTTTTTGGGTCCCCAGTAACAGAAACTGATAAACAGAAGATGAAGACAATCGCGATTCCTGATTCTGGTTGTGAAATAAGTGCTACCTCAAATAATTTGCATGAAGTTATAAAAACGGGTAATAGTGTTCCAGTATTATCAGCTCGGGGAGTTGAAGTAGTAACAGCATGTAGGTCAAGAAGTAAGCTTATGAAGAAGTAAATTTTGTTGCAGTTTAAGTACATGAGAAGACGCTTTCAGTGAATGCCATGGCACAGTTTTATGACTCGAGAAATTTTTACAATCGCTAGCCATCTACCCGGCATGTAATTGCTTATATGAGGACTAAATATGGATCAAGGTAATATACGACAGACAGCAAAAGGGTTAAGAAAATATCGTTGTTCACTCAAGAAAATTTCAGCCCTCCTCTCCACCATCACCCCCTCCCAAGATCGAAATCCTGTATGATGAAGAAGAAAACATATTTAGATTTGAGGGAAATGAGGCCACACAAGGTAGCTCTGATGATGCTAAGGTACATGTTTGTCAAAAAATAGATACACCAGAACCTCGAACCAAAAGAAAAATGTGCCTGTATCCAGAAGTAACAAAACCTGAAGAGGTCGACATAGAGGCCAATATTTAAAAAAAGTGGTATGTCCTGAAGGGTTAAGTGGGGATGAGGCACGTGAACTGGAAGAAGTACTAATTTAACATCAAAAAGCATTTTCGATTAAACTAGAGTACATGGAAGACTATGAATACTATTGCCAGATTAACCCACATGGTCCGTAGAGGTTTAAACCGTTTTACATTCCACAAGCAAAAAGGGAAGCAGTGGACAGAGCCATAAAAAGAATGATAGAGTTGCGAATTATTGAGCACTCTCGAAGTAATTACTGCAGTCCTTTTGTCATTGTCCCAAAGAAAGATGGTTCGGTCATATCACTTTAGATCCCAACGCCGTATGCAAAGCCATTTAGATCACAAGCCGATGCGCCTGAGGTACTAGAGGAGCTTGTGCAAAAGTCCAATGACATAAAGATTCTAACAAGCATTGACCTGACAGACAGCTTCTGGCTGATTTCGCTAGCAGAAATTTGTCAAAAATATGCTGCATTTGTATATGGGGAATGAAGTTATCTGTTCCGCATATTGCCGTTTGGCTTAAAAATTTCGATATCTGCTTTGATATGTACGTTATACAAGGTCCTATGAGATAAGTTCTTAAGCAAAATTATGGTGTATATTGATGACATTTTGAATGTAGGCGATAATTGGAAGAAGCACATTGCCATATTGAAGCAATATCTATCTGTAGTTGAGCAGGACAACATTGGTGCAAATCTAGACAAGTCCCAGTTCTGAAGAGGAGAGATTAAATTCCTAAGGCATGTCACATCAACTGAGGGCATCGAACCAGACCAGACAAGTTAGAAATTAACAGAAATTTGCTAAGACGTAAGAGTAAAAAGCAAATGACAGCCTTCTTTGGTCTCACTGGATTCTATTGCAAATAACCAATCACTTAATGTGAAGGCTTTCCTGGAACTGTTCAAGAAGAATGCCACATGGACATGGACCAAAGTGTGTGAGCAAGAATTCCAAAAAATGAAAGATGAATTATGTAACAGTATCGTTTTGTCCCATCCAGTTTTAAATGTATCTTTTTATATCTTTACTGACATTTCAGAATATGGCCTAGAAGCTCATCTTTGTCAATTTGCGGAAAATGGAGATACAGTTGGGAGAAATCTACTGTATTTGCTAGGCGCGAACTAAATAAATGGCAGAGAAAATATTTCATTACAGAAAAAGAGGCACTAGCAGTTGTATGCACATTCAATAAAAACTTAGATAGTACGTCATAACCACACCTGGGAGCAAGATAGCCTTCCAGCTAGTATCAAGCCCGGATAAAGTGGGAGGGTTAATCATTGGACTAACCATTCAACATTGTAAAATAAATGGAGGGTTTCTATACACACACTCAGCCTCCAATTGGAGTGGATGTTACGGGAAAAGACCCAAGCTTTCGAATAAAGGACTACGAATAGGAACATAAAATGTAAGAACACCATGCGCTGCAGGACAGACAAAGATATTTGATGAAAAACTAGGTGCAAGATGGATATTACAACCCTGCAGGAGATAAGACGCCCTGGGCAAGGCATGCACAGAGAGAAAAATTATACAGTCGTACACAATGGAAACAAACATTGTCACCATATATTCGGGACAGGATTTGCACTGCATGATAAAATAATGTCAATGTGATGACACTAGAACATGTCATCGAAAGGATATGCGTCATCAAAATCAAAGTCAAATATAGAAATATCTCATTAGTGTCCCAAGGACAGGGAGGAAGACATAAAAGACGAATTCTATGACATGTTAGACCAGATGTACTCCAGACTACCATAATACGACATCTAAGTTATGCTGAGAGATCTAAATGTCAAAATAGGACACCAATGGCAACCATATATAGACATGTTCAGCTTGTTCACTGAATCAAATGATAATGGTATAAGGCTCATCAACTTCGCCACAGTTAGGAACATGAAAATAATCAGTACATCATTTCCTCATAGACATGCATAAAGCAACATGGACCTCACCGAATGGGCTAACCATGAACCAAACATACCACGTGTTGATAGAGAAAAGACAGTCATAAATTTTAGGACAATGAGAGGGGCGGAGACAGAATCAGACCATTCTCTTGTGCTAATAAAGCTGAAAAAATCATTACCAAAACAACCAAGTAAGAGCAACAGTGGCAAAAGAATCAGTAGATGTGAGTAGGCTAAACTAAGAGGAGATGAATAAATAGTTCAAGATTAAGCTTAGAAATAGATTCACATAATTAGAGAACGAAAACAATGTGAAATAAAATGAAGATATCAATATAAAATTAAACACGGCAACAACTTCAAAGGAGACAGCACAGGAACTACAAGGAGATAACAATAATACCAATATCAAGGGCAAACCGTGTTTTAATGAAACATGTAGAAAAGCAGTTCAGGCTATGGAGACCGCCAGACAGGTAATGATGAGCAATAACAAATATTAAAACCAAATAAAATACAGGATAGCCACGAGATAAATGAAGAGAACAATCAGGCGAGGGAAAATAAAATTCATATACAAAGATAGAGAAGGTAGAGGAGGACTATAGCCAGAACAATAGTAAACAATTTTACAGGACAGTGAGAGCTATAGAAAGGGGTACAAAACTAAGCCTGTGATAACGAAGGATAAGAATGGAAAACTGATCACTAAAATTAAGGGAATCTAGAGAACTGGAGGAGATACTTCAAAGTACTGAACAACCCGGTAGACACCTACGACAACGAAAACAGGGCAGAAACCAACCAGAACGTACAACCATTAGTCGAAGAACCGACTCTGAGAGAGGTGAATGAGGCAATAAAAAGACTGAAAGATGGGAAGACCCCTCGCATAGACATGATATCAGCAGGGGTCATAAAAGAAGGAGGAGATAAGGCATATGAATAGCTAGCCGAATTTGATAAAAGAGGTGTGGAGGAAAGAAGTAATGCTGGAGGAATGGAAAACTGCTGCTGTAGGTCCCATATAAAAGAAGGGAGACAAAATGTTGACACAGAACTATAGAGGGATATCTCTGCTGTGCACGTGCATAAAATAACATCAAGAATTATACTGAACAGGCTCAAGCATACACTGAAGAAACATTAGACACAGCACAAGCGAGGTTCAGAAAGGGTAAATCAACAACCAACCAAATATTCACACTAAGACAGATACTAGATAAGAACTGGGAGCACGATCAGCATACGTTCTGTCTGTTTACAGACTTCTAAAAGGCACATGACAGCATAGTGAGAGAGCAGATGTGGAGGATAAAGCTGACAAAACTAATTAAAATGTGTGTGATAGAATAAAGTATAGACTGAAAGTACAGAGAAAATTTTCGAAAATATTTGACGTAAAAACAGGAATGAGACAGGGAGATATTAAATCACCGACCCTGTTCAATTTGGCACTCAGCAGTAGGCTGAGGAGAGTACCACAAGAATGTGTAGGAGTCACCATAGGCAAAAAGATGAATGAACAAAATAGAGATGACACCATAAAAATGATCAGAGATGAATGGAGTACAAAAACAAATGACAAAGTAAAAAAATATTAAGTAATATAAGAAGGTGTATTATATCATAGGGCAGATCCTCAAAAGCAACACTGGAAGCTCTTTTGCCCAGAACATAGCGGTGAAATGCTGCTATGGTTTGAACATTTTTCGTACTATCATTTTGGTGCCAAGAAATTTACGGTCGAGATTAACAAAAGTTGCTTGTTTAATAACTTAGAAAAGAGCGTACACAAAATTCTAAATTCCTGTAATGTGCGTTAAAAAACCTAAGTATCTAATTATAGCAATAAAGCGGAGACACATAGCATAATCTCTACAAGAATAATCGATAGGTTGTGCGTTGATCCCTATGGCTCCCTCCCCACATCACAAAGAGAATACAAATGTCTTTTTTTGTTATTTTGGACATGTTGTCGAAGTACGTAAAACTGTACGTACTAAGAAAGTTTACAGATAAGTCAGTCTCAAACAAAATCAAAATGGATTGTGTAATCAACATGGGTAAACCAGATAGGATCGTTAGTGACAATGGTTCACAATTTACACCAGACTGATGGAAGAGTGTATTATATAATCTTGATATAAAACCTATTTACATTTCAAAATATTACCTGGAATCGTACATGAGTGAGCGAATTATGAAGGAGCTTAACAGACTTTCTAAAACGTATTGTTCTAAGAAACATCACACATTGGGGTATATTACATGGAGGAATTTGAGGGAGTCATCAAAATTGCCTCATTCTACCACGGAAATATCGCCACAAGAATTATTAACAGCAGAAAGGGTACCTGGTGTCACTGAGCAGTTTGAAAGTTTCCCAAAGAGAGACGAGAAGTCAGCCAACGAAAAGAAGGATTTAGTATTAAGTAGAATCAAAGAAAGTGTAGCTAACACACAAACCTTCAGATTTTAGACACTTGGATCGGTACCAAACGTTGTACGTCGATAGAGTTTCAACCAAAACACCGATTTAGTTCGTGCTATCTGCTGTCGTCCAGTAGAATATGTGTAAACCCCAATTAAATGTAACACCAGAACTAAAAAGGACAATAAAAGCTTATCTGTGAGTAATTGGTTATAGATTTCGCGTGGGTGAGTCGGTAGAGCGTGAAGGCGTCAGACCATAGCTTCCGCGTCCAAACATCACTGGTAACTTCTTTTTTTTACTCGTGAAACTGTTATATGTAATTTACATGTTATTTGCTTCACATAGTTCTTCGTATGCAACTATTATTGTGAAGCCTTGGATCCTGAATGAGTGACACTGTGTGTGTGTGTGTGTGTGTGTGTGTGAGTGTGTGTGTGTGTGTGTGTGTGTGTGTGTGTGTGTGTATGTGTATGTGTGTGTGTGTGTGGTCGTGTTTGCACTGATTTTTTAGCGTTATGTACCGTTTATTGATCTTATTGTTTTGTTTATTGTTACTACTATTAGTTTTATTATGTGTATTAGTATTATTATTATTATTATTTCCATTACTTCCGCACGTGCGATAGAATTGTTTCTGTATTTTTCTGTCCTGATTATATGTTCTGCGAAATTACAAATGTATTCTAAATTTTTACTACTTTCAAAGAAACGAAGGAAAAGCAGACTACCAAGGGAAAAAATGCTGTGAACCTCAAACAGCCCTTTTAAATGTCATAAACATGTCCCATGTTCGTCGCATTTGTTCGGAGTGGACGTCCCATGATATCCGTTCAAGTCCACCTTTGATCCATTCACTCAGTTTTTTCTCTGACCAGACACGCTGAGCTACCCTTCCGGCAACGATCAAACGCTCTACCAACTTCCCGCGGAAGCGACACCTATGTTTGCTAACTGTTATGCTTTTCCTGTGCTCTTTAGTTCTGCTGTTACTTTTAATTAACGTTTACGCCCGTTCTGATGGACGACAGCACATAGTGCGAACTAAATCGCTATTTTGGTTGACACTCTATCGACATTCAACGTTTGGTACCGGTCTGAATGTCTGACATCTGGAGGCTTGGTTGTAAAAGAGGGGATAAATACAATAATCAGATTTAAAAAAGACATATCATGTTGGTACTGATACAGTCAATACCTAGGTCTTCCAAGAAAAACTCCGAGATCAAAAACTGTTATGAAACATATGAGGGACCATATTTAATAATTAGAATAGCACGCCCCAACACATTATAGGTAGCCAATGTAAAGACAGGAGTAAGAAAAGGAGTGTACGGTAGTTTTTGTATCAAAAAATACTATGGACAAGCAACCTCAGGGGACATTTGGTTTCGTTACGTTGCCAGGAAACACGATTACTAGATTCCAAAGTTAAGTGACGGTATTACTTCTCTTTCTTTCATGCTCTTACTGAGCCGTGTGTGGCTCGCGTTCTTGCCGTTCAGAACTTGACGTCGTGTAATAGCGATAGTGGCGTCTCGATTCTTCTTGTGTTAATGTTGCCACTGAGTTGCTACTATTGTTTGTCCACGAGTGGCAGCAGCAGCGGTTATCGATAGCCAGTGCTGTGGTACTATCTTTGGTACCACGGCTAGGATTCCGAGTCGTCGTGTGTGTCAGGCAGTTGAGTTGGGACAAAGCAGCAGTGAGGTCCGGACAGCCAGTACTCGCCCGACCGCTGACGACACACATGCACCGTCCGACGGAAGGATGTGGTCGCAAGAGTGCACGACCATGTCAAGGACCGGCTTCAGCGAGTTTTGGTTGAATGGACCGTGATACTTGAGTAGTGCAACTATCACTGTGTGTGTGTGTGTGTGTGTGTGTGTGTCCATCGGAGTGCCCTCATGGCAATAAGTTGTCAGTTGACGATCAATACTGGCATCTTTTCTGTGCCTGACTTGAGTGGGAACGCCCGTTGGTTGGTCGTTCGGTCGGTCGTCGCAGCGGACGACGTGCATTTGGTTTTCCGACTTCTGGCTTGGTTCAAATGGTTCAAATGGTTCTGGGCACTATGGGACGTAACATCTGAGGTCATCAGTCCCCTACAACTTAGAACTACTTAAACCTAACTAACCTAAGGACATCACACACATCCATGCCCGAGGCAGGATTCGAACCTGCGACCGTAGCAGTCGCGCGGTTCCGGACGCTTCTGGCTTCTCTGTGTTTGTGCCGACTTGTTATTCGTCCGTGTTGTTTCACAGTGACTGGTTTTAGCATTGTTTGAGACATTGTGGGATTGTCTTCGTCGATCCGTGTGTATCTTGTGTGGTTTTTAATGTGCAGTTATTTACATGCTGTCTACGTTCTGAGTCGTCGTGTGTGTCAGGCAGTTCGGCTTCGGAGCAGCGACTGCAGGCCGGGACTGCTGGTGGCGTGCAGGCACTGTCAGACCGAGGAACTGTAGCCGCCGGCCGCGGTGGTCTAGTGGTTCTAGGCGCGCAGTCCGGAACCGCGGGACTGCTACGGTCGCAGGTTCGAATCCTGCCTCGGGCATGGATGTGTGTGATGTCTTTAGGTTAGTTAGGTTTAAGTAGTTCTAAGGTCTAGGGGACTGATGACCACAGAAGTAAAGTTCCATAGTGCTCAGAGCCATTTGAACCATTTTTTGGACTGTAGCCGTCGACGGAACCTAGGACGTTCGACGTTGAGTGAACCGTGTCCAGCACTGAAACCTCCACTGTTTAGGGCCTCGCTGTTGTTTGCGTGTTGCTGCTCCCAGAGACAGTGAGATCAACCGCAACAAGTGGAGTCTGTCAGGTTGGCGGAGTCTATTAGCCACCTTCTACTCCTTGTTGTTAGTTTGGATTTAATATTATTCTTATTAGTGAAGTGCAACCAGCTGTATTTTCTGCCTTGTGGCCGCTAACGCCCCAGTTACCTGCCCTGCAGGTTAGCGTACTTTTCCAGCAGTGTAACCGAGCGAGGTGGCGCAGTGGTAACACACTGGACTCGCATTCGGGAGGACGACGGTTCAGTCCCGCGTCCGGTCATCCTGATTTAGGTTTTCCGTGATTTCCCTAAATCGCTCCAGGCAAATGCTTGGATGGGTCCTTTGAAAGGGCACGGCCGATTTCCTTCCCCATCCTTCCCTAATCCGATGAAACCAATGACCTCGCTGTTTGGTCTCTTCCCCCAAACAACCCAACCCAACCCCAGCAGTGTACTTTTCCTCGTCATATTGATGCTGTCCGACACAGAGTGTAGTTCGACAGCCTCTTGAATTGTACGGTGCATATGTTCTTGGGAGATCTACCTTGGTTCTGGTGTTTCCTTCAGTCTTGGGTGTGTTTCTGAAGACGTGGTGCTGTCTGTCGTTTTGCCCTTGTCTAGAAATATTCCATCGTTGTACCGGTGATCGGACGTTAGGCGGATTGGTTAGTTGGTCACTCGGCACCTAAGCTACCCCTAGTGTGAGTTGCCATCCTGTTACATGAGTACAGCTCTTGGCTGCCTGTCTCACCGTTTACACAGCTGTTCAGGTCGATCCAGGGAGCACCGTATGTGGATCACTCCGTCTTATTCGGACAAGTTGTCGTAATTGTTTAGAATTTACCCTACTGTTTTAACATGTTATTGCCTTCCTCACTTGTAATTCCGACCTTCAGTCGTTAATTGCTTGTGGCCTTCAGCCGACAAATTATTTTCAATTTTCTCTTAATAAGGCCTGCAACCGTCACTATAGCCTGTTTCAGTTCGTTAAGATTGTTTTAAAAGGTTTTAGTGTTTTAACATGCAACTGTCTTCCTTACTTGTAATTCAGGCCTTCAATCGTGGAGTATTCTGAAAATTGCTTGTGGCTTTCAGCCCCCAATAATTTTGAATCCTTTCTTAATCAGGCCTTCAGCCGTTGATTGTGTGTAACATTGCTTGTGGCCTTCAGTCGACAATAACTTTCAATTCTTCTAATAAGGCTTTCAACCGCCGTGTAGTAAAATCTTTTAAAATGATTGTTGAGAATTTTGTTTTTTAAAAATAAAGTGTATGTGTTTTCTGTGCAACCAACGCTAACTGATTAGGCCCCGTCCACACCTTTTCTGCTTTCCCTAAGTCCAACGTCTCACTTACTTCTTCTACTTCGATCATTCTTAAATAAATCTGTCATTCTTAATCTTCTTCACTATCAAATGCTAGGACGATCGCATTACATACTGCATATGACAATAATTACACAGGTAATGATTAATTAATCACAAGAAACCCAACATGACAAATCTCTGCAAAGCACGGTAAAAAACAAGTGCCTGACAGTACACATGGAGAGACCGTAATACATAGAACAAAAATATGGTTCAAATGGCTCTGAGCACTGTGGGACTTAACTTCTGAGGTCATCAGTCCCGTAGAACTTAGAACTACTTAAACCTAACTAACCTAAAGACGTCACACACATCCACGCTCGAGGCAGGATTCGAACCTGCGACCGTAGTGGTCGCGCGGTTCCAGACTGTAGCGCCTAGAACCGCTCGGTCACTCCGGCCGGCCTACATGGAACATATGGAACCATAGATACAAAGGCAACAGAACACAGTTTAACATAGCGTTAAGAAACACTCGTATTGTATTTAAGTGAAATATGAAGCATCTATATCAAACGCTACAGTGGAACATTTGTTTTTCATGAATAAAAATAAGTTGCATAATAATACGAGCAAGCAACTGTGCTAAACCAGCTAACTGCATGGTGAATTAATAGAGAATGGAAGATTAGGTCGTAAAGCAAAGTAATAGCTTGTAAGTCGTCTGAAGATAGTAAATAAGTGAAGATTATGCCGAACTGCATTGATATATGTAATGCTTTTGAGTGTGAATTAATAAGGCAAAGTGGTTTTCGCCGAAATAAATAATTGTAGATTGATAGGCGAGGGATGGTCCTGCCAAGGCGATTCGTTGTGAATGAAGCGTAACAGGTAAGTCAGCCAATATGAAGTGTAATGTACAAGACGACTTGTAAGTCGGCCAGTTATTTATGGGAAAGGAGAAATGGTGTCTGAGATGTATAAGGTAACGTGTAAGAAGGCCAGTTAATTAGGAGAAGTGAAAATTGGTGTTTGTAGACAACGTGGTTTCTGCCAATTGTTTGGAAAATATGACGAAGCAGCTATATTATTGACGTACCTGAGACACAACACGGTAATATGAAGATCTCACAAGGGACGTAAACACAGGTCATGTAATATTTAAGTATGAAGTGAAGTAGACAAAATAACGTTATACACTTGACTGAAGTAATAAGAACACATGACAAAGGTCTGCATTTGAGAAACATGAGGAATAGTCAAATGAAAACGAATCATCCGCCACAACGGGACCATGGGAGGGTTCCATTCAAAAGTAGTCACCACGTAAGATACTTATCCGAATGGGAGACGAGATAATCAGTTTCTGTTTAGTGGAACACGGTAGGCCGCAGACGAATTCACAACCGCATCCACTCTTGCACTTCCACTTCCTACTTATACCGACCTCCCCGTATGCCTTTCTTGAGATAGTCAAAGAAGTGAAAATCACACTGTGAAAGATCCGGGTCTACGGAGGATGCTCGGGGGCAAACCGCAAAGCCAACAGTGGAAACATTGCACATTGTCCCTCCACCAAAGAAACCCAAAGCTACATATACATCTACATTTATACTCCGCAAGTCACCCAACGGTGTGTGGCGGAGGGCACTTTACGTGCCACTATCAATCTCCCTTTTCTGTTCCAGTCGCGTAAGGTTCGCGGGAAGAACGACTGTCGGAAAGCCTCCATGCGCGCTCGAATCTCTCTATTTTTACATTCGTGATCTCCTCGGGAGGTATAAGTAGGGGGAAGCAATATATTCGATACCTCATCCAGAAACGCACCCTCTCGAAACCTGGCGAGCAAGCTACACCGCGATGCAGAGCGCCTCTCTTGCAGAGTCTGCCACTTGAGATTGCTAAACATCTCCGTAACGCTATCACTGTTACCAAATAACCCTGTGACGAAACGCGCCGCTCTTCTTTGGATCTTCTCTATCTCCTCCGTCAACCCGATCTGGTATCCCACACTGATGAGCAATACTCGAGTATAGGTCGAACGAGTGTTTTGTAAGCCACCTCCTCTGTTGATGGACTACATTTTCTAAGGACTCTCCCAATGAATCTCAATCTGGTACCCACCTTAACAACAATTAATTTTATATGATCATTCCAATTCAGATCGTTCCGTACGCACCTCCCAGATATTTTACAGAAGTAACTGCTACCAGTGTCTGTTCCGCTACCATATAATCATACAAATGGTTCAAATGGCTCTGAGCACTATGGGACTCAACTGCTGAGGTCATTAGTCCCCTAGAACTTAGAACTAGTTAAACCTAACTAACCTAAGGACATCACAAACATCCATGCCCGAGGCAGGATTCGAACCTGCGACCGTAGCGGTCTTGCGATTCCAGACTGCAGCGCCTTTAACCGCACGGCCACTTCGGCCGGCTCATAATCATACAATAAAGGATCCTTCTTTCTATGTATTCGCAATACATTACATTTGTCTATGTTAAGGGTCAGTTGCCACTCCCTGCACCAAGTGCCTATCTGCTGCAGATCTTCCTGCATTTCGCTACAATTTTCTAATGCTGCAACTTCTCTGTATACTACAGCATCATCCGCGAAAAGCCGCATGGAACTTCCGACACTATCTACTAGGTCATTTATATATATTGTGAAAAGGAATGGTCCCATAACACTCCCCTGTGCCACGCCAGAGGTTACTTTAACGTCTGTAGGCGTCTCTCCATTGAGAACAACATGCTGTGTTCTGTTTGCTAAAAACTCTTCAATCCAGCCACACAGCTGGTCTGATATTCCGTAGGCTCTTACTTTGTTTATCAGGCGACAGTGCGGAACTGTATCGAACGCCTTCCGGAAGTCAAGGAAAATAGCATCTACCTGGGAGCCTGTATCTAATATTTTCTGGGTCTCATGAACAAATAAAGCCAGTTGGGTCTCACACGATCGCTGTTTCCGTAATCCATGTTGACTCCTACAGAGTAGATTCTGGGTTTCTAAAAACGACATGATACGCGAGCAAAAAACATGTTTTAAAATTCTACAACAGATCGACGTCAGAGATATAGGTCTATAGTTTTGCGCATCTGCTCGACGACCCTTCTTGAAGACTGGGACTACCTGTGCTCTTTTCCAATCATTTGGAACCTTTCGTTCCTCTAGAGACTTGCGGTACACGGCTGTGAGAATGGGGGCAAGTTCTTTCGCGTACTCTGTGTAGAATCGAATTGGTATCCCGTCAGGTCCAGTGGACTTTTCTCTGTTGAGTGATCCCAGTTGCTTTTATTTTCCTTGGACACTTATTTCGATGTCAGCTATTTTTTCGTTTGTGCGAGGATTTAGAGAAGGAACTGCAGTGCGGTCTTCCTCTGTGAAACAGCTTTGGAAAAAGGTGTTTAGTATTTCAGCTTTACGCGTGTCACCCTCTGTTTCAATGCCATCATCATCCCGGAATGTCTGGATATGCTGTTTCGATCCACTTACTGATTTAACGTAAGACCAGAACTTCCTATGATTTTCTGTCAAGTCGGTACATAGAATTTTACTTTCGAATTCACTGAACGCTTCACGCATAGCCCTCCTTACGCTAACTTTGACATCGTTTAGCTTCTGTTTGTCTGAGAGGTTCTGGCTGCGTTTAAACTTGGAGTGAAGCTAAATGAGATTTACACTCTGCAGCGGAGTGTGCGCTGATATGAAACTTCCTAGCAGATTAAAACTGTGTGCTGGACCGAGACTCGAACTCGCGAGCTTTGCCTTTCGCGGGCAAGTGCTCTACCAACTGAGCTAGCCAAGCATGACTCACGCCCCGTCCTCACAGCTTTACTTCTGCCAGTACCTCGTCTCCTACCTTCCAAACACTTGCCCGCGAAAGGCAAAGGTCCCGAGTTCGAGTCTCGGTCCGGCACACAGTTTTAATCTGCCATGAAGTTTCATATCAGCGCACATTCCGCTGCAGAGTGTAAATCTCATTCTGGAAACTTCCGCCAGGCTGTGGCTAAGCCATGTCTCCGCAATATCCTTTCTTTCAGGAGTGCTAGTTCTGCAAGTTCTGCAGGAGAGCTTCTGTAAAGTTTGGAAGCTAGGAGACGAGGTACTGGCAGAAGTAAAGCTGTGAGGACGGGGCGTGAGTCGTGCTTGGGTAGCTCAGTTGGTAGAGCACTTTCCCGCGAAAGGCGAAGGTCCTGAGTTCGAGTCTCGATCCGGCACACAGTTTTAATCTGCCAGGAAGTTTCAAACCCAAAGCCGTTCACATCAGTACCCGTAAGATCATGACGACCTCGTTCTTTGACTGCAGGGGTCGTCTGCTCGGCCAGCTCCTCAACAATGGAACCACAATCAGTGTACAGGGCTATGAAGACGCTTTGCAGAAACTGCGTCACTCCATGAAGCCAAAACGCCCAGGAATGCTGTCGAAAGGAATCATCCAGTTACACGATAACGCCCACCCCACATTGCCACTCGGACGAAGGCTACGCTTCAGCGGTTTGATTGGGAAACACTGAAACATCCTCCATACAACCCGGATGTTTCACCGTCCGATTTTCACATCTTCCGTGACCTGAAGACAGACATACGTGGACTTCGGTTTCAGTCGGACGACGCAGTTCATGAGTGGGTGCGGTTGTGGGTTCGTCAGCGGCCGACCGCGTTCTAAAGAACAGAAACCGATTGTCTCGCCTCCCAGTAGGATAAATGTCTTAATGACTAATGATTAATTTTGGATGGAACCTTTCCATGGTCTTGTTATGACGGACGTTTGGTTTTCAATTCACTGCCCTTCACATAATCAGCCCCACAATATACACTACTGGCCATTAAAATTGCTACACCAAGAAGAAATGCAGATGATAAACGGATATTCATTGGACAAATATATTATAATAGAACTGATGTGTGATTACATTTTCACGCAATTTGGGTGCATAGATACTGAGAAATCAGTACCCAGAACAACCACCTCTGGCCGTAATAACGGCCTTGATACGCCTGGGCATTGAGCCAAACAGAGCTTGGATGGCTTGTACAGGTCCAGCAACCCATGCAGCTTCAACACGATACCACAGTTCATCAAGAGTAGTGACTGGCGTATTGTGACGAGCCAATTGCTCGGCCACCATTGACCTGAGGTTTGCAATTGGTGAGAGATCTGGAGAATGTGCTGGCCAGGGCAGCCGTCGAACATTTTCTGTATCCAGAACGGCCCATACAGGACCTGCAACATGCGCTCGTCCATTATCCTGCTGAAATGTAGGGTTTCGCAGGGATCTAATGAAGGGTAGAGCCACGGGTCGTAACACATCTGAAATGTAACGTCCACTGTTGAAAGTGGCGTCAATGCGAACAAGAGGTGACCGAGACGTGTAACCAATGGCACCGCATACCATCACGCCGGCTGATACGCCAGTACGGCGATGACGAATACACGCTTCCAATGTGCGTTCTCCGCGATGTCGCCAAACACGGATGCGACCATCATGATGCTGTAAACAGAACCTGGATTCATCCGAAAAATGACGTTTTGCCATTCGTGCATCCAGGTTCGTCGTTGAGTACACCATCGCAGGCGCTCCTGTCTATGATGCAGCGTCAAGAATAACGGCAGCCATGGTCTCCGAGCTGATAGTCCATGCTGCCGCAAACGTCGTCGAACTGTTCGTGCAGATGAGTGTTGTCTGCTGTTGACTCAGGGATCAAGACGTGGCTGCATGATCCGTTACAGTCATACGGATAAGATGCCTGTCATTTCGACTGCTAGTGATACGAGGCCGTTGGGATCCAGCACGGCGTTCCCTTTTGAACCCACCGATTCCATATTCTGCTAACAGTCATTGGATCTCGACCAATGCGAGCAAGAATGTCGCGATACGATAAAACGCATTCGCGATAGGCTACAATCCGACCTTTATCAAAGTCGGAAACGTGATGGTACGCATTTCTCCTCCTTACACGAGGCATCACAACAACGTTTCACCAGGCAACGCCGGTCAAATGCTGTTTTTGTATGAGAAATCGGTTGGATTCTTTCCTCATCGTAACACTTTGTAGGTGTCGCCACCGGCGCCAACCTTGTGTGAATGCTCTGAAAAGCTAATCATTTGCATATCACAGCATCTTCTTCCTGTCGGTTAAATTTTGCGTCTGCAGCACGTCATCTTGGTGGTGTAACAATTTTAATGGCCGGTGGTGTACAAGGTACAAATGATACTAGTATATGATAATTGACATTATAACACTCTAAACAGTGGTAGAACTGCACGCAACAGACACAAGAAATTAGATTCGCTAGCAACGTTTATAACAACAGTTATACATAAAAACTCTTACTGCCGAGCGAAGCAACGTGATATAACTGAGTATTGGATTATATTTAACGGTAGCAAAGCATCGGAACTGTCCGCTCAAAATACCTTATTGCAATTGTACTCCAAAGGAGAGTAACATAATATGCTATGATCAAAAGCAATCAAAATTTTAATTATTAATAATCTATATAGCTAAATAAAAATGAATGTTTCTTCGTATGTTTGTCCTCAATGCGTTCCTAAACCATTTATCCGACTGCGATGAAACTTTGCTGAGTTGTTCTCCGTACGCCCGCAAAAGGTTCCTGGCACAAAATAGTACTATGACTCATAGTTCAGGAGGTATGTCGTCATAAACAATGAGACGGTAAAGCCTGAAAGTATCCAGATTTAAACATCAACTTTTTGAGGATGAGAGTACTTAGCGACTAGCAACAAACTTTATATAGTTTGTAATTTAAAACCTTCACGATAATTTTTCTCGCTAACACCCACCACAAAATGAAGAAAGGAAAAAGGTTATCGCTTCCCACATTTTCGCTGTACATGCAGTAAAGCTACCGCATCAGGCACGACGTTTTTATGTATCGTTGCTACTAACTCTATCCGCAACATATTTTGCATACATTATCCACAAGTATCACTAAATGTGCTGGGAAGTCTGTTTCGCTGTACGACACATAGTTTCATCTACATGTACAGGGCGAAGCGAAATTCGCGCATTCGGGCTTCGCAGCGCAACACTTCGCATGCGAGCGATAAAAAAATGTCTCCCAAAATTTCGAGTGGATCCAGCAGAAAAAGGACGTTAAAGAGTGACAATCTGACAACGCTGTAACCGCATATACCGTGACTACCTTCGTCAGCACACATTGATTGCACTGTGCAGTTGGTGCAGTGTACAAAGTTTTGGGTTAGCATGTAGGAGGTCGAGAATTCGATCCTCGGTTGAGGCAAACGTTTCTTCTTTGGTAAATGTAGTCCAGGTGGTACGGTATCTGGCATCTTAATCGTCAACAGCGACTGCAGCGGGTCCTCTAGAAAACATTTGCACTTACATTCTACAATTGTAGAAATGGAAGACTGGTCAGCTTTGGAAGAAGCCCTTTCAACATCGCGGGCGTGAATTTATTCGCACCACTCCATCTACTAGATGCGGAACCTGTTTTCTTTGTACCTTCCTCCAATGGTCCCATAGGTTAGTAGCAACTATTACTGTTGCCTCCTTCAGGACCATTACATTTCGTTAGTGCCCTACATTACCAGTAGGACTAGCAACGTGCTCTGCAAATAATGTCCAAACTCGGTTACTATTGGGTGTTGTGTGATGTCCTTAGGTTAGTTAGGTTTAAGTAGTTCTAAGTTCTAGGGGACTGATGACCATAGATGTTAAGTCCCATAGTGCTCAGAGCCATTTGAACCATTTCGGTTACTATTTGTATGTGTTGTGACCATGGTCCCACTAATTATGCCTTTCAACATTGGGTCTGGTACCGCATGCTGTTTAGTATGTATCTCAATGCATTATTATTATTATTATTATTATTTTTATTATTATTATTATTGTGGTGTACAGATGGTAGCAGAACCAGGATGGGGAAGGTGTAGGCACATTTATTTGGTCCAAGCTTTGTTGACACAAATTTATTATTTAACAATAATTGGTTATACATCCAAGTTAATACAATTAACAGTTTAAAAGGAAATTTTAGCAATAATATTTTTTTAAAAAAAAACCTTCTTTAGAAGAACGTGCAGTCCCACTCCGAAACATTACATAAAGGTACTGTTAGTAAAGGGTATATCATATCGTACAATAGTGCAACATGCACAAATATTAACAATTACACCAGAAAAATATTGAACTTGTGATTTGTACTACATGTAAATCAAACCTTTAAAAAAATCCAATTTGGCAAGAGTGCAACAAATTCCCTACCGCCTGCTTAAAAAAATGTGGCAATGATAATCAGTTTTTTTTATTTACCTCCTGATTTCACTTAGGCTTACGTAAACCCTACACAAATGTCACTTATTTTTCTCTCATGTGACATCAGTTCACCTTTCGTGACAAATACACAAAATTTCTAAATTATTTTATATCAGTTAAGTAAGCTACAAGACAGAAATAACATTAACGACTGGTGGTGACATGAGTAAACACTGTCAAGTTTTCAGTTTCACGACGGTTGGGATATCTAACAAATTTTCATTTAAATGCTCCCCCCCCCCCCCCCCCCCAACGTGTTCCAAACACAAATATAGCCATATCAAGAAATAGATGGGTTTATCCCAAGTAATATTAGTAGAATTAAGAAATTTGCAATTTAAACGCATAAATTTTAACGAAGTCTAATGTAATAATAATTTGGACAGAACTTTCATAAAATGATCGATGATAGTGGATACCGTGCCATACACTATGAAACAAATTAAGAATTATTCACAGTAGACACCTGGCACATGATGGTATTCTCTGAAGTATTTCAAATCACAAAATGTTGGCTACAAGTAGCAACCACATGCCGGCCAGGGTGGCCGAGCGGTTCTAGGCGCTACAGTCTGGAACCGCGAGACCGGTACGGTCGCAGGTTCGAATCCGGCCTCGGGCATGGCTGTGTGTGATGTTCTTGGGTTAGTTAGGTTTAAGTAGTTCTAAGTTCTAGGGGACTGATGACCTCAGAAGTTAAGTCCCATTTTGAACCAACCACATAATAAAGTACTGATCACTAAATATAATAAAAGTATATGAAAATTTCGGTCTTAGTCAGCTGACGAGGACCATACCAATGCAGTTTCCTGTTACACTCGAGTGCTAGGCCCAACAAACAACAGCTGGTCATGGAGAACCACGCTAAGCAAGCGAGCATTCCGTCCTCCCCACATGCTCGCAAACAGCCACACTCATCGCAATCCTTAATCGGCAGGCACCAGTTGACTCCCCGCCGCTTCTGTTGCTTCGCGCACCAGCGTCCACAGCTCTCAGCGATCACGCCCCCTATCGCTGCGACGAAAACAAGTGAAATAATCTCGCGGGTAAATCAAATGAGCTGAGCCGTGACACGGTTCAATTATTATTATTATTCTATCGATAGGATTGTGGAAACATCACGTCTATTACCGTTAGGGAAAGAGTGTAATTCGAAACCGAGCATTTATAATTAGCGGTGTCGGATTGAATCATGCAGAACAATATCTGTCAGAAGGGTAATGCGCATTAGGTGGAACATCGCACAGGGCTGACGGCGTGTTTATACTGTATGTGCTGTCCACCAGATAGGGACTAGTTGCGAGCGGAGTAACGTGCCCGTGACAGAGTCCAGTGTACGTATGTACACGTATCGAATTTTCTCATTGTAAATCTATAAATAAGCGTGGCAGACATATGTCATAGACAAACGATGTATATGTGGTTATGATTCTGGTTCTTGGTGCAGCTGATAACCGGGCTGGTGTTGCCGCTCGTGAATATGCTGCTAGATATCCTCGTCGACGCCATCCAGAAAAAAATGTGTTTCGTCATCTGGAGCTGCGCCTTCGGGAGTCAGGTTGTCTCCTTTCACCTTTGCGTGACAGAGGTCATCCACAGACTCGCTGTACCCAAGCTACTGAGGAAGCTATTCTGGAGGTCATACACCAAGAACCTCAGGTGGTTGGGTCCTACAAGTTGCCTGGCCGGTTGACTGTCTGGTATCGCGCGCCGCGGAATTTGAATCCCCGCCAGACGTCATGAACGTCGAAGACCCACAGAGGTCTCTGTACCATCGCGCCGCAGAATGTGGCGGCGCGCGCCTCCAGGCCCGCATTTAGAGTGAGGGCGCCACAGTGGAACATGCGGTTGCAGGGGCCAATAGAAGCGTCCCCGATCGAGTACTTAAGCGCCTACCTGTCGCTCAGCCTGCCAAAACCCAGGCGATCATTGTAGGCAAAACCGCCCCTTCCTTCCGCCTCCTTGATTTCTATATCACCCTCTATGGCCGTCCTATCGCCCTCACTCCCACCCTTAAGTACCTTGGCGTCACCCTCGACCGTCGCCTCTCCTGGACTCCCCACCTCCGGACAATCCAAGCCAAGGCACGCTCCCGACTCGGTCTCCTCAAGCTCCTCTCCAGCCGTACGTGGGGTCTGGACCCCTCCACTATCCTCCACACCTATAAATCCCTTTGTTATGCCCATCTGGCTTGGATCTCCGCCCCCCTCTACCTTTTATAAATCCCTCCAAATCCTTGAACGTCATGCTCTCCGCCTCTCCTATCGCATCAGTCTCCCCTCCCCCACGCGGATCCTGTACGATCTCATCCCCTTCCCCCACCTCCTCCTTTTCCTTGAAAGGATACAGATCCTGTACACCTCCCGCAAACTCGATCCTCCTCACCCGCTCGTCTCCCCGATCCTCTCTCACCCCCGCCCTCTGCCGCGCCTGTATTCGCTCGTCCCACCCGGTCTCCATCTCTCCACCCTCCTTACCCTCTCCCAAGGTGGCTTCCATCAGCTCCCCCTCCCTGATGATGCCCTCCTCCCCTCCATCTACCCCTCCTACCAACTTTGATCCTCCCGCCCTCCTCCTGTGCCTGCTCCTCTGGGGACCCTCCCTCCCTTCTCTCCCTTTTTCCTCCCTCCTCCCTTTCTCCCCCCTCCTCCCCCGGGCCTCCCCTCCCCTGTCCCTCTCCTCCTACCCCCGTCTCCTCAGCCATTGGCATCCTTTTTCTCCCCTCTCCCCCACTTCACCCCTGTTCCCCTCTTGGCAGGTCCCCGCACTCGCACACGCTAAGTGGACATTCGCGCGCCGGAGATCACCGCCATCAGTGTTTCGTGTGTGCCGTCATGTTTAGTGTTCAGTGTTTCACCGTCACACTCCATCGTTCACCAGTGCCATCATCTTCTTCAGTGTTTGTGCGTCGTATCAACAGTTTGCAGTGTGGATATTCGTCGAGTGTGAACGGCTCCGTGTTTGTCCTTATGTGTCTACTGTTTTATTGCCCACCGTTCTGTAACTTCTGTGTCTTCTCAGTGTTTCTTCTCTTTGTGTATCCTCTGGCTGAAGAGCGGCTTAGACTGCTGCTGACAGCCTGCCTGTTGTACAGGTTTAAAATAACAATAAAGAA
Organism: Schistocerca americana; assembly: GCF_021461395.2. Lineage (NCBI taxonomy): Eukaryota > Metazoa > Arthropoda > Insecta > Orthoptera > Acrididae > Schistocerca > Schistocerca americana. Next base: position 445,340,094 of record NC_060126.1, read on the forward strand.
AAAAAAAAAAGCTCAGCCTGCCAGTCTAACTTCGCGTGCGTCTCAGGACATATCGCCTCGCATTAGACAGCATATTGACTTTCGTGTGTCCTTTACGAGTGGACGTGGTTGTCTGTTCTTGTTGTGTCGTAAGTTCCTTCGTTGGTCGCGTCGTCCTCTCCCGTTGTGTTGTCCGCGGGCCGCTCCGCAGGTCCCGCCGCGTTTCCGTCACTACAACCCAGCGACCGTTCCGGTCGCCGTTACAACAGACTGCACGAAGGTATCATTCATTCCTCTCGAACTATCTGCCTGATACGCTGGAAGATTTTCCACTACAAATTCGGCAGAGGACATGGTTCCAACGTGATGGTGCGCCTCCACACTCTGGAATTAATGTGGACATAACATTTCCAGGGAAATGGCTCGGACGTGGAGGTCCAGTTGTATGGCCACCGCTTTCACCTGACCTAAATCCTCTGGATTTCTTCCTGTGTTGACACCTGAAGGAGCACGCGTACTCTACTCCGCCGACAAATGTGGAAGAATTGGTAGCACGTGTTCATGCTGCTCTTGTTACTGTGGATGCACCTTTGGTACGAAGGGACCAGAGCTTTATGGTCCGGCGAACTACGCAATGTTTGGACGTGGAGGGAGGTCGCTTCGAGCACCTGTTGTTCTGAGGAAAATGTATTCTGTTGTGAAGGTCATTCGGTCATTAATATGGACATTATTATTGTCATTCGTTGCTAATGTGCGACTTCTGAGCACTCGTATTACATGTAGCATAAATGACAAGTAGATGTTGTGTTATTGTACTGTGCTGTTATCTTTAGCATTTCGAAACTGATATTGTTTTTATAGTTATTCTGTCCTATGACAGATCATTTGTTTTAAATGTCTATTTCTTATTTGTCTAACCAGTATTTGTTATGTTCAGCATTACAAAATGTTGTAAATTTAGGATACACCTGACCTAAGAATGTATATAACAGAATAAAATGCCAGAATGAAATTATCAATTACAAAAACTGCGCCCCAACCCAGGTTCGAACCCTCGACCTTCTGCAAGTTAACCCAAAACTTTATACACTGCACCAACTACACAATACAAGCAGTATGTGCTGACAGGGGTAGTCACCATACATGTTGTTACAGTGCTGCCAGATCGCCACTCTTTAACATCCTTTTTTCTGCCGGATGTACTCGCCAGACGAAATTTTGTGACAAACATTTTTCTTTATCGCTGGGATGTGAGGAGTCGCGCTGCGAAGCCCGAGTGCGCGAATTTCGGTTCACCCTGTATACTCCGCAAGCCACCGTACGGTGCGTGGCGGAATGCACCCTTTACCACTACTTGTCATTTCCTCTCCTGTTCCACAAACAAATAGAGCGGGGGAAAAACGACTGTCTGTATGCCTCCGTATAATCCGTAATTTCTCGTACCTTACCTTGGCAATCCTTACGCGCAATGTATGTTGGCGGCAGAAGAATCGTTCGGCAGTTAGCTTCAAACGCCGGTTCTCTAAATTTTCTCAATAGCCTTTCTCGAAAAGACCGTCGCCCTCCCTCCAGCAATTCCCATCTGAGATCCCGAAGCGTCTTTGTATCACTTACGTGTTGTTCAAACCTACCAGTAACAAACCTAACAGCCCATCTCTGAATTGCGCTGCTGTCTTCCTTCAATCCGACCTGGTACGGATCGCAAACACTCGAGCAGTACTCAAGAACAGGTCGCACCAGCGTCGTTATGCTCTCTCCTTTACACGTGAACCACTCTTTCCTGAAACTCTCCCAATAAACCGAAGTCGACCATTCGCCATCCCTGCCACAGTTCTCATATGCTCGTTGCACTTCATATCGCTTTGCAACTTTGTTGTTGTTGTTGTGGCAGTTAGCTTCAGAGACTGCTTTGATGCAGCTCTCGATGCCACTCTATCCTGTGCAAGCTTCTTCATCTCCCAGTACCTACTGCAGCCTACATCCTTCTGAATCTGCTTAGTGTATTCATCTCTTCGTCTCCCTCTACGATTTTTACCCTCCACGCTGCCCTCCAGTACTAAATTGGTGATCACTTGATGCCTCAGAGCATGTCCTACCAACCGATCCCTTCTTCTAGTCAAATTGTGCCACAAACTCCTCTTCTCCCCAATTCTAATCAATACCACCTCATTAGTTATGTGATCTACCCATCTAATCTTCAGCATTCTTCTGTAGCACCACATTTCCAAAGCTTCTATTCTCTTCTTGTCTAAACTATTTATCGTCCATGTTTCACTTCCATACATGGCCACACTCCATACAAATACTTTCAGAAACGACTTCCTGACGCTTAAATCAAAACTCGATGTTAACAAATTTCTCTTCTTCAGAAACGCTTTCCTTGCCATTGACAGTCTACATTTTATATCCTCTCTACTTCGACAATCATCAGTTATTTTGCTCCCCAAATAGCAAAACTTCTTTACTACTTTAAGTGTCTCATTTCCTAATCTAATTCCCTCAGCAACCCCCGACTTAATTCGACTATCTCAACGTTATGCCCAGATATTTAAACGACGTGACTGTGCATCAGTCATGACGTTTTATTTTATTACTTCTTTACTGCTAAAGTTATTCGCAACATATTTCATAAACGTATTGAAAAAGAGTATATAAAATCCCGGGCGTAATCCCAAGTGCAACGTGGTGTCAAAATTTCAGATCAATCGGTCAAGAACTTCCCGTATTTGCTATTAATAACAAACGAATAAGAAATGTAAATGTTCCTAGTCGTGTCTTAATGATGCCAACAGATATGCCATTCGAGTTCAAACGCTAGCAGTTGCCGTTGCGTCTCGCGTTTGCAATGACCATCAACAAGAAGTAGGGGCAACCACTACAAGTGCGTGGATTCTCGCTCACGCGTCGGGAAACCGACTGATTTATTCGTATACGCACCAGATGGAAAAACCAAAAGTATTATGTACGTACTCAAAAGCACCTCAATCATCAGATTACAAAATGAAAGACTTTTTTTTCTTTCCGTGTCATTGCAACTCATGCCGGGTATAACTAGTTAATAATAATAATAATAATTAATACATGAGAAAATATGAAGGGCTTATTTCAATAGTATATATACTTGATTTATTTCTGGTATCTCAACTGCAGATTTTTCAGCGCTCATCTAACTTTGGGACTCTGTATCTCAGAATGAACAAAAATGGACTTGTACCACTGTTGAAATAAGCCCTTCATATATCTGGCAAAATTAGTCCTAAACGTGAAGTTAATATGAAATGAGATTTTTTATGAAACATAAGCACTGAAAGATGCTTTAGAAATGATGAGCAAAGCAGACAAAGTAATGCTGCGTGATGGCACAGGTAATACGGCGTCTTGGCGTCTGTCACGTTTAAATATCAAGAGAGAATACACTGAGTAGCAGTGTGTGGCATAGAAGTAATGGGTTATTAGCGACAGATGTCGTTGGCGAGCAAACACACTCTGAGAACGCTACCAGCAATGCCCTCGCAACAAACGCATTCTTTTTTTTTTTTGTGTCATCAGTCTACTGACTGGTTTGGTGCGGCCCGCCACGAATTCCTTTCCTGTGCTAACCTCTTCATCTCAGAGTAGCACTTGCAACCTACGTCCTCAATTATTTGCTTGACGTATTCCAATCTCTGTCTTCCTCTACAGTGTTTGCCCTCTACAGCTCCCTCTAGTACCATGGAAGTCATTCCCTCATGTCTTAGCAGATGTCCTATCATCCTGTCCCTTCTCCTTATCAGTGTTCTCCACATATTCCTTTCCTCTCCGATTCTGCGTAGAACCTCCTCATTCCTTACCTTATCAGTCCACCTAATTTTCAACATTCATCTATAGCACCACATCTCAAATGCTTCGATTCTCTTCTGTTCCGGTTTTCCCACAGTCCATCTTTTACTACCATACAATGCTGTACTCCAGACGTACATCCTCAGAAATTTCTTCCTCAAATTAAGGCCGGTATTTGATATTAGTAGACTTCTCTTGGCCAGAAATGCCTTTTTTGCCATAGCGAGTCTGCTTTTGATGTCCTCCTTGCTCCGTCCGTCATTGGTTATTTTACTGCCTAGGTAGCAGAATTCCTTAACTTCATTGACTTCGTGACCATCAATCCTGATGTTAAGTTTCTCGCTGTTCTCATTTCTACTACTTCTCATTACCTTCGTCTTTCTCCGATTTACTCTCAAACCATATTGTGTAGTCATTAGACTGTTCATTCCGTTCAGCAGATCATTTAATTCTTCTTCACTTTCACTCAGCATAGCAATGTCATCACCGAATCGTATCATTGATATCCTTTCACGTTGTATTTTAATTCCACTCCTGAACCTTTCTTTTATTTCCATCATTGCTTCCTCGATGTACAGATTGAAGAGTAGGGGCGAAAGGCTACAGCCTTGTCTTACACCCTTCTTAATATGAGCACTTTGTTCTTGATCGTCCACACTTATTATTCCCTCTTGGTTGTTGTACATATTGTATACCACCCGTCTCTCCCTATAGCTTACCCCTACTTTTTTCAGAATCTCGAACAGCTTGCACCATTCATATTAATACGTAAAATAATCATGTATGTGTTTCATTTTTTCGTTAGATTTATTAGGAAATTAATTTAAGATTTTTATAGACAAAATTGTACCGTTCCTGTATGCTGACACTGAAGAATGGAGACTGGCAGTTATTTAACGAGGGACGAATCGGGAAAATCTGGAAGTCATCCCATGTGTGACCGCACCTCAGTCAACGGAATCACAGATATCTGTTGCTGTCGTGTGTCGCTTGTGTCTGTTTCCCGTAGCTAAGTGAGTGGAAGAGGATTCCTCGTCTCCAAGTCCGTGTCATATGTGCATAAAGTTTTTTTTTTTTTTTGTAGCTATTTACTTTAATAAGTGGACGTCTGTATGACGCATAAAAGTATTAATAAGTGCAGAGGACGACAAAATGCCGATATGAAATGTAAGTTGTAATAAGTGTCTAAGGACATCTGAATGACACAACTGTTTTTTTGTTTACAAAGGCGATGACAATGCCCCAATAGGAGATGTGTGTATTTACTTTATTAAGCGGACGTCTGCTTGACACAGAAAAGTGTTAAGAAGTGCAGACGACGGCAGTGCACCGACAGGACATGTAAGTGGTAATAAGGGTATAAAGACATCTGGATGACACAGTGTTTTTGTTTATAAAAGCTCCAAGAATGGCAATGCGCCTATAGGAGAATAATTCTTATAAAATTTCTTTTTTAATGAGTTTTAGATGATATGTAATGAACTTCTTTACAGAAGAATGGAAAAAGCGGTAGAAGCCGAACTCGGGGAGGATCACTTTGGATTCCGGAGAAACGTACGAACATGCGGGGCAATACTGACCCTGCGACTTATCTTAGAAGATAGGTTAAAGGGAGGCAAACCCACGTTTACAGCATTTGTATATCTATAAAAGCTTTTGACAATGTTGACTGGAACACTCTCTTTGAAATTCCGGACGTAGCCAGGGTAAAATGCAAGGAGCGAAAGGCTATTTACAACTTGTACATAAATCAGATGGCATCTATAAGAATCGAGGGGCATGAAAGTGGAGCAGTGGCTGAGAAGGGAGTGAGACAGGGTTGTAGCGTATCGCCGACGTTATTCAATCTGTACATTGAGCAAACAGCAAAGGAAACAAAAAAGAATTTGGAACTGATGTGTCCCAATCGGTTTTGCTTGACCACTGTCAATTCCAGTGACATCGCTGGTAGATGATTTGCAGACACATGCGCCGTGGCGGAGATTTTTCTTAAGCAGCGCTCTACAGAGAGAGGGAAAAGAAGGAAGATTGGGCTTAACATCCCGTCGACGTCGAGGTCATTGGTGATGGAGCAGAATCTCGGAATGTGTCAAGGATGGCGGAAGGAAATCGGCTGTGCCCACTCAAATGAACCATCCCAGCACTTGCTTGAAGCGATTTAAGGAAATCATGGAGAACCTAAATCTCGATGGCTGGATGCGGGTTTGAATTGTGCTCCCGAATGAGAGCACAGTGTGTTAACCACCGCGCCACCTCGCTCGGTTGGGAGAGCGGAGAGGTTGCCGAACGAGATGCGAGCTGGCGCGGCACACGGCGGTACCGCAGTGGTTCTGTAGCAGTCTGGAGTAGGGCTGTTGATAACAATATCGATATATCGATATTCTTTCCAAGAAATATCTATACACTTCGGCTACAATTTTTCGCCGATATATCGGTTTAAGAACGGAAATATCGAGTAACGATATTTTTGTTTTACACTACTGGCCATTAAAATTGCTACACCAAGAAGAAATGCAGATGATAAACGGGTGTTCATTGGACAAATATATTATACTAGAACTGACATGTGATTACATTTTCACGCAATTTGGGTGCATAGATCCTGAGAAATAAGTACCCAGAACAACCACCTCTGGCCGTAATAACGGCCTTGATACGCCTGGGCACTGAGTCAAACAGAGCTTGGATGGTGTGTACAGGTACAGCCGCCCATGCAGCTTCAACACGATGCCACACTTCATCAATAGTAGTGACTGCCATATTGTGACGAGCCAGTTGCTCGGCCACCATTGACCAGACGTTTCCAATCGGAGAGAGATCTGGAGAATGTGCTGGCCAGGGCAGGAGACGAACATTTTCTGTATACAGAAAGGCCCGTACAGGACATGCGGTCGTGCATTATCCTGCTGAAATGTAGGGTTTCGCAGGGATCAAATGAAGGGTAGAGTCACGGGGCGTAACACATCTGAAATGTAACGTCCATTGTTCAAAGTGCCGTTAATGCGAACAAGAGGTGACCGAGACCAGTAACCAATGGCACCCCCATACCATCACGCCGGGTGATACGCCAGTATGGCGATGACGAATACACGCCTCCAATGTGCGTTCACCGCGATGTCGCCAAACACGGATGCGACCATCATGATGCTGTAAACAGAACCTGGATTCATCCGAAAAAATGACGTTTTGCCATTCGAGCACCCAGGTTCGTCGTTGAGTACACCATCGCAGACGCTCCCGTCTGTGATGCAACGTCGAGGGTAACCACAGCCGTGGTCTCCGAGCTCATAGTCCATGCTGCTGCAAACGTCGTCGAACTGTTTGTGCAGATGGCTGTTGTGTTGCAAACGTCCCCATCTGTTGACTCAGGGATCGAGACGTGGCTGCACGATCCGTTACAGCCATGCGGATAAGATGCCTGTCATCTCGACTGCTAGTGATACGAGGCCGTTGGGATCCAGCACGGCGTTCCGTATTATCCTTCTGAACCCACCGATTCCATATTCTGCTAACAGTCATTGGATCTCGACCAACGCGAGCAGCAATGTCTCGATACGATAAACCGCAATCGCGATAAGCTACAATCCTACCTTTATCAAAGTCGGAATCGTGATGGTACGCATTTCTCCTCCTTACAAGAGGCATCACAACAACGTTTCATCAGGCAACGCCGGTCAACTGCTGTTTGTGTATGAGAAATCGGTTGGAAACTTTCCTCGTGTCAGCACGTTGTAGGTGTCGCCACCGGCGCCAATCTTGCGTGAATGCGCTGAAAAGCTAATCATTTGCATACCACAGAATGTTCTTCCTGTCGGTTAAATTTCGCGTCTGTTGCACGTCATCTTGGTGGTGTAACAATTTTAATGGCCAGTAGTGTATATTACATTTTTTCACAATTATCGGAAAATATTTGAAGTTATTCTTTTGAAATTGTAGTAGAACATAATTTTACGTTCACTGTGTGAAGGAGTCTCACTACTTTTTGAACTTTCATCACGTCCAATCGTTCTCTTTCACTGTGTGAAGTAAGAACATGGGGCACAAATGAAGAACTGCTACTGCCCCGGCGGGTGGTGGTGTGAATGGAATAACAATTTTTAACGCAACTAGTGTGCTATTTCTCCACACCGACAGTTTTTGTAAATGATGCACAAAAATCTAAATGACAAGGTTGGTTGATGCCGTGGGCGGAGACGTGAGAGGGGAATATGCTGACGTAGTCGGCGATCGGCGCTACGAACAGAAAATGCAACGTTTAATTTCGCCGCGCAGCTTTGACACTACAACTGCTATGTCGCTGGCGTTGGCAGAAATCGAAAACACAGGGAAGTCGACACGAAGTCTTCCGAACAAATCCGATACGTGAAGAAACCGAACGATGGACCCATCAGACAACTCATATTGTGCCACCTAATATGCAGTTACCATGCGTGTGCGTAATGACGCATTTTCTGGCTCCAGTTCTGTAATGGTGGTACCCGAATTTTTCGGGATTTAGATTTCTAGAAATATTTTTTTTCTGCTTTGTATTTCTTTAATGTTATTGGAACTATTTATCAATGATCATAAATTTATCGTATCGTTTTCCTTTCATTTCTCGCTCTGTCTAACGGTCATAGGCAAACTGCTAGCTTGTTGATGTACAGTAATCTAGTGATAAATCAAACTTAAATATACAGCTCTAAAAACGCCAGTATATTTACAATGTGCAGCCGATATTTTTATGGACAGATACGTCGATATTTATTCCTGTGTTATATCGTTATCCGGTAAATTGTTTCATCTACATCTACATCTATACCTCGCAAGCCACCTGACGGTGTGTGGCGGAGGGTACTTTCAGTACCTCTATCGGTTCTCCCTTCTATTCCAGTCTCGTATTGTTCGTCGAAAGAAAGATTGTCGGTCCCCTTCTGTGTGGGCTCTAATCTCTCTGATTTTATCCTCGTGGTCTCTGCGCGAGGTATAGGTAGGAGGGAGCAATATACTGCTTGACTCCTCGGTGAAGGTATATTTTTGAAACTTCAACAAAAGCCTGTACCGAGCTACTGAGCGCCTCTCTTGCAGAGTCTTCCACTGGAGTTTATCTGTCATCTCCGTGACGCTTTCTCGATTACTAAATGATCCTGTAACGAAGCGCGTTGCTCTCCGTTGGGTCTTCTCTATCTGTTCTATCAACACTATCTGGTACGGATCCCACACAGGTGAGCAGTATTCAAGCAGTGAGCGAACAAGTGTACAGTAACCTACTTCCGATGTTTCCGGACTGCATTTCCTTAGGATTCTTCCAATGAATCTCAGTCTGGCGTCTGTTTTACCGATGATTAATTTTATATCGTCATTCCATTTTAGATCACTCCTAATGCCTACTTTCAGATAATTTATAGAATTAACTGCTTCCAGTTGCTGACCTACTGTATTGTAGCTAAATGATTCAGGATCTTTCTTTCTGTGTATTCGCAGCACATTACACTTGTCTACATTGAGATTCAGTTGCCATTCCCTGCACCACGCGTCAATTCGTTGCAGATCCTCCTGCATTTCAGTACAATTTTCCATTGTTAGAACCTCTCGATATACAACAGCATCATCCGCAAAAAGCCTCAGTGAACTTCCGATGTTATCCACAAGGTCATTTATATATATTGTGAATAGCAACGGTCCTATGACACTCCCCTGCGGCACACCTGATATCACTCTTACTTCGGAAGACTTCTCTCCATTGAGAATGACATGCTGCGTTCTGTTATCTAGGAACTCTTCAATCTAATCGCACAATTGGTCTGATAGTCCATACGCTCTTACCTTGTTCATTAAACGACTGTGGGGAACTGTATGGAACGCCTTGCGGAAGTCAAGAAACACGGCATCTACCTGGGAACCCGTGTCTATGGCCCTCTGAGTCTCGTGGACGAACGGCGCGAGCTGGGTTTCACACGATTGTCTTTTTCGAAACCCATGCTGATTCCTATAGAGTAGATTTCTAGTCTCTAGAAAAGTCATTATACTCAAACATAATATGTGTTGCAAAATTCTACAACTGATCGACGTTAGAGATATAGGTCTATAGTTCTGCACATCTGTTCGACGTCCCTTCTTGAAAACGGGGATGACCTGTGCCCTTTTCCATTCTTTTGGAACGCTACGGTCTTCTAGAGACCTACGGTACACCGCTGCAAGATCGAACTTGTGTCCCATCAGGTCCAGCGGCTTTTCCTCTTTTGGGCCTTTCCTCATACATCTTGTAGCTATATATATCTCGAATTCCCGATATTTTTAAAAATATCAACAGTTGTAGCCTTGAATGAGCGCGACGCGCGGCCACTAAGTGAACATTCCGCGCCTGATACGACGCCTTGTTTTGGTGAGATGGCGTGTGCGGACGTTCTTGTAAAGTGCGGGCCGGTCTGTAGCAGCTCTGGACGACAATTAATACGGCGAGCTGGAACGCTGAACCGTGGGGCACTGTGCTGGGGTTGCGGCTCGTTATAAACGCTATACAGTGCCTTCGCTGAAGCCTTTGAAAATTTCGAATTCGTGTCCTTCTGGACATTCCAAGGTTCTAACAGACAGTTTTAATCTCACCTTGCAGTTTTGGAATTCAGAAAGAAGCTTTTTTGGCAGCGTGCACATATTTAGCCGCCAAGTTTGGATTTGTAAAAATGGTTATAAGACTGTACTTATTGCGCGTGCTATTGTCCACTGGGCACGTAGTAGCCGATAAATAAGTGCACGTATAGAATTGTATGTTCAGATAACTAATTTCGCTTGTCTCTTTGTTGTGAAAGCTTGGTTGTGTATTCTGTGCACTGGTTCCCGCCCTAGCAAGGGGTTGTTTGTAACTGCAAGCGGCCTGGGGCGGGTTTGACCACTCTTGTCCAGACGACGGAATGACGGATTCTCTCGCTGCAGTTCTGTAATGGTGGTACCCGAATTTTTCGGGATTAAAATTTCTAGAAAGATGTTTTTTCTGCCTTGTATTTCCTTAATGTTATTGGAACTATTTATCAATGATCACAAATTTTGATTAATGCCTGTTTATAATTCTTAGATTACTATTTATGTGTTTTTTAAACTCTAATGTAAGGTATTACTTGAAAGATAATTTATGGTTCCCTCACAAGGTACTTGGAGGATGTTTGTTGACGACAAAAATATTGGGTCAATGGCTTGAATTTCTGGAAATAATTTCATACTACGGACAGAGGTCCCATGAAACTTGTTTAATGTTATGATGTTTCATGTAGTTTCATGTCCAAGCAGTTAAATGAAACTGTCCTTTTTTATTAAAAAAAGAGGAAAGGTAGCCGTAGGCTAACAGTTTTCCTTGATTGCTTTAGTACCTTTTACATTACTGGTACTATTACTGTGATTTGGTACATTGTTTCCTTTAAATGAATGTTTTTATTGACCTGAATGTATGTTTTAAGTACCAAGAATGAAAGTTTTATTGTAATAAAGGTTGCTGTTAATGAATCTAATAAAATGGTTCAAATGGCTCTGAGCACTATGGGACTTCACTGCTGTGGTCATCAGTCCCCTAGAACTTAGAACTACTTAAACCTAACTTACCTAAGGACATCACACACATCCATGCCCAAGGCAGGATTCGAACCTGCGACCGTAGCGGTCGCGCGGTTCCAGACTGTAGCGCCTAGAACCGCTCGGCCACTCCGGCCGGCAGACGTTAAGTCCCATAGTGCTCAGAGCCATTTGAACCATTTTTTCTTATTACAAGAGCGTTAGTATAAAAATTACTCATTAATGGTAAACATAGCACTACTGAAAATTTTCTAATAATATTGTAATGAACATAAAAAAACATTTGTATTTCAAGAGTTATTGGTTCAAATGGCTCTGAGCACTATGGGACTTAACAGCTATGGTCATCAGTCCCCTAGAACTTAGAACTACTTAAACCTAACTAACCTAAGGACAGCACACAACACCCAGTCATCACGAGGCAGAGAAAATCCCTGACCCCGCCGGAAATCGAACCCGGGAACCCGGGTGTGGGAAGCGAGAACGCTACCGCACGACCACGAGCTGCGGACTCAAGAGTTATTATTCAGATATCAGATTAGTGGGAAAGCGCGGTTATTGAGAGATAAGATTACTCATTACCAAATTAAACATTGTCTTCGAGAACTTCCCAATTCGTGGAAATCTCAGAAGGAAGGGGTACGTGTGATACCTCTGGCTTTAGCGGGTATCATATCTAGCTTCAAGATTTGTTCCTTAGAGCAGTAGAGACTGCAGCATTACGCGTATGACGTAGCAACTGGTATGAGATAGCGAGAAATACCGTCAGTGCTCGTAGTGAATGAACCAGTTATTTGTGTAATATTAGTTAGTCGCTGATAGTTTATTACAGCCTCAAGACAACGGACCTACGATCTACCTCCGGTTTTATGCGCAGGGGACATCATTAGACTGCTGCAGGTCGGTGAAAGCAGAACTCCATGCATTCCGCTCGATGAAAGCAACTAGGCACCTTGCGTGCATTGCACTCTCGGAACAGCCGGCCGAAGTGGCCGTGCGGTTAAAGGCGCTGCAGTCTGGAACCGCAAGACCGCTAAGGTCGCAGGTTCGAATCCTGCCTCGGGCATGGATGTTTGTGATGTCCTTAGGTTAGTTAGGTTTAACTAGTTCTAAGTTCTAGGGGACTAATGACCTCAGCAGTTGAGTCCCATAGTGCTCAGAGCCATTTTAACCAACTCTCGGAACAAATGGAATCAGTGACACGTCGTCTATGGAAACACATAGGAGTTTAATATACGACATTCATAATCATATGTTTTTACGCAGCAGTAATCGCTTTGCGCCGTGTTTACATTTCCTTTTCGACGCTGCCGTAACTGTCACATTCGCTCAGCAGTGGCCTTTTTAGGCTTTTTGGATTCCTTTCCAAGCGAGCTTTCCTCTGACTTGCGTTTCCTGTAATTCCTAGCATATTTACGAGTCATATGAGACGACATCTTTCATTATTTTGCAGTTTTTAATTCAATACCTATCTCCTCTTGTGTTCCGAGAATATTTTTATTGTCTAATGTTGGTTCCTGGTAGTGTCCCGCAAGCTCTTCGCAGTGACACCCGAATCAATAACCTAGCTAAACGCGTGATGTTTAAAGCTTTCCCGGCGTACTGATTGTTCCATAAAAACACGGGAGAGCTGCCGGATATCAGTAACGTCATGCCACGATACTTCGGCGCAGAGTCTTCTGGCCATCTTCAGGTGAGTGCCACTGTAGTAGTAGCTAAACGCGTTTCCGCGCTACACTACCTTTGTGCAAAGCTGATCCGTAACACTCAGGCGCATGTTCCTACACTGGTAGGATGACGTCACATACATAACAACGTGGCCAATTATACATACAGGCCTAAGCGCACCTCCGTGTGACGTCAGCATGTAATGTTAACCGTCGTCCGACAAAAAACGCATGCTTTGTGAAATATTTCGTCTAATTTCTTTGACCAAACTGCTCCACTGGTGCTATTACACGATAGTAAAATTTTACGTCGTTGTAATTTGGGAATGGCAGCCGAACAGTTGCCAACAGCATATTATTATGGTGGCGTGTGCACTGTTTGAAAAGAAAATGGAAACGATAATGGGTGAAACCGTGGATAGCGAGAGCAGAAGCTCGAAGTGTTCACCAGAATTAGCTGCGAGAGCTATAGTGCGAGGATATGAAGAACAGCGAAAACATTTGAAAACAGGCGAACAAATGTCTCAATTTGCACTGACGAAAGTGGCCCCTCATATTTTCATGCAAAAACTCTTTTAAGAAATGTTGTTGTTGTTGTTGTTGTTGTGGTCTTCAGTCCAGAGACTGGTTTGATGCAGTCTCCATGCTACGCTATCCTGTGCAAGCTTCTTCATCTCCCAGTACCTACTGCAGCCTACATCCTTTTGAATCTGCTTAGTGTATTCATCTCTTGGTCTCCCTCTACGATTTTTACCCTCCACGCTGCCCTCCAATACTAAATTGGTGATCCCTCGATGTCTCAGAACATGTCCTACCAACCTATCCCCTCTTCCAGTCAAGTTGTGCCACAAGCACCTCTTCTCCCCAATTCTATTCAATACCTCCTCATTAGTTATGTGATCTACCCCTCTAATCTTCAGCATTCTTCTGTAGCACCACATTTCGAAAGCTTCTATTCTCCTCTTGTCGAAACTATTTATCGTCCACGTTTCACTTCCATACATGGCTACACTCCATACAAATACTTTCAGAAACTACTTCCTGACATTTAAATCTATACTCGATGTCAACAAATTTTTCTTCTTCAGAAACGCTTCCCTTGCCATTGCCAGTCTACATTTTATATCCTCTCTACTTCGACCATCATCAGTTATTTTACTCCCCAAATAGAAAAGCACCTTTACTACTTTAAGTGTCTCATTTCCTAATCTAATTCCCTCAGCATCACCTGCCTTAATTCGACTACATTCCATTATCCTCGTTTTGCTTTTGTTGATGTTCATCTTATACCCTCCTTTCAAGACACTGTCCATTCCGTTCAACTGCTCTTCCAAGTCCTTTGCTGTCTCTGACAGAATTACAGTGTCATCGGTGAACCTCAAAGTTTTTATTTCTTCTCCATGGATTTTAATACCTACTCCGAACTTTTCTTTTGTTTTCCTTTATTGCTTGCTCAATATACAGATTGAATAACATCAGGGATAGTCTACAGCCCTGTCTCACTCCCTTCCCAACCACTGCTTCCCTTTCATACCCCTCGACTCTTATAACTGCCATCTGCTTTCTGTACAAATTGTAAATAGCCTTTCGCTCCCTGTATTTTACCCCTGCCACCTTCAGAATATGAAAGAGAGTATTCCAATCAACATTGTCAAAAGCTTTATCTAAGTCTACAAATGCTAGAAGCGTAGGTTTGCCTTCCTTAATCTTTCTTCTAAGATAAATCATAGGGTCAGTATTGCCTCACGTGTTCCTACATTTCTTAATTTCCTTCTTTATAATCGATGTTTCTGGAAAGCCAAAAACTATGCCGTACATTGTTTAAGAAATGAAACACTAGATTAATTACGTATTTTCTTCATGGTTTTATGACGCTTTTCTAGAATTTATTCTCATTATCAAACAGAAATTTTGATGTAGGTACTTAGTGTGTTGTTTGTATGTGCGTTGTTTTGCCCTTCATGCCCGGCAGTTGTGTTTTATGGTTTACCCCAATCGGACAGGTTTCTTTTGTCCAATTTTCCGAAAAATCGAATAAAATACCTATGTAAATATCTGTACCTGAGCATCGTATAAAAATACGTAACCGATACAATGTTTCATGGTTTAAATCATAAATGCTATTTCCGACAAAGTTCGTCTCTTGGCTAAGTTATGGTTTTTAGCAACAGGCGTATTCCTGAAACATGTTAACCAATGTATGAATCACCTAATGAGGAATTTGTGAACGTTAAGTAAGGTTATTTAAAGCATAAATGGTTCAAAATGGTTCAAATGGCTCTGAGCACTATGGGACTTAACATCTGAGGTCATCAGTCACCTAGAACTTAGAACTACTTAAACCTATCTAACCTAAGGACATCATACACATCCATGCTCGAGGCAGGATTCGAACCTGCGAATGTAGCGGTCGCGCGGTTCGAGACTGAAGCGCTTAGAACCGCTCGGCCACACCGGCCAGCAAACCACAAATAAATACATATATTTCACTTATGCACAGTAATATGAGCACACTTGGCTTTTCACACCTCCATCTCCATCCACATCCTTTCTTTTTACGTGTAAGCTTCACGTCATCCGTCCGCAGCTCGTGGTCGTGCGGTAGCGCTCTCGCTTCCCACGCCCGGGTTCCCGGGTTCGATTCCCGGCGGGGTCAGGGATTTTCTCTGCCTCGTGATGAGTG
Source organism: Schistocerca americana (assembly GCF_021461395.2). Lineage (NCBI taxonomy): Eukaryota > Metazoa > Arthropoda > Insecta > Orthoptera > Acrididae > Schistocerca > Schistocerca americana. The sequence continues at coordinate 445,355,784 of NC_060126.1, forward strand.
GGTGTTGTGTGATGTCCTTAGGTTAGTTAAGTTTAACTAGTTCTAGGTTCTAGGGAACTGATGACCGTAGATGTTAAGTCCCATAGTGCTCAGAGCCATTTGAACCTTTTTTTCACATCATCCACAGTGCAGCAACTTCGAATGCAGCTGATTGCTGCAGTTATTTCATTGTAAGTTTCCACCGTTTATTACGGGTTTTGTAGTGGGCGTGCTTTGTGTTGTGAATAATTCAGTATTCTTGACACTTTGCAATTATCACTGTGGTGGTAGCCATGCTCCAAATATACTTGGTAATTTTATAGCTTAAATGCACTAAAGCAAACGACAAGTAAAGAACGGCCCTCCCTCTAGCTTCTATCCTTCTTTCCTAAAAGCTTCCCTACTACACTGTCAAACATTGGATCTAAGGGCTCTGATATTTATTGCTGGCATCGAACACTACATTGCTGAAGTCACATGGGAGGTTCGCTCAGGCATGTATTTATCGTTGGCCACACATAACAAATACTGAGCGGCAAAAACGTAAAGACGTTATCTACCCGTAGTGTTCTCAACCATTACGCATTTACAGGGTGTTTCAAAAATGACCGGTATATTTGAAACGGCAATAAAAACTAAACGAGCAGCGATAGAAATACACCGTTTGTTGCAATATGCTTGGGACAACAGTACATTTTCAGGCGGACAAACTTTCGAAATTACAGTAGTTACAATTTTCAACAACAGATGGCGCTGCAAGTGATGTGAAAGATATAGAAGACAACGCAGTCTGTGGGTGCGCCATTCTGTACGTCGTCTTTCTGCTGTAAGCGTGTGGTGTTCACAACGTGCAAGTGTGCTGTGGACAACATGGTTTATTCCTTAGAACAGAGGATTTTTCTGGTGTTGGAATTCCACCGCCTAGAACACAGTGTTGTTGCAACAAGACGAAGTTTTCAACGGAGGTTTAATGTAACCAAAGGACCGAAAAGCAATACAATAAAGGATGTGTTTGAAAAATTTCAACGGACTGGGAACGTGACGGATGAACGTGCTGGAAAGGTAGGGCGACCGCGTACGGCAACCACAGAGGGCAACGCGCAGCTAGTGCAGCAGGTGATCCGACAGCGGCCTCGGGTTTCCGTTCACCGTGTTGCAGCTGCGGTCCAAATGACGCCAACGTCCACGTATCGTCTCATGCGCCAGAGTTTACACCTCTGTCCATACAAAATCCAAACGCGGCAACCCCTTAGTGCCGCTACCATTGCTGCACGAGAGACATTTGCTAACGATATAGTGCACAGGATTGATGACGGCGATATGCATGTGGGCAGCATTTGGTTTACTGACGAAGCTTATTTTTACCTGGACGGCTTCGTCAATAAACAGAACTGGCGCATATGGGGAACCGAAAAGCCCCATGTTGCAGTTCCATCGTCCCTGCATCCTCAAAAAGTACTGATCTGGGCCGCCATTTCTTCCAAAGGAATCATTGGCCCATTTTTCAGATCCGAAACGATTACTGCATCTCGCTATCTGGACATTCTTCGTGAATTTGTGGCGGTACAAACTGCCTTAGACGACACTGCGAACACCTCGTGGTTTATGCAAGATGGTGCCCGGCCACATCGCACGGCCGACGTCTTTAATTTGCTGAATGAATATTTCGATTGCTTTGGGCTATCCGAAACATACAGGAGGCGGCGTGGATTGGCCTCCCTATTCGCCAGACATGAACCCCTGTGACTTCTTTCTGTGGGGACACTTGAAAGACCAGGTGTACCGCCAGAATCCAGAAACAATTGTACAGCTGAAGCAGTACATCTCATCTGCATGTGAAGCCATTCCGCCAGACACGTTGTCAAAGGTTTCGGGTAATTTCATTCAGAGACTACGCCATATTATTGCTACGCATGGTGGATATGTGGAAAATATCGTACTATAGAGTTTCCCAGACCGCAGCGCCATCTGTTGTTGAAAATTGTGACTACTGTAATTTCGAAAGTTTGTCTGCCTGAAAATGTACTGTTGTCCCAAGCATATTGCAACAAACGGTGTATTTCTATCGCTGCTCGTTTAGTTTTTATTGCCGTTTCAAATATACCGGTCATTTTTGAAACATCCTGTATCTAGTGATTAGCGAGTCAAATCTGACGACATCTTGTCACACAAGAAAATTCGACCGACGAGTGAATAGACGTTTAGTTTGTAACCTCCGCCACGCACTTGGTACTGAACTGTATAAGCTACATGCGCGCGCGTGTGTGTGTGTGTGTGTGTGTGTGTGTAGCGGCGCGTGCCGTGCTGGTGAACCCGCAGCTTCGCGCGTTCGTACGACAGCAGGGCAGCAGCAGCAGGCAGGAGGTGCAGCGGAAAGTCAGCCCGCTACCCGCCACCTCCTCGCACCGGCTGCCTGCCTTGCCGAGCTCCCGATGTGCGACTGTCTCCCGCCGTCGTGGAGACACTGTATGTACAGCCAATCGTCCGCTGGCGGGTACTGCCGCCACCTTCTGTCGGCTGCTGCCTTCCTAACACTTCACTCACACCGCCATGTGTTATCCCATCGCAGAGCTAACCTAACCTAAAACCTACCTAAGCTTCTTCTACTGCGCAAACACACACCGGCGCGGCGGCAGACGTGCGTAACAGTTCGAAAAAAGTGTTTCGGTACAGTTTTAACAACTGTTTTTGTCATTAATGTATCCATGTTAATGGTAGTTGAGCTCTGTTGCTGGAATTGCTGGAAGAAAAAAATAAATGCAGCAGCACAGCAAGCAAGCAAACCTACCAGTCAATTTTTTGATAAGCTTTATTTATGCCAGGATGCGTTTCGATCTTTCACACTCCTCTTCGGTTGACGTAATGCAGTTATATCTTTTTGTCGAGTGCTTTCTGAACGCTGCAGCTGCAAAGCGCACACACACATTTTGCTGCACTTATGCAGCGTAACATTCGCCCGCCATGTGGGGCGTCAAAAATTATAGCTGTCCGAGCCATACATACATAGTGAATGCTGCGCTCCATTAGTGTGTTTACATGTGAAAAAGGAGAAGCTGCCCTTTTCAGCGTCCTCTGCCAAAGAGTACGCCGTTCTTCCTGTCGTATTTAAAAATCTGCTGCTCTTTTAGTAATGATTCAAATCGTTTCGAATTTTTTTTTTTTTTTTAACTCTGCCTTCTGCAAACACAAGTGTTTCCTCCTTTCTTATTAGTTACTATACATGTGTCATGTGTCTTGTTTTCGTTACTGTGCCACATTAGACAATCTTTTGGTTGGTATTCTATTTTACACACATAACGTGGATTTATTTTGCTGCGATCGTCGTACCAAGCTGTAAAATAAACGAACATGTAAGCCGTCTGAGGATGAAAGTATAAATTTGAAACAAGTAACGGTGATTTTATTATTAAAGCAAACCAAAAAAAATTTGTGGTTGGTTTCTCCTATGTACCATACGTTATGTACAAGTTGTTTTGGTCTAAAATAGAAAACCAAACAAAACATTGTTTAATATTTTACGGAAGCAAAAAGGAGGCCCACGCTAAATAACACTTTCGTGTCAAATATGTATGGATAACTAAAAGCAAGGAAGAAAAATAATGTTTTTGCAGAAGACAGGGGTTTTAAAAAATCAAATTTCATTCGAAAACATAAGAGATATGACAAAAGAACTTCTAATCTCAGCAAGAAGATCACACTACTTTTGATTGGTTCTAAAGTGTTGTTACTGTTGTCATTGTTAGCTGCTGAAGATTTTTGAATCCTAGTTTAAAGTCCATGACAAGTTTCTGATAACTACTCTCCTTTGAAAAATCAACTGTGTGACCAACTCTAAGCACTGTCTATGGCGGATCTTTACATTCAGTCGTCTGTTGATGCACATTGGTTTTGTTTTTGAGTTAAATGGAGGAATTTAAGGAAGAACAATTCTTGTTTTATTTAAATGAAATTTTCCATTGTAACCATGGCCGCAGCCTCATATTATGCTTTTCTCATATTATGTTCATGTGGCTTTTATAATGTTTACGTTAAAAGAAAAATAAAGCCGTTCTCAAAGCAAGCCGTTACTAGGCCCGGTTCCATTCCAGAAGATATGTCTGGCCGCTCAACCAACTTCCTGCTTGTGGCGCGTTTCTGTTACCCCCTCCGTTTGAAATAAAAACTACCGTTTTAGCTCACAATTTGTTTATAACATGGCGCAAATGATGGAAAGTGGCCCTAAGACATTTGCCTTCCATGGGTGATCCATTAAAAAGAATGTTCATCTTTGGATTTGCAAAAAAATGGCTCTGAGCACTATGGGACTTAACTTCTGAGGTCATCAGTCCCCTAGAACTTAAAACTACTTAAACCTAACTAACCTAAGGACATCACACACATCCATGCCCGAGGCAGAATTCGAACCTGCGACCGTAGAGGTCTCGCGGTTCCAGACTGTAGCGCCTAGAACCGCACGGCCACTTCGGCCGGCTTGGGTTTGCAGCTCTTTTATTTTTCCCCTGCATGCAGTTACAATTATTGGATATAGGTTCCGCTTTTTATGCAGAAACACTGTTTTTTACCTCAGTATCTCACTTCCCTTTCTGTCTATTCGTCCTGGTAATGCCGCAGACTTCAGCGTACAATATGGAGAGAGCACTGTATTCGCATTGTGCCACTTATTTTTAGCTAAACGCATTCAGTATCTTACAAAATATACCCTCCTGCCCTCAAAAACTCGAAACACTCGTTTTCCATAATTCACTGCGTCGCATCTGACAAAACCTTACTCCATTTGACATCTATACGTAGTGCTGTTCTGTGACTGTTTCAGATACCGTGATCCATATCCTTGCCAGTGAACTTCAGAATAACAGGCGCTAGCTGGCGAGGCATAGCTTCTAGAATTTTCTGCAGTATTCCCCGCCTTTTCCTGCGGACGGTGCACCGAGTTGGAGGCGGTAATGTGCCGGGTCACCACAAAAAGTAACACAGTACCGACAAAAGACAACTTTATTGCACCACTTCACTACGGGCCATATCGCTGTTGCTATGGCGTATTCCAGCCAATCAGAAGCCGTCCTTTGCATATAAAAGTGGGAGCCTCGCCAGTTCACGACAGTCAGTTTTAGCCCTGACGACGACCATGGAGGTAGTGGTCGAAAGCTTGGAGTTTTATCCTGAACTGACGCGGCATGTATACCGAGAGACTTTTATTCAAGAAATACGTCGCGGAAGACTTCGTAGCCACAATAATGTTTATTTGATACATTGCTTCTTTCTTTTAAGGCCTGAGGAAAACATTATTTGTGGGAGCAACAGCAATCTATGGTTCATTTTTCTTAAGAGCTACCTGGCGAGGCATAGCTTCTAGAATTTTCTGCAGTATCCCGCCTTTCCCTGCGGACGGTGCACCGTCATATCGCGACGACAATGTAATAAGCTACGTTTTCTTAGCTGCGGGAATTTCCCGCAACGTTCTGCGTAAAACGCGTGAGGGACGTTACTGCATGTTCGCATAATGCAGACATGCCAGACCGTTTTCCTAGTTTGCGGGCACCGCTGTTTCAGCTGTGGGCTCTGCCTGCGAAAAACGCTTGCGAGCTACGGGAGCAGTCTATCCCGTACGTCGCAGCGATTTGCTTGGTTGGAGAAGCGGGGGAAACCGAACTTAAACCCAAACCTCGATGTCAGACGCTCAGATCGGTACCAAGTGTTGTATGTCGATGGAGTATCAACCAAAACTCCGATTTAGGTCGTACTATGTGCTGTCTTCCAGCAGAACGGGTGTAAACGTTAACTAAAATTAACACCAGAACTGCGGAGCAAACCAAAAGCATAACTATGAGCAATTAACACGTGTTGCTTTGATAGGGAAGTTGGTAGAGAGTTGGTAGAGTGTATCAAGGGCCCCAGGTTTATTTTCCTTTCTCCTGTGTAATTTAGGTCCTTATTGCGTTCAATGTTTTCAGATTTCGTTCTATTTAAATGTATAAATATACATAAATGACCTTGTGCATAACATCGGAAGTTCACTGAGGCTTTTTGCGGATGATGCTGTGGTATATCGAGAGGTTGTAACAATGGAAAATTGTAACGAAAATCAGGAGGATCTGCAACGAATTGACGCATGATGCAAGGAACGGCAATTGAATCTCAATGTAGACAAGTCTAATGTGCTCCGAATACATAGAAAGAAAGATCCTTTATCATTTTGCTACAATATAGCAGGTCAGCATCTGGAAGCAGTTAATTCCATAAATTATCTGGGAGTAGGCATTAGGAGTGATTTAAAATGGAATGATCATATAAAGTTGATCGTCGGTAAAGCAGATGCCAGACTGAGATTCATTGGAAGAATCCTAAGGGAATGCGGTCCGAAAAAACAAAGGAAGTAAGTTACAGTACACTTGTTCGCCCACTGCTTGAATATTGCTCACCAGTGTAGGATCCGTACCAGATAGGGTTGATAGAAGAGATAGAGAAGATCCAACGGAGAGCAGAGCGCTTCGTTACAGGATCATTTAGTAATCGCGAAAGTGTTACGGAGATGATAGATAAACTCCAGTGGAAGACTCTGCAAGAGAGACGCTCAGTAGCTCGGTACAGGCTTTTGTTGAAGTTTCGAGAACATACCTTCACCGAGGAGTCAAGCAGTATATTGCTCTCGGTTCTAGGCGCTACACTCTGGAACCGCACGACCGCTACGGTCGCAGGTTCGAATCCTGCCTCGGGCATGGTTGTGTGTGATGTCCTTAGGTTAGTTACGTTTAAGTAATCCTAAGTCTATGGGACTGATGACCACAGCAGTTAAGTCCCCTAGTGCTCAGAAGCCTAAGCCTATATTGCTCCCTCCTACGTATATCTCGCGAAGAGACCATGAGGATAAAATCAGAGAGATTAGAGCCCACACAGAGGAATACCGACAATCTTTCTTTCAACGAGCGATACGAACCTGGAGTAGAAGGGAGAACCGATAGGGGTACTCAAAGTACCCTCCGCCACACACCGTCAGGCGGCTTGCGGAGTATGGATGTATATGTAGATGTAGATAAATGTAGTGTTTCCCTTTTCTACAAAAAGCTAAATTATTGTATTAAACTGCATAAGCAAGCACTGACGAACTCAATTCGAGGAACACTCGCAAAATACAGGCACCCATTGTGGTGTCTAGGAAGCTTGCATACTCGGATCGCTGGACAAAAATTCTAACCACTCGTATTAATGAGTTTTATTACAATAAGAAAAGATACAATACTTAACTTTGTCACTTACACAAACGTGTCACAAGCGAAGTGCTACATACAAAACATTCAATCCTCTTCAGTCTAAACAATTACAAGTCTGTGCTACGTAGAGAGTACAAGCGAAGTGACTAAAGCTGACGATACTATCCAAGTTGCTAATCTTGAAGCTGCTGTTGAACTGGGGCGTCGCCAGTCGGTCGCGGTGCTTATGTCTTCTTCTTATAGCGGCCACTGCTGGCGCGTTGTCGTCCTGGAGGGAGGTCCGGTCAGCGTGCGATTGGCTGACTTCTTCTCACAGCCTTCTCTGCTTTGTCGTTCCCGACTGGCTTGCCGGCGCTTGCTTTACGCCGTAACACCCAGGAAAACAAAGACCTTTTAACGAAAAAGATCAATTTGTCTTACTGACAAGCGGACCAAGTTAAGTGATTTGTGAAACTTACATTGTCATTCTGTAAATAAAAGTTCATACACGTTGAAAAAATAAAAAAGCTCAACCCCAATGACGACTTTTTTTTTTTTTTTGCTATATTATTCGTGAAAGTATTATATAGGACAACGTCTTTATGACATGTAAAAGGCCTGTTTGAAGTTTACAGTGATGTTCTCTTGGCAGTTTGGTTTCCTTTCGTTTCTTTGAAAGTAGTAAACTTACAGAATACATTTGTAGTTTCACAAAATACACAATCAGAACAGAAATGAAGAAACGATTGCATCACACGTACGGAGGTAACAGTAATAATTGTAATTAATAATGAACAGTAAGATTAGTATTAAATATATAACATTCAACTAACAAAGCGAAAGCAGACTGCCAAAAGAACGTTGCTACAAATTACGAAAAGTCCTATTACGTGTCAGCAAAATGTTCTCCCATACCGGCCGAGCAGTTCTAGGCGCTTCAGTCCGGAACCGCGCTGCTGCTACGGTCGCAGGTTCGAATCCTGCCTCGGTCATGGATGTGTGTGATGTCCTTAGGTTAGTTAGGTTTAAAGTAGTTCTAAGTCAAGGGGACTGATGACATTAGATGTTAAGTAATATAGTGCTTAGAGCCATTTGAACCATTCTCCCATATAACAGTTTCACTCGTAAATAGTTAAATTGTCATCAGTGGAGTTTGGACGCACTACCTTCTCAGCCACGCGAGATCTACAACACAGTCACTCACAGATACGCTTTTCCTGTGCTCCGTGGCTTTGGTGATACTTCTTATTACCGTTTACACATATTCTACTGGACGACAGCACACAGCATGAACTAAATCGGTATTTTGATTCTCACTCTATCGATATACAACGTTTGGTACCGGTCTGAGTGTCTGACATCTGGACGTTTGGGTGTGATGAGCAGTAGCACGGGGAGCAACACAGAAGCTAACTCTTCCGATCAAATTATTGAAACATTCACCAAAAATGTCGGCTGCCGTTTCTCTGTCTCAGAGGATGTGCAGCTTATCGAGTTGGAATCCCAGCAGCACATTTTGTGTAACATCGTTGACGCCGAGTTGAAAAACCAAATGCAAAAGGAGTTAATCTGAACAGAAATGGGAAGAAAAATGAATGAAAAATGTAAAAAGAAATGTCTTCGATTATGTCCAGTGTAGTATGTTTGTAAGTATATTTGTACTGAGCCTTCAACCACAGTAGTAATGAGTTGGATATTGTTGTTATTGTGATCAGTACTGTGAACGACGATTAAAATTCGGCCAGTTTAAGTAATCAGTGAATGCGCTCCTCACAATGAATCCCTCAACTTTGGCGTAATCGCCGACACCAGCCAAGGATATCACGTTGTTCTGGTCAGTTCATTAATTCCTGACATGTTTTCATTATAAGGCAGTGGGAACTGGCTTTCCTCCGCTTAGTCGACCAACTGTTATTTTACAGAAATGCTGTACTCTCGTTCTTCTTCGCGATGTAAGAATAGCCGGCCAGGGTGGCCGAGCGGTTCTAGGCGCTACAGTCTGGAACCGAGCGACCGCTACGGTCGCAGGTTCGAATCCTGCCTCGGGCATGGATGTGTGTGATGTCCTTAGGTTAGTTAGGTTTAAATAGTTCTAAGTTCTAGGGGACTGATGACCATAGCAGTTAAGTCCCATAGTGCTCAGAGCCATTTGATGTAAGAATATTTGTGTGACTGCTTTGCGCTTCCTGAGTACTCTTCCCAACAACATACGGTCTTCCTCCACTTCCCTAGCTTCCAGGTACTTTCGGAGAGCCAAAAATAACAGCTTTTTAAATCGATCACTGGGCTGCATATTTCGCCTTTGCTGTCTCCGCTACTACTTTTTGTGCGGCGCACTGCACCCCGCCTGTAACAGCAAAATATGCCGCGCAGCGCGTAAGAATTCGAGTCGCGCTAATGAACCACACAATATTGCTCTCGTCTAGCGGAAACTTTAGCACCTACCGACTTCCAACAAACTGTAAAAATAAATTCAAATCTTACCGAAAAATTTTCTCGATTTGACCCCCCCCCCCTCAAAAAAAAAAGAGTAAAGGGAAAGTGTGCGCACGTTATCGAGATATACTACTGAAGCCAACTATAAAAGTACGTTGTTGTACAGTTCAAACTGAACTTTCCGCCATTTTGAATCACTGTACGGAACATTTATACTTTTAATATGCTCTTAAGTCCATCAAATGTACGTTCCTTGCGCTGGTAATATTACAGCGGAGTAAATGTGTTGGCTTACATTTGACTTTCAGATGCAAGCAAATTACAGTACGTGATTAGAAGAGCATTTCGAGATACGATACATTCCATGCAAGTCATACGTTGCTGTTCTAAATATTTACCGAACACAGTTAAATTGCGTTATCAGTATCATATTTTCTGGTTTGTATATGGTACGTCCACTTAAATTTACAGTAAGTAAGAGTTGCATTCGTAAAAAATTACAGAATAATGTTAATATGGAACACAACAGGCGTAAAAAGTTCATGTTAGTACAAGATAGAATTGCATGCCTACGCAAAATATATTACTGAAAGCTTATTTTAAAGTTACAGTGTAACGTCGTGTTATCTTCAGCAAGATTAATATAAACACACTTCTTAGATATATAATTTCATTACCACCGCCCTGTGAGCACATCTATTTCTAAAACAAAGAAAAAACCTTTTTACTTACGTTACACAGGTAGTTGCTCGATTTTGGTGTCCAATCTTTGCGCCTTGAATTTACAAGCCACCTTTTACGCCGACCTAGATCTGAAGGAACCCGATAAATCTTATAGCTTCCATGTCTGCCATTATTTGAGTAGTTTGGAGCTGCACACCCAACTTCACGCTGTGGAACAATAAAATTAAGCAAAATTCGCTGATTCACTTTTCTACGCCACGCGAAGCATATGACACTGTCCTCGGAAGGGATTCAAAATGGCGGATTGCTCAGCTCAGTATATCCAGTGTGATACATAGTTTAGGGGACGTGGCGTGATAAACATCAAGTAGTGCGAAAAACCATCTACATCTACATGATTACTCTGCTATTCACAATAAAGTGACTGGCAGAGGGTTCAATGAACCAAATCTGCTTCAAGGCTTAAATATTTCTCTAGTTCAGTAACACAAAATTTTCATTGAACTAAAAAAACAATGTCAGAGGGTAGTTCTCGTATCATTCTATCACATACAGCTGCGAAATTACAAAAAACACTAATTTTTTTCGTTCTGACGCTCACCGCCCCGCGCCAGGAAAATCGTTTCACACCATGTCCTGCGCCCCTCTTCGGACAGAGAGAGATGCAAGCGAATTCTGCAGCACGCTGCGTTAAATTTTCGCACCTAGGAAAACATAGCTTAAGTTAGGGACGAGCACGCGAGAGCGGTAGTTGGGCAGACTCGGTCGAGTGAACATGTAATAAAAGAGCTGTGCATCAGAAGAAATACGCAGACTTGGATTATAAACTGTATAATAGTGCGTTGGGGGAAAGATTTCGTTGGACTAGGAATTCGGAATCGTTCGTAGCTTTTCTGGATTGAATGACCTTTTATAATAACTTAGTATCATCAAAGTGGGTGAGTGCGATATACCGGGTGATCAAAAAGTCAGTATAAATTTGAAAACTGAATAAATCACGGAATAATGTAGACAGAGAGGTACAAATTGACACACATGCTTGGAATGACATGGGGTTTTATTAGAACCAAAAAAATACAAACGTTCAAAAAATGTCCGACAGATGGCTCTTCAACTGATCAGAATAGCAATAATTAGCATAACAAAGTAAGACAAAGCAAAGATGATGTTGTTTACAGGAAATGCTGAATATGTCCACCATCATTCCTCAACAATAGCTGTAGTCGAGGAATAATATTGTGAACAGCACTGTAAAGCATGTCCGGAGTTAGTGGTGAGGCATTCGCGTCGGATGTTGTCTTTCAGCATCCCTAAAGATGTCGGTAGATCGCGATACACTTGCAACTTCAGGTAACCCCGAAGCCAATAATCGCACGGACTGAGGTCTGGGGACCTGGGAGGCCAAGTATGACGAAAGTGGCGGCTGAGCACCCGATCATCACCAAACGACGCGCGCAAGAGATCTTTCACGCGTCTAGCAATATGGGGTGCTTTTTTTTTGTTCTAACAAAACCCCATGTCATTCCAAGCATGTGTGTCAATTTTTAACCCTCTATCTACATTATTCCGTGGTTTATTAAGTTTTCAAATTTATACTGACTTTTTGATCACCCGGTAGTTCGGCGTGTTGTCCCCAGTCTGAAAATGAATAAACTGAGTTGAAGGACGTCATCTTTTATTTCAGAAGAACGTCACCCACTTTGATGATGAGTTTGCTAGTAAATAATTACGTGTAAGCCAGGTACAGCTGGGCTGCAGTTTAGTTTTTTTTGCGATCGTGGCTGCAGTAAGTCCCTCTTCCCATTGTTAACCGTTAGGAACACGGTCAGATCTTTTGAAGTTACGCGGTGACAGCTTGTGCAGCTCTTTTCGTGCCAACACTCTTTATTTTCCCTCTGAAGTATCTTGCTGTATTATTGTTTGTACCTGTGAGATAGTATACATATCAGATTAGAGGTAACAACAATATAGGAAAAGACAGATTGCTACTTGCCGTAAAGAAGACACAACAAATTGCAGACATGCACAACTAAAAGACACTCGCATAAAGCTTTCGGCGACAGCCTTTATCAGTAAGAGGCACACACAATTTACACACACACACGACCATCAACTCCAGCATCTCGGACCGGACTGCAGCTACACTATGAGATCCAAAGTATCCGGACACCTGGCTGAAACTGACTTACAAGTTCGTGGCGCCCTCCATCGGTAATGCTGGAATTAAATATAGTGTTGGCCGACCGTTGGCCTTGATGACAGCTTCTACTCTCGCAGGCAGCCCATTCTTCACGGAGTGCAGCACTGAGGTTAGGTCTCGACGTCGGTCGGTGAGGCCTGGCACGAAGTCGTAGTTCCAGAACATCCCAAAGGCGTTCTATAGGACTCAGGTCAGGGCTCTGTGCAGGCCAGTCCATTACATGGATGTTATTGTCGTGTAACCACTCCGCCACAGGCCGTGCGTTATGAACAGGTGCTCGATCGTGTTGAAAGATGCAATCGCCATTCCAGAATTGCTCTTCAACAGTGGGAAACACGAAGGTACTTAAAACATCAATGTAGGCCTGTGCTGTGATAGTGCCATGCAAAACAACAAGGGTTGCAAGCCCCCTCCATCAAAAATACGGCCACATCATAACACCACCGCGTCCGAATTTTACTGTTGGCACTACACAAGCTGCAGATGACGTTCACCGGGCATTCGCCATACCCACACACTGCCATCGGATAGCCACATTGTGTACTGTGATTTTTCACTCCACACAACGTTTTTCCATTGTTCAATTGTTTCAATGTTTACGCTCCTTATACCAAGTGAGGCGTCGTTTGGCATTTACCGGCGTGATGTGTGGCTTATGAGCAGCCACTCGACCATTAAATCCAAGTTTTCGCACCTTGGGCCTAACCGTCATGTAGCACTTGCAGTGGATCCTGATGCAGTTTGGAATTCCTGTTTGATGGTCTGGATAGATGTCTGCCTGTTACACATTACGACCCTCTTCAACTGTCGGCGGTCTGTGTCAGTCAACAGACGAGGTCGGCCTGTTCGCTTTTATGCTGTACGTGTCCCTTCACGTTTCCACTTCACTATCACATTGGCAACAGTGGACCTAGGGATGCTTAGGAGTGTGGAAATCACGCGTACAAACGTATGACACAAGTGACATGCAATCACCTGACCACTTCGAAGTTCGTGAGTTCCGCGGAGCGCCCCATTCTGCTCTCTCACGATGTCTAATGACTACTGAAGTCGCTGATATGGAGTACCTGGCAGCAGGTGGCAGCACAATGCATCTAATATGAAAAACGTATGTTTTTGGGAGTGTCCGGGTACTTTTGATCTCATAGTGTATCACTTTGGGACGCAAGCAACAATCTGGATGGGGTGGCAAAGGGGAAGATACAGTAGTGTACGGGTGGGGAGAGAGACGAACGCTGGCTGGTGGAGTGTGTTTAATAAATAGAGATAACGTTCGACGTAGTGATCAATTACCCATGTTTTAATCGTTATCTGGTTTTTTGCGTTCTAGCATCAGCCGTGTTTGCAGAACAAATTGTGCCACTGGTTTCGACCTTTTTTCGCCAAGAAACAAACTCTTTTTACGTTAGTTCTGGTGCCCAAATGTGTTTCAGCATTTACAGGGTTTAATTAAATTCCCTTTACAGACTTCAAGGACAGGTTCCTTACGCCAATAGGAAAGAAGGATAGTAAACAGGAGTTCTAACACGTACATCTTCAGAGCTATGAGTACTTGTTCATTTTTCCTACTGTGAAACACATCTCTTATACTGCAAGCTCTTTGCTTTCCATATTTGGGGAGGAGGTATTATGGTCCAAAACAAGAAACTGATGTCCACTAAACATGGGCTCTAAAATGTATATGTTAAGGGCTATGTGTACTTGCTCATCTTTGCTACTGTGAGACACATATCTTCTATCGATCACGTGCTGGTAGCCCCTAAGGTATGCATTTTAGAGCCCGTGATTACTAGACATTTTTTCTTGTTTGGTCCATACTGTCTCCTCCCAAAATATGAAAAGCAAAGAGTTTGCAGTAGAGATGTGTTTCACAGTATCGAAGACGATCAAGTGCACATAATGACCTTTCTAGACTCTGAGAAGCTCATCTGCAGAAACCAGCACGATTTTAGGAAACAACGGTCATGCGAGACACAGCTGGCCATCTTTGCGCATGATATGCAACAGGCTCTAGATACCGGCTCCCAGGTTGATGGCATAGTCCTAAATTTTAGAGCCTATGTCTACTACACAATTTTTTTATTGTTTTGGTATAAGGAACATATCCTCAAAGTCTCTAAAGAGAATTTAGTTACAAACCACATGTGCCGTTATCAGTAGGTTCTTATTTTAATAAGATCTAAAAAAACATAATGATTTGGTAACAGTTCCAAGTGAAAAATCACGCTTTAAATACTCTGGTTTCCAAAATTAATGCAACAAACCGCTATTTCCCCATCCTGTGTCTAATTCACGATATACTCGTACAAACTGTGAACAGATGTCCGAAAGATCGTGTTCTGCACGGAAGATGGCATTCTGATCACTGGGTAATCCGACATCCACAGTCGCTGTGTACACAGTTACAGACGGATCAGTGTGACACAGAGAACATGCCTACCAGACTCTCTGCAATGGAGAACCATAGGAAGAATGGAAGCTGGACAGTAGCAAACTAATGTGGCCCGATAGCCTAATGTGACTCATTCTGTTGCTTCTCGGATGTGGCTACAGTTTATGGAGAACAAAACTGTACCCCAAAGACCAGGGCAGGACTGACCACGTGTGACATCAGAAAGAGAGGATCGTTATTTAGCTGAGAGGAACAACGGATCAGTACCGCACAGCAGCTGCCGTATGACCTCACAGCAACCATTGGACGTGTTATATCGAGGCAAACGGTGTACAGAAGGCGTCGACAGAGTGGTCTTTATTGTCGGAGACCTGTTGTATGCGTACCACTGATGCATCTTCACAGAAGGAACATTTAGAATGAAGTCGTCAACGTCCCACCTGGGCTTTTGAGCAGTGGACCGATGTACTTCTCACAGAGGAGTCCCATTTGGCCTGGAGAGTGTTTCTCAACAGATTCACATCTGAAGGAAACGGGGAACACTATCTACTGAGCCGAACATAGTGGAAAAATACCGATAGCAAGGAAGATTCTAATGGAGTGGGCAGTGATTAAGTTAACCACTCTTGTGGTTAGTGTTTAGTGTGTCAGGGATCTGTAAAACAATTAAGATCCTTGACGCCAAGAAGGCATCTGGCCCAGACGGTATCCCCGTAAGATTACATGTTGACTATGCTACAAATATAGCACCATTCTTATCCATCATCTATCAGAGATCATTGGAACAGCGGAAAGTTCCACGGAACTGGAAGAAGGCCCAGTTCACAGCAATCTATAAAAACGGTAGAAAATCGGATTCACATAATTACCGGCCAATTTCACTGACATCGATTTGTAGTAGAATCATGGAACATATTTTGTGTTCAGACATAATGACCTTTCTAGACTCTGAGAAGCTCATCTGCAGAAACCAGCACGGTTTTAGGAAACAACGGTCATGCGAGATACAACTGGCCATCTTTGCGCATGATATGCAACAGGCTCTAGATACCGGCTCCCAGGTTGATGCCATAGTCCTAAATTTTCGAAAGGCGTTCGACTCAGTCGCTTGCTCCAAAAAGTGCGCGCTTACGGTCTATCCGATCACTTATGCGGTTGGATAGAAAGTTTTCTAACAGACAGTGAGCACTATGTCGTCCTGAATGGGAGACTTCAACAGACACAAGCGTAACTTCAGTTGTGCCCTAGGGCAGCGTAATAGGTCCGCTGCTTTTTACGATTTACATTAACGATCTGGTTGATGGTATTGACAGCGGCATTAGACTGTTTGCCGATGATGCTGTAGTCTAAGAAAAAGTAGTATCACACGAAAGTTGTAAACAAATCAATGAGGATTTGCAGAAAATAAATGCGTGGTGTAATGACTGGCAGTTATCTCTCATCTTTAGTAAGTGTAGTATTGTTCGTCTGTATGGGACCCTTGCCAGCTTGGTTTCATTCAAGAGATTGGAAAGGTCCAAAGAAGAGCGGCAAGATTCGTGACTGATACATTTATCCATCGCGAGAGCGTTACAAATCTCATAGAAAGTTTGAAGTGGGACACACTTGCAGATAGACAACGTGCTAAACTGAAGCGGCTGCTCACTAAATTCCGAAATCCGATTTTCGCCGAGGATGTGGAGCATATATTATTACTACCAACTTTCAAATCGCTCAGTGATCACTATTCAGAGATAAGGGAAATTACAGCTCGTACTGGAACGTTCAGACAGTCGTTTTTCCCTCGCGCGATCCGCGAGTGGAACAGGCGGGGGGGAAATATGACTTTGGTGCGAATTGTGCCCTCCGCCACACACTGCTTGGTGGCTAGCGGAGTATATATGTAGATGTAGATGTAGAACATCTCTTCATGAAATTGTACGGGTGAATCGGCAAGGTATAACTACTGTCAGATATCGTGACGAGATCTTCGGACCTGATGTGTGGTTGTTGCGAGTGGATGTGCGCCCAGACTTCTTATTGATGGACGGGAATGCTCGACATCACAGAGCATGGGTGATTGATGTTTTCTTGGAAACGGAAGAGGTTTCACACATGACGTGACCTCCTCGCTGTGTCCGCAGCTCGTGGTCGTGCGGTAGCGTTCCCACGTCCGGGTTCCCGGGTTCGATTCCCGGTGGGGTCAGGGATTTTCTCTGCCTCGTGATGACTGTGTGTTGTGTGATGTCCTTAGGTTAGTGAGGTTTAAGTAGTTCTAAGTTCTAGGGGACTGATGACCATAGCTGTTAAGTCCCATAGTGCTCAGAGCCATTTTTGAACCTCCTCGCTGTCCCGATTTGAATCACATAGAGCATGTGTGGGATGCACTACGGAGACGGGCTGCATCTCGTCAGTATCCACCAACCACTCTCCAAGGCTTGCGAGCATCTCTGCAGGAATTGCTGTCTGCGTGCAGGTGGTAACAGATGTCGTCGAGGGTACACTAGTTCCCAAAATAAACGCAAAAAAACGGAAATCATGCAAAGTTGCTTTTACACTGCAACAAAACAATATAAACAGGTGATAGTAAAGTAGAAACAATCTAAAGAATACATAACGTAAACAGCTGCAACATGCATAATGGTAGACACAAATGTTCTTCGTTTTTTCCAACTTAAAGGATTTGCACACACATTCTGACAACCAGTTAATGTATGGGGTGTGACCGCCTCTGGCAGGAATACAGGCCTGGCAACGACGGGGCATGCTGTGAATGATATCATCAACTTCATGTTGATGCAATAACGCCCATTCTTCCTGTACAGTTACTGAAAATCACTATTTTCAATTTTGTTTCACGAAAATATTTCATGAGCATTTACAATTTGTTTCAACGTTCCTGTCATCTTGTACAGGTTTTGCCAGAGAAGATGGACGGGCAGAAATACAGCAGATGTTATCATGCACATGTTTTTCCCGAGAAGATGGAGGTGCAGAAACAGCCGATGTCTTCATTCACATGTTCTTCCTGGGAAGAGCAGTTGTCATCATGTGCTAGCTCTCTCCTGGAAGACGGAGGCGTAAGAACACAGCTGTTGTCATTATGCACGTGTTCCTCCTGGGAAGATGCGGATGTCATCATGTGTTTGTTCTCTCCAGCAAGACGGGGAAGTAAAAACACAGCAGATGACATCACACAAATCTTCTACCCGGAAATATGGAGGCCTAAAAACACAGCAAATGTCACCATGTGCTTGTTCTCTCCTTTAAGACGGAGATGTAAAAACACAGCAGATGCCATCATTCACATGTTCTTCCCAGGAAGACGCAGGCTTGAGAACAAAGCAGATGCCATCACAGCACTGATAACCACGGAGCTGAGAGCCCCACAAACAAACCAACCAATGTCATCATATGCATGTTCATCCCAGAAA
Source organism: Schistocerca americana (assembly GCF_021461395.2). Taxonomy (NCBI): domain Eukaryota; kingdom Metazoa; phylum Arthropoda; class Insecta; order Orthoptera; family Acrididae; genus Schistocerca; species Schistocerca americana. The sequence continues at coordinate 445,374,075 of NC_060126.1, forward strand.
GACACAGCAGGTGTCATCATGCAAATGTTCTTCCTGGTAAGATGGATGTGTAGCAGACATCATCATGCACATGTTCTTCCTGGGAACATGGAGGCACCTAAAAGCATAGCATATGTCATCTTGCACATGCTATTCCTGGGAACGTGGAACACACGCATGGTTAGCTGCTTTCTGTCCTTACTGGTATGACAGCAGACCGTTTGTCTGGACGCGTGGGCCTATACAGAGTCAAGATGATGGGAGCGTCACTCGAGCACAGTTGGTTGAAATCTTTCGCTCCAACGTTGAATCACAGTTCAGCCACATGCCGCATTACACCACATAGAACTTGCAATAAACTTCCTGGCAGATTAAAACTGTGTACCGGGCCGAGACTCGAACTCAGGACCTTTGCCTTTTGAGGGCAAGAGCTCTACCAACTGGGCTACCCAAGCACGACTGACGAACCCCCCTCACAGCTTCAATACTGCCACTACCTAGTCTCCTACCTTCCAAACTTCACAGAAACTCTTCTGCGAAACTTCTGGAAACATCCCCCAGACTGTGGCAAAGCCAGGTCTCCGCAATATCCTTTCTTCCAGGAGTGCTAGTTCTGCAAGGTTCGCAGAAGAGCTTCTGTGAAGTTTGGAAGGTAGGAGACTAGGTACTGGCAGTACTGAAGCTGTGAGGGAGCGTCGTGAGTCGTGCTTGGGTAACTCAGTTGGCAGAGCACTTACCCGCAAAAAGCAAAGGTCCCGAGTTCGAGTCTCGGTCCGGTATACTGTTTTAATCTGCCAGGAAGTTTCATATCAGCTCACACTCCGCTACAGAGTGACAGTCTCATTCTGGAAACATCCCCCAGGTTGTGGCTAAGCCATTTCTTTGCAATATCCTTTCTTCCAGGAGTGTTAGTTCTGCAAGGTTCGCAGAAGAGCTTCTGTGAAGTTTGGAAGGTAGGAGGCTAGGTACTGGCAGAATTGAAGCTGTGTGGGCGGGTCTTCTTGAGTCGTGCTTGGGTAGCTCAGTTGGTAGAGCATTTGCCTACAAAAGGCGAAGGTCCTCGGTTCGAGTCTCAGTCCGGCACACATTTTTAATCTGCCAGGAAGTTTCATATCAGCGCACACTCTGCTGCAGAGTGACAATCTCATTGTAGAACTTGCAATGTCACTATGCTGCAGAAATACAGGGCACACTAGACAACATTCCATAAGTTATAAACACACTTGCATATCTTCTGAGGGTGCGTCATCCAAGGCAGTCAGTCGTATTTACGCAGTTCTATACGTATTTATTTGCTAGTGGAGATTGGCAGACCATTCTTGTAGTTATAAGCAGGGTTGTACCGAAGGGGTGGCGTGATGGGCTCCTATTAAGGGTGCACGCACATAGAGGGCGCTAAAACTGGACAAAAACTTAAGACATATAAGAATTAATTGGGAAAGAAGTTCTCCTTCCCCACCTCTTCCTATATTACGTGTATGATTAGGCGGTCTTGCCTCAGGCCGCATTTGTAAACCAACTCTGTTGTCACCGAATCATTTCTACAGTGTCATTTCGTACAAGTAGCATTATAAAGAGAATACCACTGCCGTACAGACAACTGTCGCTAAAGTGGATTATATGGCAGCAGTGCATTTGGTTCACACAAGATCTCAAAGGTCGATGAGAAGGTGCTGTATCAAGTAAGCAGGCTTTTTTTTCCAAAGAATGGTTTAAGATGTGCATACTCAAATACTGAAGTAGCTTCTAGGTTATTTATTGCAGTGGAAGTGACTGTTCACAACATTTTGTGAATGACGTTTCAGTAAAAAAAAAAAAAATTGAAGGTTGAGTATGGGTGAAAACAGAGTGTCACATTTAACTGTCCAGTCGATACATTACGACACAGGTGCTAAACTTCACTCCAGTGACATACCCGACTTTGGTCGGCTCAGAGCAAGTAAATTAAAAGCACAATTGTAATAAAAATACACTCCCTGGAAAGGGACACTTTCTCAACTTTTAATTTACCCTATTTTCTTTTATTTCTAATTAATGATTTATGAGGAGCAATTAAAATCGGATCTTATTGTACTTCCGCTCAGACAAATTTACACTAGTTGTACAATCAATTAGATAAGGATTTTATTTTACTTTCAGTTTTTTTAGAAACTTTATACTACAGTTGAAACCGGTTATAATGACTTCGAAGGGACCGATGGTTAACAGTCGTTATACCCGATAACCGCATAAATCAGGATTTTCTTAGTTTTTTATGAAAATTTCGTACCCGTAAATTTTAGGGTGCCATGGAATTAACACTTCAAAAGGTATCAGAAACACAGAGCACCTACAGTATTTACAATACAGTATTTACGGAAAGGGACTTTAGAGAAATTTTTGTTATGTTTATGTAGTACGCACAGAAACAAAATGCCAGCAAAATGCGAAAACATTTAGTAAGTGAAGAAAGAAGTAGCAACAATTAAAATCGCTCAAAAGAGGAAAGGCCGCTGGACCTGATGGGATACCAGTTCGATTTTACACAGAGTACGCGAAGGAACTTGCCCCCCTTCTTGCAGCCGTGTACCGTAGGTCTCTAGAAGAGCGTAGCGTTCCTAAGGAATGGAAAAGGGCACAGGTCATCCCCGTTTTCAAGAAGGGTACGTCGAACAGATGTGCAGAACTATAGACCTATATCTCTAACGTCGAACAGTTGTAGAATTTTGCAACACATATTATGTTTCAGTATAATGACTTTTCTAGAGACTAGAAATCTATAGGAATCAGCATGGGTTTCGAAAAAGACAATCGTGTGAAACCCAGCTTGCTCCATTCGTCCACAAGACCCAGAGGGCCATAGACACGGGTTCCCAGGTAGATGCCGTGTTTCTTGACTTCCGCAAGGCGTTCCATACAGTTCCCCACGGTCGTTTAATGAACAAAGTAAGAGCATATGGGCTATCAGACCAATTGTGTGATTTGATTGAAGAGTTCCTAGATAACAGAACGCAGCATGTCATTCTCAATGGAGAGAAGTCTTCCGAAGTAAGAGTGATTTCAGGTGTGCCGCAGGGGAGTGTCGTAGGATCGTTGCTATTCACAATATATATAAATGACCTTGTGGATAACATCGGAAGTTCACTGAGACTTTTTGCGGATGATGCTGTAGTACATCGGGAGATTGCAACAATGGAAAATTGCACTGGAATGCAGGAGGATCTGCATCGAATTGACACATGGTGCAGGGAACGGCAATTGATTCTCAATGTAGACAAGTGTAATGTGCTGCGAATACATAGAAAGAAAGATCCTTTATCATTTAGCTGCAATATAGCAGGTCAGCAACTGGAAGCAGTTAATTCCATAAATTATCTGGGAGAAGGCATTAGGGGTGATTTAAAATGGAATGACCATATAAAATTAATCGTCGGTAAATCAGATGCCAAACTGATATTCATTGGAAGAATCCTAAGGAAATGTGGTCCGAAAACAAAGGAAGTAAGTTGCAGTACACTTGTTCGCCCACTGCTTGAATATTGCTCACCGGTGTGGGATCTGTACCAGATAAAGTTGATAGAAGAGATAGAGAAGATCCAACGGAGAGCAGTGCGCTTCGTTACAAGATCATTTAGTAGTCGCGAAAGCGTTACGGAGATGATAAACTCCAGTGGAAGACTCTGCAAGAGAGGTGCTCAGTAGCTCGGTACGGGCTTTTGTTTAAGTTTCGAGAACATACCTTCACCAAGGAGTCAAGCAGTATATTGCTCCCTCTTAAGTATATCTCACGAATAGACCATGAGGATAAAATCAGAGAGATTAGAGCCCACACAGAGGCCTACCGACAATCTTTCTTTCCACGAGCAATACGAGACTGGAATATGAGGGAGAACCGATAGAGGTACTCAAGGTACCCTCCGCCACACACCGTCAGGTGGCTTGCGGAGTATGGATGTAGATGTAGACGTAGAGAAAGCTGTTTGTTCAATGATGTCGAACACGGTCTTGGATAATGAATGAGATAAAATGTTGAGCATGTTTAAAACTGCAAGTGCTGCATAGTATAATGGTCATTAATGGCACATGTCGTTCCAGTTACTGTATTACAAAAATTAATCAACAGTAGCAAGAAGAAAAGACGATACTCTACACATAAATGACACGAAGGCTTACACTTTCTTCTATGTTTCCCTTTAAAATGTCGGACGAATGAGATGTACTCTACGTAACACATTAAGTATATCTGACACACATAACCACAAAACATCAATAACGAATACACTGTTGTTCCACTACTGTACTTTGGAAAAACGTTTTGGCATTTAATTTTCTAGTTTTCTACAATCACTATGAAGACAGTGTTGTTTAGTTTTTTAACCAAATGCTTTATCTCTAAATGCAATACAGTAACGCATATCACAGTGCATTGTCCTAGTTAAGGTAATTATTTATCTTTGCTTTTGGCGCTTAAGATGTGCGTATGCGTTTTGCTTTTGACGATGCATTCGTTTTAACGCCGAATTTGATACCAATAATCTGCAGGAAACAAGAGTTTCACATAAACGTTATATTATTGGTAGTAATCCACAAATACGTAACAAACAAAAATGGACATTGGGCGCTACAGTCGATACATTTCTCAGAAAATATAATATAAAAATACGTCGCTTTATACGATAAGCCACAATAGGCGATGTCACACTAAGCGACTTTTTTTAAAAAATGTAGCGTTGACGTAGCATTTAGATGGGACCATTAGATTTCGTTGTTACAGCCAATACGTCGTTAAAAGTGATGTCACTATAAACGGTATCGACTGTATTTGTATTTTAAACATAGCTGCGCTACAGCAATGGTTCCACGTAAATCAGACTAAGAACAGCCGACCAGTTGCAAAGGATAAAGTAATCTTTACCTAGGTTTCAATAGATATAAATCTATCTTCTTCAGAAGACGCAGTATTATAACAACATGAAGTGATATGTCCTTATCGTTTGCCTAAACGATAAGGACATATCACTTCATGTTGTTATAATACTGCGTCTGAAGAAGATAGATTTATATCTATTGAAACCTAGGTAAAGATTACTTTATCCTTTGCAACTGGTCGGCTGTTCTTAGTCTGATTTACGTGGGACTGTATTTGTAATTCATTTACTATAATGATCCATTTCTTTTTATTGCGTGCAAATTTTTCATAACTATAGTTCATTTAAATAATATTTCTCGATAATGCTTCATGTTTGTCAAACTTCCTTATAAAATTATAAAATTTTCTAAATCTGTATAGACAAAAATGCAGAAAGGTGATTTTAGAGGGAAGGGGGTGCAGCTTCGTCAGTTCTCCCAAAGTCGCAAGATGATCTTGGTATGGGTCTGGTTACAAGCCTCATACATTACGCGCTTTTTACACGAGTTTCCATTTTTCATTACCAAAATAGTACTCTATCTGATCCCGACGTGATTGAATACACATTGTTTATGCTTATCTGAGCATATTACAAACATATTTAAGTTAGTGCTATTGTTGGCATCAGTGCATATACAGTGCATATTATACGGGGTGATTCGGCATGGATTATGCAACCCGCAATACGTTTAAATACCAAGGGCAGGATTTTCATATTCTCTCTCACAACACCCAAACTGTTAGTCCTACAGAAAAATGAACAGCGCCTTTTTGTAGGGAATTTAATGTTGCTAAATTTTGTACCAGGATACGTTTTCGCTAGAGGCTGTAGGTTTCGAATTATTCAAGAAAAACGTCCAAAAGTAACCTCCAAATGCGTTTTTCTTGAATAACTCGAAAACCGTGGCCTCCAGCAAAAACGTATCCCAGTACAAAATTTTGCTACGTTAAATTTCCTACAAAAAAGTCCTGTTCATTTTTTTCTGTTGGATTAATAGCCTGTGCATAGCAAGCGAGAGAACGTGAAAATCTCGTGCGTTGTTCTTGGAGGCGTTGTGGGTTGCATAAAAGCGATAGGTAGGAGAGCTGAATCACAGTGAATACAGGGCGTTTATAAACGAATATCGGGGGTGTAAAAGTAGACTGCCTCCAAGTGGTACACCCCGGGCAATGCCGAAAGGTAGCTAAAAGTCTACTACTATCGTGGCGCTGCACTATGAGTGTGAACTCATCTCGCGGCTTAAAAGTGCAAACGGAAGCAAACAATAAAATGAATGGGTCTTCTCAAAACCCAATGACAAGAGACCTCGGCCCATCAGTCCGAGTACTGCAAATTAATATAGAAGGTATAAGTAAGACTAAACGTGATATCCTCTCAAGACTAGCACGGGATAACAATATACATGTCATACTGGTCCAAGAAACCCATGTAAACCACGAGGCAGATCTCATGAAAAGAGTTCTCATAACTGGATACACCGTTGCTGGAGCTATTCACCATGAAAACTATGGATCTGCTACATACGTGCACATTGACATTGATAACTGGGCTCCAATAAAAATAAGTTCTTCGGAAAACATATTTTTAATAGAAACACTAGTAAGTAACCTCACAATAGTCAATGTATATAAGCCTCCTAACATCCAATGGCCATAAGAAGCACTCCCTGAAACAAAATACCCTACCCTCTTAATGGGCGATTTCAATAGCCACCACAGTTTATGGGGCTATAGTGAAAACGATGATAATGGTCAAGCCCTACTTGAGTGGGCAGATATTCAAGACCTGCAACTAATATATGATGCTAAAGAGAGACACACATTCTGGTCAGCTAGATGGCAACGCGGTTTCAACCCAGATCTGTGCTTTGTTAGTAGAGACCACAAGGGTAAAGGTTACCCATCAAGCAGGAAAGTATTAACTAACTTCCCACACAGCCAGCATAGCCCTGTCATTGTCCACGTTATAATACAAGTCCCTCTTATAAAAACAGCTCCAAATCCAAGATGGAATATTGAAAAGGCCGATTGGGAGTCATACGCAAAACGTGCCGATGCCACTGTACGGTGGATAAAGCCAATCATTAACAACTATGCTCTTATTGCATCAGCTAAGAAAACTATACCACGCGGTTTCAGGAAAGAAAATAACCTGCCTGGAATGAAACAACTGAACGCCTCTATAATGAGTTCAAAGAATCGGGAGACAGAGAAGTGGCAGAGGAATTTATCGAGTCACTTGACAGCGCCCGAAGAGAAAAGTGGAAAAAAAACCGTGGAAGGTATAGACTTTAGAAAGTCCAGAGGAAAAGCGTGGGCCCTACTCAGGAAACTAGGATCTGGTGCATACAATCCCTGTGAAAGAGCAAAAACCACTCCCAATGCAATTGCAGGCCAAATAGCCAATATGTCCTGGGCACCTCTTGACAAAGAAACCGCCAGAAACATTAACAAACTAATTAAAACCCGGTGGAGACAAGCTACTGAAAGATCACATCCTGCAGCACCTTTCACAGTGGAAGAACTGAAAACGGTTATCTCGAACATCAAAACTAGGAAGGCAGCTGGGCCAGATGACTTATACCCAGAATTGATTAAGCATAGTGGGAAAAATGTTATCAACTGGCTCGTGAACTTCTACAATAACATCCTTGAAGAAGGCTGAGTGCCTAAGATATTCAAAAGATCTAAAGTATTGCCAATGTTAAAACCTGGGAAAACACCAGACAAGCCTGAACATTTTAGACCAATCTCTCTCCTGAGCACCTGCTTCAAACTCCTGGAGAGTATTGGGACGACTTTGAATGACAGAATCCCCATCGAGCAGGCTGGTTTGCGACCACAACGTAATTGTTGCAACGAAGTACTGGCTTTAACAACACATATCGAGAACAGTTATGAACGGAAACTTAAAACAGCTGTTGTATTTATAGATTTAACCACTGCATACGATACTGTGTGGAGGCATGGTCTCTTAGCAAGATACTTGAGATTATCCCTTGCCAGACCTTGCACAAATTACTAAGTGATATGCTCAGCAATAGAACCCTTGAAGTTCATCTAGAAGGAAAGAAGAGTCGAACCATTGTTTCACACAATGGCTTACCACAAGGTTCTGTATTGGCACCATTACTTTTCAATGTGTACATAAGCGACATACCAACAACAAATGCGCGGAAGTTCTGTTATGCAGATGACATGTCCCTGGCTGTGCAACATGAAAGTTTCGAACAGTGTGAAAACTCCCTTAACCTAGACCTTGGAGTAATGGGTAAATATTTCAGATCTTTGAGATTAATTCCTAACCCAATGAAGTCAGAAGTTACAGTGTTTCATTTAAACAACCAACAGGCAAGCCGATCCCTTGACGTTACCTTTGCTGGTAGAAAGTTAAAGCATAACCCAAACCCAAAATATCTTGGTATTAAATTGGATAGATCGCCATCATTCAAACCACACCTAATAGATACTGCTGCTAAGATACGTACAAGAAATAATATTATTCAAAAGCTCGCCAATACTAGCTGGGGAGCTGATGTACATACTCTGAAGATTTCTTCTGTAGCGCTGGTATACTCTGTTGCGGAATATTGCAGCCCTGTTTGGCTTAACAGCAGCCACACGTCTAAAGTGGATACTCAACTAAACAATACCATGAGAACCATAACTGGGACCATTAAATCCACCCCACTACCTTGGTTTCCTGTTCTCTGCAGTATAGCTCCACCACATCTTAGGCGGCAAACCGCCTTAGTTAATGAATGGCGTAAAATCTCCTCCAGTACCAACCTTCCAATCCATCTGGACATTGCCCCAAATCTTTCCCGACTAAGATCTAGAAGACCACCATGGAGAACAGTTCAATACCTTATGGCTACGTCTTACGATGCTATGGATTCATGGAAAAATGAATGGTCCCAGACCGGACTATCCAAGAACTGCAATGAAATATCACCTGGTGGAAACCTACCTGGTACAGACCTGCCAAGAAGAACTTGGGTTATACTCAATAGACTCAGAACTGGTCATGGCAGAAGTGGCGAGATGCTCTGTAGATGGGGCATACGAGATTCACCACAGTGCGATTGTGGACATCCGGACTATCCAAGAACTGCAATGAAATATCACGTGGTGGAAACCTACATGGTACAGACCTGCCAAGAAGAACTTGGGTTATACTCAATAGACTCAGAACTGGTCATGGCAGAAGTGGCGAGATGCTCTGTAGATGGGGCATACGAGATTCACCACAGTGCGATTGTGGACATCCAGAGCAAACGATCCAGCACATCATTCAGGAGTGCCCTAAACGTGCATTTAAAGGATCCATTCAAGAACTCTATGCAGCTTCCATGTCTATAAGACGAGACATTATTTATGTGCTATAATGTATGTTGATTTTATCTTTATCTGTCTGTATGTATTTAAACATGAAACCATTTGTACTTGAAAACCACATACGCTAAATAAATAATAATAACGCTTTATAATATGTATCACATTAAACTTACAGTTATAAATGTTATGTCAAATGAAAGGGCGACTCAAATAGTTGTGTGTGGCACCAGTGCGCACGCACAGCGCGCAATGTTTCCGCCGCAATCCGCTAGATTGGTTTAACTTCACTGTACCCAAACGCTGGATAGGCCGCAAGGGGCCCAATGACAGGACTTACTTTGCGTGGCCTTCACGTTCACCCTACCTAACACCATGCGATTTTTTCCTTTGGGGCTTCATCAAGGATCGTGTGTAAGTGCCTCCGCTACCAGCCTGCCTTCTTTAATTAAGAAACCGGATTGAAGGAGCTGCTGCTACAATCACTGAAGACACACTTATCAACGTGTGGGAATAATTCGGCTATAGACTTGATGTGTGCCGTGTGACAAATGGTGCTCACATTGAACATTTATAAGGTTTTTGGTAAAACTGTTTGAGTTGCTCTTTCATTTGACATATCATTATAACTGTAAGTTTAATGTAATAAATATTAAAAAGCGTTAAAACCCCGATATTCATTTATAAACACCCTGTATTTCTCCTATGGTCAGTTACTTTCTATTCACTAGGTACGTCCGCCTCCGGAGCGTAGCGGTAGCGTTACCGCCTACCACGCAGGGGGCCCAGGTTCGATTCCCGGCAGGGTACTGAGTGTTGTATGTCCATCATCATTGGCGCGCAAGTCGCCGATGTGGCGTCAACTAAAAAGGGTTTGCAATACGGCGGCCGAACTCCCCCGAATGGGGCCTCCCGGTCAACAACGCCATACGATCATTTCATTTCACTAGGTAATCCTCGAGTACACTTTTGTAAAGTAAGTCACAATTTTTGTATAACTAAAATCATATTAACTTCACATTTTCACTTAATTGTTGTATGCTGCTGCAGCCCATTCCACGAAACATGCGCGGAGTCGTGGACTCTCTTTGATCCAGACTGCTCGCGCACCTTAGAAGGCTGCGACAATCCCAGCTGTACTCAGCAGTGTGAGCGCGTAGTAAGTCTACTTCGGAACGCTATCATGCATACATTCCATTGCGAAAAAGTCTTTTTCATGATTCCAAGGAAATTCCGAAAACAAAACAAGAATTTCGCAGGTTGGAGGAGGACAAAGAGGCTTTCTGATCTGCAGAAAACTGATGACTATAGGTTTTTAAAAAATTGCATACAGAAAAATTAACCTGATCATACGAGCCAGGTTATAAAACATCAAACCAGACAGAGCCGTGCTGGTGTATGAAATTTATCCTCTTACATCCAGCAAAAATAGTACACAAGTGTAAATGAGAATAAAGTATGTACAATTTGAACGTACACACGGGTGCGTCGAAACGACAGTAGTCATCCAAGCTCTTAAGACACTTTTAAAACAACAGCTTCAAGCGAATTGTTTATGTGTACAGTACGAATATAAACATCGTATTTTCGTTATATTAGTAAAATAACAACTCACTGACGATGGCGTATTTGTGCTGTAACATGCCTGGGCAACGAAAGTAACATGAAAATAATTTACGAGTTTTAAAACAGGCAGAACTCAATCTTGTAATTTATCCATGTTTTCATAAACTTCTTTTCTCCTCTCGATTTTTCCTCACGTAAAACACTTAGCAGTTATCCCCTCGCCAATCTTTCGCAGGGTAGGTGCAAAGGACGGTTCGAGGTTTTTTTTTTTTTTTTTTTTTTTTTTTGCCTAAGTGGTGAATCTCTCTAGCAGAAGCCTTTCTGTCCGTTTGATGTTTCTTTATGATCCGGCCTCTGCGCTGCGAAGAGGGAAGAACGCCAACAGGGAAGCCGTAATTATTTCGCTCATAATTCATTAATCTCTGCTGCTTTGCAGAGTAATTAATCTGGTACATCCTGCTTTCCTCTCTGGCCGTTATTAATTACATCTCTGCAGAACGTGCAGCGAGCGGCTTTAAAGGAATCTGGCCGAACGCTACAAATACAGCGCCTGCATTCAGAGAAATGTACTATAAAAGCTTCCTATCGACACAGACGTCAGAGGAGGTCTTATTACTTTGTTAGCGAAGCCCAAAAATAACAAGGCAGAGATTTTTTTGCAGCTAAATTGTGAGTCTAAATTCTTAAATTCTTTGAAACACATCTCGTTTCGGGCCACTGTTGCATCTAAAAGGCACAATTGTGTCTACAGGGATTTCACGAGCATTATTCCGAAATTAATGCCCCCACTTAGTTTCATGGAAACTTGCACAGGCACAGAAAGCACAGTAACACAGACCAAGATTTCACTCTCTCATTTTGATAATAATCACCGCCATTCCGTATGCATTTTTGCCAATTATAAACAAGTTCCTCTACGTAGCACTCACAGAAACCTGGACCACGTCAGGCACTGTCTTGCATCTTTTACAACGACATTTAAGCCTGGAAAATCTTGAACACATAGCCCATCTTTCATAGGCTCAAGGTCAAAGATGCTTCATCACGACTTTGCGATGGATACGATAGGACAGCACAGTCAAATTTGCCCATAAGTTCAACGATCGCAAAAGTGTTTTGCGCCTGGTGGAATCGTGTTTCAAGCGTAAATTTAACTTCTTCTTTAGCCCGACCCTGAAAATTCGGGCTTTCAACCTAGTCAGCGCCGTCTTGTAGCATTCTGAATTGAAGGCTGCTTTATGCCCTGAGCAACAAAAAGAACCGGACTTCGCACATCGCTTCCCTTATAGACGGATGCGTCTTGAACTTGTCCTTGGTTTGGAGAATTCGCATGTCACCACTCGATGGACCGCCTTTTGTATTCCGTCTGGTGGTGGTGACAATACATCTCATCTCCAATAATGCTGGAGTTCAGAAAATTGTCACCTTCACACCCCCCACCCCTCCCCCTCCCATTGGTCCAGCAATTCCCGAAAGATTTCCATTTGATTTCTTCATCATCTTCTTCTTCTTTTTTCGCACTTTGTGATAACAGAGTTTGGGTAGCATCTTGACAAAGAGCTGTAGACGACATTTGACTGCATATGCAATTCCTTGTTGTAAACTACCAGTCATCACGGATGAGTTGATCAAGACACTGTTGGCCATGAGGGATATTAACTAAGCAGGATCGACGAGAGCGTTGTTGATGTGCACATACGTTTCAGCACTACTCAAATTCCGGGCCCACCGCCTCACATTACTCAAATTTACTGCACCGCCTCCAGCCACCTTCAGCAAGCGTCGATGGATTTCAGTTGGCAGAATTTGTTCAGGAATGATAAACTCAATGGCGCACCTCTGTTTCATACTCACCTCCATGCAGACGCCAGTTTGGAATGCTCCCTTGCCGCTGCATTCTGTCGCCTTGCTCGGACAGACCAATTCAACACAAAAAGGAAGCATTTCGAAATGACCTTCATATTTATCCGTTGTGCATGTGCAACGATGTGATTGGGATTCGCCTTGTCAAGGAAGTACCAGTATTCGTGGCAAGCTTGGAATGTGTGATGCTTCAGCCACTGACACTCGTAGTTACCGACGCCTTAGTTGAACAGAACTAATGACGATCGAACACACTGTTTAGTGAATAATAACTACTTTATTGAATAGTGTTTTACACAATATAAGACACATACGAACACAAAGTATTACAAGAGCACACTGCCTCTTTTCTCTCTGAAGAACCAACACTTGACAGTGTTTTGCGTGGTAAAGTTCGTTTCTTCCTCCGTCAATCCAAACTGGTTCGATCATCTTTAAATTTTGATGTTATTGTTCTTGTCGTTGCTGCATAGACCTTCCCCCAACCCCCGCCTTGCAGTGTGGAGTACAAGGGGAATTGTGTACGCAATATGTACATAAGGCGTTTCCACTGTACGCTGTAATACCCGTTAGTGGAACAACTACATGAAATGTACAAAGATACACAATAAAACATGTTACATAAAATTATAAGTTAGGAAAAAGAGAAAAAATAAACACCATACAATATATAATTCAAACACATATAAGAACGTTGCTGATATTAGAAATACACTCATGCTCATAAATTAAGGATAATGCTGATACATGGTGAAACAATGCTCTGGTGGGCGGTTTGTGGGTTTAAATCACCTCGGGGTATGACCATGCGATGCATTTGACCTGCGGTCGTCGTACGGTGGCGCTGGCAGCAGTACACATAAGCACAGGTTTTTTGGTGCATATCAGAGTACGATGCAGCGAGTAAGTGTGCAGACTTTTTCAGACGTGCTAATCGTGACTGTGTGTTGAAAATGGCTGAAAGAACACATATTGATGACGTTATGAGCGGTAGAATACTAGGGCGACTGGAGGCTGGTCAAACACAGCAGGTCGTAGCACAGGCCCTCCGTGTACCACAAAATGTAGTCTCAAGATTATGGCAACTATTCCAGAAGACAGGAAACGTGTCCAGGCGCTACAGTGCGGGACGTCTACAGTGTACAACACCATAATAAGACCGATATATCACCATCAGTGCCCACAGACGACCACGGAGTACTGTAGGTAGCCTTGCTCGGGACCTTACCGCAGCCACTGGAACAGTTGTCTTCAGACACACAGTCCACAGACGACTGAACAGATGGTTTATTCGCCCAGAGACCTGCAAGGTGTATTCCACTGACCCCTGGTCACAGGGGAGCCCGTAAAGTCTGGTGTTAAGAAACAGCACATGGCCATTGGAACAGTGGTCCCAGGTTATGTTCACGGACGAGTCCATGTATAGTCTGAACAGTGATTCTCGCCGGGTTTTCATCTGACGTGAACCAGGAACCAGATACTAACCCCTTAATGTCCTTGAAAGGGACCCGTATGGAGGTCGTAGTTTGATGGTGTGGGGTGGGATTATGATTGGTGCACGTACACCCCTGCATGTCTTTGACAGAGGAACTGTAACAAGTCAGGTGTATCGGGACGTCATTTTGCACCAGTATGCCTGCCTTTTCAGGGATGCAGTGGGTCCCATCTTCCTCCTGATGGACGATAGCGCACGGCTCCACCAAGCAGCCATCGTGGAGGAGTACCTTGAAACAGAAGATATCAGGCAAATGGAGTGGTCTGCCTGTTCTCCAGACCTAAACCCCATCGAGCACGTCTGGGATGTTCTCGGTCGACGTATCTCTGCCCGCCTTCAAACCCCTAGGACACTTCAGGAGCTCCGATAGGTACTGGTGCAAGAATGGGAGGCTATACCCAAGCAGCTGCTCGACCACCTGATCCAGAGTATGCCAACCCATTGTGTGGCCCGTGTATGTGTGCATGGTGATCATATTCCATATTGATGTTGGGGTACATGAGCAGGAAACAGTGGCGTTTTGTAGCACATGTGTTTCGGGACGGTTTTCTCAACTTATCACCAATACCGTGGACTTACAGATCTGTGTCGTGTGTGTTCCCAATGTGCCTATGATATTAGCGTCAGTTTTGTATAGTGGTACGTTGTGTGGCACCACATTCTGCAAATATCCTTAATTTATGAGCATGAGTGTATAATAGTGACAAGATGATGATGCTTGGTTTGTGGAAGGCTCAACTGAGCGGTCATCACTGCCCGTACAAACTCCCAATTTTTTCACAGTCCAGTCTTGCCACTGTTACGAATGATGATGATGATGACGAAATGTTGAGGACAATACAAACACCCAGCCCCCAGGCAGAGAAAATCCGCAACCTGGCAGGGAATCCAAACCGGGACCTTTTGATCCAGAGGCAGCAACGCTAGCTACTAGACCACGAGCTGCAAACAATAGTGACAAGAGAACCATCATATATTTAGTAGAAGAAGGATGTACCTGTGAGAAAAGTAAAGGTACAATAAATTTGAATGTCAAATGTTAAGTAGTTACAACTGTCTCTTAACACCACAGCTGCAAATAATTTTATCTGTGAGAGAAGAAAAAAATCAAAACCGGTTCCTGGCTCCTATTGCTGCACAGTATTTGCGCTGTCAACCAAGAATTTATTTTTGATCTGTTTGATAATATTGTCATCCAGGTGCGGTGGTGGTCTGCACCAGCATCCATAGCATGACTGTGTCGCATTAGCTGGTGTGGCAGTAGGGGCGTGGTTGGGGCAGTCCCTTGCTACTGAGCATTGTGAGACTCCTCTAACTCACCCTGCAAAGTGGAAAAGTGTCCCTGTCTTGTAGTATCCACATTGGTTTCAGCCTATATACCGAAACTGTTGATCGTCTTCCATGTAGGCTGATGTCAAATGTGTTATCGCTTCGGTAAAGCACTTTGTCTGGCCCCGTTTAAGGCTGTTTGAAGTGATTGTATCATCATGCAATACTACAAACTCACAGTGTTTCAGTTCTGTGTGTTCAAATATTCACGGAGAACCATGACACTGCAGGGGAAAAGTGTGAATCTTGGCAGTATGCATGTTTACTCTTTGGACTAATTCAGGCAAATCTTTGGAGTACTAGTTCGACGAGTCCTGTCAATGGGTTTTGGGTTTATCCACACAGAATTTCCCCCAACGAGGATGGTTAGTCCTGCCTGAAAGCTGATCCCACACTTAATAACACCCAAGGAAGACTTCCATGGTATTCCATGCTACTTTGAAAGTGTCATGCCACCGCTCTATGAAACCATTGCTTTCAGGGTAGTAGGCAGTTCCACTCCACACACTTGACAACGATTCGAGAATGAGTCTTGCAAATAGTGCAATCCACAGTTCTGTAAAGCCTCTTGCTGTTGACTCCGCCATGATGTCCAGCAGTGGAGTGGGCTCAACCCATCCTGACACTCTATCAGCAACTTATAAGACACATTTAAATCCCCCCGATACTGTAAGGGGGCCAACCAAATCCAGGTATACATGCTATAATCATTCGGCATGTAATCATCCGGCCTCAATTTTGAGTGTGCCTAAAGTAGGGGCCGAGTGTTGTCCTATATTACTCCTTTGATACTCCACACATGCCTGTGTCCAAAGTCGGCAGTGCTTTTTCATATGTGTCCATATGAAAAGTTCCATCGCCAACTTGACTGATGGGAGTATGCTTGGATGCGCCAGCTCTGTGGAAACCTCTAAGATAGTTTTTCTACGGTAAGGCGCCAAAGAAACTGGTATAGGCATGCAAATTCAAATGCAGAGATGTGTAAATAGCCAGAATATGGTGCTGAGGTCGGCAACGCCTATATACGACAAAAAGTGTCTGCCGCAGTTGTTACATCGATTACTGCTACTACAATGGTAGGTTATCAAAATTTAAGTGAGTTTGAACGTGGTGTTACAGTAGCCGCACAAGTGATGAGACACAGCATCTCCGAGTTAGCGATGAAGTGGTTATTTTTCCCGTACGACCATTTTACGAGTGTACTGTGAATATCAGGAATATGGTAAAACATCAAATCTCCGATGCGGCTGGACAAAGATCCTGCAAGAACAGGAACAACGACGACTGAAGAGAATCGTTCAACGTAACAGAAGTGCAACCCTTCCGCAAATTGCTGCAGATTTCAATGCTGGGCCATCAACAAGTGTCAGCGTACAAACCCTTCAACGACACATCATTGACGTGGACTTTCGGTGCTGAAGGCCCACTCATGTACCGTTGATGACTGCGCGACACAAAGCTTTACACCACCTCGCCTGGGCCCGTCAACACCGACATTGGACTGTTGATGACTGGAAACGTGTTGTCTGGTCGGACGGCTCTCGTTTCGGATTGTATCGAGCGAATGGGCGTGTGGGTATGGAGACAACCTCTTGAACCCATGGGCCCTGCATGTCAGCAGGGGACTGTTCCAGTTGGTGGAGGCTCTGTAATGATGTGGAGCGTGTGCAGCTGATAATCTAGATACGAGTCTGGCAGGTGACAAGTACGTAAGCATCCTGTCTTATCACCTCCATCCACTCATGACCATTGTGCATCCCGAAGACTTGGGCAATTCCAGCAGGACAATGCGACACCCCACACATCCATAATTGCCAAAGAGTGGCTCCAGAACATTCTTCTGAGTTAAAACACTTCCACTGGCTACCAAACCCCCGAGACAAGAACATTATTGAGCATATCTGCTGTTCAGAAGAGATTCCACCCCCTCGTACTCTTACGGATTTATGGACAGCCCTGTAAGATTCAAGGTGTCAATTCCCTCCAGCACTACTTAAAACACTGGTCGAGTCCATGCCACGTCGTGTTGTGGCACGTTTGCGTGCTCGCGGGGCGTCACAAGATATTAGGCATGTGTACCAGTTTCTTTGACTCGTCAGTGTTTAATTCTTAGGTATGAATGGGTGGATGCGTCTTTGTGATGTGTCACACCATAGTCTGCTTACTGTACCTATCATTTGTTGGTGTTCTAATTATAGACTGTTGAATTGGTTTTTATTAACTGTTGGAGTGTCTCATCGTTCTCTTGTGCTACGGCAAGGTGATCAAAGTTCAGGCCAACCGACATATAAATGACTCTAGAAAGGTAGTCGCCGACCATGTTACCCACCACCTCTATGTGTACAATGTCCGTGGGAACTGACTGATCAAATCCAAGTGCCTAAACTGTGGTGGTGAATAATGCTTACTGTTGCTTTTGTTTGCCTCCACCGGCTGGTGGTGGTCAGTAAATATTGTAAATGTTTGTCCATCACTGTCTGTCTTGAAATATCTAATTGCCTCACAAATTGCCAACAATTTACAATCAAATGCGGGCCATTTGCATTGGTCTGCAGTCAACTTTTTTGGAAAGAATCTCAGTGGGTAGTGCTTTCCATCAGTAATCTGCTGCAATGTAGAGCCAGTTACCATGCTGCTTGCATCAGCTGTTAGGGTTAATGGCACACCCTCTCTACTGTGTAACTGTGCTGCTAGTGACAAATATCTCTTAAAAATGTTTACAGTCACTAAGTATCGGAGCAGCTCCTGAAAGGTTGTAGGTCTAGGCATAGAACGAATTGTTTCAAGTCGTTTCTTTGTGGGTTTAATCCCAGTGCTGCTTACGGAATGACCCAGGAATGTTACTTCATTTTTTTCTAAGTCAGCGCTTCTTGTTATTTATGATACCATGGTTCCGAGGAGTATCGAATATTAACGCTTGTGTCTTTCGTGGTCTTCAGCAGTTTCTGAGGAAAAATAGGATATCATCCTAATAGCAGAAACAAAATGAAAATCCTCTTACCAGTGAGTCAATAAAACGCTGCCAAGTTTGGGTAGCATTTTTAAGCTTATAAGGCACATCTGCGAATTAAAACAGCCCAAAGGGGTGACGATAATTGTTTTGGGTATGTCTTTAAAAGTCAGTGGGAGGCCTTCCTAAAGTGTATCACGCTAAACAAGTTCACTCCTGCCAGTACATGTGAAAACTCTTGCAAGTTTGGAACAGGATATCTATCCAGTATTGCACAGGAGTTAAGTGAACAGTTGTTGTTGTTGTGATCTTCAGTCCTGAGACTGGTTTGATGCAGCTCCCCATGCTACTCCTTCCTGTGCAAGCTTCTTCATCTCCCAGTACTTACTGCAACCTCCATCCCTCTGAATCTGCTTTGTATATTCATCTCTTGGTCTCTATCTACGATTTTTACCCTCCACGATGCCCTCCAATGCTAAATTTCTGATCCCTTAATGCCTCAGAACATGTCCTACAAACCGGTCCCTGCTTCTTGTCAAGTTGTGCCACAAACTCCTTTTCTCCCCAATCCCATTCAGTACCTCCTCATTAGTTATGTGATCTACCCATCTAATCTTCAGCATTCTTCTGTAGCACCACATTTCGAAAGCTTCTATTCTCTTCTTGTCCAAACTACTTATCGTCCATGTTTCACTTCCATATATGGCTACACTCCATACAAATACTTTCAGAAACGACTTCCTGACACTTAAATCTATACTCGATGTTAAAAAATTTCTCTTCTTCAGAAGCGCTTTCCTTGCCATTGCCAGTCTACATTTTATATCCTCTGTACTTCGACCATCATCAGTTATTTTGCTCCCCAAATAGCAAACCTCCTTTACTATATTAAGTGTCTCATTTCCTAATCTAATTCCCTCAGCATCACCCGACTTAATTCGACTACATTCCATTATCCTCGTTTTGCTTTTGTTGATGTTCATCTTATACCCTCCTTTCAAGACACTGTCCATGCCGTTCAACTGCTCTTCCAAGTCCTTTGCTGTCTCTGACAGAATTACAATGTCATCGGCGAACCTCAAAGTTTTTATTTCTTCTCCATGAATTTTAATACCTACTCCGAATTTTTCTTTTGTTTCCTTTACTGCTTGCTCAATATACGGATTGAATGACATCGGGGAGAGGCTACAACCCTGTCTTACTCCCTTCCCAACCGCTGCTTCCATTTCATGCCCCTCGACTCTTATAACTGCCATCTGGTTTCTGTACAAATTGTAAATAGCCTTTCGCTCCCTGTATTTTACCCCTGCCACCTTTAGAATTTGAAAGAGAGTATTCAAGTCAACATTGTCAAAAGCTTTCTCTAAGTCTACAAATGCTAGAAACGTAGGTTTGCCTTTCCTTAATCTATTTTCTAAGATAAGTCGTAGGGTCAGTATTGCCTCACGTGTTCCAACATTTCTACGGAATCCAAACTGATCTTCCCCGAGGTCGGCTTCTGCCAGTTTTTCCATTCGTCTGTAAAGAATTCGCGTTAGCGAGCAGTAATCTCCACATAATGTAAAAGAATTGTCCTTCTTAGGTACTTAGTCAATAGGTGATGCCCAATGCCTTATTGGGGGGGGGGGGGGGGGCTTGAAACATGGGAATGTAATGCACTGTCCCATGTCTGAACCCGAGACATTGAAACCACACCTCCTCTCACTCTGCCTAAGTGGATCACTTTCAACCTTCACTACATTAACCTGTGAGTTACATAACAATTGACTTGGTGTGTTGTTACCCAGGGTCACTGTTGGCGCTGGCTGCTGTTCCTGCTGCAGCAAGTTGCCTATCCTTTTGCATGTAATATCCAACTGCTCTTGATGATGTTTTAATTGCGTTTATTGTTGTGTATTCACTAGACCTAATAATGCTTTCTGTTGCACCACTTCCTTCATCTTGTTGTTAGTGGAGTTCGTCATATCTACAAGGTTCAAGATTTGTCCTTACTCTCTTCACGTGCTGGGGTACCTAAGGTGTCCATGACCTTGGAGGTCCGCAGTGATTGTGCTGCCATCATACAATTAATCACTCTCCTAGCTAAGTCTGGTGACAGTTTGTGATGGTGGAGAAAATCTGCCCCTATAACTGGCACTGATACTTCCGCTTCCACAAAGTTACAGTTGTATTCGCATTGGAGACCCATATCCACTGTCAAGTGTCTTATCCCACAGTGATGGACAACAGGTGAATCATAAACAGCACATAGAAAAGTCTTCTTTGAACTGCAATCAGAACCAGCTTTCTCCCACCGGACTGTGCTAACTGCGGAACTGGAGTGAACCAGGACCTGCGGCCTGGCACTCGATCCCAGACGAAAATTCTAGTGTCAGTTGTCTGATAAGAGCGTAAGGTTATTCTGGTCAGACTCATCTTACAGCCTGCTGGCATCGTGGTTTTTGCTTCTCATTGCCCCTATAGTAGGCTGTTGTTGAGTGTATGTGAATTTACAAGGCAAATTACATTTTCGTGCCATTGCACCAAACTTCTCGTGATGCCAACGTATTTGTCGCGGAGTCACCTGTATGCACTGTGTTGTTGCGATTCCACTGCCGATGACCTCGGGACGATGTCCTGTATTTGCGAGAGGTCGGCTGTTTCTGTGACAGCTCGCTCAACTGCCATTAAGTACTGTCTCTGTAGATCACACGATCGGTTGCACCACGCCTTCCCAGCTTCGGGGGAGTTCGTAAGAGCTCATGTTTCCTCTGGTCCCCGCCCTTCTTACCGTACAAACACGGTTGACTATGTAACATAGGGAAAATATTTGATGCTCAAAGCAGTTTCATTATGTAGCTGAGATACTGCGTTGATTCTGTCGGCAGAGTTCAATTTGACTTCTACAGGTCCCAGCTCCCTTGAAATAAGCGTCGCTTGTAGTGAAAGTTTTAGCATCCACACTCTCCATAAGGTGTCACCAGAAAGGATGCCAGATGATATAGCTCGCCGAAGGTATCATATTTCAGAAGGCGTTCTGTTTCCAGTCTTGTCTTAGTACAGGACCTGTTGTATCTGATGTTCAGATGTCTTTGACAAACGTAACAACAAAGCCTTTTTTGTCATATCCACTTGTTTGATATAGATGGAGAGGCAGTAATGTCATTAATGAGGTGAGAATGTTCTACCAACTTTAAGAGAATCGCTTGTTATTTCGTAACTTTGTAGAATTAATTCAACCATTTTAAACCAAGTTTGAGGCTGGTTGGGCTGGAGAGCTGGTAATTTGGGAATTTTTCCTGGCCTCAGTGGCTCGTCATCAGACACTTCTTGAAAGCGTATAATTTTGCCAGATTGAGATTGCAAAAGTTTTTGGGCCACACGTGGTGTGGTAGTACATCTGGTGCCCATCTCGCTCAGCTGTTGGCTTGGTCCTCTTAAACCTTCATAGCCTGTGCAGTTTTCAGGTGCATCATCCTGCCTCCTCCACTTCTCTTCATCCAGTCCTGATGGAATGATAATGGAGTACAGTTCGCCATTTTAGTCTGAGTGCTGGGTGGCAACTTCCACTATTTACTGACGTTGAAAGTCATCCGCCGTCGCCCAATGTTTGGTGTTGCGCATAGGTTGTTGTGAAGTATCTACTGATTTGGAGACACCACTGTAGCTACCGTCGTCTTAGTGGATCAGAACTAATGATGGTCTAACACACTGTTAAATGAACAATAACTACTTTATTGAATATTGCTTCACGTAACGTAGGACATGTACAAACGCAAAGCATTACAATAAGACACTGCCTCTTTTCTCTCTAAAGCACCCACACTTCTCAGTCCTTTGCATGGGAGAGTTTGTTTCTTCCTCTATCGATCGTGACTGGCTCGATTATCTTTAACTTCTGATGTTTTTGTTGTTATCGTTGCTACAGGCTTCTTCCAGCTAACAGTATTACCATGGCGATATAGAAACCCATATCCGATTAGATTTTTAAACACAGTCGGGTTACTGTGCTCAGTGCTGATAGAGGCTTTCATGGTCCTCTAGGGGTGCAATATCTAGCCGAGAGCTTGTCGGGACACTCTGAGATGGGGGTGTAGAAATGAAGAAAAAATTTATTTAATGTAGTAACTTTGCATTTAGAACACAGTTACATGGAGCACGTTACGGCAGACGTAGTTGATACACCACATTTTTCGGAATATTTCACCTTTTTCAGCAAGTCTTTTTTCCCTTGCAAGTCAGCCTGTAGTTAAACTGGCACTGTAAGACTGCTTCCACAGTCTCTGGCAGCAGTTGATTTCTTTCATCGGTCCACCGGGCCGACATCAACGAAACTACTCTTTCCATAGTGGCGTTTTGTGCGAGAATAGAGAACAACTACTCACATAATTTTAGCAGTTATCATATGCATTCAGGATTTTCAGTGTCCTTAAGAAAGTAAATCCTCCTTTCTTCCGCAGAGCGTTTAGACTTCCAATCTTCTGAGTCAAGCTCAGTTTCTAAAAAGCTCTTTAGTTAAAGGTATTCCTGAAAACAATTGTCGCCTGAAATCTTCAGACCACTTTTAATCAGGTACATAATAGTGTTTTCAGTCATCACCCAATAACTTCACTCAGTTTTAGACGGTAAACAGTTGACAACAACACTTTAGTTCAAAAAATGGTTCAAATGGCTCTGAGCACTATGCGACTTAATTTCTGAGGTCATCAGTCGCCTAGAACTTAGAACTAATTAAACCTAACTAACCTAAGGACATCACACACATCCATGCCCGAGGCAGGATTCAAACCTGCGACCGTAGCGGTCGCTCGGTTCCAGACTGTAGCGCGTAGAACCGCACGTCCACTCCGGCCGGCAACACTTTAGTCATCATAGTACACATCGCTCCACACTTCACACCCTATATATCTGCAGTAAACAGTAAATACTTTACTAACTTGCACTTGTTGTTCGTATTACATTTAAAAAGAACCATCTTCTCAGATCGCTATTCAAATGGGAACTGCTCGATTCTTCCACGTGACGCTGCTTAAATAGTTCCAGCCCCATACTACTGCAGAAGTTTGGTATTTTCTCGAATGATGGCGCTAGATCTAGAAGGTGTTTGCATTGTTCATACAGGATAAGCAACATGTAACGCCATCTGTGAGACGACCTTGCCAACATAATCTTGTTGACATAAATAAAACTAACTGAGGCTGCATTTACATGTTGCACTAACACACGGCGTTATTTCAGTTCTTGAGCCAAACTCATAACAGCATTTTGCAAAATCAGGACAAATCTAGGTCTTGTCAGGATTTTGGGACAAGAAGGTCCATAATGGTGATGGTCCCGATATAATGGGATGGCTGGCAACCCTAATGATCGTTGTTCGCATTTGACAAGGTTTTCAGATTCATTAATTCTGAGTTTTTGTCGCTTGTTTTTTTTTTTTTTTTTACACTTTTTTCAATTCAGAATGGTCAGTGACACTTCCCACTACTGCTTAGTTCCACCTTAACCATGTTTATCACGAAATTCACTACATTTACCTGGGACTCAGTAAAACAGTCGTAATAAACCTATTTCCCAAATTCCACTTCTGGTTGGTCACATAAACACTCCAGTCCCTATTCTGAAAACGCAGTTCTGGCTCCAAATTTTGTCTTCCACAATCTATGTACGCTCCTACTCAAAGGCTCAACGGTCTTTTAAACAAACTCCGGTTGTCATATTCCTAATGCCTTTTAAAAATGGTGGTTAATGTGGAAGCGAATGAAGGAAAAGGAGGAGTATTCAACTGAGCAAAATATTATTCATGAGCCGTGCTCCAGGTCGCGTGCTGTTGTAGGTTTCTGTCCTCTGTTCGAGGCCGGACTGTATCGTTTAGTTGACATGGTTGCGGTTGTTTGTCTTCTTCATGTGCCGATTGGCGCCACGTGGTTTCGCAAGCATTGCCTGTCTGCTAGTGGCAGCAGCGGCGTTATCGATATGTAGCAACTGTGGCCCTATCTTTGGGGTGACGTCATTCTTCTTCCGGGTCGTGGGAGTGAGCAGTTCGGCTGGGGACGCTGGAGGAGCCAGGTCTGCGCAGAGCAAAAACACGCCGGAACCGCTGGCAGCACGCATGGACTGCCGGATCGAAGGGCTGCAGTCACAACGGTGCATGACCTCGTCGAAACCAGGTCCTGCAAGTTTTGAGTGCATTTCAATTTGAGTAGAGAAACCTCCACCATTGTGGCTTTCGCGTGTTTTTACATCTTTGTTTTTGGTTTAGTGGACATCAGGTAGCCTCACCAAGGTTATCATTAGTCAATCGTTAGACTGTCACTAGTCTGAGTTGCCATCTTGGACGTGAATGCAACTCTTGGCTGCCCTTCTCATCTCTCGTGAAAGTGTTTTTGGGCTGACCTACTCAGAGGTCAATTCCTGGAGCACCGTCTGTGACTGGCCCTTGTGTTTTATTATTGTGTTATTGTTTTATTACTGTATTACCAAGTTACCATCATTTGCGTCACCTGTGTTAAACTTTTTTAATAATTGCCATTCTTGGCATTAGAGGCCTTCAGCCGTGACTGTGGTTACTTGCCTCAAATTTCTGATTGCGACCACACTGCCTTGTTTTCAAACCATTATTTGCTGTGTCTGTATTTTATGTATGCTGTTTAACTTTTTTAATAATTGCCATTCTTGCCGTTAAAGGCCTTCAGCTGTGACTGTGGTTACTTGCCTTAAAATTCTTATTGTGACCACATTGCCTTGTTTTCAAAATATTATTTGCTGTGCCTGTATTTTATGCTAATTTGGTAAATTGTAATATACTGAAAGTACTATTAATTAGACAGTTGTTTCTTCCCTATTATTAACGTGTGATATTTTTATTTATTGCTGAGTCTGGAATTATTGTCTCAAAATAAAGGTGAGAAACTGCAAAAGCAAACCAATAGTAACTGATTAGGGCCCTGTCCACAGTCGTAACAGAACCTTGCCTTCCTTGAGTACCAAGTCTCTATTCATTTCATCTATTTAATTTAAATGATGCACATTTTATCTCTATTAGATAGAAAGAATTGCTTAAATGATGATGCACTTGCTTCATTCGAAAAGTCGAATTGTCTGTGGATAATCCTATATGCTGCACAGGTAGCTGATTTGTGAAGTGCTATAGCCACTCTCTCTTTTTATGGTGAAGACTCTCCTAAACAATCACTATCTTGAAACTTCCTGGCAGATTAAAACTGTGTGCCCGACTGAGACTCGAACTCGAGACCTTTGCCTTTCGCGGGCAAGTGCTCTACCAACTGAGCTACCGAAGCACGACTCATGCCCGGTACTCACAGCTTTACTTCTGCCAGTACCTCGTCTCCTACCTTCCAAACTTTACAGAAGCTCTCCTGTGAACCTTGCAGAACTAGCACTCCTGAAAGAAAGTTTCATATCAGCGCACACTCCGCTGCAGAGTGAAAATCTCATTCTGGAAACATCCCCCAGGCTGTGGCTAAGCCATGTCTCTACCATATCCTTTCTTTCAGGAGTGCTAGTTCTGCAAGGTTCGCAGGAGAGCTTCTGTAAAGTTTGGAAGGGAGGAGACGAGGTACTGGCAGAACTAAAGCTGTGAGTACCGGGCGCGAGTCATGCTTTGGTAGCTCAGTTGGTAGAGCATTTGCCCGCGAAAGGCAAAGGTCCCGAGTTCGAGTCTCGGTCGGGCACACAGTTTTAATCTGCCAGGAAGTTTCATATCAGTGCACACTCCGCTGCAGAGTGAAAATCTCATTCTGGAATCACTATCTTGTGACAAAACATTCGTTACTAATATGTGCAGCAGTATGAATGTGTTCTCATTCATTCAATATCCCAAGTCTCATAAACATTCGAGCAGAAGATTCTTTCACCTGTGGGCTTCTACACCTACAACTGCACTCCGAAAGCCTCCTTCTGATATGTGGCGGAGAGCAGAGTTGTGCAGTGCTATCAGCTCACTGTTTCACATACTACCAGCCACAAATAGTGTGCGGGAAGAATAATCTACATCTAGATTTACACTACACAAGGCACCTTATAATTATGTGTGGTAAGCCTCCATGCCAGCTCGAATCACTCTAATCTTGCCCTCATGGTCTTTTTGTGAAATATATGTAGGAGGGATCAATACATTGGTTGATATTTCCGGGGACATAAGCTCTCAGAATTTTAGCACTGAGCCACATCATGATGCACAATGTCTGTCAGCTAGATGAGCACATCCATCGTAATGCTTTTGCACTCACAAAACCAACCTCTTATGAAGCGTGTTGCTCTTCTTTGTATCTTCTCTATTTCCTCTATGAGTCATATCTTGTATGGGTCCCTGACGAGCAATACTCAAGCATCAACCAAACGAGGGTTTTGTAAAACACTTCTTGTTTGGACGGCCTGCTCTTCCTTAGGATCCATACACTGAATCTGTCTGGCATCTGCATCTCCTGTGGTTAGTATAATGTGGTCATCCCACTCTATGACACTCCGTATGCATTCTCCCAGATTTTTAGTAGATATGTTCCCCTTTACTGACTGCTTGCCGAGAATAGGTCTTTTTGTCTATTCACACAAAATACATTACTTTTGTTTGTTCGAGCACCAGTCCCTGCACAAAGTTTCCATATTCTGCAGGCCTTCCTGCATTTCACTAAAATTTCCTGGCATTGTGATTTCTCTAAAGACAGAGGCATCATCTGCAAAATTCTTTACACACAGTAGCGTCCTCTGCGAACAGCCTCATAGAACTACTGACAGTCTCTAAAGGTCATTTAAAAAACTAGTGAACAGCAAAGGTCCTACAACAAATCAGTCAGTCATACCTAATGCTGCTTTCACGTTTAAAGATTTCTTTCCATTAAGAATGTCACGCTGTGATCTATTTGCTAGGAACTCTTCAAACCAATCACAAAGCTGATGTGTATTCCATATGCTCGTATTTTGTTCATTAGACAACAGTGCACACCTGCACTGCATGCTTCTGGAAGTCAACAAACACAGCATCAATCTGACAGTCAGTATTTTCTGCCTTCTGTATATTGTGTACGAACGGAAAGAGCTGGATTTCTCACCATCATTGTTTGTGGAATCCATGTTGATTCCTGGAAAATAGATTTTCAATCTCCAGAAATGTCCTAATATGTGAACATAAAGAGTGCCTGTATGATAGTTTGTTGTAGAGAAGGGGCTGGGGGGGGGGGGGGGGGGGGGGGTGAGGCTAGACCTGGGGGTAACGAATATTACTAATACTGTGGCAGATGAATAATAACTTGTAAGTAGCCATAAAAAAAGCTCCAGTTCCGATGCTGTAACAAACCTGCTTAATAACCACTGTTAAATCATTTTCTTGAAATATAAACACCTGACTACACTACATTTTTTCCTTTTGCTGAGAGCTAGGTGAGGGGGACGTGCCCATGGCCACCTTTGCCCCTGAGCATGGATGTCCTTGGTGACCATAAACCGTATTCCGAAACCGTACAACAAGCTAACATCCACAATACAGGCCTATAGTTTCATGCAACTATTTGATAGCACATCTTGAATGTGGGAATGATGTCTGCATTTTTCCAATCAGTACAGTCTGATTAAAATTGTGTGATAGTTGACTCTTCATGGGCTGTACCCACATTCCTCCAATCAGAGCATTCAACGTCACACCTGAACCATTCACTGTTGCCAAACTGCCACAACAACTGGTCAGTTCAACTTGCATGGCTTTCCTTCTCATTGTGTTTGGATTCTGAATCCTAGATCTGGCCCTTTATTGAAGGAGGAACGAAGAAATTAGTGTTTAATGTCCCCTCGACAACAAGGTCATTAGAGACAGAGCACCATCTCAGATTAGGGAAGGAGAAGGAAGGAAATTAGATGTGGCCTTTCAAAGGAACCATCCTGTCATTTGTCTGAAGCGATTTAGGGAAATTGTGGAAAACCTAAATCAGGATGGCAGATGTAGTTTTGAACTGTCATCCCCATGAATACAATACATTTTTGCATCGTACTGTTGTAGTGCAGTGATTGGTGCATTAATATGCCGTGTCTAAGGTCGTAGGCTTGAAACTCACGAAATGTAGTGAAATTTTTTTTCCTAAACCTAACCAGAAGACTTTCATTATTATTTTTATTATCACATTGACTTTTTTACTTTTTTTATTTGGAATCTGCCAGTATCATCTATAACCTACAACCAAGTGCCTCCCAGGACTGCGCATTGGTTCGTTAAGTGGCAGTTCATGTAGCCACTGTGAGAATAATTTCAGGTAACGATAGCAAGAAATTGCTGTTTGTTTCTTAGTGCAGCAACTGAAATTTTTGTCTCTTCAGTTTGCTTTGAGAAGTTAGCTTTAATTGCTGTGAACAAAGGGATCGTGATTTTATTCTGCCGGTGACTGCTGATTGCTGTTTTCTCAGATACCCTGCATGTCACACGGTTGTGGTTAGGTTAGGGCACAAGTTTAAATTCAGTAATTTAACTCTATAAAATCAGGGATAAACAATAACTAATTTCACTCGCAAGTACTTCAAGTGAAACAGTACTTGATAAACACTAAGAGTAGGAAATGAACTGGCTCACGAGAACTGACACTGACTAGAACTTAAGGACACACATCTACAAATACACCAATATTATGCGGAAGCAGAGCACACGCTTAGTAAGAGGCCTCAAATGAAATCAAACAAACATAACATCACACATCTTGCAATGTCTTACTGTACCAAGAGCAATCACAATGACAGTTAACTAAGTGCTGTTAGTAAATAGTGTACTTAACTTCGTGTCTCGATGCGAGGGCGATTTTGCGAAGATGTCAAACCATCGCTTCACAAGACCAGAACAGCATGTCACTCCAAGGAAGCGGGCACAACCACAGCTCACAAGGCTGCTGAAGAATGCACAGCGCTGTTCAACTCCCACTGACTCTAGTACAATCACATGACAACTGCCGCCCGGCCTCAGGCAAGCTGTCTTCGCTTCTGTCCGATAGCCAATCGCCGACTCGCGCACTGTGGCATGACGTTCTCAAAGCATTGTGTCCTCCTCCTACTTGCAGTCGGCGCTCCCTTATATCTTGAGCCGGCTCCAGTCCAAAGACAAACCTCTGCACTAGGAAATCGATCTTACTCATGTCAGAGATACTACTGGCGCCAGTCCCGCCACAGTTCACTAACCAACACAGGTTTCTTGTCTGAAACTTGGCCATGGACTGACTGTATCGGGACCAAAAATCGTGCCCTTATATATTATCACAATAACAGGCACTGAAGCTGCACAGTGTTTGATGTTTAATTTACAGAAATCACAATTAAAACTTAACTCATTAAATTAACTGAATATATCAAAAAATTGCATCTTTTTAACAGTTTCTTCTACTACAAGGGTTAAGCCATATTATTCATTTAAATCATGAAATTAACAAATATAGTTACACAAACAATACTTTTGATGAAACTGTAAATTACTTTGGATTTAATTAAGAGCTGGCTTTGCTAACATGTTTTCGAATTGAGCCAAATAGAGCCCTTAAGAATACTATTAGTTGTTTCTCCAAATGTTTACAATTGTTACAGGATTTATATTTGTTTATGCATCAACAATCGAATTTAAATTACAAAAAAAATTACTGATTTCACCCTATAACAAAAGTATATACTAGGAATAGTCGAAATAAATTAGAAAAGCAGTTACACACATAAAACTAAGCACAAAATTAGCTCTGGTGTCATATTCTTTAAAACTGAGGGCCAACCTTTTTCTTTTATGAAAATGCAGATTATACTCACGTATGTTAATGATTTTGGGTAATTACATGGTGCAGAACCGTAATAACTCACTTTTGCAGTCTAATAAATATTTATTTTAACACTGAACAAAATGAATACAAGAGAAGCTGTCAAACATGGCATGTAGCAAGACATAGACAACATAAACTAAAAGTAAAGTCAAAGAATATCGGTTTAAAAAAGACATGGCACTTCACGCCAGAGGTGCCACCAAGCGCCTCCCCCCCACCCTCCCCCCCTCCACAGGCAGTGCAGACAGCGGGGACAAAGCTAGTTCACATCAACACAAAATCCTCGTACCAGCGCAGTGGATGAAGGCGGCGTCCACCACGAAGTGGGAGCCTCGGAAGCCGCGTCGAACAGCTGTGCAGATGGTGGTGAGTCATTGGAGGCCACGTCAGCGGGCAAGGCGCTGGCAGAGGCAGGTCAGCTGGGAGCATCGGAACTTGGCTTGGAGGTGGACCAGGCAGGTTTTAATCTGTGCACTGAAACAGTATTTGGTCGTCCATTGAGTAGCATCACAAAAGTATTAACTCCGCAGCATAAGATGTGGTGCGGACCAGAGTATGGTGGTTGCAGGGCTGCCGTACAGAGTCATCTCTAGCATGACAAATTCGCGCAACACCAGGTCTTTGTGTACAAACACTGTCAGCATGGAATGAGCATGAAGTGGGGGTGGACGAAGGCAGGCGACGTGCACATGCACTTGTTCTACAAGGGCCATTGCTGATTGCTGATACCCGTGAAAGGAGGCAGGTGGGGAGGGTGAGAGGGGGGGGGGGGGGCAAGATCGACGGTGGTTCACTGACCTTGCCGGGCCAGAATGGTGTGGGTGGTGCATTGGCAGCAGACGACGACTGAGGGCATGGCACGACAGCCACGCAATGCGAGGGATTCCGCGAAGCGAGAACATGTGAGTACTTGCCGCCAGGCTGGAGTGACATGGGCGGGGTGACAGTGGCAGACAGTGACGGAGCTCGTGGCACAGCAGCCACACAATATGAGAGATCCCGTGGAATGAGAACATGAGCTTCCTGTAGATTCAACTGCGATGGCGCAAAACCAGCAGCAGGGGAAGGGAAGCTCAACACAGGAGCGATGCAGTGTGAAGATGCAGTAGAAGCAGATGACAGTTCCGAAAGAAACAGCTCTGAGGACAGGCTGCCAATCGTACTCTGTGCATGTGGCAAATCAGCAGAGGTGTCGGCAATGTGGGAGTATAACACCTCGTTCTGCGTGTGGAGCTCGTCAATTTGTGGGGGCATGGCTGGCAAATCAGAGAGCTGTATAGTAATACACTCGAACAGATATGCACATGTGGAAAGCATTGCCAAGGAGGCGGAGAGCAAAGTCTTGCTGAACTCGTTAGAGCAAGGAATGGTAGAATCAGATGCTTGGCGGAGTGTGGCGGCCTGCAGATCTGGCGAAAGTCTGTAATGGTGTAGGAAGTCCAAACCAATCACAGGTTCATCCATGTTGGCCACATGGAAAGTCCAAGGAAAGGTGGTGACTGGTGATAGGTGAAGTGACATTTTGGACCGCAATAGGAGAGTGATTTGCAGCAATAAGAGTGAGGTTAGTAGGAGAAAGCACGCTGCCCATGTGCTTGGCCGGGAGAACGCTGACATTGGCACCGGTGTCAACGAGACAGTTAGTGCCCGATGACAAGTCAAAGAAATAGACGTGTCGCACGGCCAGAGTGAGTGGTACGAAATCGGACGGTAGGGAGCGTGAAGGATCGTGGAGGGATCTGGTGCCCAAGTGTGCCCCCAGTCTTGATTGGGAAAGGCACAAGGCACATGGCAGTTGTGGGCAGCGTCCCCATAAGTAGTGTGGAACCAGCACAGTGCAGCTGGCTGCGTTGAGTCCGGAATCAGGTTGCTGCTCGGGCGAGGTTGGCAGAAGTCCTGTAAGCTGCTAGGTGGCATTTCCTGACAGGTGGCGAGCATCCTGGTCTCTGTCGGCAGAGCGTGGAACCGGAGGTGCAGGTGTGCCAACTGATGGTGACACAGATGTCATCTGGGACGGGTGGTGTTGGTGACAAATGATTACGTAGGCCCCATTGGCCATGCGTAGGCAAACCTCAAGAGGGTCAGTGACGTGAGATAGCAAGTGAAGTTCTGTGTCCAATGGCAGTTTGACCATCCACAAAGTCCAAAGTGCGGTTTCTGGTAGTGCTTGATCATGAATTAATGCATGAAGGCGCTACCAAAGCTCCAAAGGTGTGCGGTCATCGAGGTGATCATCATGAATGATGTGGTGGATAGCCTCAGCTGGAGAGCGAGAAGACATTCGATGAGCGATGTTTTCGCTGTTAAATACTTGGGCCAGGCGGGTAGTGAGAGGAGCAGATCACTGATGTGGTCTGGATGAGTGTGGAGGTGACTCACCAGGCAGATGAAACATGCGTCATCATCTGAAATCCCGTGGATATCCAGGATGTGATCCACCAACGTGAACCAAGTCCTAGGGTTGTCCTTTTGCAAAGCAGGCAGCTTAGGAAACCTGCCAGGTAACACATGTTGATGCAGCACTGGGAGGTGAAGAGCTGTGTGAGCAGGGTAGGAAGCCCCCGACACCGGGAGTGCAGAAGCAGTGGGCAGTGTGTCGCTGAAGGTCTGCGTGGTGGGTAGGGGTGGGGTGGGGTGTGGTGGGGTGGGGTGGGGGGGGAAGGGGGGTGGCCACAAGCAGCGCACAATGTCGATTGAGTCAGTGCACTCAACAGCATGATGCGTCCCAACTGCAGGCCCAATGGCGAACGAGGCGTGGGTGTAACACACGGTGCCGTTGCCATAGCGGGTGGAAGGCGGTCGCGGTGCAGCCACGGGCGGGCTGATCTACCGATCTAGTAACCGGTGCAGGTGGAACGGCTGGTGCCATTACGAAAGCGGGTTGAAGTGATTGTGGTGTGATCACGGAGCGATGGGTGTGAAAACCAGCACGGTCGCGGCAACCGGCATCGCTGGGGGGGGGGGGGGGGGGGGGGTTGGGGGGTTGTTGTGACGTCAATCATATAAGAATGTGCGACCCTGTGCACTTGATTGTTCGAATTACGATTCTTGAACTTCATCAGCACATCAAACCATACCAAAGGAGATTGCATAATGGAAGGGTGAAACACAACATCCTTCACTCAACTATCAGTCACAATGTCACTAAGCGGCGTGCACTGTCCGTGCAGCAAGCATTGCTGCATAGTAGCAATTGACAGTGGCCATATTGGACCGGTAATGGTTAAGTGCCTGCTGGCATGGCTGGGCATAGGTAATTGTTCACTTTTAACCAGACGCACATTAAGTACACTTGTATATTCATGATCGGAAGTTAAGTCAATTAGGTCTGCTACGCTTGCACTGGAAGACATTGGTAGATCCATTGTTCTGTGGACCAACACATGAAGTCTGTTAATGATGAAAAGAAGCACAAAATAATTCCGAACACACAACACGATGTTGGGGTCACCACAGTGGGTATTACGTGGCGTAGAATCGTAATAACACACTTTTGCAATCAAATGGACATTTATTTTAACACTGAACAAAGCGAATACAAGAGAAGCTGTCACACATGGCACGCAGTGAGACACAGACAAAGTGAACTAAATGTAAAGTCAAAGAACATCAGTTCAAAGACATGGCACTTCACACCAGAGGTGCTACATGACAATTAGTTAAAAGTGAAAAAATGAATTTAAGGAAGCAGATGACAAAACAAGAGGGAACGTATAGATATCCCAGCTTGCTTCATCACAAGGTGTATTATGTAATCCATAAGTCCAGTCAACTTTCCTCTATTTTGTGGTTTTCTATCCATGATTTCTTATTTCAGTATATCATTGTGACAGTCGTGCTATGATTTAAAGGTGGAACTGCAGTACACTCATCCTCAGTGAAATATTTTTTATTTTATTTTGTTTAGTAAAAAGTATTAAACATGTTTGTCCTTCTCTCTGTCATCTTCTGTTTCAATGGCATTATGATCACAGAGTGTGTGAAATAAATGGCTTTAATCCATTTACTCATTTAACATAATACCAAAATTTCTTAGGAATTTGCATCAGATCGGTAGATTGAATTTTACTTCTTGATTTGTTGAATGCTATGGGCATGACTTTCCTTACACTAATTTTGCCCTATTCAATTTTTGTTTGCTGATTAGGCTGTGATTGGCTATGTTTAAATGCTGCATTTAAATCTGCAGAGAAGTTCTCTTTGGTTTTGGAGCAGCTTTGTCAATTCATGGTGGGTCTTTCCTACTTTAACTAACCATCAGGAATGTTCGGTTTGGCTATGCTGCATTCACTAATATAGTCTCTGCATCTCATTGACTGGTTGTTGTTGTTGTTGTGTAGTGAAGTGATGTTGTGTGGTGTCTGCAATATCTGAATAACAGAATTATAGTTTCACAGTATTTGTCGCAACTTATTTAAAAATCCCCTCAGCCAAATATGTTATTGAATTTCAGTACCCTGTGCCGTAATTAAAAAATTTTCACATTATTGTCGATCTCAACACACACTCAACATCCATTATGCATAAATGGAGTTTAATACATGTTAGCCACAAAGTGGTATAGGAATGAGAAATATGAGCAAGCAGTTTTTATATAACCCATGCCTGCCTCTTCCTAAAAAGTCCTCTCTCCAATCCCACATTTTTGGCCACTTATTGCATATGTATAATGGGCTGAAAGTAAAGCTCACATCTCAGTAATCATTCGAATTAATCTCATTGAACTTAAGCCGTACAATGCTGCTTAATATTTTGTTCTACAGACCTTGCTTACAATAATCATCAGTGCAGCATGTTCACTGTAAGCTGGTCAGTCAACTCCATAGTCCTGGAACAGTAATAGTCAGCACAAGTCTGAAGCTTCTGGCTGGTAGTCATTTGAATTGGGTTGCAGGCAACTTCAGTTCCATAACAGTACTCACAATGGCACTAGAAGCCACCTAATTGGCTGATTCAAGGCCACACAACTGCCCAGTGAGACCTATCCAATGGGATCCAATGGCAGCTGATTCACTTGTATTGTTCTGTACTGAAATCTGCAGTTTTGTTCATTTTTATAGTCTTTCACATTTTACATCTGCATACTGTGAATAATATTTTGTTACATCTTCCCATTATAAAAGGATTGTACACTTAAATTTCATAAGCTTTACAGTGGAACTGGAGAGAATTACTGCTGAAAAAAAGGTAAGGTATCTGATTTACAGTATTTTAATTACGTATATATGAAGTTTATTATCTTCTATCATGAATTAAGCCGTGTGGTTTCACTTTCTTTATTCAGATATGACTGATGTGTCATAAATGGGGGAGGGGATGTAATGCAGAATTTTGTGATTTTTGGAATATTCCACACAATAAATTGAAGCTGAAATACTCCTGTGAATTTCCCATTTGTTTGTCTTGATATTATGTAGGTGCAATGGAGAAAATTAACAATGGGCATTTCTACAAGTTTCCTAAACAACCTAAAGAGTTGTTTCTGAAGTGGAAAAGTGTTGTGAACGGTTACCTGATGTGAGCTGTGCTAGTGCTTTTGTTTGTGTAGGCCATTTTTCTGAAGAAGACTTTATGAATAAAATTAGGCATAGGCTAAACAGGGGTGTGTTTCCAAAACAACTGACAACTGTTCGTTATGTAGCTGGTAACATCAGAAGCAAATCAGGCAAAACTGGTGTTAATGACTTACCAAGCACTAGCTGTGCTACAGCAAGTGTTCATACCAGAAGTGAAAATGGTATATTGAATTACCAAGCACTAATTGTGCTGAACAGTGTAATTCTTTGACTGATACATGTCATAAATTTTTTGTTCCCTCTCAAAATGAATCTGCAGATGGTGATTGTGCATGCTTACCTGAAACGTCTTTTAATGAGGGAATTTGAGTTTTGGGTATTGGAGTTTCAAAAGCAGACCTAAGTCCCAGGAAATGTATAAGATTAACAAGAATACTTTAACAAGGCTAGCAAAACTTAAAACAAACCTACATCACGGCAAGAAATGAACTAAAACACTCAAATATTTGTGTGATTGCAATACTTTCTCTTCATAGAAAACAATTTAAATTCTGCAGCCAGAGAAT
Source organism: Schistocerca americana (assembly GCF_021461395.2). NCBI lineage: Eukaryota > Metazoa > Arthropoda > Insecta > Orthoptera > Acrididae > Schistocerca > Schistocerca americana. The sequence goes on from NC_060126.1 coordinate 445,410,333, forward strand.
TCATAAACGGCCAGTAAAGTAACACTTAGTCACCAGCAAATGCTAGGCAATGGACATCTGAGGACGAGAGCATTGAGCTGTCCTTATACAATCAAACCCCTCTCCCATAGAGATACTTGTCAGTCTCTTTTACCCTACCTTCTGTAAGACATCAGAAATCTCTGTTGTCTGCTGTACCTTTTGATCCAGGATTGAATCCTGCAATGATGGATGTATTAAAAGCAGAAGTCACAGAAATGTGCAACAATAATAAATATTATGCTTTGTTGTCTGACAAACCGTCTTTGGTGAGAGGTTTGTATTATGATGCAAGTAATCAATAAATCACAGGGTTTCAGGAGTTAGGTTATTTAGGAACGTCAACTGCATATGCAGGCCATGCACTAGTATTCATGGTCTGAGGCACACACAAAAACTGGAAGCTTGTGGTTGCATATTACTTCATTCACAACTCGGTTTCAAGTACTACTTGAAAAGCTCATTACCTACGTTATAATACAACTGCAAGAAATGGGGCTAAAGATAGTTTGTACACTTTGTGGTCACGGTGCAACCAACCAGATAGCAGTGACAGAACTGTGCAGTGAGAAATCAACTGAATCCAGTCCATTTCAATTTTAGTTAGTAATAAACCTATTGCAGTGATTTATTAGAGAATACTAAAATGCTCTATTAGGAAATAAAATACAATCTGGGTTTAAAAAAAAAAAGAGGCAAATTTTGAATTTATTCAGAGGGCTTTTCTTTCAGATCAATAGAAGATTTTAAGACTTTGCCAAAAGTGCAGTGAAGTAATTTTGACTCAAGGATTCTTTTACTAAAATCAAGGTAGCTGCAGCCCAGCTTAGTCATACAATTACTCAATTATTGAGACCTGTGTAGCATTTATTTTACCTGCAGAGGAAATACATACTGCAGAATTTGTTGAAAAGATAGACTGCATATTCAAGTAAAGAGCTCCCATTATTATCCACAATATGGCGAATCTTATAAGTGTGCCCCCTCTGCAGAGTCACCACATACTGAAATGTGGTACAATCTATCAAGAAATAGAAAATTGGTAATTGTTCTAGCTAGGAACAAGGACAAGTAAGACAAAAATGCTGTTTCAAAAGTGGGTGGCAAACTACAGTAAGATCACTGATGTTGATTTGGAACAAATTAAAAGAAAAAGGGAAAAAAGGTTTTTTTAAGAATGAGGGCCTTCAATGCAGACCCACTGGACATTTTTTTTTTTTTCGTTGTGTGAGGCAACTAGGTGTTTCAAACACCAATACAACCTGCTTTCAGTTCATATCAGCAGTGAAAACAGTTATAATCAGTAACATTCAATGGGAATTATTGTATGATAGATACATGCCATAAAGCAATTTAAGGCAATTACCTGGATCTCATTATGACAGCTTTCTTGACTCCACAAAAGACGATTGCAACATTGATGAAAACGTTTTATACAGTATTCTTGCTGACAATCAGCTGGTGGCGGTGGTATTGATGGTGAAGAGGCTTATATAGGGAATGACAGACAAGCTTCAGCATACACAGATGGCTATATACTGCGAAAAATGGGATGCATGAAACCAACTGTGATGACTGTAAAATGACTGTTTTCACCAATATCCGCATGAAGTATCATATATTTACAAGTTCCAGGGTATTTTATACCATAAACAAACAATTATTGTATGCAAGTGACAGCCTAGTGTCCTTTTTAAAAAATTTTCACTGTCAGTTGCATGTATCTTTAGTTAAATGAGGGCAACAGGAGAAATTGAAAAATATATTCTCTTCACTGTAATTTTGTAAAGCCCACTTCTCTGAACAGAAATACTGAGAAAATTTGTACCATTTTTTATTTACAAGTATGTCAGAGACTGGAAACACACCGTCTGTAATAAAAGAAAAATGTGGTTAAGGAGAAATTGAATAAAAAGTAAACTTGTTTGACAGCTCAGAGATAAATTTTACTGTGTGCTTCAAAAACAAACAAAAAAATAGTTAATTTTTGTTTTCAGTTAATTGCTTTTATCCCCATTTCCTGTCTGAGACACTTTCCTCTTAATCTTGATGTTGTGTCTACTTTTCTGCTGAATCATATACATGTCTTTTAATATGTAGGAACACATTAAGTCAGTGGTTAACAATGCAAGTGTCTTAAAATATCCTGCAGTTATGACAAACTTTAGATTACAAGTATGCCTACATGCTTTGTCCACATGTACTGATGATGTACTACTAACTATGGAATAGATAGTACCCCATTTTTGTGAGTGGTAGTGCAGTAATTCTAATCACTGAAATGAAAGTTATTTGAAGGGTAATATTGCTGTAGGTGTATCCTGAAATTTTTCTTAATTACTAGTGTAATGAAGGTCAATGGGAATAAAAATCAGCCATTTATATGAAAGTTATTGTTGTAAAACTATGGTAGATGACGTTTTTACACTTGGTGACAGATACTCAATAATTTCACAAACTGTTAACAGTAGGCACGTGGGAGAGATAATGTTTCAAGCAAGGGAACTTAATGTTTGTCTGAAGGTAGGCCTGTCAGTCATGATTAAACAAAAATGCAATAATGTATTATCTGTAGTTTGAACAGGCAAGAAGGAAGATAGATTGGTGTTTTACATCCTGTCAACTGAACTTGCGCGAGACAAGAAAAATATAAATAAATAAAAATTTTCTTTTAGTAAATTAATGAATCATTCAAAGTTAACTTGCCTCTTCTTACGATGAAATATCCTTTCATTCAGTCTTGTGAATTTTTTCCATCTATTTGCATAATCAATATGATATATGCTCAAAAAAATACCTCATACTGTGATAAAGGGGAGTTAAAGTCGCTGCTGTATTGCAGTATGTTATAGCTACATTTCAATTTTTTTATTTGATGATAGCCAAACACATAACTTTGGAGGTTCAGAAGATTTGTGTTGGTAAAATTAAAAGCACAAAAAAGCTATGTACACTACATGGGATGCACCCTACAATGTTTTCTTTTTCTTTAGTTCATCTCCAAATCACTTGGGGCACTGCTATCACTCTGTATTTCCACCTTTTTGCACAGGACTTGAGATCCTCATTTATTGTTGTTGTAGAACAGTACTGCGTGAGGTAGCTATTGTTGTTTGCTGTGTTACTTCTTTATATTTCTGTCAGGTTCCTACTGTTTCCTTTCCCTGTGATGTACATAATTGTTACAGATATCAACTTTCATAAACATGCCAATACATAACACAGGTTCAGTTTGGATTATGAACAACAGTTGAGCAATTACTATCTCCATGCGTGACTTCTCCTTTCACAGAAATGTGAAGCACAGGTGAAGTTGTCTGTACCACAGAGGATAGACATGGCTTGTTCTGCCCACACGGCAGATTTTTTCAAAGATCCATGTTGCAAATACATCAGAGGATATGCAACATCACAGATTCACAAGTTTTTTGTGGTTACATTCTAGAGTATTATGTAAATTTTATGGTATTTTGTAAATAGTTCTAAAGCAGAAAAATAAATATTTTAGAAAATTAATCTTTTATAAAAAATAAATATGTTTAAAGCAATAAACAGACATGGACACAAATAAGAATCTAAGAACATACTGGTATCTGAACGTTACAGGTACATGGGTGTTATATCTTCAAGTACTCTTCTACAGTGTGAAATGACTGAAGTGTCCCCTTCACCCAGCACTAAAAACCTTACAGGCACTGAAATTAGCCCCATTCTGAACCCATAAGAGTCCTGTCATGAGTGGGTAACCACCAGTGTCTTTTAGTTACATATATAAGCTCAATGTTTAGCTATGGCATGCTTCCCTAGAGAACAAATGCTCAAAATATGTATGTAGTTTTCATACTACAAAAATGGACTATAAGAATAATAACCAAAAATAGCAGTTAAGTTCATGGTAAAGAATCGTTAAAAATATTTTAACTACACTATATGACTTCATTTACCCATCAGTTGTACACATCAAAAATAACATTGGTAATTAGGTGCTGCACAAACAGCTCTGTCCATGACCATAGAACAAGAGCTAGACTGAACTTACATCTGCCAAGACAGAATAAACATGAAACTCAAACCAGCATTTTCTACCAAGATATAAAACTGCACATTAAATTCCTTAAGAGCACTAAAGAGACTACTAAAACAATCTCATTTCAAAAGATACCTGTTAAGCAGTACATTCTATACACTGAAAGGTCATTCAGATAACACAGAGTGGTAGTTCCATTAAAAAAAATCAACATATAAATTATGAAGATGATAAAATATATATCTGATATGAATATAATAGAGGGAAACATTCCACGTGGGAAAAATATATCTAAAAAGAAAGATGATGAAACTTACCAAACAAAAGCGACACCTTCAACCCATTACATGCAGTCTCCCATCCTTCATCAAAGACACCAACCACTTTCTCAAACGCCTGGAATCCCTACCCAGTCTGTTACCCCCGGAAACCATCCTTGTAACCATTGATGCCACTTCCTTATACACAAATATTCCGCATGTCCAGGGCCTTGCTGCGATGGAGCACTTCCTTTCACGCCGATCACCTGCCGCCCTACCTAAAACCTCTTTCCTCATTACCTTAGCCAGCTTCATCCTGACCCACAACTTCTTCACTTTTGAAGGCCAGACATACCAACAATTAAAGGGAACAGCCATGGGTACCAGGATGGCCCCCTCGTATGCCAACCTATTCATGGGTCGCTTAGAGGAAGCCTTCCTGGTTACCCAGGCCTGCCAACCCGAAGTTTGGTACAGATTTATTGATGACATTTTCGTGATCTGGACTCACAGTGAAGAAGAACTCCAGAATTTCCTCTCCAACCTTAACTCCTTTGGTTCCATCAGATTCACCTGGTCCTACTCCAAATCCCATGCCACTTTCCTTGACGTTGACCTCCACCTGTCCAATGGCCAGCTTCACACGTCCGTCCACATTAAACCCACCAACAAGCAACAGTACCTCCATTATGACAGCTGCCACCCATTCCACATCAAACGGTCCCTTCCCTACAGCCTTGGTCTTCGTGGCAAACGAATCTGCTCCAGTCCGGAATCCTTGAACCATTACACCAACAACCTGAAAACAGCTTTTGCATCCCGTAACTACCCTCCCGACCTGGTACAGAAGCAAATAACCAGAGCCACATCCTCATCTCCTCAAACCCGGAACCTTCCACAGAAGAACCCCAAAAGTGCCCCACTTGTGACGGGATACTTTCCGGGACTGGATCAGATTCTGAATGTGGCTCTCCAGCAGGGATACGACTTCCTCAAATCCTGCCCTGAAATGAGATCCATCCTTCATGAAATCCTCCCCACTCCACCAAGAGTGTCTTTCCGCCGTCCACCTAACCTTCGCAACCTCTTAGTTCATCCCTATGAAATCCCCAAACCACCTTCCCTACCCTCTGGCTCCTACCCCTGTAACCGCCCCCGGTGTAAAACCTGTCCCATGCACCCTCCCACCACCACCTATTCCAGTCCTGTAACCCGGAAGGTGTACACGATCAAAGGCAGAGCCACGTGTGAAAGCACCCACGTGATTTACCAACTGACCTGCCTACACTGTGAAGCGTTCTATGTGGGAATGACCAGCAACAAACTGTCCATTCGCATGAATGGACACAGGCAGACAGTGTTTGTTGGTAATGAGGATCATCCTGTGGCTAAACATGCCTTGGTGCACGGCCAGCACATCTTGGCACAGTGTTACACCGTCCGGGTTATCTGGATACTTCCCACTAACACCAACCTGTCAGAACTCCGGAGATGGGAACTTGCCCTTCAGCATATCCTTTCTTCTCGCTATCCGCCAGGCCTCAATCTCCGCTAATTTCTAATTTCAATTTGCCGCCGCTCATACCTCACCTGTCTTTCAACTTCATCTTTGCCTCTGTACATCTGCCCCGACTGACATCTCTGCCCAAACTCTTTGCCTTTACAAATGTCTGCTTGTGTCTGTGTATGTGTGGATGGATATGTGTGTGTGTGCGAGTGTATACCTGTCCTTTTTTCCCTTTTTTCCCCCTAAGGTAAGTCTTTCCGCTCCCGGGATTGGAATGACTCCTTACCCTCTCCCTTAAAACCCATATCCTTTTGTCTTTCCTTCTCCTTCCCTCTTTCCTGACGAGGCAACCATTGGTTGCGAAAGCTAGAATTTTGTGTGTATGTTTGTGTTTGTTTGTGTGTCTATCGACCTGCCAGCGCTTTTGTTTGGTAAGTTTCATCATCTTTCTTTTTAGATATAAAATATATATCATTTCACGTAACTCTTTCACACTATACTTTTCCATCTTTCTTTCCGTTCTGGAAAAACTTACTCCAGATGTAGTTGAAAGTAGGTTGAAGCAGAATATTAGCCTAAAGAAAAAAGACAGGTCGGCATCAAACCAGAACAGGAAAAGAAGAATTCTGCTTATAGGCAGCAGTCATGGGAAGCGTGTGGGCCAGCAGCTTCAGGAGAAATTAGATGCAGGGTACCAGGTCACAAGTTTAGTGAAACCAAGTGCTAGCCTTAGCCAGGTGACAGAAAACTTAGGTCAGCTATGCAAGGACTTTGAGAAGGAAAATCAGGTAATTATAGTTGGGGGAGCAGGAAACAGCGTGGCCATGAATCCAAGATACAGTATTAGGAGTGACCTGGATAAAAGGAGCAGAAACTGAGCACACAAGTGTGTGGTTTGTGGAGGTCTTTCAGCACCATGATCAGCCCTGGGTAAACACTGCTGTAAGGCATGTTAACACTGAGCTGAACAGGATGCTCCAGACACCAGCAAAGTCCCACATAAGTGTTGTCCCAGTAAATGCTATTGGTAAGTGGGGATATATTACACACGGCCTGCACCTTAATAGGATGGGGAAAAGTAAGTTAGCTTCTCTATTAGCAGAAACTGTAAGGGGGTCCACAGTCACACAAGGGGTGATCCCTATGGTTAATGGGTCCAGCCAGACAGGTTTTTTAGGTTACAGCCAAAGTCCAGACAGATGACAATCAAGATAAATAGAATTAAAGAAACTTCATGTACAGTTAATTGGGGTAAAGCTAAGGGCAATATCAACATACTTCATCAAAATATCAGCGAAATAAAATATCAAGTAGATGAGCTATCAGTATGTTTAGATGATCTCAAAAATAAGAATGAGATTGATATAATCTGTCTGTCTGAACACCATGTAACTGTGGGCATGGATAGTGTCAGTACAAGTGGGTATAATTTAGCATCTTACACTTGTAGATCTAGGATGGATAAAGGAGGAGTTGCCATTTTCATAAAACAAGGGTATAAATGCAAAACTGTAGAAGCAAGCAAATTTTGTGTTGATCAGCACTTTGAGGTTTGTGCATGTGAACTTCACCTAGATAATGTAGTATTGATATTAGCAACAGTCTACAGGTCCCCATTAGGAGACTGGGAGCTGTTCATAAAAAAGTTTGACTCCCTTTTATGCTGTCTGTCAGACAAAAAGAAGAAGTTATTAATCTGTAGTGATTTCAATGTAAACTTTCTAAGTAATTCTGATAGTAGAAGTGAACTATAAGTGTTATTAACAACATATAACTTAGAATCAGTGATCAGTTTCCCTATACATATAGCTCAGGACAGTAGCACGCTAATAGATAATGTATTTGTACAGAAAGAGGATGTAAAACAAACATGTGCTTTCCCTGTGGTAAATGGATTGTCAGACCATGATGCACAACTGATTAACTTACAAAACCTAACAGGGTGTACAGTTCAGAAACTATTAAGTAAAAGTGTGAGGTCGCTCAACCTGGTATCTATACAGCACTTCAGAGAAAGCTTAAGAAATGTTAATTGGGGAGATGTATATAATGAGCAAAATGCTAATGATAAGTGCAAATTATTTACTGATAAATTTATATCCCTCTTTGAACATTGTTTCCGAAAGAAAATTACTTAGTGTAACACCACACTTTCCAAAGAAACCTTGGATTACTACAGGTATTAAAGTGTCTTCAGAAAGAAAAAGAAAACTGTATGAGACAGCAAGAACTAGTAAAGACCCAGAAGTAGTTTTACACTATAAAAATTATTGTAACATACTGAGAAAAGTTGTTATGAAATCAAGAATTTGTATGTTAGAGAAGAAATTAACAACTCTGGCAATAAAATCAAATCAATATGGAATGTTGTTAGAAGGGAGACAGGAAAATTAACCACTGGGGTAGGTAGTATTACTGTTAAAGGGAACGAGACCATCCTAACCAACAGTACACAAGTAGCTAATGTATTTAACAATCATTTCTTACGTGTAGGAGAAAAAATTTGTGATAACAGTTCAAAAGAAAAAGCTAGGCAGTACATGGAAGAGTCTGTTTTGAAAAAATTTAGTCAGATTAAGTTTTACCTAAAAACCTCTTGTGAAATAAGTAACATTATTAAATCTCTGAAAAATAAATCTTCTGTTGGAGTAGATGTCATCTCTAATAAGGTATTAAAACAATGTGGAGCAATTACAGCTGATGTTCTGAGTCACATATGTAATGCATCACTAACTCAAGGTATTTTCCCAGACAGGTAAAAATATGCCATTGTCAGGCCTCTCTACAAAAAGGGGGACACCACAGATGTCAATAATTATTGGCCAGTATCCTTGCTTACAGCATTCTCAAAAATCTTTGAGAAAGCAATGTACTCAAGAGTGGTTAGCCATTTCAACAGTAATGGGATACTTAGTAAATCACAGTTCAGATGTCAAAAATGCTGTTCCACTGAGACAGCAATATACAACTTCACTGTCCACATAATAGAGTCTTTAAATAGTAAAATGTCACCAACAGGAATTTTCTGTGACTTGTCCAAAGCTTTTGACTGTGTGAACCATGACACTATGTTACAGAAATTACAAGTCTATGGTATAAATGGAATAGCATATGAGTGGTTTAAGTCATACCTACAGAAAAGGAATCAAAAAGTTTCCTTATATGGGTCAAGTGATTTAAATAAGTTTGCCACTTCATCTAACTGGGGTGAAATTACGTTAGGTGTTCCACAGGGTTCAATCATAGGTCCCTTCAGTTATTGATATATGCGAATGACCTCCCTTGCCTATCTGAAACATGTTTGCTGATGATACAAGCATCATTATTAATCCAGTAAAAGAAAGTCCAATTGAAAATGATATAAATAAGGTCTTTGGAAAAGTCATTAATTTGTTTTCTGCAAATGGGCTTGCTCTAAACTTTGAAAAAACACAGTACATCCACTTTTCTGCTGCAAAAAGTACAGTTCCTTCAATAAATATAACACATCAACAGAAGTCAGTAGACAGAGTAGAGCATACTAAGTTTTTGGGTGTACATATGATGAGAATCTTAATTGGAAAATTCATATTTTGGATCTCCTAAAGCAACTAGGTTCAGCAACTTTTGCGATCAGAATAATTGCCAATTTTGAGGATATAGAAATCAGTAAGCTAACATACTTTGCATACCTTCACTCTCTGATGTCATACAGAATAATATTTTGGGGTAACTCAACATTTAGACAAAAAGTATTCATTGCTCAAAAGAAAGTGGTTAGAATAATATGTGTGGTTTATAGTCGCACATCTTGTAGGCATCTTTTTAAAAGATTGGGAATTCTTACAACAGCCTCACAATACATCTATTCACTAATGAAATTTGTTCTCAACAACATGGACCAGTTTAAAAACAACAGTGACATTCATGATTATAATACCAGAAAAAAGAGAGACTGACACTATCCTTTGTTCAACCTATGTTTGGCACAGAAAGGGGTAAAATATGCTGCTACAAAAATTTTTGACAAATTACCAGATGAAATATGGTGTCTGACTGACAGCAGTAATAGCTTAATAAATAAACTGAAATCATATCTCCTTGACAACTCCTTCTATACCAAAGATGAATTCTTGAATAGGAATAAATAAATCTACCAATATAGTATACGCATTTTGTGCCATTTACGGGAATGGGGTAAATAATAGAAATATTAATCTTTAACTCTGTATTGTAATATATATACAGGGTGGTCCATTGATCATGACCGGGCCAAATATCTAAGAAAATAAGCGTCAAACGAAAAAACTACAAAAAATGAAACTTGTCTAGCGTGAAGGGGAAACCACATGGCACTATGGTTGGCCTGCTAGATGGCGCTGCCATAGGTCAAACAGATATCAACTGCATTTTTTTTAAAGTAGGAACCCCCATTTTTTATTACATATTCGTGTAGTATGTAAAGAAATACGAATGTTTTAGTTGGACCCCTTTTTTCGCTTTGTGATAGATGGCGCTGTAATAGTCACAAACATATGGCTCACAATTATAGATGAACAGTTGGTAACAGGTAGATTTTTTAAATTAAAAAACAGAACGTAGGTCCGTTTGAACATTTTATTTCAGTTGTTCCAGTGTGATACACGTACCTCTGTGAATTTATCATTTCTGAGAACACATACTGTTACAGCATGATTACCTGTAAATACCACATTAATGTAATAAATGCTCAAAATGATGTCCATCAACCTCATTGCATTTGGCAATACGTGTAATGACATTCCTCTCAACAGAGAGTAGTTCGCCTTCCGTAATGTTCGCACATGCATTGACGATGCGCTGATGCATGTTGTCAGGCTTTGTCGATGGATCACAATAGCAAATATCCTTCAACTTTCCCCACATAAAGAAATCCGGGTACATCAGATCTGGTGACCATGTGGGCCATGGTATGGTGCTTCGACGACCTATCCACCTGTCATGAAATATGCTATTCAATACCGCTTCAGCTGCACGCGAGCTATGTGCCGGACATCCATCATGTTGGATGTACATCGTCATTCTGTCATGCAGTGAAACACCTTGTAGTAACATCGGTAAAACATTACGTAGGAAATCAGCATACATTGCACCATTTAGATTGCCATCAATTAAATGGGGGCCAATTATCCTTCCTCCCATAATGCTGCACCATACATTAGCCCACCAAGGTCGCTGATGTTCCACTTGTTGCAGCCATCATGGATTTTCCATTGCCCAATAGTGCATATTATGCTGGTTTACGTAACCGCTGTTGGTGAATGATGCTTCGTCGCTAATTAGAATGAGTGCAAAAAATTTGTCATCGTTCCGTAATTTACTTGTGCCCAGTGGCAGAACTGTACACGATGTTCAAAGTTGTTGCCATGCAATTCCTGGTGCATGGAAATATGGTACGGGTGAAATCGATGTTGACGTAGCATTCTCAACACCGACGTTTTTGACAATCTCGATTCTCGATCAATTCATCTGCTACTGATGTGCGGATTAGCCACGACAGCAGCTAAAACTCCTACTTGGGCATCATCATTTGTTGCAGGTCATGGTTGATGCTTCACATGTGGCTGAACATTTCCTGTCTCCTTAAATAACGTAACTATCCGGTGAACAGTCCAGACACTTGGATGATGTCGTCCACGATACCGAGCAGCATACATAGCAGATGCCCGTTGGGCATTTTGATCACAATAGCCATACATCAACACAATATCGACCATTTCCACAATTGGTAGACACGGGTAATGTATCACAACGCAAATACCGTCTCCACTGGCGGAATGTTACATGATACCACGTACTTATATGTTTGTGACTATTACAGCTCCATCTATCACAAAGCGAAAAAGTGGTCCAGCTAAAACATTCATATTTCTTTACGTACTACATGACTATGTAATAAAAAATGGGGGTTCCTATTTTTTTTAAAAACGCAGTTGATATCCGTTTGACCTATGGCAGTGCCATTTAGCGGGCCAACCGTAGCGCCATCTGGTTTCGCCCTTCAAGGTAGACGAGTTTTGTTCTTTGTAGTTTTTTTGTTTGATGCTTATTTCGTGAGATATTTGGCCTGGTCACTATCAATGGACCACCCTGTATACATTAAAAAATTTTGTTTCATATGTGCATTTCTTGTGCACTTGACACATTCCACATCATAAAGGCTACCGTACTGTGCGATTGATTAATGGAACATGCAACCAACTAACTAACTAACTATGGCATTAACACCTTATACTCTTTCTGAGCTCAACACCTCATTCATTACAGAGGGCTGCTGAATCATTTTATTAGGCTAGCAAATGGGAAGTTGCATTACAAAAAAATAAAAACCAGACAGTGTACTGCAGGGAAAAAGTAGTATACATATAGGTCAATAAACTATAGCAGTGGTCACACAAAACAACACTTGAAGGGTTTCATATTGAAATAATAAAATGCTTTAAAGGCTACATACATTTTTTAAATTTTAATATTGCATTAGATCAAAAACTTTGTACACAACTAGAGAGTGATATTTTTCCCAAATTTTTATTCCTGCAGCTGTCACTTATCAAATTAATGTAATTTGAGAGAACAGTACTGGCAGTTTGAAAGAATGATATTGCAAAGTATGGTAGACTATTGTTGAGCACACTAAAAGAATTAAGTATGGAAGATACAAACACCATCACATTGTAGAACTACCTCCACATTTGTAAGGTTCACAACATGTGCTGCTGACTACTTCAATTATTTTGCCCTAGAAATGTATGTTCAAAATGTGGTCTACTGTCAATCAGTGTATCTTTGACAGTCAGCTGAACTTCATACCATTCATCACTTTTTGATTCAAATGGCTGCTGCCTCCCCTACTTGATTTATTTTGGACTGAAAGTAATAGTTTTGAGGGGACAGTTCGAGTTGGTTACACCAAACAACACCCATTTAGCAGTAGTTCATTTATTCACCTAAACACATGCAAGGCTCACAAAGAACTGAACATGGCAGAACAGCCCAAAGACATTGCTCATAGTCCAAAGACGATGGCCAGAGTCCAAAGACGAATGCATATCGATGCTGGTGTCGACATCATTGGCGTCACATAGCCCCCCCCCCCTCCCCACAGTACGGAGTACTCTTGAGAGGCGCGGGGGGGGGGGGGGGGTGACAAAGGCGTCAGCAGGAGTGGTCTGCAGAAGCCGGACCATGGTCCACTCGACAGCGTCATCAGGGAGCTGTGTGGGTAGATGTCATGAAGGAAGGTTTGACGACCGAACCTGGAAGTCGTTGAAGAGAGCTGGGCGTCGTACCGGGCATGCTGGTCGTGTGGCGACAGGTAGGCCGGCAGTTTGTGTGTGGAACGAAACGGTGATGGCGATGTCTCTGGTGGGCGTGGCAAATACATGAAGCATATCCAGGTCGACGTCGGGTGGGAGGGGAACACATTTCACCAGGTGGCAGGGAATGGTGGAGGTTACGTCATGACCATTGGATGAAAAGGAGCACACGACGAACAGTGTATCATCGCGCAGAATTATTGAGATGTCATGGATTATGTCTGGACGAACAGGCACAAACACCTCGAGCGAGGGCGGGGGGGGTTGTGAAACCTCGACAGGGCGAGGCAGGCGACGGTGGAGAGGTTGAAGGGACCGGCGAAGGACCTGGCGGCGAGGGTGTGATCGTAGGTAAGCTCGGCGTGGGGAACATGTGGTCACTCAATGGAGTGCGTGAGACTGGAGTAGAGGGCGAGGTCGCAGGAGAGCTCGACGATTGGAGCTAGAAGTCACTTGATCGAGTGTGTAAGTCCGACATGGAGGTAGTGGTTGGAGTGTCGTGAGCCACAACCGTGAGTGGCGTGGTCGTGGCCTGAAGGGGGGTAGAAGAAGGCTCGACATGAGCAGGCTTAAGTCTGTTGAGAGAGACTGTAACAACTGATTCTTTCATCTGGATGTCATAGGTGTTGGCTGAGCACCAGAGAACTCGGTACGGGCCGGTATATGGAGGTTGGAGGAGAGCACAGGCAGTGTCATCTCTGAGCATGACGTACTCGCAATTGTCCAGAGATTTCGGGACGTGGACCTTAGGACGGGGATGGCTGGTGGGCGGAGGGATATGGAGGTCGATGAAGTGGCATCTGAGGCGGTCCATGAAGGAAGGTAAGTCAGACCGAGGGAGAAAAGGGGAAGGGTTCACAAGTTCACCAGGGAGAACAATGTTCTGGCCATATACACACTCGGCTATCATGCCTTTAAGGTCTTCCTTATGGATCGTACGAATGCCGAGTAGCACAAGGGGAAGGGCCTCCGTCCAAAGAGAGTCGTGGCATCAAAGAGCCGCCTTGAGAGTGCGGTGCCAGCACTCGACTAGCCCATTACATTGCAGATGATATACTGTGGTATGGATGCGCCGGATGCCGCAAATGTTACAAATCCCGTTGAACAGGGCCTACTCAAATTGTCTGCCCTGGTCAGTCGTGATGATAGCTGGACATCCGAAATGTGATACCCATGACTAGACGAAAGCTCCAGCAATAGTTTCTGCCCTAATATTGGGAAGGGGGATAGCCTCGACCCAGCGAGTTGTTCGGTCGATAGACGAGAGAACATAACGAAAGCCGTTAGAGGGGGAGAGAGGGCCAACAATGTCAATATGAATATGCTGGAAATGCCCAGGAGGGATCGAATGGGAGCCGAGGGGGGGTGAAGTGTGCTTGTGTACTTTGCAGCGTTGGCACGCGACGCAGGAGCGTGCCCATTGCTGGCAGTCCTTGTTGACATTTCTCCACACAAAGCACTCCACTACGAGGTGGGTGGATGCACAAACACCGGGATGGACTAAATTATGCAATGCGTTGAAGATAGCTTGACGGAGCATGATTGGGTTGAGGGGGCGTAATGTGCCCGTACTGTTATCGCATCAGATCTCACCAGACATGCCAGGGAAGGTGGTGCGGATGAAGTGTAGTGAAGAAGTAGAGTCTGAAATCAGGTTTTGTGTTTCCCCGTCGGTGGGTTGGAGGTTAGGCAGTTCAGAGAGGTCTAACAGGAATGGACAGCATCGACTCATGGAAGGAAATCAGCAACTATATTGTCAGCACCCTTTATGTGTCTGACATCAGTGGTGAACTGAGATATGAAGTCCATGTATCTGAAGCGGCAAGGAGGCAGGTCAGCTGGCGGGTTTGTAATGGCCGCAGCCAGGGGTTTGTGGTCCGTTAATACATAGAAAGGACGTCCCTCAACGTCAGTCTTAAAGTGCTTGATCGCTTCGTAGACCACGAGCAACTCCTTGTCAAACACGGAATATTCCCGTTGCGCACTGGTGAGCTTGCGCGAGAAGAACTGCAGGGGCGAAGTTTGGCCGTCAATTGTCTGGCTGAGGACAGTGCCGACGGCAGTATCGCTTGCGTCTGTGGTGATGAAAAGCTGCACATTGGGATGAGGATGCGTGATGGTGCAGGCCTCGGCAAGAAGATTTTTGAGGGCAGTGAAAAATGTCAGCCATAGCAGGGGTCCATGGAACGGGCCAAGATCCAGAAGTGTTTGTGCCTGCCAAGGCATCCGTCAGAGGAGTCTGAATCTCCGCAGCCAGAGGTAGGTGTCGACGACAATAATTAACCGTCCCCAGAAAGTGCTGGAGCTCTTTGAATGACAAAGGTCTGGGTAGGTTTAGTATTGTTGTACTTTCTCAGGGGGCGGTAAAGTGCCGTCAGCAGAGACCCGAAAACCAAGAAAAGTGACAGCGGGTTGATGTAGCTGCAATTTGTCCTGGTTGGTCTCAATGCCTGCTGCCGCGAGAGTGTTCATAACCATTTGCACAGCGGGTTGATGTAGCTGCAATTTGTCCTGGTTGGTCTCGATGCCTGCTGCCGCGAGAATGTTCATAACCGTTTGCACATGTCGAATGTTGTCCTCGACGGAGGAGCTGAACACAAGAATGTCAACAAGATATGCAAAGCAGAATTTTAGGTCGAATAGCACTTCGTTGATGAAGCACTGCCAGGTCTGGGTGGCGTTTTTCAGACCGAAGGGCATGAATCGAACTGAAATAACCCGATTGGGGTGGTGATTGCTGTCTTCTCGATGTCTTCAGGTGCCATGGGGATCTGGTGGTAGGCCCATTTGTAATCAATGACAGAGTAGTCTCCGCACATGTGCCAGGACCCGTCTTTCTTGGGTGTCATATGTATGGGCATAGACCAGCTACTGGCAGAGAGTTCAATGACGCCAGAGCTTAGTAGTTCAAAAATCCGATTTTTAAGGTCGGAGAGGCGCTCGGGACAAAGTCGATGTGGTTTACAGGAGATCGGGGGACCTGGTGTGAGGCAAAGCTTGTGAACCATGCCATTGGTGACGACGGAAATGTTGCTGGCGGAACGGGAGGAGGTTTATTTACAAAGTGTGGCGGGCGGGGCAGGCGCGGCGTGGTCCTGGTGTTCGGAGCCACTCAGCGGATCCGACGGGAGCCGAGGCGGCAAAGTGTCCCAGGAGTCAACGTGAGAAGATGGCCGCCGGCCCGAAGCAGTGGCACCGTGGTTGGGTGAGCTCGGTAGAGCTCGTGAGCCGTTAGTGAGTCCATTGTCCGAGGGCGCAGCCTGTGGCAGTGCGGTCGCGGGTGAAACGCTTGGCACAAGTGCACTGTTTGTGTTGTCAGTGGCGGTTGCACAGTGGCATGTAGGAGCCGAAGTTGCATAGTTTGAGGTGCTGTCTGCGAGGGGCGGGGTCGGAGCCGTCAGTTCGGGAACACGTGATGTTCGTCGCGCATGCGCACTTGTGTCTGGCTGAGTGTCAAATGCTGCCGTGTTAGGAGGGTGTGGCCTTGCAGAACTGTTATGGCCCATGTTATGGCAGTCTTGATAGCACAGTTGTGAGGGGTAGCGGGAGGTAAACACACGGAGGCTCGATTGCTGGGACTGCAAGCAGATTCGGGGCACTAACTGACCTTGCTTTGTCCTTGCTGTAGTGTCCGTAATTCCTTTTCTGCATCGGAGAGCTGGAGCTGTGTTTCGTGGAGCCGGAGGGAGAGCTCTTAGCTTTCCTTGCGTAGGTGAGCGACGTGTTCAAGCTCGACAAGGCACTTGTGTGTGGTTTCTTGTAACATTGTCGACAGAGACAAGCATGTACGGATGAGATGAGCCCAGACAGATGTGCCACGGGCGGGGGGGGGGGGGGGGGGGGGGGTGTTTTGCTTGACGGAGCACAGGGGAAGTGGGGAAGTGAGTCTTGGACAGACGATGAAACACACTGTTTCGCACTAGGTCCGGTGAAAGTTTGTGGTGTTGCAAGATGTCAATGCCTAGTATAGGTTCGTCAATTTCGCACACTAAAAAAGTCCACTCGACTTTGCAGTTTGCAGAGAGTGAGACGACGTGGGAAGTTGAACCTGAGCATTGTAGTTTAGTTGAATTCACGGCTTGCAGCGAAGTATGATGAGGGCGGATGTTCGTCTACACTAAGGACGTAGGCAGCAGCGGAACATTGGCACCTGTGTCCATTAGGAAAAGGTATCCTGACGAAATGTCTTTAATGTAAAGTCGTCTGTGATTATCCGGTCGTTTCCGGACAGAATGGAGCACTGGGGGGTGCCTGTCATGTTGTGCGCAGGAGGCGGCACCCGGACCTATATGGGATTGGCGTTTGGGAAGTAGCATGGTAGTCTGCAGTTCCATGCCGCCTCACCAAACCATTTGTGGAGGTAACAGTATGGGTAGTGTGGTTGCATTTCCTGCGGAAAGTTCGTTGTCAGTGGCAGTGGCCGAGGTTCAGTAACTGCCACAGGTTCGGTTGCAGGAGGGGGCATGACCGTGGGCGGAGCCGGTGACATCCCAGTTGCTTCTTTACTGCTTCCCAGAGCGAGCAGAATGGTCAGCACAGTACAGCCCCGGCCGCGTCTGGCCACAGGGCAATGAGCCTAAACCTGAGGCTTGTCAGGTGGGCAATGGCTGGCGAAACAGAGCAGTGATGCATCGTGTAGCTTGTCAGCAATTGTCATTCTTTACTCGACAGGTTCAGGAGACCATTGAGCCAGAGCAAAGCAGATGTGAGGAGATAGTTTATCTGACCAGATGGTGAGGAGAGCTGTGTCAGAGAATAGATCGGCGCTGACCAGGGCACATAGCCATCTCCAGAGCTGGGAAGGTTTGTTGTTGCCTAGTTGCTCGATGTGGAGCACTTGCCGTATTGCTGCCTCAGTTGAGCGTGCAAACTGACATAGATCTGTCTTTTTGGCTAGCGTGTACCGGGTAGATGAGTCCGGGGCGTCGACCATGTCAGCAACCAAGTCCTCCTGGTGGTGCAGGTGGGTGGTTAGGCACAGAAACCTGGTTGACTCGTCGAGTTTGTAATGGCCGAACACTTTATCCACAGTTTTGAACCAGGTTGTAGCTCTCTCGGGATTAAACGGCGGCAGTGTTGGTAAGCATTGTAGAATGTTCGGAAGAACAGGTTGAGTTAAGTTCGTCGGGGTACTGCCTGAATCGAGCTGTTGTTGCTCCAGGGGATGTGGCAACGACGGCTTTTTGGGTGGCAGCGTGAAGGTGACACCTTGTGATTGAGCACGATCCGTCGCAACGCGGGTGAGACACCGTAATGTGTTGATTGCGGTTGTGGAAGCTCAACAAATTGCGGGTGTGTTCGGATTGATGCGTCGCGGAAGACCGACGCAGATGAGGCACCGAGATGTGCCGAGAACGGTAGTGGAAGCTCGACTGGAGCCGGCACGGGGGCAACAGGTGATAAAAAGTTCAAAGTTTGAGAATGCGTGTTAGTCCATGGAAAGCTCGACGTATGATCAGAGCCGGGGCCACCTGTGTTGCAGGGAGGCTGTGAAGGTGCGGGCTGTCCAGAAGCACAGTGTGGGAAATGATGTCGAACGTGGGACAGAAATGTGTGAATGTTCACTGTTCATAATCACTCCACTCAAAACGGTGTGCGGATAAGGTGAAAGTCATGGCACAAAACACTGAGGCGTAGCAGTGGGCCGGAGGTGGAGGTCAGGAACAGATAACAAGTTAATGTTCCTGTTGCAGGCCGAGGTATCGAATTAGGAAGGCGTGTGCTGATGCTGAACTGGGGCAGGCGCGGGCGTGGTTGGATGCTGAGGAGGTTGACCTGTGAACGAAGCAGTTCGGCCACGTGGCAGGTATCCGCATGGTACTGCACAGATTTCAGCGCGGCAAATCGTTGTCCTGGCGGTAGTAGGTTGTCCGACGAAGCATTTGCAGAAATTGGCATTGGTCCTGCACTGCACAGAGATCCGTAAGAGGTAACTGCACAGTTGATGAGGGAGGGCACATGTGGTGGGAACAAAGATGTTTGATAGCCGGAGTCATGCACACTCCTAACCTCACTTATTGTTGCAGGCTCGAAAACGTCTGGCAAAATCGACGGAACCATCAAGTGAGAGGCATCGTGTTGTAGTCCTGGCGGGTGTACATCGCCTATAACATGATGCATGTCGATCACGAAATCCGACATTAGGCACTGGCCGAAGTCATTGTTCAAATGCTGTGTCGATGTAATACACCCGAAAATAACCAATGCGGAGGTCGACAACACCCATTTAGCAGTAGTTCATTTATTCACCTAAACACATGCAAGGCTCACAAGGAACTGAACATGGCGGAACAGCCCAAAGATAATGCTCAGAGTCCAAAGACGAATGCATATCGATGCTGGTGTCGACCCCATCGGTGCCACAGTTTTATTACTTCTGTGATTTGTAGTTAGGATTTCAGCTGTCTTTGAAACTTATCACTAACTCTTAGGCTTGTGATTATTCTTTAATTGTGTTGGCCATGAAGAGAACTTCTGGAGACATTGGTTTCAATTGAACAACTCCAGATTGATACAAATATCTTGATATTTGAGAATAAATCTGCATTGCTGAATTAACACTGTTTGTTTTTACTTCTTCTCATCACCTGATTTTCTTCTGGTACAACCTAAATTTACCCAGTTCCAAGCACTCAGTAAATATATAAGTAAAACGCTGACCCCCCACCACGTGTTTTGGCTGTGTTGACAATGAGATCATGCACGTTGTGACAGCCTGCTGCAGTGTGCCACCCATCAAGTAGCACCATGGGCCTCTCTTTCCCTATGGCCCGCTCCCAGCACCTCTGGGAGCATATTCATGGTGATTTTGCAGGTCAATTCCTTTAACTCCTTTTGGCTTGTGACAGTCAAGGCTTTCTCAAAATTTCCTTGTGTGTTTCACTGCCCATCCATGTCCACAGCCCCTATGGTGACTGCCCTCTCTTTCCGTAGAACAATTACTGTATATGTTCATGATGGACAATGGCCCACAGTTTGTGTCTCAAGATTTTGAAGATTTTTGTACTAACAATGGCATCCAGCATGTTACTGTCTAACCCCAGTCCAATGAAGAGGCAAAGCAGCTGATCCAGACAGTCAAAACCCAAGTTAAAAAATATATCTCTCAATCTTCTCCCAAGTAACTCCCTCGATAGACTCCTCAATTAATATAGGTACACTCCAGTCAGTGACCTTAGCCTGGCAGAGCTGCTCCACAGTCGCCAGGCCCATACTCTGCTCCATCTGCTCTGGCCAACGCCCGGCTACCTACCAGCAGCCGCCTTGCAGTGATTCCATCCAGGTTCCGCCATCTGGGCACCTTTTGTGGATAACAAGAGTCACCCACCGCTGCTGAGGTTTCTGCCTCTGTGTCGTGCGCATCTCTGATGACTTGGTGTCACAACACTACACCAACTTCATCCCCATGTGACTGACCTTGCACCACCATGGCGACCTGCATCAGCTGCATCGGCCCATGTGGCATGGTCCAAGCCTCCTCTGGCTCTGGCACCATCTTTGCTCTGGGTGTCACCAGCACTGGTTTAAGTAGTCAGTGCTGGGACACCACCATCTTCTCTGCTGCCTCCATTGCCTAGTGCCTGACTGGATATGGATATGACATCATCACCACCAGTGTTCCCTAATAACCTCTCATAGGGGAGTGGATGCCTGTCTACCTGCGTCATTTTGGACCACATTCTCCAGTGTCAGCATAACACCTGCTCCAGCAGTCATCACCTACTAATGAAGACATGGACATCTCCACAGTGAACACTTTTCCCCAATGGGGAAGGAGTGTTGTAACCCCATAGTATGAGAGTGCAAAATTAAACCGCATGATGTTAAGTGCCCCCAGGGCTGGCCTAGAGAGGTAGCTTCGCAACCTGGACAGACGATGCAGAAATCACTGTGCTATTACAACAGTATATTACAAGTCCAGCATCTAAGTCCGCAGCCTCAATTCTATTTACTTGCTTACTAAATGCTCACCTACGAGACTGTCTATTGATGTGTGCTATAGTTATGAGACTTTGCACTATTGTCTAGTTCATTCGGTGTTATAGTGAATCTCTCCATGTGGAAGCAGAATAAATCTTGGTTGGTGTTGTTTCTTATATTGTGTCTGTACAAGATTAGAACAAATACAAATTTAAACTAAACAATGGAAACTCCAGGTAGGAGTATTAACAAGCAGGAAAAGATTCGAGCACCCACCTGTACACTACTATCCCTTCCCCTTCCCCACCCATTCCAGATTGCTGCTTGCATCCCAATGTGTGTGTGTGTGTGTGTGTGTGTGTGTGTGTGTGTGTGTGTGTGTGACCACACATGTAAGGTAAGGGTTCATACAACACATGCCAAGGGATGTAGGAATAGTTCATTTGATACTGGATCGATGTGGAGAGGGGATAGTACACCCACCAGAGTTGCAAATGAGTGATGCAAATATATGAATATGTGTGTCATCATACATGTCCTTTGCACAGGTATCCATAGTAGGCCAAATAAAAGGCTGCCTAGTGGCTGTCCCAGCCTGTTGCTCAATCACCTCTACAAGTCAACTCCGCACTACCCATAGTTTACCATGTGTTAGTGCAATGGATCCTGAACTTGTGGTTTCCACCACCTCTGGCACATTTAGAACTTTACTTACGAAATGTGTGTTAACTGCCTATTTGCATTAGAATCTAATCATCCTACTCTGGAGCAATCTCAGAATAACTTCTATTATGACTGATGAATATTCCTTCAAGAACTTTTATTCCCCCTTGATTCATGGGCTAATTTGTTATTTGCTTATTGCAGAAGTTGTTATGTTAATAAATGTTTTGCCCAAAGTGAGAATTACAGCACTGGTGATGAGTTTGTAATTTTGCTATACCTCAAACTACCAATGTGACAGATTTTTCGAGTTGTGGCAACAACAGCTGTCACAACTCGATCAGGCACTTGTCTCAGTCATGGGAACAGCAACAACTGTGAAAAACTACAACAATCAATCCAGCAACAATGTTAGCATTGGGAATTACTCAAACACTTCTCTAGTACAAAATAACCACAGCTAAAACAGCAGCAGCAGCAATGAGCACTACCACCCAATGGAGCATTTCAGCCATTGATGAAGGTCAAGATGACTGGAAATTATATATAAAAAAAAACACCTTGTGATAAATATTCAGGCAAATGACATTAAATGCCCAGATCACCAATAGGCATTTTTTCTGTCTACGAATCCTTGCTCATATTCCTCGATTCAAAAGTTAGTCAAAATCACTCCTTTTTTGATAGCTGTGTACCAGTCTTTATGGGCACAGTTATCATGAGGTGCTTCTTGTAGGTCACATACAAGTCGCATATAGCCATGTCTCGAAAACATAATAACTTTTTGCTAAGGCAGATTTGTCAGTAAAGAGTATATTTGGCCTCAATGGACACTCCGTTTTTGGATTTTCATTACATCATACAGTTCAAACCCTCAGCTCATTGGTAACCTGTGTTGCCATTGACGTGCTTCAAATGCCATTTGTACCACTGTTTGAACCTGTTTTGGGGAAAGCTGAACTTTCAGGCCCACATGGTCTTAAAACTGACAGCTAGTCCAAGATTTTGCAAAGTTCGCTTGTATCTATTGACCATTATGGATGAAGTTAAGATCAAACTGGACTGACTGGAACAACAATTTTGTCCTCAGTCTTATACAGTCAGTGGGCTTCACGATTTGTGGTCATTAGGAAGCCTAAGGGCTGTCTCTGAATGTGTGTAGACTTTAAGCAAATTATTAAACCTAAGGCCAATGTCGATTCTTATCCCTTGCCGTGTTCAGCTGAATTCTCATCTAAGCTCTCATGAGGTAAAATAGTCTCCAAAATCAACCTTGCAGTGGCATATTTTCAGTTGCCTCTTGATGAAGACCTGTGGGAAGCCGTTAGTCTTAAACATGCCTTCAGACGGTATCAATATAACAGGTTGCTTTTTCGTGCAGTTAGAGCCCTTGCCATTTTCCAGAGATTTCTGCAACAGTCTACTGGACTCATGTTTGGAAGGATAATGGTTCAAACCCACGTCAGGCCAACCCAATTTAAGTTTTTGTAACTTCCCTAAATTGCTTCAGGCAAATGCTGGGATGATTCCTTTGAAAGGGCATGGCCGACTTCCTTCCATAAACCAATGTGACCCATGACCTCACTGTTTCTAGAGCCAAGAGCAATACTCTCAGATCAACAAGGAAGCACCGTTGGCCATTGTTTTTGGTGTCCATAAATTTCATTTTTTTTTTTAATTGTTACAAATTTCATCTTATCACCAGCCACAAACTGCTCATGTCACTCTTTGGACAGAAGCTTAAATTGCCAGTGTGTGGTGCAATGAATCCCCTTCATCAAAGGGCTCTCATTCGGTGAACTTCCAATATTCCGTATGTTACTGCACTTTGGCTCGGCAATGTAATACACTAGTTCAACTAACACGGAACAGTTTGCTTTCAGTTAGACAACCAACTGTAGCACTCTCAGACTCTTCTATAAATTTTCAGGACATTGTTACAGTGTCTAGGAGCAACCCGCTTCTTGAACAGGTCCTGTAATGTCCATTCAGGTTGGCCGCATATACCATCTGGTACAGATCCACCAAGTCTTCAACTCCTCACCCTTTTCTGCCATCAGCAGCATCAACTTCAGTTCCAGCAAGGTGTGGTGTTACTCATAGACAATGAGGAACAGTGCCGGGTGGTAGCACCACCTTCTCTGCAAAACTGGGTGCTTGAGTTCTTGCATCAATCAAACAGTGGGATTTCTGGGATGTATCAGCTGGCACACTGCTACGTCTACTTGTCTTATGTGGATGACAGTGTTGTGTGGAAGGTGCGACAGTGTGCCATTTGCTAGGCATAATAACTATCCCTCTCCAGACATTCTCATCAAGGCCAGCACCAACATAGCTATGGGACAGGGCACTAACATGGGGTCCAGTAGCTTTCTCGTACATCATCTGCCTCCAGCTGACAACAATGGTTGCCACAGTCAGAACTATGGAATGGATCTTCACAACAGTGTGCATCCCACGCACTGGTGACTGACAATAGTCCCCACCTCCCAGTGACCGATTCCAAAAGGTTTTGCACCTAAAATAGTGCTCACGATCTAACTACACCCTCTTTCCATCCAATCTCAAATGTGCTGGCAGGGCAGTCTATTTGCCTTTAAGGTAAAATGTAAGAAGCTTCAAGTTCTGCTAGATCTGCTATAGCACTGAACACACCAATGGTTAAGGCTCGCCGGAGCCTCTACATGCTTGCCTCCACAGAATGCTCTGGATGTTGTGTCTGTCCCCCAGAACATGAAGAAAATGCAGCCATGCTGTTCCACGTGGCAGAACAGGGGCATCATGTCATGTTAACAACTACATTATCTGGAATGCTATACCGAAACTGCAACCAACCCTGGCACACTGGACAGCAGCCTTCTTGTTCTGAGAGTCTACATTTACATCTACATTTATATTCCGCAAGCCACCCAACGGTGTGTGGCAGAGGGCACTTTACACCACTGTCATTACCTCCCTTTCCTGTTCCAGTCGCGTATGGTTCGCGGGAAGAACAACTGTCTGAAAGCCTCCGTGCGCGTTCTAATCTCTCTAATTTTACATTCGTGATCTCCTCAGGAGGTACAAGTAGGGGGAAGCAATATACTCGATACCTCATCCAGAAACGCACCCTCTCGAAACCTGGCGAGCAAGCTACACCGTGATGCAGAGCGCCTCTCTTGCAGAGTCTGCCACTTGAGTTTGTTAAACATCTCCATAACACTATCACGGTTACCAAATAACCCTGTGACGAAACGCACCGCTCTTCTTTGGATCTTCTCTATCTCCTCCGTCAACCCAATCTGGTACGGATCCCACACTGATGAGCAATAAGCAAGTATAGGTCGAACGAGTGTTCCATCACTGCAAACACCTTCAGGCGAGCTGTGTGACAACCATTGATGTCAATCTAGACACACTGACAGCTGCATCACCAGAACCTCCACATCCCACAGGGATACCTCCACTCAAATGTTTCCGGGCATATACAGAGAACTGTTAATCTCCAACAGGGCTCAGATGTTTCCCAGGATTCTCCTGTTATGACATCGCCTAATTCCTGGCCGCTTCTGAAATGTACTACGCACAACAGCCAGGCAGGTAGGTAGGTAGGTAGCAGCCCGATGTATTAGTTCAAGGGGTGAAGCATTTATTAGCCCCATTAGACATGCAAACAAATGATGCGAACACATCAATATGTGAAACGTCACACACCCAATGGGGCACCTATAGCACAAACATGGCCACTAGTCAAGTCAGTCCCAAGTATCATAGCAGGCCTAAATAAAAGGCTGCCCAGCAGATTTCTCAACCTCATTTTGCTCTTATTCAGCTGCCTCTAGAAGTGAACTCTGCAGCACCATTTATTTACTGTGTGTTAGTGCAAAGGATCCTGAACTTGTGGTTTCCACCATTTCGTGCCTGTGTGGAACTTTATTTTCATGAAATACATGGTAATCAGCTCTTTGCACTGGAACGATCTCAATTCAGTTGTGTCTGTATGCAACTCACCATGTCGTCTTTATGGTGAGTCATAATCTGTCCTTTTTATAATATTGCTTGTATTCCAACCTGTACTTTCCCTTGCTTCATGGGCTAATTTGTTATTTGGTTGTTAAAGAAGTTTGTGTGTGAAATGGAGTGGCCCAAAGTGAGAGTTGCAATGCAAGGAAGGGGAGAGGGCTGTTAAAACTGTGGAGGGATACCAAAGTTTGACTACAGAAAAAGATTCAAATTGCAATTCAGATTGCAGATGATTAGGCTTGCACAGGATAGACTAAACCAATTTTGGACAACAACAACAACAACAACTGATTTCTTGGCTTCAGTAAGGGAATATAAGGTAGCTATCCTCTCTAACAAGCTTTGCTGCTACCTGTTATCTTAGGTTTCTGTTTCCGATCATTTTTACCTTTTCTTCTGTGTTTAGCCTTATCTTTGCTTCATCCCCCAATTTCTCAGTTGCCTTAAACAAAAACCTCCCCTCAAGTGACTTTGTAGGACATTCCATTTCCTATGCTGATTACTGCATTATATTTTCTGATGTTCTTTGCCCACTGCCAGCTCTGGATAGTCCTCTCCTCGAATGAACTTTCCTATTATCCTTTTTCATATATTCTCAGATTTCTTCTAATGTTTCCACTATTATTTATTGTCATGATTTTCTCTTGTTGCCATGATGAGGTTTGTGTTTCAAGAGTCTTCTTCCCTTTGCGAACTTCATACCTCATTTTATCTTTAAATCTGGGCTCCACAGATCAGTACCTGCACATGTCATGAGTCTTCAGGAAAACAGGGTATGTGCTTTGGGTTTTTACAACATAAAGACATAACTTCAGCAGCTTTGGTGCCATTATTGTGTTCTGTCACTTCGTTG
Organism: Schistocerca americana; assembly: GCF_021461395.2. NCBI lineage: Eukaryota > Metazoa > Arthropoda > Insecta > Orthoptera > Acrididae > Schistocerca > Schistocerca americana. The sequence goes on from NC_060126.1 coordinate 445,436,917, forward strand.
TGTTGTGTTTGAGTATTTCAAGATTTAATTTTGAAATGTTTGTGTTTACTAGCTCTGCAAGCCAGGTTTAAATAGATAGTTGCTCTGAACAAAAACCAACTGCCATTCCATGGGTTGTGTTGCCCATAACAAAAACAAGAACATGCTTAAGTAATATCTTCAGAGCTAGGGATGATGAATACAGGAATTTGTAGCATAATCAGCCCACATCATTTCTTTACATGTAACACATCTGAAGAGACTCGAAAGTGGGAAATGTTAAAGATAACACTAATAAATTAGTTGTCTACATGATGAGGCAGTTCTCCAAAACTTGCAAATTTTTATTTTTCAGTCACAGAAATGTAAGCAGTAATCTAATAATTCATTATGGGTATTATTTTTTCAAGCTTTACACAGAACTACTATCACTTGTGTCAAATGAGCACAAGCTACACTGTAAACGCATTTAATGAACTTCAACATACAAAAAAATTTAGATCCTGTAGTAACAGTGATACAGTTTACAGTAAATACTGTATAAGGAATTGCTTTGCAATAATTTGCAAACTGTGAACCGCTAACTTATTTTCGTATCTACATACCACTATCAATGTAGCATGAACTATAATACACTGGCTACATATTTACAACATGGAAACCGAAGGACTATAATATAACTGACAATGAACAAGCATTTTATCTGCAGGCACGGTAGATGTATTTATTATATTAACAAGTAATATCTATCAAAAACACAGTATTTATGCGAAATATTGGTATTACAAAACATTTTTGAAGTATTATCAACTAATAAAAAAATATTTCCTATTTTTAAATGATCACAGTTAAAAGGAATTCCATTTCTTAGTTTTACAATAATTACTCCTAATTACAAGACATACAGAACACAGTAACCATGCTGCAGTTTGATGGGCTACAGCTTTACTTTACATTTTGCTTTGTTTCCATATTTTACACTGCACTGTACATTTTTTAAATGCCCACAATCAGTACTGAAGCAATGAAGTTCAATCTTATTTGAAGAAAGTGTTCTGCTGAACATATTATTTAATACCAATAATCATGATCAACAGCAAAAACAGAGGAACTGCTAGTGCAAGGTACGACACCTTTTACACCCTTAACATTTTGTCAAATGGGTGCCAATTTCTGATGCTTCAAATCTCGTACCTTCACTTTGGGGTAAATATTGTAAAGTTTGCTAAATGTACTCAGACTCATTCTTATCACTGAACCACCATAATTTGCAAATGCCAGCAACCTATTTTCATCAATGGGTGATGGTGATCGTCCATAAAATGAGTACGGGCTTTCTGTACTAGAGTCATCACTTTCAGAAGGTTCTGCAGAGTCCTCTTCAGACCTGTTGGCTGACAATGATTTTATTAATAGTCTAGCAGAAACTGAAGATAATGCTGTCGATTTACGAGCAACATTTCGAATTCTATGTGGAACATTCTGCATACCTTTCTTTTCTGACACTGGCACAGAAGTACACAAACTTTCATCATCCGCCACATTCCTTTGTATAACTAATTTCTTCAAATTTTCCACTTCTGATTCCCTTATGTGAATAACCCTAACATCACAATCAACATGAGAAAACTGGCAATGTCTAACAACCTTACTCTCCAAGTCATATTGCTGTGCACAATAACCACATTTGAAAGGCTTTATATGTCGCTCAAGGTGTTCTTTCAGAACCTCATAATTGTCAGAAATGAAACAGCATCTTGGACATTCAAACTTTGTGCGCTTAGCTTCGTGACCCGCTGTTTCGAAACAGTATTTTGGTTCTACATTTGGATGGTGCATACTATGATGGTCACTATGAAATTGCTCCTCTGAATCAGTCCTTGCACAACACAACAGACATACATAATTACCAGCATCAAACAATGTACTACTGGTACTAGGACGTTTCACAGCAGCAGTCTCTGTTCTTACAATTACATTATCGCTTTCATCACCAGGTTGTTTCGATGGCTTCACAATATATCTAAATTCACTGTCACGATGTTCCGTTTCAAAGTGTCTTCTCAACACATGTAGCGCAAGTGCCACGAAACTGCACTTTGAACATTCGTAATGGTGTGCTGTTGCTTCAACAATACTGAATTCTTTATTTGGATGGCTTTCTTCATGATGTTTTAACAGAATGGATCGAGAACCTTTTCGTTTACAGTAAACACACACAAATGCTGTACGATTCATGTGCAATTTTTTGCTCCCTTTCAGTACATCATCAACTGCCATTTCCTTATAGCTGAAAGGTAATCCCAGTCTTGTTACACCATTAGCACACACCGCCTTGGTTTTATGAGTCTTCTGCCAATGCTCATGTATAACTGCAAGTGAAGTCGCACGGCGAGGACAATAGAAACAGCGGAATATTTTTGTCTTTTTCTGCACTGAAGATACGTCACTTACACTTTCCTGAGCTGGTGATTTTTCAGAATCACTTTCGGCACTTGAGGCTACCTGTGGAGTTTGCTCTTCACTATCTTCTACCTCTAACTCTGTATTTGAACTAGACACAGCATTACCAGCGTGATGACGTTTAATCCGCAAAGGTTTGATGTCAGGCTGGAGAGGCACTTCCTTCTGTTTTACACTTACAGGCTGCTGTGGGTGTACTTTCTCAGAGTGCTTTTTCACTTCATATTCTCTTATAGCTTCAAAACTACAGTAGCCACATTTGAAAGGCTTTTGCACCCAGTGCCGCATCTCATGTTTCCGAAGGTCACTGGGGCTACGGCAGCTATAGGAGCAATGTGAGCAGCGGCGTGCCTCCTCTGCAGTCAGCAATTCTGGGAGTTCTGTCTGACTATCGCCTTCCTCCGACTGCAAAAAAATCAACACAGAATTAGTCAACAGTGTGAACACATGTAAGGGAAAACTTGTAGGAGGTGGGAGTGGGGGAGGTGGGGGAGGAAAACATGTGCAAGTAGTAATACTGAATTGGTCAACATAGTAAGCTGTAACTACCAAAGAGGGGCAGTGAGACGGGGGATTGATCGGGAACAGGAAACGGGAAAGTGCTGCGGGGGCTGGGATGAGGCAACTGCGTGGGCTAGGGGGAGGCGGGTGCTTGGAGTGAGACGGCTGCATGGGATAGAGAGTGAGGGGAGATGGTGAGAGGAAGGAGAGGTAGAGTGATGAAGAGGGAGAGTAGGAAGATCTGGGAGGACTGACAGATGAGGGGTAGAGTTAAAGGTGTGAGGAGAGGCCCAGGATATTGTGGGAGAGATGGTGGAGGGGTGTGGAAGGGGGCTGGAGCAGAGTGAAAGGGCTGGAGGGGCGAGCAATGGGGCTGGAGGAGTGTGAAAGTAGGTACAGGCAATTGAAAGAGAATGTGCGAGTGGGGCGTGGGGGCAATGGGAGGGGGGCAGGGGGTCAGGCTTGAGGGGGTCAAGTGGGAGGCATGGGGGGTGGGGGGGGGGTGGAAGTGATGTCAGGAGTGGAGAGTGGGGAGCAGAGGGGAGTGTCAGGAGTGGAGAGTGGGGAGCAGAGGGGAGTGTCAGGAGTGGAGAGTGGGGAGCAGAGGGGAGTGTCAGGAGTGGGGGGGGGGGAAGAGGGCTTCATGTATTGGGTGTGAGGGATATGTTTGGTGAGGGGACTTGTTGGGTGCTGGGCGACAGGGCAGGGCAGGTGGTGTCGGATTAGGGAGTGTAGGGGGTCAAAAGTATGGGAGGGGGCATCTGGTTGAGGATATGTGGGGAGGGCATCAGGTCAAGGGCACATGGGCATCAGGGACCCCTTGTCAATGTTGTCTATGCAGAGGGGGGGGGGGGGGTCAAGGATGTGGGTGGGGGGCTTTAAATTTAGAGTGTGGCATGGTGAGTGGGGCCAAGTCTGGTGAAAGTCATGTGGGGGGGGGGCACTTCCGAAGAATGCATGTGGGGTGGGGGGCATCTAGCCAAGGGCGTGTGGAGTGAGGTACAACTGGCCAAGGATTGGAGGGGGGGGGGTGGCTTCGGGTGAATAGTGTGATACGGGTCTGATGGAGAGCTTGACAGGGATCAGTGGAGAGTGTCAGGGAGAGGGGGTGAGAGTAAGGCAGAGTGGGATGGGGTAGGGAAGTGGGTGGGGAGGGCGAAGGGAGGATGAGGGGGAAATGACAAGGAGAGGAAGATGGTGAGAGGGGATTAACATACAGCCAAAAACAAAATAAATTGTTCTTACAAGAGATTCTGGCTGATGTGCCAATGGAGAAGGAGAAGAAGCAGAAGCAGTCGTCGTCGTTTTTGGTGGAAGACCATAATTAGTTTCCCAGAATTCGTCATCCAGTTTCAGTGATGCAGCTTCTTCATTATATTTCACCAACTCTGGCAGACCACGGTGTCTTACACGACAGTGCTGCTTTATAGCCATTTCAGTAGACCCTCCTTGGCGACAATGTCCACACAACCACCTGTGAATATAAACAATGAAAATTGGATTTACGGAATAGATCTGTACAATTTCTAATTCTAGTAGTATTGTTTGAATCAGTGGTATCACTTTTGTATAATCAGGGGAAACACATTTTGAGGTAGGTCAAAACAAATATGACTAAATGGGTCTCTAAGACGAAGCAGGCAACAAGTGCCACTGTGGTGAAGTCCTGGACACGGAACATCTGCAATGTTCCAACTCCCCCACAAGATGTACCCTTGATGACGTATGGCTTCATAAGAAGGAAGAAGTGGACATGGCCTGCTACTCACTGTAAAGGACATACACCGAGTTGCAGACAGGCACAACAAAAAGCCTTTTGCACACACAGCTTTTGGCCAAACCCTTCTTCAGAAAAGAAAGGAAAAAACAAGATTGACACAAGCAGGCCCCCTCATGCACACATTACCATTACCTGCCAGACTGCAGCCGTCATGCTGAATGAAAGCAGGAATGCTCAGTGGGGAAGGGAAAGGGGAGGGGGAGGGATATCCAATTACAGGGAGTGGGGGGAGAGGATCATAGTCTGCAGTTACTACAAGGTGGCAGGACAAGGCTGCCAGGAGCAGTGTCAGGAAGGGGCCAGAAAGATCAGAAAAGGAGATGAGCAGCGAAGGTGGAAAAAGATGCTGGGCTGGCAGCCTTGTCCTACCACCTTCTAGTCCTACCATGCTCCGCCATACAGCAGTCTTCTCTCCTCCCGCCCGTACCCTGCTATCACTCTCCCTTCCCTGTCCCACTATGGACTGCTGCTTTCATTCAGCATGACTGTTGCAGGGTCGGCAGCTACAGATAGTGGTCACGTGTGTGTGTGAGGTGTGCCTGCTTGTGTGGATGTAAGCTCAGTGTGTAACAGCCTCTTCATTGTGCCTATCTGCAACTCAGTGGGTAATCCTAAAGGTAAGTAGCACTCTATCTTGTTCATAATATTGTTGCAATTTCCTTTGATGTAACTTTAAATTTTTATTTAGCAGTTTTTTTGCATCAACTGTGCATCTCCAGACATTTAATTCAGTAGATAATTTTGACATTTGTTAATGATTATTGTGGCTGCCCTGAGAATGGTAACTTATATTCTACTGGATTTGTACTCTGAATAATGATTGTTACTTATTGTGTTTTCCATATTGCTTTTCGCTGTAATATTTTCTAAAGGGCTTCACCAGTATGCCATCATCTTTGACAGTATTCATCTGATGACCTTTAAGTACACATAATAATGAAAAGTTTTGCTGGGAAAATTATTTACACTGTTTACGTTCTCCTTTCATCAATCTTAAGAAAGTTCCTTTCCTTGTCTTTTTAGGCTGACAAAGGAGTCTCACATGATTCGGAATGTTTCTCTGCCAGGCTTTCTCAAAATCAAAATATACAAACATATTGTTTTTAAATTCACTGAAAATCTGTTTGTATTACTACCTCCACATGGATCAAGTTGGAAAGGGTGAAAAGAGGTTATCTGGCAGTTACTGAACAGTTCTGTGAATTCTGCCTTAAGTCAGTCAAGATGATCAGGCATTCCAGGTTCTTTCTCACGGAGCCAATAATAACACAGCTCTCTCTCTCTCTCTCTCTCTCTCTCTCTCTCTCTCTCTCTCTGTGTGTGTGTGTGTGTGTGTGTGTGTGTGTGTGTGTGTCTAGTTCTCACCCAGAGAAAGAAACTTTGCACTCCCCACTCCTGCAACGGAGACTTCTCTTACCCACAAAGCCACCTCACTCTGTGGCACTCTTAAACTCTTGGCAACCTCCTCCTTTTTACTATTATCAAGCTTGTCAGAACAGTGTCTATATTGTTCAGTTAATCAAATTACCCATCTCAGTCTTCTCCCCTATTACAAAACAGTCAGTAGAATCATCTTCCATATTACTATTTTGCTCTCTAAAATGAACATTCGAACACAACACTATGACATCATCCTTATTTTTAAATAACTTGTTGTTTCCTAAGTACATTATCACTATCTTGAAGGTACTCTTTTACTCAAGAGAGTAACGAAGAACGAACACTTCGTTTCCAGAATACACTAGGGACTCTGCTCCTTCAACTGGTCCCAAGTGGACAAATGAATTTAAATTTCGTCTGGAGAACTTGGATGATGATTGGTTGGCCAAGATGTGTCACTACTCCAGAAATCATTGCAAAAATGCACAAAATGGTCATGGAGGATCACTAATTGAAAGTGCGTAAAATTGCTCACGCTTGCCAGATGTCATCTGAATGGATATATCACATTTTAAAACTGAAGAATTAGAAATGAAAACATTATCTGCAAGACGGGTGCCGCGACTCTTGCCACACCCGCCTTATTCACCTGATATGACTCCATCAGACTTCCATCTCTTCCCAAAACTGAAAATTTTTCTTGGTGGATGAAGATTCACTTCGAACAAAGAACTGATAGCCGGAGTTGGCAACTAGGAAGAAACTCATTTTCGAGATAGGATCAAGGCACTGGAACATCGTTGGACCAAGTGCATTAATCTACAAGGAGACTACAGTGAAAAATTAAAAAAGTTTCTGCTATGTAAGTACTTTTTTTCTATTCCATTCTGAGAACTTTTCAAACACCCTCATACAACACCATCTGCCTATCAAATTTATTCACCTTTCTCTAAAAAATAGTTTGTGGGAATTACACTTACTTTGCTGTACACATGTGGTTCATTCTAATGTGCAATTTCAGTCCGCGCACATTAACACATTTTGTACCGCAATCCATGCATGTTATTTTTGGTTCCTTTGATGTGGTTTCTGTAAAATCAAAAAGGAAAATTTAGACTTATTTCAAATAAGTTTCATAATTTATGTATAGAGAACATAGCCTTACATACGAACAGAGGAAACACAGTACGAACTCATTTAACAATGTAAAGTGACAACTACTTTGAATGAGAACAAACATTTTCAGTATGGAAAGAAACTAAGAGCCAGCTGAGAATTAATAACTAACATCTATACTGTATGCCAACCAAAAGTATTCATTTCTCTGATCCTTTTGCAAACAATATTTTGGACCCATGCTACATACACGCAGAATTAATGTAATATCTTTTATGTAAGTTATTTTTAACTCTGAACTGGAAACTTTACAAACATGGAATATTTTTATCCAGGGGAATATTTTTATCCGTTGGAGAAAACAATTGACTTAACATGGAAGTTACATGTATGAGGCCTGCTACAAGATTCATACAACTCTAGGCAAAATTCTGGTACATATACTGCAGTATCAGTAAAATAGCATTTGCAACAAAGTAACCATGCCTGCATCTAATGACAGATATTATCATATTTGCTGAGTGGTTAAAAGGAGAAAAAAGTAAAAGGTTTACCAACATACTTGGTTTAATGGACAAATACATGTTCTTTTAGAATGCTCTGGGCGCCTAACTTGGAAACTAAGCTAAACCACTTTTCTGAATATATTACAAAGTATAACGGCAAAAGATCTACAGCTCAAATGATAATTAAATGTTGATTAAGAAGAATTTAAATAATATTAGCTTATTTTTTTAATAAAAGAAAGAAAAAAATTATTATACTAATCATTTAACTTCACTGGCACCTAAATTATGCAGAATTTGGAATATCAAAATGAAAGTAGATAAATCTCATTAAATTTACACACAGCACTTTGTAGATGAGCAATGTTGGCCTACACAATACAAGTACCTGTGAAATACAGACAAAATCTTGATTAGTAGGCTGATGGCTCCTCTTTCACATGAAATACAGCTTTGTCAAATGTGTGACAAACATATACAAATCATACGGTACAGCCAGGGGGAATGCAACCACTGTTCCTGGAAAAAGGTCACTGACTAAGAAAGTGTCATTGGAGGAAATCAAATGTGCCACAGTTTATGCAAAATATTCCACAACAGCTACATCGTACGAAGATTTGAGGTCTGAAGGGCCACATCAGAAGGAAAACATCACTGTGTTCATTAAAACGGTCTTTAACAATTCCAGACACACGAATGGGAGCATAAACATGCTGGTCACCAGGGAACGCAGTTTGCGGCTTTGGGTGAAGATATCAAAGTGACAGACACCATGAACTGACAAGAGGAAACTCGGGTGATCTTTCTTGATGCCTGCAAAGCTTAAAACAAGGTCTATTTCAACAACCTGCATACAGAAAAATCTTCAAATTCTCTGTAATATAAACTCAGTCACAGGCCTTACTGGGCCCTTCAGTATGGACCGACTGCTGTGACATCCTCCGTCAATGGCATCACTGAATCTGATGCGGAGGGATGTGGGGACAACACACCGCTGTCCCAGCCACTGTCACTTTTCAGGACCTAGACCTTCTACTTCTTATTCAATTAGTTCCTCAATTGACCTCATGAAGCTGAGTGCATCCAGGTCCATGCCCTTCCACCACGGAAAAATCCCTCGACGAACCAGCAGTCAAAACTGGGGCTTAATATGGCAGTCAGCCATACTGACCACTCAAGTATGGAGTGGACCTGGATTCTCTGTGACAGATCACAAATTGTTTCAGTATTACCTTGTGTAATGACAATCAGAATGGCTGGTAAGTCCCCCCTGACCCATGATTCTGGACAACTTTTCCACACTCTCCCAATATCCGAAACATAACAGTCCTTTAATTCTTTTCCTTCACCCCTCTCCTTCCTCTTCAACCCTTCTGCCACAAAGAGTCACTGGCTCTGAAAGCTTGCAAATTTCAATACCATTTTACATGCATGTTCTCCTGCCACTGCCTGGTGAGTAGATTTCTTACCTATACAATAGCATTATATATTCTGAACAGTACGTATTGGAAGAAATGCAAAAGATGCAATAGGAGAACACAGTACCAGGGTATGTATTAGGGTCATTGTTATTTTGTCATATATAAGTGGCTATCTTCCATACCACCTCATTTTAACTACCATCTGTACATTAATACATTTTAGATGTATATGAGTGGCAGACCAAAATGTTTAAGAGCAGCTATAAAGTTGATACTCAAGCAGTTTATGACAGCTAACAGACCAGTATTTACAATGAACCTTAAGTAAATTGCATGAAAACATAGTTCAACAATTCATCACTTCACACCTGCACATATTTCTTCTGCACATATTTCTTCTGCACATCATACAAAATGATACAGGAATTCCTTTCAGTTACTCAGAGAACTTGGTAGAATGTTGAATGAACTGGAGAGAAGGTAATGTATTTGCATGCTAGAAGAAACATGCATTTCTTCATATGTTACAAAATCACAGAAATCTTTTTTTTTTCCCTTCAGAGACCTCTAGATGAATATGGCACAGGGCCCAGTTTTATTCAGTTTTGGTAATTGGGATGTATTACAAAAGCATCCAAGCCCAACAACAATTCCCAGCCCTAAATTCCAGTGACAGGTTCATTACAAATGTACCACTATGATCACATTACCACTTTCTGCAGATGACAGTCTGTACATGTGATTACCATGTTCTGTTTGGCATAATGACACTTCTGGAATCCACCCAAATTACTTATGGCACGTCCTTTAATATTTCAAGCACTGTACTACTGATTAATTTCAAAGGCAGCATTAAACACCTACATAGCTGTAAGTGTGCCTTTCCTTCTGACTGAATCCTATACTCCATAAGCAGTGCCTCAATATTGTTACCCAAAATCTCAACACAGTGTTTCATCCCCCCCCCCCCCCTACCCCCAGTCCTCCTCTTTTTTTCTGTCTTTCCTACTTGTCTTAGAAATCTATTTTGAATTGTAGTTATTCAGGAATAAATTGTTTATGTACTTTTACATATTAACTTTATCATCTAAAAGTATGTATATGTTATGGCCTTTAATGCACACACTGGATTGGTGCAGCATTCTACACACTTTCCTCCCAATTCAAATCAGTATCTACTTAATAGTTATCCAATCTATCAACCCAATTTCCATAATTTTTCTGTAGCACCATTTTTCATAAGCTTTTATTCTCTTCTTGCCTGAATTGTTGACCATCCACATTTCACTTACTTACAAGTCTACACTCTTGTCAAATACTTTCAGGAAAGGTTTCGTAATACTTAAGTTTATGTTCAGTGTCAAAAAATTTCTCTTTTTCAGAACTGCTTTTCTTCCAAGTGCAGGTCTACGTGTTATATCCTCCCTATTTCAGCCACTGTCAGTTGTTTTGCTGCCAAAATAGTAATACTAATCTACTACTTTTAGTGTCTCATTTCCCAATATAAGTCCCTCAGTATCTCCTGATCTGATGTGACTACATTCAATTACCCTTGTTTTACTTTTGCTGATATTCATCTTGCATGTTCTTCAAGAAATTATCCACCCGAGGTCCTGCAGTCTCTGACAGAATTGTAATGCCATAGGCAAACAAAGTTATTAGTTCTTGCTCCTGAACTTCACTTCCCTATCCAAATTTCTCTTTGGTTTTCTTCAGCGCATGCTCAGTCTACAAACTGAATAATATTGGGGGAGAGGCCACAAATGTGCCTCAGTCCATCCAAAATACTGCTTCCCTTTCACGTTCTTCAACAGCTATAATTGCAGTATGGTTTTTGTATAGGTTGTAGATAAGCTTTTGCTCCTTAAATTTTATCCCCTGATACCTTACGGATTTCAAGGAGTGGAGTACAGTCAACATTCTTATAAGCTTTCCTTAAATCTACTAATGCTGTAAGCTACATCACAGAATCAGTATTGCCTTACATTTTCCTACATTTCTCTGAAACCCAACCTGCTCTACCCAATGTCGACTTCTAGCAGTATTTCCATTCTTTTGTAAATAATCTGTGTTAGTACTGTGTGCCATTGAACCAATCATTCAGTAATATTCACACTTGACACCTGAATTCTTTGTAATTTTAAGTATTACATTCTTCATGAAGTCTGAATTTTTTGCCTCCGCCATACGTCCAGTAATTTTGTCATAGTACAGGGTGTCCAACATAGGACACTGAATTTAAAGTTAACTAACAAGAAAACGAAGGTTGATAGAAGAATACAACAAACAGTACGTGTTTTGTGAAAGTTGTTAGAATTACACATGGAAGTTTCAAAGTAGTAGTTACAATGCTTGGTCGATGGAAGAGGTTGAAATCGTGTATTCCACCGAACAATGTATGCTTGTGGTATTAGAATATTACAGGTTATAACACAGTATTATGGCAACAAGGTACAGTATTCAAACATGATTTAATATTCCAGAAAGACCCAATGTGAAAACTATCCACAAGCTCTTCACTGAATTCGAAGAGCCATGTAGCATGGCTGATAATATAGTGAGTAATGTTGGCCCCAGGCAAGCGGTAGTTACTCCTGATTATGTTGCCACAGTTTCTGGACTTATTCAGCAAAATCTGCTTAACAAATGTCAGCAGAGACTGGTTTAAAGTGTTCCAGCATGCTTACAATGCTGAGAAACAGTCTACATGTTCCCATTCAAAATTTAAAGTCACTGGGTTGTACTTGCACCCAATACATGACAAAGGCCTAATTTTGCGAACCAGAGTCTCACAATGGCTGATAATGAATGATTTAATATTGGCTGCTTCAGGTTCACAGGTCAAGCACATTTCCAACTGAATGGATTTGTAATTTTCAGGTTCCGAAAATCCGCATGTGTGTGTGTGAAGGGAAACCACTGCAATCCCCAAAAGTTACTGTTTGCGCTGCAGTATGCAGCAGTGACATTATCAGCCTTTTTTCATTTTATGATCAATAATTAGCTAACATTAAACTGCTATGTTGGAACATCTGTCACCACACAAGAAGTTTTGGAAATTCAACCAGGCACCATGTGGTTCATGCACAATGTGGCCCAATCACAATGAGGTTTTCCACTTTGTTGCTGAATACTTCCGGAATAGAAACGTTGCACTGGATTATTTTAAATTTACGGATGAAGGCATTGATTGGCCTCCAAATTCACTTGATCTGCCTTCTTGTGACTACTTTTTGTGAAGCACATTGAAAAACATTGTCTACTTGAACTACCCCACCACACTGGACGAGCTCGAATTGTCGATCCATGTGGTAACTGAATCCATTTTCACTGAGGCACTGCACAACGTGTATGTAAATTTGATTGTTCGCTTGGAAAATCTCTCTGCTGTGAATGGTGGACATTTGAACTGACTGATGTGACTGCAAAGACTGCTTGCAGAGGACAAGTTTGTTTATGCATGCTGATGTGAGCTGAGCTGTACACCATACAGCAGCATGCATTAGCAGCTTCCTTAACTAATACTTCTACATAAAATTCCACTTCTACATAAAATTCTCGCAGCTTTCACAAAATAAAGATTTGTTTATCTGTCAATATTTCTTTCATATTATTTAATTTTAAAATCTAGAAGTCCTTTGTTGTATCAGTAATTCTGAGGGAATGTTGTCTATTCCAATTGCCTTGTTATGGCTTGGATCTTTCAATGTTCTGTCAAATTTGTCTTACAGTATGTATACACAGACCCCACAAAATATAAGGTGCCCCTTAGATGTAGGATAGGGACGCTGATGGTCAACATCTGGCTAGGTTGGTAATCAGCTGAATAAGTAAATTAAATTTGATGATCATTCCTCAATGATACTGTCTTCTGTCTCCTGGGTTTCTACTAAAATTTATTCAGATTTGATTCAACTGACATTTTGTCATGCAACCGCTGCCATTTATTCAAAATATTGACTGCTTCTCAGAAATGTTGACTCAACTACAAATACAGTAAAACCAATATAGATCTGACTTGACTTCATTATGATCAGACACTGTATGGCTGTGGGCTTTCTGTCATATACCGCTGATAAAATCTTCTTAGGATTCCACTCCAGTGGCTGCATCATAATTCTGCGACATTTCAATGAGTGCCACTCTCATCATCTTGAAAAGAAGATGAGTGACACTCATTAAAACATTGTGGAATTTCAATGCAGCCACACAGATGGAAGCCCGTGAAGATTTCTTCAACAGCTGATCTCTACATTTATGGAACAGACTTGCTTGTTGTCATTACACGAATGGTAACTTAATTTCACTGTGTGTTCTCCACAGAACCGCAAGCATAAGGTTCAAGGTTTGTACGCATATACGCATACTTACTCTTCTTATGTTCTGGTGATGAAGTAAAGTCCTGCTTCTTTTCTAGACCAGGATCTTCAATATCTGACCCCTTAGGAGATGATACTGGTGAACCAGGAGGCAAGGGCTCTGACAAATCAAGCATCGACGTCTGCGACAATGCCCTAGCCAGCAAGGCAGCTGCCCGCTTTGTCGGCTGAGATGTAGTAGCAGAAGCAGCATCTTGTTCTTCCTTTCCACTGCTACCTGGACTGCCAGTTCCACCTACATGTACTTCTTGCAACTGAGTTTCTGAATGGCTCCTCTTTATTCCCACTGGAAGAGGCTTCTTCAATGGCTGACTAGTTTGGGATTCTATTATCTGCTGCTTCATTAGTGAATACTGTGTTGTCAGTACCTTTTCCACCTGCGCGTACACAGTCAATAGAGTTTATTATTAATGTAATGATTAACATATACTGTTATTTGAGAAAATTAAGAATTTTATCCATTTAATAGCAGAAGTAGAAAGTATAATTCTCTCTCTCTCTCTCTCTCTCTCTCTCTCTCTCTCTCTCTCTCTCTCTCTCTCACACACACACACACACACACACACACACACACACACACACACACAATTTATTCAGATGTACAGTCAATTATTAATTCTACTTTTGTAACATTCTTTCAATAAAATTAACATTCTGAATTGCACTAATGGGTGAACACAATCTCGTTAAGTATCGTTTGCACAGGAAGAACAAAATCAAACAAGTGAACAAGCATCAGCAAATAGAACTTTCTCTCAGGTATAAACAGACGATGAGGGTGAATGAACAGCATTCAGTCACATTCTCTTTGGCTTCACAGGTGCTCACTTGAGCTCACACTTTTCAGTCTTTCCTTACATCAACTAAGGCAGTTCACCTATAAGGGTGGGAAAAAAAAAGAAAAAAATAGCTCTTTATTTCCTTAAGCCAGTAACACAGAACTTGCTTCATCTCTAACAGTATGCTCACCCAAAACCAGTAGTCCTACAAGTTTTCAATGTTTTACAAGTAACTAGTATCACACCAGCTGAAATCTATAAGATGATGATTTGATTGGCGTCGGGAGGAAAAATGCAATGTCCACAGTGTTCCCACATAGCTATGTAAATAGATTTAGAATAAGTACAAATAACTGTTTATGCCAGGTCAATCATGTTTATTTTTGTTCCCTCTGGTATAAACAAGACTTTAGAAGTAACAGAAACAGCTTGTAACTTGTTTGTTCATGTCATCCTGAGAAATCCATCTTAAAAGACCTGGTGACCTTCCTGATACTGCAATAGCTGGGCAACAATATGAAATGACTAAACTATAACATGCGGAAAACTACAATTGCCCAATGTCTCAAACATTTAAACCTTCACACAAGAGTAAATTCAACTCGCCGGAGAATAGACAAAACTGAATAGAATGCAGATTAGTGTGTCACTAGACCAGTGAGTATGATTTACCTATTTATCAACAATAATGACACCAGGAAGTAAAGCCTCCTCCATTCTGCTTTGTGTGTCAGTATTTGAACAAAGGTAACTATACATGCCTATGCTACAATTCTAGTATTCTTCTGCTTCAAGTAGATATTACAATTATGCAAGATAGTTTGACATTTTGTGGTTGACGAGAATGAGAGTAATGATGACAGTGATGGCCAGTGTGGCAGGTACAGAGAATTTGTGAGTAAAGAGAAAGGCTAAAATGATATATACAATACCAATTTGAACTGAACCAATTAGCAAAGATGCAAAGGTTTTTTCCCAAATTTGTCATTTAAAAAATAAAAGGTTGGCTTACATTCACAGATTAAACTATTGCAGTGGACACCAACATATTTATGTCATTTAATAGAGTATATAAGGGTCGTATTACATTTACAAATGAAGCTTTGACTATCAGGTCACGTGCACATTTATTTTGAAGAACTTAGAAGGCAAGGGCATGGCTGAGCAAACAATACTAGTGTTCGAATATGCTCAAGATTTCCTGATACTCTGGTGCACACACTATGGTATCAACTTTGCTCAAACAATCAAGTGACATCCGACACACACAGTGCTAGTGCAAGGGATATACGAGCAACTATGAACTAGCCACTACAAAAGGCTCTTGCTCTGCTTGAAATGTGACAATTTTGTGAAACACAGGAGGAAACAGCATTAAATTCTGTCATCTTACAAACTCTTGTTGTACCTGAACAAGTTTGCAATGCAAGTTCTCATACATGTATGGATACCAAATACAAACATAGCAATCTTTTTTTTATCTAGTTCTCTTCCAAAAAATAAAATTTTTGTCTCACTGAAATACATCCTATAATGAATGACATTATACACAGACATATGAAGACTGCTTTTAAAGCTTAAAATAATGATTTACAAAATTTTGAAAATCACCAATAATAAAATCCCAAGTATACTCGTGCACTAGACTTTTACTACAATATTCTGAAACTTGAAGTCATTTTTTTAGTTTCTGTGTAGCTGTGAAGTCTAGCCATGTATTTCGCAACTGTTTCCTGTAAACACATATCTCTGAGCACAAAGGATGTATTTATCTCATACTACTAGCGAGCACAGTCATTCTCAGTTCCTCATCCATGTGCAAATAATGTCTACTACGCTCACACTCTTTGGTTAGCATGCACTTGGTGGCAAGTCTTACGAGGTGCATTCAAGTTCTAAGGCCTCCGATTTTTTTTTCTCCGGACTGGAAAGAGATAGAAACATGCGCATTGTTTTAAAATGAGGCCGCGTTCATTGTCAATACGTCCCAGAGGTCGCAGCACCGTACGGCAGATGGAATTTTACCGCCAGCGGCGAGAATGAGAACTGTTTTAAATACTTAAAATGGCGACATTTTCCTCACTTGAACAGCGTGCAATCATTCATTTTCTGAATTTGCGTGGTGTGAAACCAATTGAAATCCATAGACAGTTCAAGGAGACATGTGGTGGTGGAGTTATGGATGTGTCGAAAGTGCGTTCGTGGGTGCGACAGTTTAATGAAGGCAGAACATCGTGTGACAACAAACCGAAACAACCTCGGGCTCGCACTAGCCGGTCTGACGACATGATCGAGTAAGTGGAGAGAATTGTTTTAGGGGATCGCCGAATGACTGTTGAACAGATCGCCTCCAGAGTTGGCATTTCTGTGGGTTCTGTGCACACAATCCTGCATGACGACCTGAAAATGCGAAAAGTGTCATCCAGGTGGGTGCCACGAATGCTGACGGATGACCACATGGCTGCCCATGTGGCATGTTGCCAAGCAATGTTGACGCACAACGACAGCATGAATGGGACTTTCTTTTCGGCGGTTGTGACAATGGATGAGACGTGGATGCCATTTTTCAATCCAGAAACAAAAAGCGCCAGTCAGCTCAATGGAAGTACACAGATTCACCGCCACCAAAAAATTTCGGGTAACCGCCAGTGCTGAAAAAATGATGGTGTCCATGTTCTGGACAGCGAGGGCGTAATCCTTACCCATTGCGTTCCAAAGGGCACTACGGTAACAGGTGCATCCTATGAAAATGTTTTGAAGAACAAATTCCTTCCTGCACTGCAACAAAAACGTCCGGGAAGGGCTGCGCATGTGTTGTTTCACCAAGACAACGCACCCGCACATCGAGCTAACGTTACGCAACAGTTTCTTCGTGATAACAACTTTGAAGTGATTCCTCATGCTCCCTACTCACCTGACCTGGCTCCTACTGACTTTTGGCTTTTTCCAACAATGAAAGACAATCTCCGTGGCCGCACATTCACCAGCCATGCTGCTATTGCCTCAGTGATTTTCCAGTGGTCAAAACAGACTCCTAAAGAAGCCTTCGCCGCTGCCATGGAATCATGGCGTCAGCGTTGTGAAAAATGTGTACGTCTGCAGGGCGATTACATCGAGAAGTAACGCCAGTTTCATAGATTTCAGGTGAGTAGTTAATTAGAAAAAAAAACTGGAGGCCTTAGAATTTAAATGCACCTCGTACACTCTGCAACCTTTGTTATGCTACACACCTTTTTTCTGTGGCAGGAGCACTGTCGAATCGCACCAGCATTTTTCCAGTACGTAACAAGTGGGCATGCGAGTAAGTAGGTGTATGGAGCTAAAGGTGTTGGTTGGATCATAAAGATGGGGGATCAGTGGCACTAAAAGTTAAAGATGGTGTTGAGAGGAAGAATTGTACTAAGAAGCTGAGCAGCTATTGACGAACAATTATATGTAGGCCTATAAAAGTTCAGCAGAATGAATAAGTGTCAGCCTTTCTAGTGCAAATGTAACTGAAGTTACTGGTTACTATTTACGAGACTTAAGGAACTTTAGGAATCTGTACTAAAAAGCTGAAACTAGTACCGATAAAAGAATAAAGATGGGTTAAGTGGTGACTTCTCTGGAATGATAAATTACAAGTGTGTGTTACAAGAGTGTGGGCATGGAAGGTAGGGTTAGTAAGATTCGTTGTTGGCAAACTATACAAGTTCATATACATCATGTCATCTTTTATAACAGATCCTGATCATGCCTAACACCAATGGGTGGCCATTCATTACACACACATCACAAACAGTACATCGACCGTTTATTTCTGTGTCTGACATAATATGTACTACGTCATCACCTTAAAAGTCTGATCGCCAAACAACTAAATAAACACCAATATATCTAAAATTCCAAAGGGAGACCTTACATGGTTTAAGCAACAAACCAAAGTGTGACATTTTCTTATTATGCTAAATGGTACCTAAAACTTCTGACATTTGTGCATCATCAATATTTGCTCTTCAGTACGGATAATGCAAGATTTTAAAATAATATCTAGTGATGATCGTATATAGAACAACTCACCCATTCTTCGATTTCTTTGTCTGGTGGAAGTGCAGCTATGGCTTCAGGTTTGTGGTTCTTATCATGAACTTTTGCCGAATGCTTCTGAAGATGACTGCGACTGCAAGACATCAGTCGACAATGTGTGCATACCCACCTGTGAACGCAATTACAGGAAACTCAACCAAATGTTTTCACATGCTCCCACATCTACACAGATATGACAAAGGTCTTATAATGTACTTTCAGGATTAACTGGAGTTAACAAAAAAAATTAAGAGTAATTATCAATAACAAAGTTCTATGATTCCTTTTTAACACTTGGGGACAGTTGAAGAGTCTTTGCCAGATATTTACAGGCCTGATATATGAGGGAAGATCGGAAAGTAATTTACAATAATTTTGCTTAATAGAAAGTTTAACAGGTAACAAAACAAAAAGAATCACTTTTCTACAAAGTCACCCGACTTCCTGTGGTGTTGGAGTTGTTACCAGGTGCCCGCAGTGTGGCCGATCACTAACATTCACATAGCCCTCTTGTAAGAATGCACACCAACTGGAAACATTGCTACAATCCACTACAGTTGTCCCCATACACACCACACATGCGCCTGTGAATTTCACACTGTTTATGTCCTTTTGGCCCATAAATATCAAACTACACTTCACTGCTCTTCATAAGTTGACAGCACTAACATGTGCGTCAAGTTTGTTTTGTAGTTCAGGCTTCTCTTGCTAGAGCTGCACATGAAAACAAAACACCCACTGTTGCACAAATTTGATCGTCGTGAAATTACAAAATTCCAGCTGCAATACCAGGAGAGAAAAAAATTACTCTGCATTGCTTTCCAATCCTCCCTCATATACAGGGTATTACAAAAAGGCATGGCCAAACTTTCAGGAAACATTCCTCACACAGAAAGAAAATATGTTATGTGGACATGTGTCCGGAAACGCTTACTTTCCATGTTAGAGCTCATTTTATTACTTCTCTTCAAATCACATCAATCATGGAATGGAGACACAGCAACAGAACGTACCAGCGTGACTTCAAACACTTTGTTACAGGAAATGTTCAAAATGTCCTCAGTTAGCGAGGATACATGCATCCACCCTCCGTCGCACGGAATCCCTGATGCTCTGATGCAGCCCTGTAGAATGGCGTATTGCATCACAGCCGTCCATAATACGAGCACGAAGAGTCTCTGCATTTGGTAACGGGGTTGTGTAGACAAGAGCTTTCGAATGCCCCCATAAATGAAAGTCAAGAGGGTTGAGGTCAGGAGAGCGTGGAGGCCATGGAATTGGTCCGCCTCTACCAATCCATCGGTCACCGAATCTGTTGTTGAGAAGCGTATGAACACTTAGACTGAAATGTGCAGAAGCTCCATCGTGCACGAACCACATGTTGTGTCATACTTGTGAAGGCACATGTTCTAGCAGCACAGGTAGAGTATCCCGCATGAAATCATGATAACGTGCTCCATTGAGCGTAGGTGGAAGAACATGGGGCCCAATCAAGAAATCACCAACAATGCCTGCCCAAACGTTCACAGAAAATCTGTGTTGATGACGTGATTGCACAATTGCGTGCGGATTCTCGTCAGCCCACACATGTTGATTGTGAAAATTTACAATTTGATCACGTTGGAATGAAGCCTTATCCGTAAAGAGCACATATGCACTGAAATGAGGATTGACACATTGTTGGATGAACCATTCGCAGAAGTGTACCTGTGGTGGCCAATCAGCTGCTGATAGTGCCTGCACATGCTGTACTTGGTACGGAAACAACTGGTTCTCCCGTAGCACTCTCCATACAGTGACATGGTCAACGTTATCTTGTACAGCAGAAACTTCTCTGACGCTGACATTAGGGTTATCGTCAACTGTACGAAGAATTGCCTCGTCCATTGCAGGTGTCCTCGTCGTTCTAGGTCTTCCCCAGTCGCGAGTCATAGGCCGGAATATTCCGTGCTCCCTAAGATGCCGATCAATTGCTTCGAACGTCTTCCTGTCGGGACACCTTTGTTCTCGAAATCTGTCTCGACACAAACGTACCGCGCCATGGCTATCGCCCCATGCTAATCCAAATACCAAATGGGCATCTGCCAACTCCGCATTTGTAAACATTGCATTGACTGCAAAATCATGTTCGTGATGAATACTAACCTGTTGGTGCTACGTACTGATGTGCTTGATGCTAGTACTGTAGAGCAATGAGTCGCATGTCAACACAAGCACCGAAGTCATCATTACCTTCCTTCAATTGGGCCAACTGGTGGTGAATCGAGGAAGTACAGTACATACCGACAAAACTAAAATGGACTCTAACATGGAAATTAAGCGTTTCTGGACACATGTCCACATAACATCTTTTCTTTATTTGTGTGTGAGGAATGTTTCCTGAAAGTTTGGCCGTACCTTTTTGTAACACCCTGTATACTTGGTAAATATCTGTTTAGAGTAGTTTGACGAGATGCGAAGCTCAATTTATGGTATAATCGCACATCCAAGTAACTGGCTTCAGTTTGACTTGTTACATGAGAATCTTGTATTCTTATCACTGAACTGCTTTGTGGAACTATTGAAAGTTTGGTTTTCTCAGACGACTGCTTCACTCTGTCCAACATGGTTTTGGCCCTAATTCAAATATAATTTCTGTATTTTGCCAACAGTTTTGTAATTATGTACTTACAGTAGTACACCAAGTAATCATCTACCAGCCGCAGTCACTGTATTTTCCATAAATAGGAGAACAATGAAGGCTGATGGTCTTCATGTCAATTTTCATGTTGATGAATGAGAGAGAGAGAGAGAGAGAGAGAGAGAGAGAGAGTTGAAGACCATAATATCTCATTTGAAAGCTATACGTAAATCCATTATTGTTACACTGTGCAATATACAATATTTTTAACTTTTTCCTAAACATCATTCTCATCTCTTTTGTATCCTATTTTAATATCTGCCATGTCTTTCTTTCCTAATTTCTGAACCACATTTCTTTCCTGTTCGTTAATCCAAATCTTCAATCACTTCATGCATCTCTCTCCATTTACCACTTTGTTAACTTCAGATGTGGCATTTCTGTTGCTTACCCCACCTGAATTTTCTCTCTCATCTCCTTTTTTGACAGGTAAGCTTGAAAACCTTTTCTACTTGTTTCTATCCTGTTATCAACCCTAACACAATTGATAACCCTGGTGTTTAGCGCTTAACATTTCTCTTAACCGAGCATGTAGCTGTACTACACTACTTAAATCTTACTACAGTAGCTGTGAAATAGGTAATATTAACAGTGTCCTCTTTGTTTAAAAAATAGAAAACATACAATATTAGAACCTACATCAAGCATTAATTTTACAGTATTTATGATTTTCATTTGCAAAAACAATGACATTTCCACAACTGGAAAAGAACAATACATAAGTACTCACTTGGAATAATTCAGCTCTCTGTATAAGTGATCTCTCATATCACCCCGGAACTTCGTTTTGTATCTTTCACACAATGTACAAACATATAAGTTGCCTGCAGCTGGTTTGCCATAGGGGCCAAATGCTCCCACTAGCTCTCTATCATTATCTTCAGACTGCTTATTTGTGGATTCCTCCTGCATATCCTGTTTTATTTCAGATTTTATTTCCTTCTTAATTTGACTGCTTCCAGATGTGGGTGTACGTTGGAGGGCACTGTCTGCATTTTCCTTCTTTACTTGCAACTGAAAATAATTTCACTATAATGAGCATTTTCAAACCATTTATGCCAAAGTATATTTCCAATTACACCTGTTAAATAAAATGCAGGAGAATTTCAGTTTACCAGAAAGGCTTTACAAACAGTGAGTGAATTGTATCAGACATACTCCATTGTCACAATCACTAATCACACCCTGCAGGGAACACACGGAGAAATCTGATAATGGGGTATGAGAGCAACAGCAAAGTCATAATAAATGGTAAATCAATTGCTTCTCAACAGATTAGATTTATTTAGCTGCTGAAAATGTGAAGTTCATGTTATGACAAAAAAATTAGAGGTGGGATGTGATTATGTATATGTCTTGAAATATTGCAGCTCGGAGTCATGAACTATCTGAACGTCACATCTACTGAATGCTTGTATTCCCATTATAAAAATCTGTACTCTGTATAGCTGATGTTCACATATCAGTGCTCTGTCTATTACCGAATGTCCCCCTCTAAATGCCCAATCACATCCTGACTAAAGACCTCATTTTTATTGATTTGATCTTACACTATCTCTACTGTAGCCAGTTATTTATTTCTGAGAGGTTTCACCAACAGATCAAGAAGAAGCAAGTACTAATTACAGTATAGTTACCTGCTCCTTCTGATTAGAGAAGCAACTGTTCATTAGTAAAAAATCACAAAATTTCATCCTCAACTGCATAAAAAGTATCAGTGCTCATTGAAAAGTAAGTATCTATCTTTACAACAAACTGATAACTTTTTCTTGAAAATTATCAGTATAGTCATTTAAATAATATGCAAGCAGAGTGTTTTTAAAGTACTGGTTTTTTTATGGTTATTTGACTGTGTAAAATTTAGTGTGTCATCTACAAACAGTTTATAGCAAATCAATTACAATTTCTAATGAAGTATCTAACAGCTGCTTTTCCTTGCCAGTATATACCATTAATTGTTCTGAATCACCAGATATTCTTTCATTCATAATAGAATTCGTCGAAAACTATGAACGGGTCACTCCAGCTGTGTGTGTGTGTGTGTGTGTGTGTGTGTGTGTGTGTGTGTGTGTGTATGTACATATATACATAATGTGGAAAAAGACGGCAGTAGCTCTAAAGTTAACTAAGAATATGTGACATTAGGTATTATTGTGCAACACATAGCAATCAGCAAATAGCAAGTGATTGCCATTTTTCATTTTTGTTTATTCTATATTGGGAGTTCATTAATTACAGCAAATCATTCAAATAGCACTAGGCTTTCTGTACAAATTACAGTTTCTAAACTGGAACATAAATTGTTTGAGAACAGACAGAGTTAACTTTTCCATACAAAGCTGCAGTAGACAGGCACAAACTAAAGGTGATAAAAAAAAGCAGCTTTCAGTAAAAGATTTCAAAATGTAGGATGAAACTACACTGTTTGAAGCCCATACTAGAAAAATCACCCACAAAATTGAAGTATGACATGACAACGGGGACCTCAAGTATGAAATGCTGGTTATCCTGGCAGTGATTTTCCACTGTCCAGAACTATTTACTACTGTAAATACAATACGGATTACATCTTGTTACGTAACATTATTCTGGGCTGAAACATGCCACAAAATTCTCTGCTAGGTCAATAATTTTCAGAGATCATGCCCAATATCATGATCATCCTAGCCACTAATCACCCCAACCACAAGTAATATTTGCACAAAACAATGATACAGAGGCCTCTATCAGCATGATACAGCCGCCGGTTAGCTACGGTATTCAGGTCAGATCTTATTCAACAGGTTAAGCAGATGTACACAAATATTTGGTTTTATCCACCTATGATTTGTGTGTTGAGTACATCTACACAAATGATTTAGGAGACAATCTGAGCGGCCCTCTTTGATTGTTTGCAGATGACGCTGTCATCTGCTGTCTTGTAAAGTCATCAGATGATCAAAATGAACTGCAAAATGATTTAGACAAGATACCTGTAAGGTGCAAATAGTTGGAAGTGTCTCTAGTGCGAAGTCATCCACACAAGTACTAGAACAAATTCACTAAATTCTGGTTACACGCTAAAGCACACAAATTTTAAGTCTGAACTCTACTAAATACTTAGGGTCTACAACTACGAATAACTTAAATGGGAACGATCACACAGGTAATGTTGTGGGGAAAGCAAACCCATGACTGCAATTTATTGGCAAACGTTTAGAAAATATAACGGGTGTACTAAAGAGACTGCTTACGCTACACTTTACCATCCTCTGCTGCAGTACTGCTGTGTGGTGTGGGACCTGTATCAGATAGGATTGTAACCAAGAAAGTTCAAAAAAGGGCAGCTCATTTTGTATTATAGCTAAATAGGGGAGAGTGTGCCACATTTATGATACATGAATTGATGTGTCAGCCTATAAAACATAGGTGTTTTCACTGTGGCAGGACTTTCTCATGAAATTTCAGTAGCCAGCTTTCTCCTCAGCGTGTGAAAATATTTGTTGGTGCCCATCTACTTAAGGAGAAATGATCATCATAATACAACAAGAGAAATCAGAGCTCACACGGAAAGATTTAAGTGTTCTTTTTTCCTATGCACTGTTTGAGAGTGGAACAGTAAAGAAGTAGCTTGAAGGTGGTTCTATTACTCTTCTGTCAGGCACTTAATTGCTAATTGCACAGTTATCATGTAGATGTAGATGTATACACGCATTTGGGTTCTTCCTCCTTGCACCTCCACCTCACTGTTGTGCAGATGGAGATTTGTTCTAATCCCTGCTTATCTCAGTTTATTGATATTCTCATTTTCATTTCTCTCAAACATTTCACAACTTCTTTTTCTTGTTTTCGCTAGTTTCTGTGTCTTTCACTTTGCGTTTTCCTAGTATTGCCTGCTTTGTTGTGCTTCCATTTTTAGTGTGCCTTCCATATACAAGTTAATGGTCTTCTCCATAACTTGGAATTTATAGAGTTTCCGATCTCAACCACTGATGTTTCATTGCTCATTTACCTTCTGTCTTGGCCTCCCATGTCTTCTGAACTATGTATTTCCTAACACTCATGTTTCTTCTTACCTGTTATCTAAGGTTATCCAATCTATAGTTCTATAAGAGAATGACTGTCTCAACTTTCTTTTATGTTTAAATTAGCTGCCATATGTTAAGTAAATATTAAGATGCAAAACAGTTGAAGGATAAATGTCAAAATTTTATCATTCACCAATGAAATAAATATGTATATCCCCTGCACTTACTTTTCTCCTGTTATATTCACACAAATTTCTTAGTTTCCTTATTTTTATGTATATAAGCTTAAGTAATACAATTCAGACATTGAAATAACATACCGTCACTTTTCTGGCAGTGTCGGTAATTTCTGTAATATTTTCTTTAATTTGAGATTCTTCTTCTATGAGTATTCCCCGGATATGTCGGACACCTGCCGAGTTGCGACTCCACAACGGTCTAGTATCAAAAGTTGGTTCCGTGGAAACAGCAGGAGCCACGACACCACCTCCCCCCATTTCAACACGTCGGTAGACATCCATAATGTATGGTCTTTCACCAGGATGCCGTGATACAAAATGTGGCTCGAAGTTAGTTTTGGAAGAAGTACGGAATGCACAAAGACTGCACTTGTACTGACTCTTGATGCCATGTGCTGCCAATACATGGTCCAGGACATCTACTCTTGACTGGCACTGGGCATCACAAAGACCACACACCCATAGTGCATGTGGTGGTGAGAACAGTGCATCAGCTGTACCTGGAAAAAATGAAGACGATACACATATTAGTATTTAAAAAATAATTTATAATTAAAAAACAAATAAGAACAATCAGTATATGAGGGGGCAGACTAATGATGACACTTTTTTAATGGCATTCCAAAAAAATTTCAAAGAGGAGGAGAAAGTGCTTTTTAACAATGACAGAAAATTTTTTTATTCTGTTCTGTCAAGTGTTTGATTTTGCCTAACAGTTTTTCTTACATCCCACAACATAGTACTGTTTCCCTTTGTTACTATTCTCTAATGCTTTGCTTTACTCAGTGTCCATCCTTTCCCTTCTCCTCTTTTCTGTGTTGTATCTGTCACTTTCCCAAGTGCACACGCTCTGCTAACAGATCCATCCCATTCCCATCACATTCCTGCAGGCTCCCAAGTAGCATTACACCTTCACCCTTCCCTACCCCGCCACCCCCCCCCCCCTTTCCCAACCTTATACCTAGTCACTACCCCCACCACTTACACCAGATTGCTACTACTGTCAAGTGCAGTTGCTGTCTGCAGTTCAGTCACAGCAGGCAAACACAGTGGTCATATTTGTGTGAGTTGTGTACATCTCAGAAAAAGGACTTTTGATTAAAAGCTTAAATGTGTAGCACTCTTTTCATTGTGCCTGCCTGCGACTTAACATATTTCAGTTATGTAGTTAAACAGCATTCACTTGGAACATGTTTTGAAAGTTTGGCCACCAATATAAACTTGTCATTCACAAAATCTAGTCTCAGGACTACCACTGAATGCAGACAACCTACCAGTAAATGTAGAAAGCATTTTGTAACTGCTTTAACATGCACAATAAATCAGCAAAAAGTCATTCTCAGTCCACAAAAGTGGTACTGAAATTGATACACAAAAAGGGTTTTTCAAACATTTTCACTACCAAAATAGGAGACATGGTCAACTGTTAAGTTCCTTGTGTCTCCTTAAACACTGAGTATTTCATTCTACGCTATATTGACAGTACCATCTTCTCAGCCATTTTTCTGTCTTTCCTTCCCTTTAGATACCAGATACAGAAAACCTTTGATGTCAAAAGCTTTGATCTGTGCACAGTAATATTTGTCACAATCATCCATTTGTGATACTTCACAGAAATCACTACTTGCATTAAGATTTTTACACACACACACACACACACACACACACACACACACACACACACACACACACCCACACACATTATTTTCTAAGTAAAAACAATCCAAAATTATACTACATTGTAATCCCACTTTTATGTTCCCAGAATGCAAGTCTTCCCACTATTTATGACTTCAGTTTTTAAAAGCTGCTTCAAATTTTCTACGTTCACAATATTAGTTTGCACTAACTTCTGCATTATCACAATTAAAATTTCCTGCCATTTACTGTAAGAAGCATGTTCGTGGAGAGAAAACGAAAGAACAGCATAATGATGTTGGTAAGGCATTGCTTTTCAAGCAGTGTTTGCTGTAAGCAGCTCAGATGAATGGCTACTAGGGGTGAGGTGGAGCGTGTAGAAACACTCCTTCCCCTTGCTCTCTTTCACCCCGCAGCTGCCCCAGTTCTGTTCAACTGGCCATCTGAGTAATATTGCTTTCCCAGTAGACTTCACTGTCTGCCTTGTTATGGCCTGTTCTGCTGTCTGTAATGCAAACTCTCCAATTTTCTTTCTTTGTATTTTCTAGTTACCTATAACTGTGTTGTTTTGTTTCATAGTTGTCTCAGTTGTGAAGCAAAGACCTTCACTGAGTGACAGAGTGCAAGAAAGAACAGACAATTCACAGTGAGGGTAGGGATGCAATAAGGATCATACAACCGTGTGACTAGACAGCTAGGACAGGAAATTTTAAACATATGGTGAGCAAAGTAGTCTGGATGCTGCCAACATGTTGGCATATCTATAAGAGCTTTCTTTCTTTCTTTCTTTAAATCGAAAAGAGAAACTTTTTGTTGGTATATCTTCTCTTTGTGGTCCTGGTAAAAAATAGTACAAGATCTGAAGCATACAAATTTCACTATGACGATTTCGACTGGGATGTGATACACAACCTTACAGGACGTTTCTACTTACTGGAGAAGAGTGTGCTTACAGCACCAAAGCTCTTCCAAACAAATGGGGAAAGAATCTAATTCTGATGGTCTCTCAACACACTAAGCAGGTGACAAGACTGAAATGGGAAAGATGTGGTACCAACAGAAAAATTTTGACTGAGCACCCAAATATTTAAGCTTGGTGAGCCAAATACTTGAGGAGCATAAGAACTTTCCATTCGCCAGGCAGGGACACTGCACTGACACCCATAACATGTTCATCCTGCTGTTATAAACTAAATGTATGATTACTGTCCACCCAAGATTCATGTAAACAGAGACTATCTCATCAAATAGACTTGTGCTTGTTCATAGTGGTTTCAGGAGCAAATTTAGCAATGGAGCACATATCACACAAATTTTTCCTTTGACATTTATGTTCCTGCCCATTTTTTATTTGCAGAATCAGTGCCAAAGATAAAGTTTTATGAAACAAGCATACAGACTTCTAACTGAGAGAGAGAGAAAAAAGATGAGTAAACCTTACCATTACCTATGTTCTAACTGAATACACAGAGAAACTTATGTCATGATGAAAGTAAGTAACACAACGTTGACTCAATTACATTAACAATGTTTTTAAAGTCACATGTACTATTTTGCTGTATATTACTTCACAACTTGAAGCCACATTCTTGTTGTGTCCATTCTTCTCAGCCGTCGATAGCACGAACATTATGCAGTTAACTTTCTTGAACCCTGGACTCCCTAGTTCTGAAGTTAAATAAGTTGTTAAAGTCAGGAAAATTTGTGCGATTAGTGCTTTGACTTCTAACACTGCCAATCTTAACAAAACTGTATTGTGTGTAGCATTATTCACAGTTATGTTATTGAACAACTAAACTCCAGTTTTTGTCAGAACAGTTGGAAAGTTCATGGCAAAGACCAACAAGAACTATGGTAGTGTCTCTTCTGGATAAGATATTAAATAGTCTCAAATATGTGCGGCACCTGTCGCAAAAAATGTATGAGCTACAAGGAAATTGTTGGCTTTGATTTGTAGGTAGAAATAATGAAGTGGTGTGTAAGCCATATGATTTAGTTCAAAATATGCACCGATTTCAGAGATAGTTGGGTTAGCTATGAATGAAATGAGAAGCAACAGTACTTAAATACAGTTTTTTTTAACTGTCACACACTTTGGTGAGCTGTTGGAATACATCCTGGATTTCCAAGGTGTTGGTTACGTTGGGAACAGACAGCACAGCAAAAATTTAACTACATATGGATATTTTACTATGTCCCCACTAAGTAGTGTCATGATGACATTTATGGAACAACCCTTTCATTGGGTCTGCCATCTTATGTTATCAGTCATAACCACTCTTGCCAACTACTATCCCATATTTTGCATATTTCCTTTAAACATTCATTTTTTGCAAACAATGTAGCAAGTTTCACAAATCTGAAGTCAGATTTACTTCTTGTCACACAGCATCTGTCTATGTCTTAATTGCTTTCAGACTTCTGCTAATTTTTTTAAACCACAAAACCAGAAGAAAAATCCTGGAATGTTAGGTGAAACAGTATGATCTACCAATGTGTTTATGAAATGGAAGGGTTTCAAACTTAATGTCAGTACAATTAATAAAATTGTTTATTGATCTTTTTATATTGTACAAAACTCCACAACACCAGCTGCAAAACCAGGGCATCATCTCGCAATTGATGACAAATGAGGAAATGGAGGAGTATAAACTTCATTTAAAAAATGCAGGGCCCATCTGCCTCCGGATGGTAGCACCTCGTCATAGGGTCCCTTGCCAGGGTTGAGGTGAAGACCTCAATGGCAACTGTGGTGGACAAGGTGCACTTTGGGGCAGCATTGGTGGTGGAAGACCCACTGCATCTGCATTCTAGAAGGGCAAATACTCATACTGATCACACTTGGGTCACTGTTTAACAACTGCTTAACTCTTACAGCTGAAGCTAAGCTTGATGTAGCAGAGCCACGTATGTGCAGAATTGATACGCAGACATTATTGTGGACAGAAAGTAAAACAAAAAGTGCATGAAGACACAAAAAAGCTTTCAAATAGTTACAAGCTTCTTGATAACCTGCACAAATCCATCAATGAGGTGGTGAAACAAGTAGTTGGAGATGAAAAAAAAAACCACCAACATTTCTATAATCAGCTATCAACTAACGAAGGGAACAAAATAATCTACCATCTGGCCAGAGTATGGTGTACAGCTGTTCAAGATATAGAACATTACAGGTGTGTGAAGATAAGAATGGTTGGTGGCTTTAAAGAAAGAGGATTCTGGGACACTGGAGAGAGAGTATTTCAGTGAAATACAAAATACTAAATTCCTCCGTCCACCAGCACCAAAGGGTAATGTCATGACTGAGCCAGTTCTATGTATCACAACATATGAAGTCAAAGCTGTCATTTGTAACACGCAAAATGGAAAAGCCCTAGGATCATACAACTTTCCTGCAGACATAAGCAGGACTGAGGAATTTAATGACAAAGTGATCACATGGTTGGCAGAATTGTGGAACTCCATCATTTATGGAGGCCACATACCCGCCAATACTGGTCATCTAGTATCACATATCACTTTTGAAGGCAAGGGTGAATGTACCAACTTCTGTCCAATCTGGCTCCTCTCCCACAATATGAAGATAATCGAACATTTCCTTGAAAAAAAAAACTGAGGAACACAGTCCAATTCTCAACAAACCAGTGTGGGTTTGTGAAGGGGTTTTGCTGCACACCAGCTGACGGAGGAGAAATTTTGTGAGAACAGAAGATAACTAAATCTCGCCTTTCTTGACATGGAGAAGGAATCAGATGAATCGGTATCCTCTTTGTGATCTCCAGGTTCCAGACGTTTACATAAACCGGGTAAAGCTGCTGCACAACAACGCCAGCACAACAGTGTGTTAATCTGCAGGATTGACTGACAGCCTCCCTGTGACAGTTTGAGTACATCAAGACTCAGTTCTGTGTCCACCGTTCTTTGCTAGCATAATGGATATCATAACGCACAACCTACAGAAATGTGTACAATGAACAATGCTGTATGCTGATAAAGTGATGTTTGATACAGATAGCAGGAAGGATCTTGAAACTAATGTCCAAACATGGTATGATTGTTTGCACAGATTTGGCCTCCATACAAACATCCACAAGACTGAGTACCTCGAAACGATCCCGTCAACACAGACTATAAAAATTAACAGAGCCCCTCTCAAAAAGGTTCTTGACTACAGAGTCATGGTTATGTGAATGAGAATGTGCTTCAGGGGCATCACTGGTGTTCTTTGTGACAAGAAGATGCCCATCTGCCTAAAAGATTTACCACACAGCAGTGAGGCCTGTTGCATTATATGGTACACAGTGTTGGTCCACAACTGGAAGTAGTAAGAGCGCACTGAATGTCATGGAAATGCAGCTACTGAGAATATAATTAGGCATTTCTCTGCTTGACCATATCAGCAATACAACAATTTGACAACTAGCTGGAGTGGTTCTCAATGAGAATGGAGATCTAATTGGTATGAACACATTGCATGGACACCACTCACATTCAATCAGCTCAGCCCATCATCTCACTATTGAAGGCCATATACAGCTTGGAACATCTGAATTACAGTGGTAGGACACTGTAAATGCAAGCCTTAGATCAAGAGGCCTACATCTATGGGAAACAGATGGTGTGCATTGATTCAAAATGTAAACACTAGGAAGAAGACTTCTATAATGTCACTAATTTCCCACAATTTATATTCCCCTATATTTGCATTCTTTTTTTTTTAAGGAAAAAAAAAGTCCCTTTACAAGTGTAAATAATGGGATTTCATACAATATATAAGAAGGTTGAGAGACAGAGGGAGAGAGAAATGGGGTTATACCACAAGGATTCAACAGGAAATTCAGTCAGCATTCTGGGTCACGGGGCACCACAACAAGGTGAAAGAGAAATACATAATACAGTGTTTTTTTTTCCTTTTCATTACAATATCAATTATTTGTCATTTGCTGTTTGCTTTCCCTACAATATTTTCTGATCTTTTCACCGAGGATCCCCTCTACCCACCCCCTATCACTTCAAACCGATTTTCTTACCTCTCCTGCCTTCTAATTTTAACACTTTCCTTCTTTGACATCCATATTTTTTCATAATTTTTTAACTTCTTGGCTCTGGTGTTTAATTTATTATCTGAGATACTTGAGGATCTGTTTTGTTAGTATATTGTCAGGTACTATGAACAAATGTACAAAATATAATAAACTTATTTTCCTTTCCTTCTTTTTGTTCTATGTTTTGATATATTTCATCACTGCTTAGTAATTTTCAGACTTGTGTGCTTCTTACTGAATGTAAAATGTTCATCATAATTCTTTCCTGCCAATATTTCTCGTTTATCTGACCTATAAATCAGCACTAAAAACACTCTTGCATAGAGGCAGTCTGGTTTCATTAACTGAGTTATAATGTGGTGTCAATGCATTTCTCAAAGTACCATTTTTGTTATTGCAATTAACCCATTTTCATGAATTTTCTCTCCTAACTAAACTTTCTAACTTTTACATTATTTGATACACCTTAAGTGCTAATCTGTGGACCTAATTTTTGTGGCTCGTAAATAATGAAAATTCGTTAATCGAAAAGTGGGTTAGGTGATTTAATTATATTTTTAAGCATCTAATTCATGTTGCAATCCATGATGAGTGTGAATGTTGCTACAAGACAATCAGAGAGGGAGGGGTATATGTAGCCTGTCGGTTGGAATTCCACTGGGGCAACTGTAGGGGGGAATCAAATGGGGAAACTCAGCAATACTATCCCATGGAAATGTACGCTCTGCAAAAAAGGCAAGAGAATCGATGGGCAGGAGGCAAAGACTTGTACCTTTCAGGCTGTATTAGATTACGTTAAATGATCTCTGAACTAGAAAGGTTGAAGGAACTCGGTAAATTAAAAAGTAATGGATGAAAGGGGAAGAGCTCTTCACTGACTTTATCTACATTTGAACTCAGTAATTAATAAGTTTGACTAATTACCTAAAGTAGGTAGGGAAGAGCCTTATCCAGCTGTATGTCACAGTAAGGTGCAGCAGACTCCTAGCAAAGCAAATAAGTATCTGTCATTATCAAATGAGAGTAGGAAGAAAAGAAACTGACAGATTAAAACTGCATCCCAAGTTTCATATCAGGGCACACTCCAGTGCAGAGTGAAAGTTTCATTCAGGAAGAAAATAGTCTCCGTGCTAGGTAGTAGCTATGACAGGGGTGTAGATCAGATGGTACAGGAGAAATTAGGAACAGAACACCAGGTCACAAGTATTGTAAAGCTAAGTGCAGGCCTTAGCCAGGTGAGAGAAGACTTGGGTAAAAATTTTGACAAAGACAGCGTGTATACGGGGACAAGGAAAAAAATTCCCCGATTATTCCCGAATATCCCGTTTAAAAAATACCGAAAATACACTTTTTCTGTGCTAAGTGACAGCAGGTTTTCCGTAGATTTTTCCCTCGGAACTGTAAAACTTATCAATCCTTTGAATGGTTAACGTTTTATATAATCGCGTAGAACTTCCCGGAAAAAAAAAAAGGACGGAGCAGAGTTTTGGAGAGACTTTTAATAAAAAAAAAAAGGAGAGAAGTTTTGGAAAGACCTTTGATTTGCAGCAACATATACGCTGCATATTTTCGTATTGCGAAAGTATAAATTCGAATTGCACCAAACAAAGCGCGTTAGTTTCCGGAACATTGCAGCCGAGGTTGCGATGTCCTTTTGTAAGTGAGTCATATCTCAAGCCACGAGATCTCACCAGCCGATGACAGCAGCTATTCATAGCATAGGACACGTGTTATAGTCAGCCAATAGCAAGATTACTGGTTACATAGCGCAAGCACACAAGAGATAAAGTTAACGGTTTACATTAATGTACACAGTACCGTATATCTACAAGAAAAGCTAAGCTTTCACATATAATATTGGTCTCTAAGATTAACACGCTACAATAGAAGTTAAACTTTCACATGTAATATTGATCTTTTTTTGCGTGTGTTATACTTTAAGATACATCACACAAATGTGCCAGTAAATTTAAAATTATGACATAAATGCCTCGACTCGAAAATCTTGTAAGTGGCTGGTCCTCAAACTGTTCAGTTTCGAACGCTCTGAAATTTAGATATCCATCCCACTTTCTCACACGTAACATAATTCATCGTGCGTGAAAAGAAATTTCCTTTGAAAGTAACGCTTTTCTAACCACCGTTCGCAATACTGTTAGAAATAGGTTCGATTTACCAGTTGCCAGAGAGCTCCAGAAAACGCATTATTGTGCGTGTGCGACTGCAGTGGTGTAGGAAGCCCGCATGTTCGTGTGTATAAAGCACTAAGAGAGCTTACATTGCACCATAAAAGAAACAGGGCATCAGAAGATACTCCAACGAGCATCGAAATTTCGTAAACCATACTAAAACGCATAATTCGGCTTGAAGTGCAAATTGGCTTTTTCCAGATTCACAATGAAGTAGGTCCCATCTGATATTGAGCTTTTCAGTGCGGTTTTTGGGATGTAAATTTTCTTGGAGTACCAGTACTCTACGATCTCATGTTTGGTTCTTTATTATGGCGTAATGCCATACATGGCAGAAGATGATAACGTGCACTTGAAATTCAGCGAACAGTTGGAACTAGCAAATACTGTAGAATGAAACACTTCGTTTCAAATAAAATGATTGCCTCAGCGGAATTTCTTTAGCAAACTTGCAAGAATAACTTCATTCTTCTGCAAGGCGATTAATGCTTGACTGCTACTAACTTGGAAAGAAAATAAAATCAGAAACTAAAATTAATATTATATTTTTGCCCTCCGTGATTATGTGAATGTATTTTAATTCACTTGGTAGCTCCCGACCACAGAAATCCGTTTTGTTTTCATTTGACGTGGGAGCTGTACACGAAGAGAAGCATCGAAATCACTTAACGTAAACACGGGTCACGTAGGACTAACCCCCTCCCCACTACAACTCTTGACAACTCTGTGCACGCGCGAATCTGGCAGCTAGGGCGCGCGAGAAAAATTTTTCTTGTTTGCATCTGGCTGCTTGCTGCTACTACCGATACAGCTAACAGCCAAACTTCAAGTAGCGGGAAGCGGGAGAAGGTACTGCTTATACGCGAGTCAAATGCGCATGCGCAACAGACCGCTGGCAACTGGTCAAACGAACCTAATGTGAACAGTTGTTACATCATGCTCATAGCAAGCAGTTTATTGTTACGAAGAATTACAGTCTGCGCCCTACGGCCTTTGACATATTTTTGCTATCTGCAAACGCTTGTGCGTGCACTGTGTTTATTGTCCTAAATTGCACATTTCCTTTGCCACTAAAGTTTTATTTTTTTCCCTCTCGTTTATATTTTATTGCTGCAGTTCTCCAGTAGCCAGGATACAATAACATTCTTTGCTAGAGAATCAATTCTGCAGTCAAAATTACAAAAATTTAACAGAAAGCTAAAACAATGAAAAATTCCCGGAATTCCGAAAAATTCCCGGTTTTTCCCGGTTTTCTCCTGGATGAAAAAATTCCCGGGTTTTTCCCGGTTGTCCCGGGTCATATACACCATGAAAGATGATCAGGTTATCCTAGTATGCGGAGCAGGGAAATTACAGCATTAGGGGTGACCTGAATGAAATACGAACAGCAACTACAAACGTAAGTATGAGTTTTGTGGAGGTCCTACAGCATCCTGACGAGCCCTAAGTTAACAGTACTGTGAACCATGTGAGTTGAGGAAGCTGCTGCTTGCTGAAATGGATCTCATATGAGTGCAGTGCCTGTTGCTACAATTGGGAGACAGGAATATACTAGACACAGACCACTCTTGAAGCAAAGATAGTTTGGCTGAGCTTGTTGAGAAAAAAAAGAAAAAAAAAAAGAAAGAAAAATGACCTGAAGTCATCAGAGGTGTACCTTTTCAGGTTACAATGAGGATTCAGGTACCCAGCTAAGAAAGAAAATAACAGAAGAACCCCACAAAATGGTTAAGAACACACAGAAAGGTAAGATTATGTTTTTTTCCGTCAAAATATCAAGAGAGTTGAGTAATAATGCAGAAGAGCTTCTTGTCTGTTTGGAAAATTTAGAGAGCTCTGAAAAGACTGATAAACTTGGGTCTGTCGGAGCATCACATAACCACAAAGTTAGAAAAGTTAAGATACAACAGATTAAATTCTAGCATCTTATTCATGCAGAACTAATATGGAAAAAGGATGAGATGTCGCCTACATTCAGTCAGAACGCAAGTTCGAAAACAATGAGACAAGTAATTTTTTAGTGACCAGCACATTCAAGTGTGTGTTTCTGAATTAATATTGAAAAATACATCATTTTTAATTGTAACTGTACATAGATTCCCACTGGGAAATTTTGAATGGTTTATGAGGAATATGGCGTTCTAACTATGCTATTTGTCAGGCAGCAGCAACTAGTTAATAGTCTATGGTGATTTCCATGTAGTATTTCTATATGATTCTGATAGGATAAATAATCCTGAAACCTTATTTGGATCCTACAATTTGATCTCAGTAATTAACTTTCCAACATGGTTGGATAAAGACAGTAGGACCCCAACAGATAAGGTTTTCTTTGATGAAGCTCAAAGCAAGAAAATAACTCTGCATCCAGTACCAAATGCT
Organism: Schistocerca americana; assembly: GCF_021461395.2. Taxonomy (NCBI): domain Eukaryota; kingdom Metazoa; phylum Arthropoda; class Insecta; order Orthoptera; family Acrididae; genus Schistocerca; species Schistocerca americana. The sequence continues at coordinate 445,473,466 of NC_060126.1, forward strand.
TTCTCTGATCATGATGCACAGTTAGGATAAATAAGGTACTGCCATACAGAGTAAATACTACTCAGTGGAAATCAGGAATAGTAATTAATGACTCCAGGACAAATGGTTTGAAGGGTAGTTTACAAGAGATGACCTGGCATGAAATTTGTAGAAAACTAAACACTGACATTAAATTTTTTTGAAAATAGAAAGGACATTAAACAACATTGTGAAATACCGTGGACCACTAGAGATGCATCAGTTTACAAGAACAAGTAAAGATCCTACAGCTGTTGCACATTACAGGAACTACTTTAAGTTACGAAGTTATTAAAAAAAAAAATCAAGAAACATTAAACAGAAATCAGGAACTCTGGCAACAGACTTACGGCTATATGGAATGGAGTGAAACAAAAAAACAGGACATCAGATAACAGAACAAGATAACATCACTATTAATTAAATGGAAGGGCTGAAAATGAAAGGTCGCCGGTAGCAGATATGTTTAATAATCAATTCGTACATGTAGTAGAAAATATAGGTACAAAAATTTCACGAGAAAAATCACAGCAGTACAATGAAAACGCAGTTCTCATAAAATTCAATCATATGAATGTATCACCAACTTCTCCTTGTGAAATTAAGAGAACTGCAGTATGTCATCTCACAAAAATAAAATTTCATCTGCATCTTATGTTGTTTCCAACAGGGTACTTGAAATTTGTTCCCATAATTGAGGGTATGCTGAAAGGTAATGCCTGCAAATTTTTTATTCTGTTCTCAATATTTCCCGAGGTACTACATGTCAGGCATATTACTCTGTCAAGTTTCCCGCTTCACTGACGAAAGTTGCATCCCTCTGCCACTAGAGGATTCCGAACTATAGCATGTAACCTGACAGAGTTTAACATAACTATATTGGTGCATGAGAAAAGGCAGGCTGTACTTGAATTTCTAACTGCCACAAAGTTTGTCCATACATAGAACACCCTCACCTTCAGCGTAACATTGACAGACCACACACAACCACTGTGACATATGCAACAATCAGATATGTTGGCTTCACCAACATTGATCATCTGACATACAGTCCTTACTTGGCCCCATCCAATTTCCAACTGTTTCCAAAGCTTGAAGAACACCTGTGAGGATACACTTTTATAGTGATAAAAGTGCTGCAACCAGTGGTGAGGTTGTGGCTGTGGCTGTGTCAACACAGTCAAACATTCTAAAGTACTGGTATCAACAAAATGGTCTCTCACTAGGAGAAATGTGTTCATCACCTGAGAGGCTATGTTGAGAAATAAATACGTTGGCACAAAGAACAAAGATCTAGAAACTTGATGAAGTTCGTTCTATTTAAAAAGCTTTAAGAATTTTTGCACAAAAAATTTAGAGGCATTATTTTTCAGCATGCCCTCATAATAAGCCCTGTATTACCTGAAACATGTAACGCGTTTAACTATAGGCATTTTCCCGGAGGGACTGAAATATGCCATTGTTAAACCCCTCTGTAAGAAAGGTGGTATGAGAAATGCCAGTAACTACCGGCCTGTTTCACTTGCAACATTTTCCAAAATTTTTGAGAAAGTGGTGTGTTTCAGAATAGTATTCTATTTGAGGAACAATAACAACTTTAGCAAGTCACAGTTTGAATTTCAGAGGAGTTGCCCAATTGAAAATACCATTTACACTTTCACTCACGAAATTTTACAAGCATTAAATAACAAAATAGCACAGGCTGGTATCTTCTGTGATCTACGGTATTTGACTGTGAGAACTATAATTATTCTCCTAGATAAATTGAGATTTTCTGCAACTGACGGTATTGCCAATCAATGAATTATATCATACCTACCTCAAAGAATGCAAAAAGTTGTACTTAGTTGTGCAATCAACACAATCAAGGGAGATTCTTCTGGTTGCGGCAAAATCCCACGAGATTCCCCAAGACTCTATCTTATGTCTGCTATTGTTCCCCACATACGTAAACTATCTTCTGTCTAATACAAAACAAGAAGAGGTTAGTTCTTTTCACAGATGACATTAGTATTGCCATCAGTCCAAGCATACATACAACTACATTACGGAAGTGGTAAACAATCTTGTTGGAAGTATCACTGACTGGTTCTCTGCGAATGGTCTCACATTCAATTTAGAAAAGAGAGAGAGCAAGTCCCATTTAGGGGTTCTGCAGCAATGATAAATGTAACACTTGGTGAGGAAATAATAAATATGGTGGAAACGTCAAAATTTTTACGTTTCCATATTGATGAAATTTAAACTGGAAAAAACATGTTTTGGAACTCCTAAAGCAACTTGTTTCAGCCTCATTTACACTTAGAATCACTGCAAATCTATGGGAGAGACAGATCAGTTAAGTTGACGTATTTTGTATATTTCCATTCAATAATGTCGTACAGAATTTTGGGGTAACATATCTTTACGACAGTCTTCATTGCTCAAAAATGAGCTGTAAGAATAATATGTTGCACTTACCCAAAATCATCTTGTAGACATCTGTTTAAGAAGAGAAATAAAGTAATTCATTCACCCAAGCAAGCCCATCTCAAGCGCACACGACCACCACTGGGGCAGCTCGGATAGCTCGGACCAGAATGTCATTCTGGTGTGTGTGTGTGTGTGTGTGTGTGTGTGTGTGTGTTTCTGTGATGAAGGCTGTGGCTAAAAGCTAATGTGTAAGCATGTATCAAAGTAATCAGCAACCAATTGCATGAAAGAAATTTTTTGGAGGGTACTTAGCACCCTTCTTTAGATGGTTATAGCTGCTGTATTATCTGTGAGTGTAAACAATAGGATGCATACAGCAAAATGCCGTGGTCCTGTGTTTCATAGTGCCTAGAACCACAGCCGCAATCCCGTGGTTCTAGGCACTATGAACTCCATTTTGCTGTATGCATCTTAGTATTGACACAAATAATGCAATAGGTATAACCCTTCTGAAGAAGGGCACTAAGTGCCCAAAACTGGTTATGAAATTAAATTTCTTTTATGCAACTGATTGCTGATTTTTTCGACATATGTACAACTAGGGTTGCTGAGGAGGGATAAAATACTAAAAATAATGTGTCTTTTAATTGTACCTGTCTGCAAATTAGCATGTCATGTTTACAGTAAGCAGGAATCTATTTTTTCCTCACAGTGCTGAAGTAGTTAGGTTTTTTGACTACTGCTTCACAACATATTTATTCCCTCATGACATCTGTTGTAAATAATCCTCTGCAGTTTGAAGGGAAATGACATACATAATTACAACAGCAAAGCAAAAAATGATAGCACTCCACATTACTGTTGTCTTTAGCATAAAAAGGAATGCACAATGCTGCAACCAAAGTATGATTACTTACTCTATAATATAAAATGTCCATCAGACAGCAAGGTATGATCTCTAAAAACAAATGGATAAAGTTTCTCCTTGACAACCCCTATATTTCACAGAAGAATTTTATTTATTGTAATTTGTAAGATGGTGGTGAGGAATTAAAAACTCTCATCTGTATACTTAAAAATAAATAAATAAAAAAGTGAGCATCCAGCCATATTTACAAATGAATGTTATTTGACTGTAACATGACTCACTCCACATTGTTAAGATTTATCATGCAAGTGCTCCATGAAACCAACCAACCAATTTATCCTATTATTAAAATTTAGGTTCTTTTTTATAATTAGTAAAAATTTTATGTTTATTTGTGGGGACTTAGGGATTTCTATTGGCTACCTGCTCCAAGAAGATTTCATTTCTATGTCTGTTACATTTTCATACAGAACAGTATCAACAGAAAATACCAGACATTTTACTTTCCATAGACACGTCAAGTTGCAGCCAGGCACAATTAAAAGACACTCACATATAGCTTTCGGCCACAACCGTCATCAGTCCAGCATCTCGGGCTGGAATGCAACATCACGTGGGATGCAAGTAACAATCTGGAGGATGTGGGGAAGGGGAAAGGATAGTAGTGTATGGGTGGGGAGAGAGACAGACGCTGTCTGGTGGAGTGTGCAGTGACTCGACTGCCAGCAGGCACAGCATCAGGAGATTGTGGAGCAGGAAGGTGGGCAAAAAGAAACGAGAAAGGAGAAGAGCAGGGAAAGACTGACGGATATGCAGGGAAAGACTGGCTGCAAATAATCAGGGTGAATGATGGGAATAGGGAGGAGATGATAGGACAGTCGAGGTGGAAACTGTTGGGTGGAGGATGTGAGGGGCGTACATTACTGTAGTAGTGTATGGGTGGGGAGAGAGACAGACGCTGTCTGGTGGAGTGTGCAGTGACTCGACTGCCAGCAGGCACAGCATCAGGAGATTGTGGAGCAGGAAGGTGGGCAAAAAGAAACGAGAAAGGAGAAGAGCAGGGAAAGACTGACGGATATGCAGGGAAAGACTGGCTGCAAATAATCAGGGTGAATGATGGGAATAGGGAGGAGATGATAGGACAGTCGAGGTGGAAACTGTTGGGTGGAGGATGTGAGGGGCGTACATTACTGTAGGTTCAGGGTGGGATAACTATGGGAGCAGAGAATGTGTTGTAAAGGTTAACTCCCATCTCACAGTTCAGAAAAGCTGGTGGTTGAGCAAAGGATCCAGATGGCTAGGGTAGTGAAGTAGCTATCGAAACTAAATGTGTTATGTTCCGCTGCATGTTTTGCCACAGAGTGGCCTACTTTGCCCTTGACCACAGTTTGGCTTTGGCCATTCATTCTGGTGGACAGTTGGTTGGTAGTTATACCAATAAATAAAACCAGGCAATGATTACAACAGAGCTGGTAAATGACGTGGCTGCTTTCACAGGTGTCCTGTCCCATGATGGGGTAGGACAAACCTGTGGCATGACTGGAATAAGAAGTGCTGGGTGGGTGGACTGGGCAGGTTTTGCACCTAGGATGTTGTGGAGGTTGGGTGGGCGACCGAACACCACTTGAGGAAGGGTGGGGAGTATCTCAGGTAGGATGTCTCATTTCAGGGCAAGATTGTAGGTAATCAACGCACTGGCAAAAGATGTGGTTCAGCTGTTCCAGTCCAGGGTGGTACTGGGTGACGAAGGGGACACTTCTTTGTGACTGATTTTTGAAGATGGTGGGAGGGGAACTGGCACGGGAGATCTGTTTGCGGACTAGGTTTGGAGGATAGTGCCGGTCTGTGAAGGCCTTGGTGAGACCCTCAGCGTACTGAACAGTGGAGTTTTTGTCACTGCAGATATGCTGCCCCGGGTATCCAGGGTACATGGGACTGATATTTTGGCGTGAAAGGGATGACAGCTGTCTAAATTCAGGTACTGTTGGTGGTTGTTGGGTTTAATGTGGACATAGTGCAGATGGAACCATCCGAGAGGAGGAGGTCAGCATCTAAGAAGATGGCATGAGGAGAACCATGTGAAACAGATTGGAGAGAGGGTGTTGAACTTGTCATGGAATGAAGATAGGGTGTCTTGGCCCTGGGACCAGATCATGAAAATATCATCAATGAACCTGAAGCAGACTAGGTATTTGGTGTTTTCAGAGGCTAGGAAGGTCTCCTGTAGATAGCCATAAAAAGATTGGCATAGGAGGGTGCCATACAGGTGTCCATGGCTGTGCCACAGATTTGTTTATATACCTTCCCTTCAAATGAGAAGTACTTGTGGGTTAGGATAAGGTTAGTAAAGTGTATGAGGATTGAAGTAGTGTGTCTGGACTCTGCAGCACACTAGGAAAGGTAGTGTTCAAGAGCAGTAAGATCATGGGCATGAGGGATGTTGGTGTAAAGAGGGGTGGCATCAATATGATAAGTAGGGATTCAGGAGGTACAGGGGTGGGGATGGTGGAGGGTCGGTGAAGGAAGTGGTTGATGTGTTTGATATGGGAGGCTAGATTACAGGCAATTAATTAGAGGCATTGGTCACTCAGTGCCGAAATTCTTTCAGTGGGGACACAATAACCAGCCACAATGGGACATCCAGGATTGCTGGGTTTGTGGATTTTTGGGAGCATGTAGAAGGTGGGGTGCTGGGTGTCACAGGGGGGACAAGAGGAACAGATTCAGTGGAGATGTTCCGGGAAGGGCCTAAGGTTTTAAGCAGGGATTGGAGTTTGTGTATGACTTCTGGGATGGGATCACTATGGCAGAGTTTATAGGTGGAGGAGTGCGATAATTGGCAGAGACCTTCTGCCAGAGAGTCACAGTAATTTGTAACAGTGGTGAAACCTTTGTCTGAAGGTAGGACAATTAGGTCAGGATATGTTCAGAGGTTGAGTGTGGCTGTTCCTTCTTCTACTGAAACGTTGGTGTTCTGAGGAAGGGGCCTGGGGAGTGATGGCGAGGCTAAGTTGGAGGTAAAGAATCCCTGGAAGGTGACCAGCAGGTGGTTACATAGGGGGGAGGGGGGGGATTGTGGTTGGATCGTGATATGAACTGTAAGAGGCATGGTTCAATGTTGGAAGTAGGGTGATTTTGGTGGGAGGGATTGGTGGCGAAGAAGTGCTCACATGGCAGCGATTGGGAGGAGGAAATAGGTCTTTGACAAATCCAGCATGGTTAAATTTGGATGTAGGGCTAAAGGTGAGCCCTTTGGATAGGACTGAAACTTCTGTGGAGCTGAGGGTTTTGGTGGAAAGGTTCACAACAATGTCAGGGGAATGTTTTAGTTCTGGATTTCATGGAGGGTTGGTAGGGAGTTTTGGCGGATGCAGCAAGCTGAAAAGATCAGTTAGGCAGGGATTACCTGCTATGAGGGGTGGACAAGAAGGATGACTGTGGGTACGATAGGGGTTAGATAGCGGTGCCCTGAGGTGGCAGTGGGAAATCATCCACAGAGGTGGTGTCTGGAATGCCCCTCCAGGTGCTGCAGTGACAAAAACTCCTTTGCTCAGTATGCTGATGGTCTTCCAAAGGCCTTCACAGGCAGGCACTACCCCCAAACCTAGTCTGCAAACATACCTCCCATGCCATTTCCCATCACACCCCAATCCACCCACCACCCCCAAAGACTAGCCACAAAGGAGTGTCCCCTTTGCCACCCAGTACCACCCCAGACTGTTACAACTGAACCCTATCCTTCGCCAGGGGTCCTGAAATGTGGGGCATCCAATCCGAGACACTCCCACCCCTCCTAAAGTGGTGTTCTGTCACCTACCCATCCTCCACAACATCTTAGTCCATTCCTATGCCACTCCCAATCCCAACCCCTTGCTACAATGATCTTTGTGGAAGACCCAGGTGCAAAACCTGACCAATCCACCCACCCAGCAGTTCCTATTCCAGTCCTGTCACAGGTTTACCCTACCTTCCCAGGTGCCAGTGTGAAAGCAGCCATGTCATTTACCAGCTCTGCTGCAATCATTGCACAGCTTTTTACACTTGTATGACTACCAACCAACTGTCCACCAGAATGATTGGCCACCGCCAAACTGTGGTCAAGAGCAAAGTAGACCACCCTGTATACAACATGCAGCTGAACATAACATACTTGATTTCAATGGCTGCTTCACTATCTGAGCCATCTGGATCCTTCCCTCAACCACCAGCTTTTCTTAACTGTGAGATGGGCATTATCCTTACAATACATTCTCTGCTCCCATAGTTATGCCAGCCTGAACCTATAGTAATGTACAGCCTTCACATCCTCCACCCAATAGTTTCCACCCCGTCTGTGCTATCATCTCCTCCCTATCTTCATCTACCACCCTGTTTATTTGCAGCCTTTTGCGAACAGATCCACTGACACTACACCTGTTGGCAGTCTAGTCACTGCACACTCCATCAGACAGCGTTCGTCTCTCCCCCACCCATACACTACTATCCCTTCCCATTCCCATTCCCCTTCATCTTCTCCTTCCCTACCCCCTCCAGATTGCTGCTTGCATCCCTCATGATTGCATTGCGGATGAGATGCTGGAGTTGCAGTCGTGTGCACTTGACATATGCTTGCTTTTTGTGTGTGTGTGTGTGTGTGTGTGTGTGTGTGTGCGTGCGCGTTTTACTGACGAAGGCTGTATGTGAGCATCTTAATTGGGCCTGTTTGCAGCTCGACTTGTCTTCTGTACCGTAAGCCGCAATCTGTCTTTTCCTTTTGATACACATTTTACTTTGATACATTAATTTCTTCTACCCAGCTTTAGTCTCATTAGTGATATTCTTGTAACTTTCCATGACGAAGTCTATTTATTTTCCAAAAGAATCAATTTTTGAAAACATAATGCAATTGGAACGATACAAAATCCACTCACCAAGTGGCAGCAGGAGAACACACATATAAAAGGAATTACGTATGTAAATTTTCTGAGCCAGTGGCTCCTTCTTCTGGCAGAAGAGTTGAAGGGAAACGAAGAGGAGTGAAGGAGAAGACTGGTGAGGTTTAGCAAAAGGGATTAAGTTCGGAAAAGTCACCCAGAACCCCAGGTGATGGGTTTGTTTGTCAAAAATTGTCTAAGTATTTCACAGATTAGTTCTACCAGTTTAGATGACTAAATTCTTGAGTTTCTTTATTTATGGCTTCTCATCAAAAGAGTCAATTAGCTCTTTGAAACCAACACATATTTTTAATTCAGTAAACTGCAGTGAATTTTAGACTTCAATTTTAATATTTATCCTATGCAGGATCTGTCTTTCTTGCAAACATTTTGATATTCATTTAATTGGATGTTCACTGAGTTTTTTCAGATGTATTCAGCAGAATTTTTTAGAAGTATTCAATAGGCTGCTGGTAAGGAAGATTTTCCTATTCTTTTCTTGATACTTTGTTAGCAATCACCTTTAATTATTTTTCAATCCTTGAACTATCATTTTGTTTATCAACAACAGAGTTAAAACACCTGTGAAGTTTTAAGATTCCATTCAAGAAACCATGATTCTTCATCTATGGAATGGAGGGTAAGATCAGCAGAAAGTCCTACCATAAAAAGAATTTTTTTCAAAGTTTTAGTTGTTTCAAATCTGAGGATAAATTGAAATTTTGGTGGACCTTTGTCCATATCATGAGGACCACAAAACATTTCCCAATAGCTTTTGCACAGCTTATTCGTTACAAAATTTTCAAATCTGCAGTGTACTGGTTAGCAACTGTGCATTTTTCTACAGAGTAACTGCATGAATTCACAATAATAAACTTGTGTGACACATGTTCCTTATGGAACTCCTATCTGTCATGACAATCAATCCGTGATCGTTAGTGAAGATGATCACTTGTTTGATCTTTGCCCATTTTTGTCACAGGGAAAGTGTGCCTCTAAGTAGTCGGACTGTGGTTTTAACTCTGGCTTAAAGTCTAGTATACAATTCAACAACTGAAAGAATATGATGTAAGAATGCTTCAAATTACAAGTTCTGTAAGGCTGCGCAAGTCCAGATATTTCTGTTTCTCTTCAGCAGTCCAAAAATGAGAGCTTCCATTCTGTACAAACTTTTCCCTTAGTTTAAACAATTTTTCAGAATTTTGGATACTGGATTGGTGGTATCCCTGTGATTTTTCAAATTTCATCGGTTTCCACACTACAATCTTCTTCAAGGTTGTCTGTCATAAAGTTTTAAACTCTAGTAATACATTGACATTTTCAGCCTTCCTCGTCGTAACTGTACAACCACCGTGCAAATAATAAGAAGAAACAGATACAGTGCATGGTTTACTCCACTGATAACATAATTTAAAAGCATTGTGAGTGCCTGCCAGATTTTTACTACAAAATTTCAATTTTAATGCACAACTTTCAATCCTTAACAATTCTTTAGCGTATGCAAAGTGTACAAGTTCCACTATAAGCTCACATTACTTACAAACAGAGGACACTACACATGAAAAGGAACCACTGCTTCTTCCTCCAGCCTTCAACTGCCCCATAGTTAATTTTCACTATTGTTGTGCCATCCATGCTCTCTGTTGCAAATGTGTGGGTTCATTTACAAAATATCCCTTGTAGAGAATGACAAAAAGCTAATCCTAGTAATCTGGCGAACTGGATCACATGGTATATATCAAAGGCTACCAAATCTTATACCTTATGCATGTGTCTAGCAACATACCAAGGCCGCCCCTACCTCCCTCTTCTGGTAGGTTTACATTTTTTGTCTTTTTATTTGGTTGTAGTTTTATGCCATCCCAAGTAAATGAAAAAGCAATTTTTCAAATAACTTCAAGCATGGAAACAAGTGACTGGATAACAAGTAATACTCACCCGTAGTTGTTGATTCTGTTGAGGTCTGGGCTTGGGCGGCCTCACTCTCTCTTATCACAACAACAAAAGCTCTCTTTTCTGGGTGCCGGTCAACAAGGTGTCTCTCTACTATATGTCGCTGGAAGTGAAAGTATGGACAGTGAGCACAACCATAAAGGCGGTCGCCATGCATACGTAAATGAGCACCCAGCCTTTCAAGAGGAACTTCAGGCGCAGAAGGCGGACAATGAGGACAACGATAGACTACTTCATCCAGGTGTAATGCACGGAGGTGATGCCTCAACATTGCCTCGCTACAGGTAAGATAGCTGCAACCTGCTGCACTACAAACATATCTTCTGTGCTCTTCCACATATTGTGGTACAACATATTGTTGCTGTTGCAACTGTCCCTCTTCATTAGCTGCACCTAGAAACAAGTCAATCCATTACAACACACACTGCTGGCAGTTCAACTAAATTATATTGTTATTGTTTATCTTGCACCTCTACTGATACAAGGAGATTGTAAAACTTATTCCAAATATTTCCTAGTTGTCCCTTAGTCCTCGCAAATTGTTTAAATGTGCTTCATAGATTCAATATACATTTCTCCACAGCCAATGAATACTATAGATATTTATTGAAAACCAAAGAATAATTATTTTCCTTCTTTCCAAGACAGTTTCACAACTCTTATCAGAATTGTTTAACCCAAACCCAGATCTTAAATAACTAGTATCTTGTAAAAAATTTTAGTAAGGAACGTATCACCAATAAGATTTTATATTCACACTGCTCTTCAGACAATTATCCATATTGTAATGACAATGGCTGAAGTGAAGAAAATAAAACCTACCAGCAGTCACTGCAGTCCCAGAACCGCTACTGGTCCCTGAGGTGGTTGGCTTTGGAACACCAATATTAGAACTGGCAGCCAGATTAGTCATTTTGTCAAACATTTTTTCATTCCGTTCAAGGCATGGAACAGGATTTACAACCTCCACTGTGGGAATGTCTGCAGGGTCAACATCTGGATCCAAATGCAGGCCTAAATGTCGCTTCATGTTGCTACGCACTTTCGTTTTGAAAGAGCAAACTGAACACTCTATAGGATCTTTCAGAATTGCACTCATTGGCAGTAGATGTATCTCCTCCGGTCGGTAAATGGTTTTGACCACACGGCCAGTTGGGTTACGTTTTGGTCTCCCTTTTCCCTGAAAAGCAAGACTTCACTATTTATTTTGCATTTTAGTCTAAAGTATTTGCCAGAAGTCCTTTCGAACTATTTGTCTGGAAAATGTATGACATGTTTAGTAACTGTTATGTAAGCATACCTAGATATCAGAGAAAACTACTACATATTTCTTAAAATTGTGAGAAACAACAACATCAACTCTTAGAGGAACACACAATTGAAGACAAAAGCAAATTTTACAAATAAAGGAAAATCAAATACAGGAATGTTACATTCTGAGTACCCTCGGTTTGGATACTGCATGTTTTACTATTAATCCACATTCCCTGGGTTCCCATTTTGATCTTTGCCATGCAAATATTCTTAATAAAAATAATCAGCTACAGCAGCCGAATCTATCTAGTACAAGAAGTCCCCCCTCCTCCTGCTAATGGCTTTGTCAAAAACGGGGTTGAGGATAGAGTACAGGGTCGGTTATTATCTTGCCCTTTGGGTGGCAAAGCTCTCCTAGGCTGAAGAAACAGTAACAACTAACAGTTTGAGGATGCAGCAGGCAATTGAAACCATTACTTTACACAAAGGAAATGTAGCCTCTAACTAAAAAAGTTTGATGACGATTTTTCCAGTGGTAAAATATTCTATTTTGGTCTCCTAATTCGATCTTTGAGAGGTGACTACCACGTGGAAAGGTGAACACAAGAAAAATTATTGAAAAGTGAACAAACACATAACATTATACAAGTCGGAGCATGGAATATAAGGAGTCTGAGTGAAGTAAGGAACCCGGACAATCCTTAAAAAATTGCATAGGATAAAATCAGCCACATTACGGATGTGGAAAGAGCATAAAACATGTCTTGCCAGAGGAATACAGAGTAATATCAACAGCATAAGAAAGTGGTTTCAGGGGGCGGGGGGGAGGGGGGGGGGGTGTAGGATTCCTTATGAATACGAAAGTAGGGGAAGAATGAATTAATACAAACAATTCAGTCTTTTGATCATTTTCATCACAATGAAAGCTAATCAATGCCTTTAGAAGACCTGTGATCAAACAAGGCAAAAAGTGAGATGTAACATTCCTTCAGAATTTATAAAATTAATGGAGAAAATGGCAATCAAGAAATTATACAAGTTAATGTGTGGATCTGTGAGAATGGACACATACAATCAGAAGTTTGGAATAATATGAACACCTTCCAAAAGATAACAACGGCAGATAAATGTGATAACTCTCACACAATCAGCTTTACAGTTCATGCATCTGAGATGTTATTCAGAATAACATGTACAAGAAGAATTGGAGTGGTAGGAAATGAAGACCTGTCGGATGACAAACAGCCTGGGTTTTAGAAAAGATGAGGCAGTCCTGTTGCACTTGATACTGGAGGCAAGATTTAAGAAATTTCACAACACTTTCATGGAATTTGTCAACCAATAAAAAACATTAAACAACACAAAATTGTTCAAGATGTAAGAGTTCCTTAGAAAGAAAGAAGAAGAAGAGGATACCAGCTATCGAGAAAGACAAGTAGTATCGCTGGTAGGCAATGAAAGTCTCTTAATTCTATTTTATTACATTTTTCCGGAGAAGCAAAAACACTTGCTTAAAAAATAATATAAAGTAATACACATACAGCTGCAACCTGTGGAACGTTTAGGTATTGACAGATTAGAGAAATCCATGAACTTTCAATTCTCTCTTTGATAATGCAGTTACCAGTTCCTGGAATTATGGGGTTTCATAGACAGATGGAGTTACAAGGTTTTCATTGCCTACCATCGAATACAAATGTACAAGAACCATGAGACAGCTACAAGAATGGAAGAAAAAGAACAAAGTGTTCGGATTCAATCTGTATTCCTAAGAATCAGCAAGATTTAAGTTCAGGGAGAAAGGAACACAACAATAAAATCGGCTGATGGCACACCTATCCTCTGTAAAAGTGAGGAAGATTTACAGTCCGTTGACTGGAATGGACAATCTACTAAGCACAGAATATGGATTGATAGTAAATTAAACAAAGACTAAAATATTGAGCAGCAGCAGAAATGAGATTGGCAAAAAAAATTAACATCAAAATTAAGGATCGTACAGCAGACAGAGTGAAGAAATTCTAATAAAGTAGTCAGTCTTGATCACATAATATTTATTCACAGTAATCCCACAAAGTGTCTCCTCTGGTGATCTGTGGAGATGACAAGCAGAACCAAACATATGCCAGCAGGCACATTCGTCAACTGTTCAATGGTCGATGAATATGTCTTCTAGCATATGTTTGACTCCACTCACCGTCTCCACAGATTGCTACAGGGGCCACTCAATGGTCTGAAGATGCAATCATATTATCAGAAATCAATAAGGAAATCTGCAACCCTAGAGGAAAAATAATGCACAACAGACAATGCAAGGTAGATATAAGAAGCAGACTGGTACATGCAAAGAGGGCATTCCTTGCAAAAATGTGTGTGCTTAACATCAAATGTAGGTGTTAATCAAAATTATATATTTCTGAGAATGCATGTCTGAAGTACAGAAGTGTATGGAAGTGAATCTTAGGCTGTGGGAAAGAGAATTGAAGTATTTGAAATGTGATGTTACAGGAGGATGCTGAAAATTACATGTATTGACAAGAAGTGAAAGGGTTCTATATAGAACAGGCAAAGAAAGGAATACATGGAAAAAAATATTCTGTCCACAGAATAGAAAAAAAAATAATAATTATAAGTAAGATGACAGGATGTGTTAAAAATATCAGACAGTAACTCCCATGGTATTAGAGGGAGCAATAGAGAGCAACAATTACAGGGTAGACAGACTGGAATATATACAACCAATAACTGAGAATAAAACTGGGTGTGCATGCTACTATGAAATGTGAAGACAAACAGGAGAGGAAATCATGAAAGGCAATATTGGATGACTCAGAAGACTGACTGGAAAGGGAGAGGTTGGGTGGGGAGGGTATTTAGGTGAAATGACCCCTCTCCCCCTCCACCTTTTTATATTTGCCTACTTCTCCCAAATCCCAACTCTCTTGTGTCAACATAAAGCTGGAACTTGTTTCAACTTATGGACTTCCTTTGTATGCTGTATTTTGTTAAGACACGCCTACCTTTGTTAATTTTACCCTTTACATAAACTAATATAATGCAACTCTTTCTCCAGTTTGATATGAGAATGTGCTTTGGTACTTAACAATGTAGGTCACTCTACAATGGGATTAATATGAAGAGCGGCTGAGTAAATCGTGTTGTTAACAATGCCATAAGCACCAAGTGACATGGAGATGTCAGTATTTCTGTAACTGAGTGAAAGCTTTTTTTCTGTTTATAATTTATTGTGTAACTATTTTTGTATCACATTACTGTGCTTCTACACAGAGAAGAAAATTGTTAGATCATCTTGACTTTTACATGGCTTAAACACTGAAGATACAACAGAAAATCTGTGTTATAGAATTGGAAAAAGGCACTTGACATATTGAAAAGCAGCCAGTAAAACAATGCCAACAGACTACCCAACAGACCAAAAGACACTGAGCATGGTAGAATTAAGTTTTAATTCCACACAGGGTGAAATTTGTGTGTCATCATATTAATCTGGTTCAGTTACAAAGAATATAGAATTGAGTAGTATCTAGATCATGGTACCGGCCCTCTGGGGTATCCAGGGTGGAAAGGAAACTCTATCCCTCAGTAAAAACCAATTCGAACCTCCCACATTGTCACTGGGTATTGCCATGACTGACTCCCAAATAGACTCACTGCACACAAACAATTCACAAAATTTTGTTCTATTGATTGGCAAGCTTCAATACGGATTGCCAGAGATTTTGTCAAGCAATTGTATGTTGAGCAGTGGCTCACCATATTTAATATCGAGGATTGGTCTTTAAAGCTCATGTTTCCAGCTTAATCCCCTCATGTTTAAGAGCATTTCCAAGATCTTTATACATAATAAAACCCTTATACAATACATTTTAGTCATGGCAGGATACATACAGTTCTTCCAGCAGATGTTCACTGTACGCTTCCCAGGGCCTGTGATGAAGGCAACTTAAGTATAAAGCTTTGAGTGCCCTAATCTTCAGATCTTTCAGGTGTGGAAATAAAGTTCACTTTAATAGAAGCCTCATGTGTCAAAATTAAGACAAACTGTCTTCTGTGTGTCATAAATCTAAAATCAGTGGTTGCTGTCAACTCTATACCTCATGACCAGCTGTAAGTGACGAATCATTTTCATTGTTTTAATGATGTTGGAGGACGAACAAATGATTGCAAAATCATTCACAAATAAAAAGTGTCATCTGTAACACTTTACCATGAGAGTATGCTACTGACTGAAATAGCAAAGACAGTTACTTACAACTGAGCTTTTGAGTGACAGCCATTCTATTACATCTTTTATTCTACATGTTTGAAAGTTTTACAGTGTGTAGATACATCTTTTAGGAACAATATTTTCATTTCTCCACATAATTTCCATCCCTCTCAACTGCCTTACGCCATCTTGGAACCAGCGCCTATATAGCCGCACGGTAAACTTCTGGACCAACCTGTTGGAGCCACTGTTTGGCAGGGTGCCCAAGGGAGTCATCATCTTCAAACCTTGTACCACAAAGAGAGTCTTTCAGTTTCCCAAAGAGATGATAGTCACATGAAGCCAGGTCAGGACCGTAAGGCGGGTGTTTCAGTGTTGTCCATCCTAGTTTTGTGATCGCATCCATGGTTTTCTGACTGACATGTGGCCGTGCATTGTCGTGCAACAGCAAAACAATCTGCTTTTGCCAATGTGGTCGAACACGACTCAGTCGAGCTTGAAGTTTCTTCAGTGTCATCACATATGCATCAGAATGTATGGTGGTTCCACTTGGAATGATGCCCACAAGCAAGAGTCCTTCGGAAGCTAAAAACACCGTAGCCATAACTTTTCCAGCGGAAGGTGGGGTTTTTATTTTTTTTTTTTTTTTTTTTTTTCCTTGGATGAATTTGCATGATGCCACTCCACTGGTTCCCTCTTCGTCTCTGGTGAAAAATGATAGAGCCATGTTTCATCACTTGTCACAATTTTTCCAAGAAATTCATCTCCACCATTCGCGTACTGTTTCAAAAGTGTGCTGCATACCGTTTTTCTTGTTTCTTTGTGAGCCACTGTCAACATCATGGGAACCCACCAGGCAAAAACCTTTTTTAACGCCAACACTTTCAGCCTGGCAGGATATCAGTGGTATGTCAGCCAAAAATAAATAACCATAGAAAGGAAAAATAACATAAAAATTAAAAAATGGTCACAAAGGTATCCCTTGTGTAGCTGTTTCGGACTGAAGTTCCTTGAGATAGATTCCTATGTTTTTCATTACAAAAAATATTCCTACCCAATCCTGTATACATAGGAAGCCTGTTGTATAGATGCTTCAAATGGGGTGAGGTAAAAGAGTGAAATCTCCAAACAAAAACTGAAGGACCTAAATGGATTATAAACTGAAGATAAGTCACAAGTTGCTCTCATGTTCCTGCCTAGTTCCTACCACACCTCTAAGTGTACTTTTACTCAAATCACCTTAAGAATTTGAGGAGGATAGTTACTGATCTGTTATCATCAAAGCAACACAATAAAATGACATTCTTTGTCTAATTTCTTTATCTGTCTACTGAATGATTATGTAACCTGTGTAGTATCTTTTACTAGTGATCAAAGTTGAAATTTTGAAGCAGACTTGTGGTTTTCTAGCTAATACAATTTTGCTAGTATACTTGCCGTCACCTTCCCATGTCATGGGGGGGGGGGGGGGGGGGGGCGAACTGACCTTCTGTTCAAGTTTTTTAACTGTCACTGAAAATGAATGGATAATGTACGCAGCCATGGTATGTTATTGCTCCTCTTTCTGTTATTTACAATACCTGCTTCTTCTTCTTCTGCTGCTGCTGCTGATTTTACAGCCTCACTGGAGCACTTCAGTCAATCATTTTCTGGTCATCTTCAGTAAGTATTCTTTTCGAATTACCTAGTACTTTTTCATCCACTGTTCTGGGGTTTTCTGTTATTGCTACAGAAATACCCTTTTTATTGTAGGTCATGTCTCTCTTTTTGGTTGACATATTATTTTTATGTTTTTCAGTGTCTTTAAATTTTCTGTTCTGCAAATTGTTCAGGGTTAATTCTAGTTCTTCCATATCTTCCCTGATTTCCTATATGCATCTTACCTGTTGCATCAGGTTCCAAAGTTTCTCTATAATTTTTCTTGGTAATCTGGTTTCTGGTGTCCTCAATAATGTAGGTGGGGGGAATGCCCTATAGTACTTGTAATGGGCTCCAGTTTGCTAAGTACCACTTCATTTGGCACTAACCACCACTGTACATTTCTTTGATGTTTCTTATTTATGTTTGTTTTAGTCATTCTTCTCTCTACTTTTAGGATTTGGTCCACTATGTTTCTCTAAGTGAATTTGAAAAGTTTCATTTTGGTATGTAACCTCTCGTTGAACCATCAACTTACATTGTTTTGATTTCGTTTTGATTGAGAGACTTTTTTATTGTATGTAGACCATATTAATTTTTGAGCTTTATTAATTTTATTAGTTCTTTCTTGCCATACAGGTTTCACATCCAAATTGTGTGTTATAATTTCTCCCAGGTATTTAAACTGTTCCACTGCTTTTAATTTCCTGTTATTTACTGCTATGTGGTTGATTACTAGATGATCTGCTACTGTTATCTCAGTCTTTTTGAATAATCATCTGGAGCCCTATTTTTTGTGCTATACTTTGTAGGTCTGTTATCTGTTTTCTAGCTTCTTGAATGTTATTTCGCTAGTAATGCTAAGTCATCTGTGAATTACAAACAATTTAAGTTTATTTGATCTTCCTAGGTTTCAATTCTTACATTTTTAGGATTTTCCTCATACCATTCCCTCATCATGTACTCCACACCACAGTTGAAAAGTAATGGCAATAAACAATCTCCATGTCTTACCCTGTTTCAATCATAAACAGATTAGATATTTCTCCTCTGAGCATTACTTTAGATTTGGTGTTTGTGAAGTGTTAATTTTACCATTTTTATTAATTTGGAATGGAGCCTGAATTCCTTAATATCTTCATCTTTGAAGATACCTGTACACAACTACAAGCTTTCTCGAAGTCTGCAATCGTAATGACTTCTTGTTCCCCCCCCCCCCCCCCCCCCTTCTTTCTTAGCATACCCATTACCAAATTGAAAGTGATTATCAGTTGTGGGCAGCTTCTACATGGCCTACAGCTTCCTTGGTATTATTCTAAAATTTTTATCTTCACATACATAGTGAAAGTCCAAATCCAGATAACGTGGCTGCCAGAATAACTAATACATTATTGAATGGGTTAGGGATTAGCACGACACATTCCACCTAACCTTAGTTCCCCAAGTTGATGTTTTTAAAAGTAAGATGAATCAATGGAACTCTCACTTGAAGCTACAAAAAACTGAAGTCAGTCAGTTATCAGAAACTCTGAGAAAGCCTTATTCAACTGGATGGAGGACATGCCACAGAGCTTTTCCACTTTGTGTACCATTTCAGCAGCCATTTGCTTCATTTGTGTGCAGGAAAATTTATAGGTGACAGTTTTTTCTAAAGGTTTCTACCATTCTCACAATCTACGTGATTTGGCCACCAACCCCACGGTAACGTTCCACTGTCGCACTAACCACTACTGCCTGCTGGGACGTATCCAGTAATAAGAGAGATGATGTGTTGACCAGTCCACTGTTTTGAAACCCACCTAACATCACCAGAGCACCATGAGCTGACTGCCATTCAGTACTACAGACAAACACACAGGTGAAAGATGTAATTGCCCTGAAAATTTTTTGTTAAAAGTAAAACAAAGGAAATAATTTATTTACAGTACTAAGCAACAAACTCAACTTTACAAGGCATTCCTAAGTATCGTGGTAGTAGATTAAAGTAAAACTATTAGTTATTTTCCGAAAAGAACTGAATATTACCTTTGGACAGACTACAAACATATCCGTCTCATGGTTATTGAGAAAACGGTCAACTGGTACTGTTTCTGTACAGGACACTTTATGTTGATGTTTGAGGTGCTTGGCAACAGCTGTTGGAGCCGTAGCACGGTATGTACACAGAGCACACGAGTATCGTGGTACACCATGGATTCTTAGATGGTCGACCAATGTGTTGAAAGCTTTGAAAGGGCGAGAGCAATGGGGACACCTGAGAACACCTTCACGTGACAAATCACACACACACAAATGCTCCCGTAACTGAGATGCTGTTGCTGCCCGGTATTCACAGCGTGCATTGCCACACAAATACAAGTCCTCTCCTGTAAGACCCGAGGCCATAAACTGCTTCCGCTGGTCTCCTTGTATTACACTGTCCTCTGTCATGGCAGATCCCTCAGAGGCCTGGATTGTTTGTGGTTTAACTGCACCATAGGTAGTGTTCACAGACTCTGCGCAAGAATTTGTTTCAGACTCAGAATCAATGTTAGATCCACTCTCTGCATTCTGAATGGAAATTTTAGTAGTAAATTTGTTCGGTGTGGACCCAAGAAATGATTCACAGTTTGTGTGTTCCTGTGCAAGTTCACTTTCTTTTGCTGTAGCTTCTGGGCATGACTTTGTCAATAAGATTACTGAATCAGATGAATTTTGGCTGTCTGTTTCTTTTATTAATTCATTCACAGAGTTCTTCAACTTATTAACTGGAGATTCTTTTCCTGGGTGTGACTTTCTAAGTTTACAGCTACCTTTGCAAGCCACATGACTACATTGTTTACCCTTCGTAGCAAGCTGATAATAAAGTACCTGAACATCATCATCCTCATCCACACCATCATCATGATCATAATCGTCATCATTATTCTCCACAGCTTGTTCCTTACAAGGAGAACTGTCGGAAACCTCTCCTTTTATATTTGTTTCTTGCAGCGCAGATGAGTCTTTTGGTAATTGCACAGGGGCAATTCCTGGTAATGCACCTTTTTCTGGAATGTCAGCTACTTCACTCTCTTGAGCTGCTTCTGTTTCTTGATTTTCTACAATTTCAAATGAAGCATTCTGTACAGCATCAATTATCTCATTTTCAGTCATTTGACTAAATAAAACCTGTGGAGCTTGATTTGTACCAGCATCATCTTCCTGGGCACACATTTCAGACTGAATGCTTGTCACCACTCCTCCAGCAACAGGAGCTGACTCTGAAGGTCTGCTTATAACATCACCTGATACAGACTGTTCCAAATTCACAATCTTTAGCCGGTTAACATCACCACCAGGTGCGGATTGCTGCAACAAAGTACAATGAATAAATGTATCAGATGTTGTGCTCGACAAATCATCAAAACATTTCTTTGTTAAATTCAATGGACTTACAGTAAAAATTAATATTAGGAACCACACTCCATAGTTCATCAACACGTGAATACACAGTAACTCAATAACAATTTCATTCAATAAATGAGACTTTTTAGCACAACATATTACTCAACTGACAAAGGCAACTTGCAAAATTTGGAGCTAATTTTATTCCTTGTTATAAATCAGTTCTACATTTTGCACCTTCAGCCTGCCACTTGCCCTGACACAATCATCAAAGTTTCAAGTCAGATATTGGAAGCATGACAATTAATAAATCTTCCATATTATCCAAGGTTTCACAGCCATTAGTAGTCTATTTCTGAGAATCTCACAGGCAAAGCACTTTAAAGACTTCAAACCAAAAATCAGATTCCTCTGAAAATAGCCCACCATTTCATTACATCAAACACATATACCGTCGCCACATTTCACTCATGCTTTTGGTAATTGTAAGTCATTAGTGAAAAGTTACAATTCGAAACTAAATACGTTCTTCTTTTGATACACTCTGAAGGATACTGAACATTTCAATATCTTTATTTTGAATGGCTGGATCGCAAAAACAGACACACAGTGAGAAGGATGTAATGGATCTACTCACAAGGGAACCTCCCCATCGCACCCCCCTCAGATTTAGTTATAAGTTGGCACAGTGGATAGGCCTTGAAAAACTGAACACAGATCAATCGAGAAAACAGGAAGAAGTTGTGTGGAACTATGAAAAAAAATTAGTAAAATATACAAATTGAGTAGTCCATGCGCAACATATGCAACATCAAGGAGTATGAGGCATAAGGAGCGCCGTGGTCCCGTGGTTACCGTGAGTAGCTGCGGAGCGAGAGGTCCTTGGTTCAAGTCTTGCCTAGAGTGAAAATTTTACTTTCTTTATTTTCGCAAAGGTATGATCTGTCCGTTCGTTCATTGACGTCTCTGTTCACTGTAAGAAGTTTAGTATCTGTGTTTTGCGACCGCACCGCAAAACCGTGCGATTAGTAGACGAAAGGACGTGCCTCTCCAATGGGAACCGAAAACATTTGATCGCAAGGTCAGAGGTCAACCGATTCCTCCACAGGAAAACACGTCTGATATATTCTATACGACACTGGTGACGGCATGTGCGTCACATGACAGGAATGTGTTGTCGACCCACCTAACTTGTACACTTAGGGAATGGGTAAAAAGATTCTTCTACCTTGCCCGATTTAGGTTTTCTTGTGGATGTGATAATCACTCTGAAAAAAATGATGAAAACATAAGAGTTTGTCACATAAACTGAAAATAAAAACAAACTTTTCACTCGAGGGAAGACTCGAACCTAGGACCTCTCGTTTGGTAGCTGCTCTCGCTAACCAGTGGACCACGGCGCTCCATAACACCCACCGTCCTTGATGTTGCCTGTCTTCGCTTGGACTACTCAGTTTGTATATTTTACTAATTTTTTTCATAGTTCCACACAACTACTTCCGGTTTTCTCGATTGATCTGTGTTCAGTTTTTCAAGGCCTATCCAGTGTGCCAACTTATAACTAAATCTGAGGGGGGTGCAATGGGGAAGTTCCCTTGTCAGTAGGAGCACTTATACATTTCAGAGTAGAACACTCTACAACCACAAGACAGAGAGCTAATAAAATAAGATACATAACTCAACATTAAAAACACACTCCTACACTCACATCAATTATAGAAATATACCCAATGTTGTATCACTGCTATAATACACAATATTCACCTGTGTTTCACATTTTTTTCATGTGTTATTCAATTCCTCTGTCTCAAACTTATTAAAAAAACACTGCAAATAAGTCGCCAGAAAAAAACTGATACACCCTTTTAGAGGTTTCCAGTTCACTCACATTTTATTTTTGCAACAGTGTGTATGGAGTACACGAACCGATTACATTTACAGATCAATAGCACAAGTTGTTCTGCTGAAACACCCTTATTAGTACATGGTGTAGGCTTCACAGGCAGCAATGCAGCCACTGACTCTGGCATACAGTTGATCATACAGATGGTGAATACTGTCCTGGGATACATTATGCCATGCCTACTCAACCTGTTCACATAGTTCTGTAAGAGTTGTTGGTTAAAGTGTTGTCGGTTGACAAGTCACATGAGTCATTTCTCGTCTCCTCATATCCAACATACGCTCAACTAGAGACAAGTCCGGAGACCGTGCTGGCCAGGGAAGTTGCTGCTAGTCTTTCAGAGCCGGCTGAGTTTCACAGGCAGTGTGTGGGCAAGTATTATCCTGTTGGAGCAATATGTCACCTTCATATTGCAAGAACAGCAAAAAAATGGGTCTAACAACATTTTGAACATACCAAAAACTGGTTAGCACCCCCTCCAGAAACACCAAAGGTGAACAAGAGTTATAGCTTATCACACCTCAGACCATAAAGCCTGGGCTCAGTAAGCTGTAGGAAGCATGAGTGTGTCTGTGGCATGGTTGCCTGCTTGCTTCACACATTTGCATCACAATGAGCTTTCCGGCTGTGAGAGTTCCCTATTATAGGGTAGACACAGATGGTGCTCTGGTAGCTGCTATCTGTTGGCAGATGATGCTGAAGCCATTATCAGTACATCTACTATCCTCAGATGGCATATGCTTTCACTGAATCAAAATCAACATTGTCTTTCCAGGTGTACTAATTTTTATCTGGCAATATACCTCACACAACACTCCCTCTTTGGTACTAAAATCTTTGCCCAAAGATAGTATTAAAAAAATAATTCTAAATAATAATCGTCCTTCATCAGCTAAAGAATATCCTTTGTCTTCATTATGATGATATGAAAATAAAAAGAATATAAAAACTGACAGTTAATTACCACATAATACAACTCATGTTGAACATACCTTAGTGGGTTCATAATGACGCAGCACTGCAAGCGCTGGTAAATTATGGTGCATATTGCAGAGATGCTGCTGAATTTCTTCTTCTGTCTCTGCCCCATGTGGACAATGCCGGCATTGATACAATGAAATCGAATGGAATTTATAGTGCTGGGAAACAAATGGAAATTAATAAATGGTTAATTCTGCAATTAATAAATATTTTGCTTTATGATAAGAATCCACATTTTTAAGTAAACACTTAATTTTTAACCAAAATAAAAAGCAAGCGTACATACTAAACTGGGTTAGGTAAAAAAAGCAATGTTTATAATTTAGAGCAGTAGTAGTAGTAGTAGTAGTAGTAGTAGTCGTTGTCATTGTCGTCATCTTGTACAGAGTCCCACCACTGGGAAAGTCTGATAGGAGCACAAGCCTCTCCATCTTCTCCAGTCTTACCATTATCCCTCTGTGACCAGTATAGTCTTCTCCTATCTCCCAAATGCTTTCTTCCACACATTTTTATAAAAAATGTCCCTTGGGCTCTTGCTTTCCATCTTCTTCTATTCTATCTTACAAGGAACCCCCCTCCCGCACATCACCCATTTTCCTTACATAACCACACCATTTTAATCTTTTCACCTCAATCTTATATTGCAGGGTTTCCTCGCATGTTATCTCCCTCACACTCATTTCCCATCTTTTCCATTTGACATCACACCTACCTGACTTCTCAAAAATTTCATTTCACTTGCTGACACCTTACTTTTTTACCTTTGATTCATGACCCAGATTTCTGCAGCATGCAAAAGGATTGGTAAATAATACATTTAATATTTCAGCATTTTCCTGGGATACTTCTGAGTTCCATATCTCTCACATTCCTCATAAATTTATCAGCTTGCCTTGTTTGTTCATTATCTCTTAGCCATCCCTTCCATTTTACTGTATTATGCTCTCAAGATACTTTAAGGTTTCTGCTATTTTCAGTTGCCCCCGACTCAGTGTCATGCTTACTTTATCCTTTTTTCCTTGTTGTGACCACCAGTCCATACTTTTTTCATTAAATTTTAAGCACACTCTTGCACAACTTCTCAAAAATCTAACTGCTTCTGTACTTCCTCATTGTCATTCCTCCACACTATCAACTCATCAGAAATAACATTTCTGCTATACCGTCTCTTGCTACTTGTGTCATTATGTCATCCATCACCATCAACGTTCTGGAAAGCAACAGAGATAGTACACTTCCTTGTGTAAGGCTATTTTTCTGTTTCAGCTGTACTGATCTCCCCCAGCCCACTTTCACACAATTTACACCTCCCTGGCATAACTCTATTATCCTCAGTACAGTCTGCTTCCCTACCCCTTCCTTTCTCAGTGCCTCCCAAACATTACTTCTGGATACAGTGTCGCACGCATTCACTAAATCCTTGCGCCACCACCAACAAATGCCATTCTCCCAACAGACATATGGAAGGATTGAATATCATAGTCAAGACATAAAAAAGCACATATTGTTATTGTATAAACATTTCTACTTAGCATAAATGTAAAAAAAAAAAAAGGGACGAATCCTGACAATCTTTCACTCTTTCCACGACAGACCAAAACTTTGCCTGTTTAACCCCCAAACTCACCCTTATCTCCCAATGGCAATACCCTCGCCAAATGAGCTCCTCTGTACAGGCAAACCTCATGATGGAACTCCAAAACTTGGGCAGCTGGTATCTCCCTCCTACTTGTCCCAAGAACCAGCCACAAAGAAACACACTTCTCATCACCAAATATCATCCAAGACTGTAAACACTGAATCATATCCTTCGCCAAGACTTCTATTACAGTCCGCACAAAATAACATGGCTGGTAGATGCGCAGTCGGCAGGACACGCTCGGGGAGAGCACTAGTGGTGGGAGTTAAGGGCAGGTACTGTAGGGGAAATGCCGAGTGCTGGATGTGAAGTGCCGTTCTACACTGAAGCCTATGCTCACATTTTTTGTAAATATTAAGTGGAGCCCCTCCACGCCCACACTTACATGGTGACCATTCAAAAAGATCTGTCACCTCCGCTTTGGTTAGTATCTAAAAGGAACTCTGCTGAAAATGGAACAAAGGCAGCAATTTATTTTCACTTGGCTTGTTAACCACTTCAAGAGAATCATCATGAGTGACAATTTTTGAGTACCACCTACACATTTCTCTCGTTGGCATGTTAAAATTTGCTTCTTTTGCCGAAACACAGTGTAGGCTACACAGTATCACCTCATTAACATGATGTGCACGCGACTGTGGAAAAGTAAGGTCTGTAGCTTTTGAAAAAGCATATGCTCAGAACAAAAACAAACATGTAATGTCTTCACTTATGTTGTTCCAAAATCCATAGCATTTCTAGTTTCACCAACTATCAATGGCCCTTAAAAATTACATTCTTTCATCAAAAAAGTTTGCATTTAGTGGAATAACATGGCAGATAATGAAGTTTTGCATAATAACTATATGACAAAATACTCTCCTCTTTTTTGCTATCATTTGTCAAAATCTCATTTCAGTATCTCAAACTGTTTGTGAAATATGAGGAATCCTGCAGAACTCTCACTCTGGCTTTACAGCTGGTGCTCGTGACCACACATGAATGTACTGCATCAGATCAATTTTCTCTAGATTGATGACACAGACCTCCACCCAAGTTTAAATAAAAATTCAATATGTTAAGAGTGGAGAGCAGCTACAAAGGCGGGTGAGGGTCACGTTCTGCACACACAGATAGAGGGAAGATAAGTTGCGACACTACCGATTTCCTTCCGTCTGTTCGTGCACTGAGTCAGCTGATGGCACGCTAGCATAAACATCGTTCCACAGTGAACTTTAAGAACTGCATCCTTAGTAACGAGAATCCTTACACACGCGCACATATGCAACCTTCCACATAGAATTAATTAATATTGAACTCAATCACAACATTCCCAATCATATAAAATATTGAGATAAATAATTTCTCTACATTAAATTCTATATGGTTGA
This sequence comes from Schistocerca americana, assembly GCF_021461395.2. Classification (NCBI taxonomy): domain Eukaryota; kingdom Metazoa; phylum Arthropoda; class Insecta; order Orthoptera; family Acrididae; genus Schistocerca; species Schistocerca americana. The sequence goes on from NC_060126.1 coordinate 445,500,009, forward strand.
AGACGAAAGACTATGAAAGTAAAACAGCTGTAAAGAAAAACATAAAAAACCAAGAAAACCACTGCATGTGGTAACAAGGTATATATGCAAAACTTTATGCTGTTTTCAGATTTGTAAAAACTTCAATTTATCTACAAGTAAGTAGTAACGTATATTCTTCCTATTGTATAACAGAAAGGAAATTAAAGCCCAGTGATGGTGCTGAAACCTCAATGAAACGTCTCTGAGTGATGGCACAAAAAGAAACAATTGTGTTTTGCTCAAGGCGGATCCCTTACAAAAGTACAGTTTATTTGTAAAGCAAACACAGACAGAAGAGCTTCAGTCTCAAGGCAATACACACACCATTTTGTCAGTAATAATGATGTAGCTTCATTCTTTTTTAAATACTGTCAGTGTTTAATGTTCCATCTTTCGAACGACAAGGATTTGTTTCGTTAAACGAACTTTTGCATTGCTTACATTAGGCAAGTGAAGTGATCGAATACACTTAAAGCATTTTCAAGTTTTAATAATTTGTAACCATAAGGATATCAGAAACAGATTGTTTAATGTGTTACTTAAAGCTAATTTTCTTTCATTGTGCAACCTGCTACGGTATTTATAGTATGTGTACTTAATTGAACGTAATATGTTTTATGAAGAAAACTGCATCGTCACGAGGTCAAAGATGAAACTTCAGCTACGTATAATTGTTTATGCTGCTGCAGGCAGAGTCACGCAAAGTCATAATTAGCAGTAATTCCTACTTACATACTTCACAGCAAGAAATCCACTCAATCATCTTCACTGTCCAATGTAGATGAATCAGATTCAGCAAGATTTATGACAAATGGTTCCACAAACCGTGTCCCTACCAATTTCCCTGTCGTAATCTTCATCTTGCAGTTTTTCTGCTTGTCTTACACAAGCTGCCCATTCAGATGTTGAGATGCTGTCTATGGCCTCATGTATAAGTCTCTCAATATCTGCAATTTTTAATGTATTGTTCTTTTCTGCAATTTATGCTTTCATCTGAGACCATACCAGCTCAAATGGGTTGTAATGGCGATGGTACGGGGGTAATCTAATGATACGGTGTCCATACTGCTTTGCGTCTCAAACTCTGTATGCAGGCTTGTGTTGATTGACAAGAAATAGCAAATTCTGCTCTGGTATGCAACAAGTTATAAGGTATTCTGTTAGATGACAGCCATGCAATAATGTCTGCCTTTTTGGAGTTCGCATTTGGAGCTTTGTTCACTCGAATTGAATGGTTCAAATGGCTCTGAGCACTATGCGACTTAACTTCTGAGGTCATCAGTCGCCTAGAACTTAGAACCAATTAAACCTAACTAACCTAAGGACATCACACACATCCATGCCCGAGGCAGGATTCGAACCTGCGACCGGAGCGGTCGCTCGGCTCCAGACTATAACGCCTAGAACCCCACGGCCACTTTAATTGAGTGGATGCTGGCATTGTCCATGGCTATAACTGAAGACGCAGGAATGTGTGGCACTAATTGTTGGGTAAACCACTTTTTGAAGACGCTGTACGTCATTTCAGAGTGGTAATCTTCAGAATTCTTAGCTTTAGACGCCTTAAAAATCAGCTTACCCTGGGGAAAAAAGCCAGTATCTGCTGATCCGACATGAAGCACTATAATTCTGTTACCCTTACCAACAGCAACTTTTAATCCACCATACTCATCGCTCATTTTCCAGCACATAGCCCTTGCATGGTTCTGATTAACGAAAAGTTTCATCGAAGTAATAAATCTGAAATGTTCCAGCTTCTCTGATCTCCTGCATTGTTCTTAAAAACACAGTCCTTGCAGCCGCAATATCGATTCGTCCCATTAATGATTTCCTACCATCGTTTGTTTTCTGATATCTGAACCCCATTTCTTTCAGTGTCCTCAACATGGACCATTTGCTTCCATTAAAATTTTCAGCTTCTTTCATATGCGAAACTAGTTTCTCTGTTGTTGGATACTCGCTTTCAGCATACACGCTGAACACTATGCGCCGCAAACGTTTTTCGCAAAATCATCTAGCTCACCCATTTCTTTTTTGTGGTTGTGTTGCTTCCCTGATGATTTGAAAACAGCTGACCCACAGGCTTGGATAGACGTCTTAGCTTCGCTGGATATTCTCTGAACGGTCCTCAAACCAATACCAAAGGCTTCAGCTGTCTGCTCCTGGCATTTGGCAACGGCGCGACCCGCGCCTTGTGCCAGCGTGTATTCAGCGGAAGATTGTCTCTTGAAGTATTGGTACACATGGAACACTTCCTCTTGCCTGTTTGTGTAGCACTTGGCATGACTGCTTACCGTCACTCATAATGAACACTATGAAGGCAGTCAGCACTCAGCACGGAACACAATGATTGAAATGAACAGTCAGAACTTCCGAATACAGCACGACCCGCACAGAATGAAGATAATAATGTCACTGGCGTGCGATTGGCTGAGAGTCATGTGGTACACTTCCGCATACTTTTGCGCATCTGACCCTCATCCACCTTTGTAGCTGCTCTCTGCTCTAGCTAAATTTCATATGCATCAAATATTACAGCAACTACGACCATTAACGAATTGAAGGCTACACCACCACCACCACCACCACCATCATCATGAAACTGCCATATAAAGCTGTAAATAAAGTAAAAATTAATTTTTTTTTTACCGAACAGCTTCTCTAAAAATGTTTAAGAAAGATTGCAGGTCATGCGCCTCAATGCTGTCATCGATGACCGGCCGAAAGAGGGCAAATAATGTTGTCCTCCACTTCCGAACAAAGGGACTCAATCAGCACCTTGGACAAAAAATGGTCACTGCATGTCAGCCACCATATCCTACATGGACTATCAATGTGCCCAGAGGTGAGGAACATGTTTTCCACAATCCTTCACATCCCTATAAAGTGATATTCCACTACCTCCATCAAACCTACACAACATCCTGGTCCATCCCTGTGCCACATTCACTTCCAATCCCTTGCCACATGGGACATTTCTCTGTGGAAGACCTGGGTGCAAGACTTGTCTGATTCATCTACCCAGTGCACCTTATTCCAGTCCAGTCAAGATTATCCTATACCATCATAGGCAGGGTCTATGAAAGCAGCCATGTCTTACACCTGCTCGGCTGCAATTTCTGCAAAACTTTTTATATGGGAATGACCACCATTCAAACAAATGGCCACTGTCAAACTGGGACCAAGAAGAGATTTGACCACTGAACAGTGGTACATGCTGCTGAGCACAACATGCTTGATTTCAATGGGTGCCATCTGGATCCCGCCCCCACCACCATCCACACAACAATAGTTTTTCTGAACCACATAGAAGCAATCTGTCCTAGCAACACATACTTCATTCCCATAATCCTGGGATATTTTCGCTAGTCCCTGTGCCCCTCATTCACCTCCACCCTGTCCCAGGACCTACACTCACTCGGTCTGCACCTACATCGCCTTCCCCAGTCTTCTGTCCTGTCATGGCCTCCCAATCCACTCCTCCATATCATCATCATCATCATCATCATCATCGTGCACTGGATGAACTCACTGGTACCTGTGTCCCTGCACCACATTCCTATTCTGTGCACCTACTGCCTCTCACTCTTGCCTTTCTAGTTCATAACCCTGCTGTCTGCCTCTAAGCCACCAACCATCCTACCCCAACCCTTCTCCTCCCAGTAGTGAGAGGGGAAGGGAAGCTAGCAAAGTTTTCAATTTTATTTATTAGCCTGTCAACGACTAATACCACTACTATTTGGCGAGTTGGTACCTTCATTTATAAACTATGTATTCCTCAGAAACTTTCACATCAGCGTACACTTCACTGGAGAGTGAAAGATTGATTCAGGAAACTAACATTACACTATGGCCATGTCACTCTCCACCATATTCTCACTCACAAGGGTGACTAGTGTAGGTAGAAATACAGTAGAGCCTTTGCCAAGTTCAAAATGTAGGGAAGAAGTTGGTGGGTGTATAGTCCACAAGAGGTAACATTTCACTTTCAACCTCAACCTGGCACACACTTTCAGTCCCTCACTGAGCAAGTTATCTTTATCTTCCAAGACAATCGGGTCATCACCCATTATCAGCTGCAAACTGCTTTCAATAGACAAGAGTTAATATTAGAAACTGTAGTACCAAAAATGAGTGTCCCATAATCTTGCTGACTACACTAGCTCAAAGCTGCAACTGCAAATTGCTGTGTTTCTTTATACTTAGTTTATTCCATGCTGTCCTCTTCTTGTCAAGATCTCTCACTCGCCACTACATTTACTGCAATTAAACTGTACGATGAATCCTGCTCATTTTTTCCTTGTAATATAGTCTGACTAATATATTTTCAGATTCATCAGATCAGTCCAATGCTGATATTTTTATTTTTTTCTATAAATCATTTTTTGCTTTAGCCCCTTAAGAGTGTTGTTATCTTGCTTTTCTGCGATACTTATTTACAGTCACCAATATTGTTTGGAACAGTTAACATCGTTTTTCCAAATTTCTGTTGGTCACTTAAGAGTCACACTGGAGACTACTCAAAATAACACTCTTTTATGCATAAATTTTAGATGTTTTCTGATTTTTCATGTACCATTGTTCATAGTGATGAAAGTGCAACCAACCATTCTGCAAAATACTCTCAGGACTATCACGACTCTAATGACTCAGTAACTTCTTTAACCATACAGAGGAAATCCTGTGATACTATTAAAACAGATGACAATGAAGGAAATTAAGCACAAATTAACTCAAAAAACACACAAAGAAAAACAGGAAGTTGAAGAAACTTCGTCAGCTACATAAGTGTGGAGAATTCTATATCCTTTCATACTTACAGATACAAGGCGTGCAGCTTTCAGACAGGGTGCTTTGCATATATGGCAAGTCAAGGTGGATACTTGATTGTGCTGCCATTGTAAGTGCAACAGAAAATCTTTTGGATTATAGAACCTTTCGCCACAAGATCCTGAAACAAAGGAGAATAATAATTTTAGTTCTTTTTACACAAACCAAGAGAGGCGATGAAGTGACGTGATGGTGGGCTCTCATTTGGGAAGAAGGTGGGCCATGCAAACTTAGGTTTACCATGGTTTGCCTAAATCACTTCAGGCAAATGCCAGAAAGGCTCCTTCATGGAGAACACAGCCTAATTTACTTCCCCACCCTTCCCCAATATGAGCTTGTGCTCCATCTCTAACAAACCCTTTGTCAATGAAGACATGACAGCTGTTAACACACACTAGCAGGCAACCAGAGCCTCGATTACAGCTGTGACTTGTGATGACGAACACTACAAACAGCGTTGAGGAGCTGTGCTGGCCCAGAGCCTGCAGCACTGACTAGTAGTGGTACAAGGTACCATCCGCTTTGTACCACACAGTGGCTTGCAGAGTACTTATGTAGATGTAGATGTAGAACAGGCCCTGAATACATGAGAGCTGCCCAGAGCAAAGTCTAAGGTGTTCTGGAGCTAACCTCAAGAGCCATGCAATTTACCTCAAACATGGCTGTTACAGGTAATTTTAATGTCCCGGAGTGCAATATAGGTGAGCCTGTTTAAGTCAATCACTTAAATCATTTCTTGCTTAGTTCTTTGTCAATTAGATTGTAAATTAACAAAGGCCGATAGAAAGAAGCCCCTTTCAAAACATGCTCTTTATAAGGCAAACGAGAGACAATAGCAATGGAAATATGTAAATTTTGTGAAACAGAAAGTCAATGCTGCCTAGGCTCAAGGTCCATGGAGACATAATGAACCATCAAGGTAATGTACCATAATAAATGGAGTTTGAAAATCTGATATTTTAACAAAAAACTTACTTTTTTACTTTCACACTATTATCTCCTATGAATTCACATTTTGGGGCAACTCATTGCATTCACCAGAAATATTCTTAGTCCAGAAATGGGAAGTCAGACAGATCAGATGTGTCAGTTAGCAAATTCCATGCAGGCTGTTGGTCAGGTGTGTGCGAAATTTAACTTTGCAATCCCTGCAAATATGCTTGGATAACACTTCTGTAAGCATTGTGCAGAAAAGTGTGCAATATTCAGCAGGTTTTATTTTCAATAGGGTTCCAGAAAAGCTGAAAAAAATTGACAATATTATGAAAAAGACAGACTGATACCATAAAGTGGAGATGACATGCCGCAGACAGGTGCAACAATAAGACTGCTAAACATGTGAGCTTTCAATCAAAAGGCCTTCTTGTAAAATAGACAACATATGCATATTCATGCAAGAACAACCTGCACATACATGACCACTGTCTCTCGCCACCGAGGCCAGTCTGCTTGCAATTCGGCCTCTGTGACTTTTGGCTGAAAGCTCAAGTTCAGTGGTCTTATTGCTGTGCCTGTCTGTGGCACAACATCTCCACTATATGGTGAGTAGCGATCTATCCCTTTTCATAATGCTGTTATCATTCCATCCTGGATTTTCCACTGTTTGGAAAAAAAAAATTGAGTGTTAAACCAAAGTCTTCAAATACAGGTTGAAAGATTTCCTTGCAGTACACTCCTATTCTTTACAGGATGATTTTTCAGTAATTGAAAACTTTTTTCTGCAACATGTTATTTATTTGTGTACACACACTGAATTTTTTCGTGTTTCGTTAATTCTTTAGTTCTGTTGTATACATAGTTCCGCAGTCAGCGCGTACACAACTTTCCCAATAGAGCGCGCCCCACTAAGCACAACAGCGCAGGCGCAGCGCTCGTCCGTCTCTGTACTATGAGATGGCGCTGTCTTAGAGACGGACCAAATTCTGCTTCCGCTGATCCGCCTATTAATACGTAACGCAGCCAATGAGATTGCTGCTAACGTAGAACCTTTTCTCCTCGCGGATCACACTTGTGCAGTGATACCTGAACGCTCGCGGTATTATAGCGAGTGTACAGACCTCCGACTAGTTAGTCTGCATTAGTCTGTAGTCAAGTTTCAATCTGTGCTAATAAGATTATCATATTCCTGTACATAGCCACGAAGAGAAATGTATAGGCACACTAGAGATATGCGAGAATAAGATTAACATACCAAGACCAAAGGAACTTCAGATTGTCAATTGTAAAAAGCATCCAGAATCAAGTTAAGTAAGGTTTATGATTGTTATTATTTTAATAAATGTGTGTGAAAATTAATCAAGTTCTGTTTAAAGTTGGTCACCATCAATCTGCTACTCTAAGCATGCAACTGGCATTTCTATTGTCTGACCTAACGGCAGAAGACAAACACGCCACGATAAGACCACGAGACATATTGCTGACACTCGCCTACTTCGCTAGAGCGACAACTCAAATAATCTGATGGTGTGTGTACCGAAGGTCTAACAGTACGCACACCACAAGTTCTTTTGTCAACAATTTTTCTAATCACAATTCTGTACATTACTCATTTCATAACCAAGTAGCTTCATCTTGCATGTCTCATGGTACTTGATAAATAACAAATAAGCCCTAATATGTTAGTTCACTATACAGGAAAAAAAAAAGATTGCTTCAACATTGTAGAGCACTATTCTCATTCTTCAATGTCCACTGTAACACTGTCTTACAGTATACAATCAATTTTCACACTTCAACACAAGATTCAAGTATTGGGATGTTTGGTAAAAATTACAATTCAAAGTGGAAACACTGAAAATGTCTGCATACAACCACATCACTGAAATTTATCGTGTTTCTTACACTCAGTCACCATTTTGAAATATGTCTTGTTTGAAGAATGGAAGTACTACTTGTGACATATGATCACAATACCAAGTCACCAATTTGTTAAAGGACTGAGCAATTTTCCACTTCGGCTGCAATTATTTTTTTCTAGCGAGTCAGAAGTGAATGTAGACTTTCCTAGCATATACTACTGATGAAAAGCTAAAGTTCTCTGGTTTCCAGCTGGGTAACAGTATTAAAATTGCAAAAAATGTCACACTCATCACCCCCTGGAAAGCACTGAGATACTGCAGATGTCTTAATATTTAAGCCCTTCTACTCGGCTGCATGCAACTGGGCACTGTTCGGCCGCTGGGCTGAGTTTTTCATCAATGTATATTATAGGTTATACATCACAATAATTCACTAGTTACTCACATGGAGACTTTCCCCCACCATTTCTGGTGATGTTTTAGTGCACTTCAACGTAAGTATTTCTTTACCTTACAAGCAAACTTATTACATTATCTCCCTATGCAATCTTTACAACCCAACAGAAACTTTCCTTTTGTATAGAAATCTTTGGGTACATAACCTATCGTTACTATTACAACAAATGGCAAAACACTTTACAAAGATACGTATATCTGAATTTCCCTTTCTGTTTATGTCAATAACTTATTTTACCCATACTGCAATTACCTACCTTGATCACAAATATACGGATGTACAACAGATACAAGAGGCTCGAGTTCACTTTCTGTTGGAGGGTTGACTTTTATATCAGTACAGAGCAGAACCTTCACTGGCTTGTTAATGTGGCCTGTGTTCTGAAAGAAAAGATAATATATATGTTTGTTTGCATGGCCATTTTCCACAGCAGCTGTTATAATCAATATATATTAATGTTTTTCTGTTAAATAATTGAAGAGTGTTCTTCACCAGGTGCTTTTCTTTAAATGTGCTCTGGTCTGTGTTATTCTAAAAATACGCATACACAATATATCTACACATTTTGGTATTTTGATTCAAAACTGGTGTACAATGTACTCTGGTGTTTTCTCTTCTTGTTTACTTATTCTGCAAATAACCCCTTTTTTTCTTTGTTATTACCACAGCTTGAGGTCAAAGGAAAATTGGCTGCACATTCACATGCCAATTTTTCGTCTTTTTTTAACCCATTTTTTCTTATGCCGCATCATCAGTGTTTTTCCTACTACACCACACTGTTATAAAACTTCACAAGACAAGTAGTACTGTACTCTCACTTGTTCAGCACTCAGTGCAGTGTTAATGTTTACTCATTTATTTTCTGCGTAGGTTGTGACTGTTGCCAAGCTGTGATTGCCCTTACCTTCTGTAATCACACCCACATGTTTAAATTAATGAAAAGTGTTAGATGTTCAAGAAAGAGGTCACCGGATTTGGGCAGCAGGGAGAGCGGGAGAGGGGAGAAGGGGGGTATTACAACGTTGGAATTGCATATTACATTAGTTGGTGTATTTCTGATTTCTGATCTGGATGCATTTTTTCTATTGCTTTTGGGGAGTTTGTGCAGTACGTACAGGGTGGCACACGGGAGAAGGGTGGTTTTGAACTGCGTAGTACTGAGGGCGCGGTGGTGGGAGGTGGTCGTGGTGGGGATAGTTCTGATGCACACAAGACGCCATTTCATTTATTCAGTCACTATGGAGCAGTGGGACTTGCAACGTAGAGTGTTTGACTATGACAGTTTCGCGAAAAGTGGTGAGTCTATTGTTGCTACGCAGCAATTGTTTCTTGCGCGGTTTAATGTCGGTCGACATGGAGCTGTTCCGAGCCATAACACAATCCTCAGATGGGTGGAAAACTTCAGATCAACTGGAAACATACTGGATAAGAAGCATCCTGGCCCGAGAGGCAGAGTAACGACACCAGAAAATGTCGAAAGGGTAAGGCAAGTGGCAGTCAGAAGCCCAGGACGGTCAGCTATATGTCATGCTAGTGAGTTACAAATCAATCATGAATCGGTTAGACGAATTCTGCATCAAGAATTAAAATTCCATCCCTACAAAATGCTCATTGTCCAACAACTTAAGGAAACTGATTTTGCTGTATGAGAAGACTTCGCTTACAGAATGCAAGTGATTTTGGGATTGAATGAAAATGAAATTTTATTGATGAGCAATGAAGCTCATTTTCATTTAAAGGGGACTGTGAATAAGCAAAACCTACGTTACTGGGCTCCAGAGCATCCACACCTTATCCACCAGTGTCCTCTACACTCAGAAGAAGTAACAGTCTGGTGTGCTCTTGGCTCTGTTGGCATTATTGGACCTTATTTTTTTGAAGAGAACAGGGCCACAGTTACTTTTAATTCGGTTTGTTACATTCGTATGCTTGAAGCATTCTTGAAACCAGAACTAAGAAGACGACGAATCCCTTTAAAACGCGTTTGGTTCCAGCAGGATGGGGCAACATCACCCACCGCAAACACTTCAATGACAGTTCTTAGGCGCATGTTTCCTGGCTGGATTATCTCACGTTTTAGCAATGTTCCATGGCCTCCCAGGTCTCCCGACTTGTCAGCATGTGACTTTTTTCTGTGGGGGACCTTAAGAACTGTGTCTATAGCCACAAACCACAAAATTTGGACGACTTGAAGAATGCAATCATTCAAGAATTTGCTGCCATCCCTGCAGAGATTTTAGTCCGTGTGATGAAGGATTCTGAGAAGAGACCTGAGTCCTGCATTCAAAATGATGGACATCATCTTCATGACATTATTTTTCACAAATAACTTTGTTAACTAAAATGGCAAATAATGAGCTTTGATTTTGTGTAAATATACTTGCATTAATTTTAAAGTTGGCTGAGTATTATTTAATTAAAAACTGTCCATCTCCCATGTGTCACCCTGTATATAAATGCTGCTTGTTCATGTTAGTTTGTGTGTACTCATATCTGCTCCTCAGCGATACAGATGGCCGTACTGTAGATGCAACCACAACGGAGGGGTATCTGTTGAGAGGCCAGACAAACGTGTGGTTCCTGAAGAGGGGCAGCAGCCTTTTCCGTAGTTGCAGGGGCAACAGTCTGGATTATTGACTGACCTGGCCTTGCAACATTAACCAAAACGGCCTTGCTGTGCTGGTACTGCGAACGGCTGAAAGCAAGGGGAAACTACGGCCGTAATTTTTCCTGAGGGCATGCAGCTTTACTGTATGGATAAATGATGATGGCGTCCTCTTGGGTAAAATATTCCAGAGGTAAAATAGTCCCCCATTTGGATCTCCAGGCAGGGACTACTCAGGAGGACGTCGTTATCAGGAAAAAGAAAACTGGCGTTCTACGGATCGGAGTGTGGAATGTCAGATCCCTTAACCGGGCAGGTAGATTAGAAAATTTAAAAAGGGAAATGGATAGGTTAAAGTTAGATATAGTGGGAATTAGTGAAGTTCGGTGGCAGGAGGGACAAGACTTTTGGTCAGGTGAATACAGGGTTATAAACACAAAATCAAATAGGGGTAATGCAGGAGTAGGTTTAATAATGAATAAAAAAATAGGAGTGCGGGTAAGCTACTACAAACAGCATAGTGAACGCATTATTGTGGCCAAGATAGATACGAAGCCCACGCCTGCAACAGTAGTACAAGTTTATATGCCAACTAGCTCTGCAGGTGATGAAGAAATCGAAGAAATGTATGATGAGATAAAAGAAATTATTCAGGTAGTGAAGGGAGACGAAAATTTAATAGTCATGGGTGACTGGAATTCGAGAGTAGGAAAAGGGAGAGAAGGAAACATAGGTGAATATGGATTGTGGCAAAGAAATGAAAGAGGAAGCCGCCTGGTAGAGTTTTGCACAGAGCATAACTTAATCATAGCTAACACTTGGTTCAAGAATCATGAAAGAAGGCTGTATACATGGAAGAATCCTGGAGATACTAGAAGGTATCAGATAGATTATATAATGGTAAGACAGATTTAGGAACCAGGGTTTAAATTGTAAGAAATTTCCAGGGGCAGATGTGCATTCTGACCACAATCTATTGGTTATGAACTGTAGATTAAAACTGAAGAAACTGCAAAAAGGTGGCAATTTAAGGAGATGGGACCTGGATAAACTGAAAGAACCAGAGGTTGTACAGAGTTTCATGGAGAGCATAAGGGAACAATTGATAAGAATGGGGGAAAGAAATACAGTAGAAGAAGAATGGGTAGCTTTAAGAGATGAAGTAGTGAAGGTAGCAGAGGATCAAGTAGGTAAAAAGATGAGGGCTAGTAGAAATCCTTGGGTAACAGAAGAAATATTTAACTTAATTGATGAAAGGAGAAAATATAAAAATGCAGTAAATGAAGCAGGCAAAAAGGAATACAGACATCTCAAAAATGAGATCGACAGAAAGTGCAAAATGGCTAAGCAGGGATAGCTAGAGGACAAATGTAATGTAGAGGCTTATCTCACTAGGTGTAAGACAGATACTGCCAACAGGAAAATTAAAGAGACCTTTGGAGAAAAGAGAACCACTTGTATGAATATCAAGAGCTCAGATGGAAGACCAGTTCTAAGCAAAGAAGGGAAAGCAGAAAGGTGGAAGGAGTATGTAGAGGGTCTATACAAGGGCGATGTTCTTGAGGACAATATTATGGAAATGGAAGAGGATGTAGATGAAGATGAAATGGGAGATACGATACTACGTAAAGAGTTTGACAGAGCACTGAAAGACCTGAGTAGAAACAAGGCCCCGGGAGTAGACAACATTCCATTAGAACTACTGGCAGCCTTGGAAGAGCCAGTCCTGACAAAACTCTACCATCTGGTAAGCAAGATGTACGAGACAGGCAAAATACCCTCAGACTTCAAGAAGAATATAATAATTACAATCCCAAAGAAAGCAGGTGTTTACAGATTCAAAAATTACCGAACTATCAGTTTAATAAGTCACAGCTGCAAAATACTAACGCGAATTCTTTACAGACAAATGGAAAAACTGGTAGAAGCTGACCTCGGGGAAGATCCATGGAGAAGAAATAAAAACTTTGAGGTTCGCCGATGACATTGTAATTCTATCGGAGACAGCAAAGCACTTGGAAGAGCAGTTGAACGGAATGGACAGTGTCTTGAAAGGAGGATATAAGATGAACATCAACAAAAGCAAAACGAGGATAATGGAATGTAGTCGAATTAAGTCGGGTGATGCTGAGGGAATTAAATTAGGAAATGAGACACTTAAAGTAGTAAAGGAGTTTTGCTATTTGGGGAGCAAAATAACTGACTATGGTCGAAGTAGAGAAGATATAAAACGTAGACTGGCAATGGCAAAGAAAGCGTTCCTGAAGAAGAGAAATTTGTTAACATCGAGTATAGATGTAAGTGTCAGGAAGTCGTTTCTGAAAGTATTTGTATGGAGTGTAGCCATGTATGGAAGTGAAACATGGACGATAAATAGTTTGGACAAGAAGAGAATAGAAGCTTTCGAAATGTGGTGCTACAGAAGAATGCCGAAGATTAGATGGGTAGATCACATAACTAATGATGAAGTATTGAAAAGAATTGGGGAGAAGAGGAGTATGTGGCACAACTTGACAAAAAGAAGGGACCGGTTAGTAGGACATGTTCTGAGGCATCAAGGGATCACAAATTTAGCACTGGAGAGCAGCGTGGAGGGTAAAAATTGTATAGGGAGACCAAGAGATGAATACACTAAGCAGATTCAGAAGGATGTAGGTTGCATTAAGTACTGGGAAATGAAGAAGCTTGCACAGGATAGGGTAGCATGGAGAGCTGCATCAAACCAGCCTCAGGACTGAAGACCACCACAACAACAACAACAACAACATATCTGCTGTTGTGGGTTTTCAATAATTGTTTAATATGTGCTGGTTGTTCTGAATCTTTATGGTAGTGCCCAAGAAACATATTGATCTAGCTAGCTTTTTCCTATTGTAAAATTTATTTTATGTTCAACAAATTTACGCCTGCATGTAATTGATCTAATTTACTCCTTGGTTCATCTACAAGGCACAGGGTTTCATTCAAATATCTAACCCAGAACAGGATATCATGCGTATTTGGTACAAATGTTTTAAGTATGACAAATTCTACATGGTTCATATATACACTTGCTGCCTTTCCAGATACTGAGGAACCAGGAACCAAGTGGTAATTTTTCACTTTGTAAGTAGATTTCATTAATGAACTGGAAATAGTCCTGTTCTGTTATTACATCCAACAGCTTGAGAATTTCTTGGATGCTTACTGTGTCTTTTGAGACTTTCTTCTATGATGTTTATTGTTTCTGTTATAGGTATATCAGAATACATGTTCTTTGCATCAAATCAGGAGAGGGTAGCTATGTCTAGAATCTTTATGTCTAAAGCATTGCATCAATTGCGTAATGTGTCTTACAGTTTTATCTCATGTGTCGCAACGAAGCCTGACTAAGGACTGCTATACATTTTAGCTCTCAGCCAGAAAGCCTTCTTCTGAAGTAGAAAAAGTGCATGCATTTACACAAGCACAGCTCACACACACATTACCACTATATCTGGTCACTGTGGGCAGCCACAGTAGTCATGTGTGTGGAAGTTATGCTTGTGTGAATGTGTGGGTGTGTGGGTGTTTTCTACAATATAGGAAAAGATTGCTACTTACCATAAAGATCACATTTTCAGTTGCAGACAACCACAATTAAAAGACACATACACATAAGCTTTCAGCCACAAACTTCATCAGAAAAAGAGAAACACACACACCATTCATTCACACAAGCAAGCTCAACTCATGCACAGATGACTGCCAACTCCGGCAGATCAAGCCAGAGTTCGAGTTGGCGGTCATGTGTGTGTCATGTGTACTCGCTTGTGGGAATCAATGGTGTGTGTTTCTCTTTTTCTGATGAAGGCTGCGGCCGAAAGCATTAAGTGTAAGTGTCTTTGAATTGTGCTTGTCGGCAGCTAACAGTCTCGTCTTAATAGCTTTTCCTACATTAATGATATTCCTACCTGGAGTTTCCATAGTCTGATTGTGTCTGTTTTCTGTTTCAAAAGAAGGGCTTTAGGACAAAAGTCAAAATGTATAGCAGTCTTTTTTGTTGTGCCTGTCTGCAACTCAAGTGTCTTCTCTGAATGGTGAGTAGCAACAACATTGTTGTTATTCTTTCCTGGACTTTCCACAGTTTTAGTTCTATCCTCCCGTAATCTGCATTTTTGCGATAATATTTTCAAAATATGCCCTTGCAACTGAATATGTGGCATCATTCCTATTGTTCACAAAAGGTCTGACTAGAAACTCTTATGTAACATGAGTTGGCATCAGAGGGAAAGTGCATTGGGATTTGCTTGAAAAGAGAAAATTACATTAACTGACTGGTTACTCTCACAACCTACACAGAAAACAAATGAACAACCATAAACACTAAGCTGAGTGGTGAACACAAGTAACTACAGTACAACTTATCTGGTGAAGTTTTCCAAAAGTAAAGTAAATTGGAAAAAATGCCAAAGCAATATAAGAAAAACTGGGTTAAAAAAGTGAAAAACTTCTAAAAGTGGATGTGCAACCAATTTTCTTTCATCCTTAACCTCTATTAACAACAGTGGCTTGCAAAATAGGTAAACGAGAGAGAAAAAACCACCTTGGGTAAATTGGATGCCAATTTTATAAGGAAATGCTGTTTTTAATTTATAAATACCACCATTTATAAACACATTACATATCCATATTTCCAGACTGACCACAGAAGACACTTTATAAATAAATGTGAAAAGCATTTGCTGAAAATTACTCTTTAATTATTTAAGATAGAAAGCTTTTCAAAGTATCACACAACTCCTCTTCCATAACTTACACTATGTTATCCAAAGTATCTGGACACCTGGCTGGAAATGAGTTACAAGTTCAAGGTATATGTTCAATCAGGTGCTGGAAGGTTTCTTGGGGAATGGCAGCCCATTCTTCACCAAGTGCTGCACTGAGGAGAGGTATCGATGTCTGTTGGTGACGCCTGGCACAAAGTCGGCATTTCAAAACATCCCAAAAGGTGTTCTACTAAATTCAGGTCAGGACTGTGCAAGCCATTACATTACAGGGATGTTAGTGTCATTTAACCACTCCACCACAGGCTGTGCATTATGAACAGATGCTCGATTGTGTTGAAAGATGCAATTGCCATTCCCAAACTGCTCTTCAACAGTGGAAAGCAAGAAGGTGCTTAAAACATCAATGTAGGCCTGTGCTGTGATATTGCCACACAAAAACAACCAGGGGTGCAAGCCCCCTCCATGAAAAACAGGACCACACCATAACACCACCACCTCCAAAATTTACTGATGGCACTATACACCTTGCCAGATAAGGTTCACTGGGCATTCGCCATACCCACACCCTGCCAGCAGATCGCCACATTGTGTTCCGTGATTTGTCACTCCACACAACGTTTTTCCACTGTTCAATCGTCCAATGTTTACGCTCCTTACACCACGTGAGGCATCGTTTGGCATTTAACAGCATGATGTGTGGCTTATGACCAGCCGCTTGACCATGAAATCCAAGTTTTCGCACCTCCAGCCTAACTGTCATAGTACTTGCAGTGGACCTTGATGCAGTTTGGAATTCCTGTGTGATGGTCTGGACAGATGTCTGCCTATTACACATTACGATCCACTTCAACTGTCAGCGGTCTCTGTCAGTCAACAGATGAGGACGGCCTCGATGCTTTTGTGCTTATATGTGTCACTTCACGTTTCCACTTCACTGTCACATCGGAAACAGTGGACCTAGGGATGTTTAGGAGTGTGGAAATCTCGTGTACGGGCGTATGACACAAGTGACACCCAATCACCTGACCACACTCGAAGTCCATGTGTTCCGCGGAGTGCCCCATTCTGCTTTCTCATGATGTCTAATGATTACTGAGGTCACTGATATGGAGTACCTGGCAGTAGGTGGCAGCACAATGCCCATAATGTGGAAAACATGTTTTTGGGGTGTCCGGATACTGTTAATTACATAGTGTATTTGTATGTTAAAATAAAAGCAGTTGATTACTGTTATGTTAACAGCAAAAATAATAGTAGACAAAATTAAGGAACTATTTTGACAAAGGAAAAGTGCTCCAAAAAAGGCAATAGAGTTCACATTCGAGCAGGGATGCTGTACTAATGCTACACATAAACTAAGTATGTAATTTATGAAAAATAATGTAACAAAAAAGTAGGTATGATGATGATGGTGGTGATGGAATGCCAGGAACGGAAAAAAGTATCAGTTACATCTTCAGAGAGAAGATAATAAACAATGTAAGAACCTATGTAAAGATAATTTCTTCGAACTGCAGTCCATTGGTGGTGCAAAAAAATTAAGTTTCTAACTTATGCATTCAAAAAAATATGGTCATTTATACAGCATTTTTGCTATTCACTAACTCACTCATCCAAGATCTATTGGGTGTTTCCCATTGAACTAGAATCACGAAATTTTGCAAGAAGCAAGGTTTCACAGTACAAGTAAAGGAAAAATTTCTAATTTTTTTTTTAAATTTGTAATTACATCACATGCAAAAAAATTTGTCATTAGCTATCCGACTGTCCACTTACTAAGATCCTTTTTTCTCAGTAACAGGCAGACTATCTACATATACAGGGTGGAGCAGAGGAAACGCATGTTTTTTGAACCGCTAGAACACAGCGATGAGAGGGGGTATTGACCATGAATGAATGTTGGCAGACTGCCCATACAATGCAGTTTCAGTCGCTATGAAGAGTTTGAGAGTAGAGCATCGTGTGTTTGTTGTCTAGCAGTACTTTAGAAACAATGATTCCATAGTCAACACCTCTTCCGAAAAATTTTAGAGTTGGACGTTGAGGTGCAGTGCCTGATCGAAATAATGTACTCCGATGGGCTGAAGCATTTAGAAGTACTGGATCTGTGATGAAAAAGAAACCACCTGATCTTCCCCGATCAGTTCTTACTCCGGAAAATGTAGACAAGAGTAGGAACGGCAGTTGTTGCTAGTCCGACACAACTGGCTAGATGACAGGCTGTAGCGCTGGGTATGTCACGTCGTTCGCCTCACAGCATCTTACATGATGATCTTAAGTTTCACCTGTACAAGATAATGATTGTCCAGCAGCTTAGTGAAGGGGATTTTGTGCAGCGCAGAGAGTGTTGTGGCGTAATGAATGAAATTTTTAAGGAAGCTGCAGATGCTACAGACTTCGTGAGTGATGAAGCACATTTTCATGTAGACAGTTATGTCAATGTTCAAAATTGTTGGTATTGGGCGCTGGAGAACCCACATGAATTACACCAAAGACCTCTCCACAGTTTAAAAGTAACAGTGTGGTGTTGCATTTCAAAGATGGGGATTGTTGGTCCCTATTTTTTTGAAGAGGAAGGAACTGCAGCTACTGTGACATCAGCACGCTATGTTAAAATGTTAAACAACTTTCTTTGTCCAGAACTTGAAAGGCATCAAGTGAACATGAGAGAAATATGGTTTCAGCAGGATGGTACCACAGCTCACACCGCCAGAGCATCCATGGAAGTGGTTTGACAAATGTTCCCCAGGACACGTTATTTTGAGATATGGTGATGTTTACTGGCCCCCTCGCTCACCTGATTTGTCGATCTGTGACTTCTCTTTGTGGGGATATTTAAAATCAAAAGGCTACATGAACAAGCATCACGCAATCGATGACCTGAAGAATTCCATTCGTCAGGAAATTGAAGCCGTGCCGAATGAAATGTTGGAGAGAGCCATGCGTAACTTTCGGGAGAGGATCCATATTTGTATCCAACAAGAAGGACGCCATCTCCAAGACATTATTTTTCGAACCTAATTAAACTATGTATGTTTCAAACTGCATTAAAAAATCTATCACTAAAGACTTGTTTTTATTATTTTTATCAAACCTTGTCCCAGTCATTCAATAGTGAAAAACATGTGTTTCCTCTACTCCACCCTGTATAATTAAGTTTGTACAGAAACCTCAGAATGCAAGACCTACTCACACGTAAAATAAAAATACAAGTAAAATCCAAATTACCCCAGTTACTGTGCAGAAATTACTAAAATTGGCAGCTAACAGGGCTCTTGTGAAGCTATGATGGATCTAGGCTAGCCAACAGTGAATCAACCATCAGTTAAATGGAATTAGCCTCACAAAGGATGAATATATAAGACAACGACCCATCAAGGCAAATGGATTACATTTTTGGAACTTTTAACTTTGTAACACTGACAGTGGATATGATGGAAAAGAGAAAACGATATCTGAAGAAGGCAGTAGGGAACTGAGGAAAGGTTACATATTGTACTGGCATGAAAATGAAGAGGGAAAACAAAAGGGAGTGGGAGTAGTTGTGAGATATGGTCTAAAACCAGAGGTATAGAGGAAAAGTGACAAGATAATGAAGATCAGAATAATGACAAAGGAAGTATGGGGGTGGTTCAGGTGCATCCCCCCCCCCCCCCCACCCCCAAGTGGGCAGTGCATATTAATCATGGGAGACTGCAATTCACAAGCAGGGAATGAAAGGCAAGGGTATGAAAATGTACTGAGAGCAGAAGGATGGGGAAGTAGAACTGAAGAAGGAAAGAGATTGCTTGAATTCAAAAGAAAAATTATTTAATGATAGGTAGCTCCTGGTTGCAGAAGAGAGAGAGCACCACAAAGTAATGTGGAACAGCAGGAATCTGGCACAGAAATCTTTGGTGGATTACATGCTCTACTCTTGAGAAACAAAGAGGACTGTAATGGCTATAAGGGTACTACCATATGAGGCATTGAATCGTGACCATCAGGTACTGGTGAGGAGCACGAGAATCATGAAGAAATGAAAGAACACAAACAACAAGTAATAGAGAATTATAGTATGGAAACTGAAAGAAAAGGAAGTCAAGAAATAATACTAGAAGATTATAAGGGAAAGGTTACCAAAGGGTGAACCAGAAACAGGAGAAGAGGAATGGGGACAATATAAAGTGTTATGGTACAAGCTGCAGTAGCTGTATGCGGTAGGGCAAGTGACACAGAACGGTGGAAGGAGACACCATGGTGGAATGAAAGAGTCACGGAGGTAGTCAGAAAGAAGAACAAGGGCTTCAGACTGTAGTTCCGAAAAAAGGAACGAGTTAGCAAGTGAAGAGTATAAGAAAAAGAAGGAAGAGGCATAAGACAGTGTTGGGAGCCTGGTTTGGAATAAAGACATCCAACAAAAAATCGAAGTAGTAATACACAAAAGTTACTACATCCCAATACTGACCTAAACTTCAGAAACATGGTTAATGAAGAAAAGTGATGCACGCAGATTACAGGCATGTGAAATGAAGTTCCTCAGAAGTAGGGTAGGAGAAACAAGGAGAGATGAAGAGGAATGAAAGGGTAGGAGAAATAGTGAAAGAAGATAGAAACTTCATGGCAAAGATGGTATGGGCACTTAAAGAGGATGGAAAACGAGGATTCTCACAAAGATACATGAACTGGAGATGAGAAGGAAACAACTGAGAGGAAAACAAAAGGATAGGTGGCTGACAGGTGTGGAGGAGTGTGTTGAAAAGAGAGGTAAGGACTGGACCAGACTGAACACATGAAGATGGTGGGAAAACAGGGCTCGATGGCAAGGCTTATATTCCAAACAGACCCAGCCTGGGGCTGTGTACTGTTCAAGATGATGACGACTGTACAGAAATGTACCCCCTACTTTCACGTAATTGAAAATTCATTCAACAGCAAACACTGTACTTCTGTATGCAATAGTTTACCCATATCTATGCTCACGAGGCAGCATTCGAATGACACTGTCACACCAACATCTATGTTATTTGGATTTTGAACATATAAAAATATGTTATTTGTATAACTTGATTACTTTGTAATGGCCACAGACACTGAAATCAGTTGATTGTGGAGTTAGATATTCACTGTTTAAATGTTGGTACAGGCCAATACACCAAAAACAACATGAAACGATGCATTCTGATGCATAACAAGGCACTGTTCAAACATGTGGTTGAAGTGTTCTTATGTAGGTTATGTTAACAAGAGGTGAAATGGAGCATGATGCATCTGCCATTCTCTCACATTAACAAACAATGCTCACGAGGCAGCATTCGAATGACACTGTCACACCAACATCTATGTTATTTGGATTTTGAACATATAAAAATATGTTATTTGTATAACTTGATTACTTTGTAATGGCCACAGACACTGAAATCAGTTGATTGTGGAGTTAGATATTCACTGTTTAAATGTTGGTACAGGCCAATACACCAAAAACAACATGAAACGATGCATTCTGATGCATAACAAGGCACTGTTCAAACATGTGGTTGAAGTGTTCTTATGTAGGTTATGTTAACAAGAGGTGAAATGGAGCATGATGCATCTGCCATTCTCTCACATTAACAAACAATGCTAAGCCTTCTGTGCCATCACATGCATCCCCGTAACTATCTACAGTTCCCCAGGGGTGGTGGCGTTTTCCTTCAGCACTGCTCTGTGTGTGAAAGAATGTTTTGAGAAAAACTACACTGAAAGGTTTCACATGGAGACTTTAAAAACTTGTAATCATTGATTTTCTTCATAACTACTGTCACTTGCCTACCACGGAGCGCCAGTGGCCAAATGTCTGCCAGCCGCACAATTTAAATGCCTGCGACTCCACTTGCTCCACTTTAAATGCTGCAGGGCAAAGAAGTCGGCTAGTAAATCAGTTAGTCGACCATCAGAGGGCGATGCCAGTGGCTGTGCCAAAATCTCAACTGTCACATCCAGCTATCATTGGTGTGCACCAATCAAGACCATGTTCTGCTTCTGCAACCCAGCCGTAGCCAAGCTCTCAATCGAAAAGATGTAATATTCCGCACATCAATTTAAGCTTGTGCCGAAGCACAAGTCAGTGACATTGCCAGCCCTAAACATGAACTTTACAAGAGCTGCTACTGCTGTTGCCATCCAGTCTGCAATCTACCGCCACTCCTCAACCAAGATGTCACACTCCCCAGCGAACAGACTCTGCCAGTTCAGTGTGTCTGCACTGTCCTCATTCTGCCAACTGTAGCTATGAAAATTAACTTTTCCATTACTTGTACTCAGCACAGACTTAGCGTTCATGAAGAGCATGCTCCTAGTGGCTTGGCAGAACTTTAACTTTTGTTCTACAAGTTATATCATCCAACAAGGGACTTGATTATTTGTTTTCCAATTATTGACTTTTGTCAGACACTGTTGTTTATTATAGTGTTCTAAAATAGCTCTTCTCATGCCAGTAAACTTTATTTCTATAACTAATCAGTTTTGGAAGAGACTTTTAGGAAGCATTTATTTGTGTTGATGTTACTATTTAGCTAAAGGCTCAGAAATGTGTGCCTTCAACATAAACATTTTTCCAATTTAAATACCGTGTATCAGTTATGTCAGAAATATTATTATTATTATTATTATTATTATTATTATTATTATTATTATTATTATACGATTTAAAAACACCTGGGGGGGAGGAAGGGAGAGGGGTAAGGGGAGGAGGAGGAAACTTTGAATTTTTCCGGGCCCTGTTAAGTACTAAACATTTCGATCGCTCTTAACCTTATATGTAGTATGAGGTCACTGGTTCGATTCTTGATAGATTTGGACTTTTTTATACCTTTATTTGAATTCAATATTTATCATCAAATTGAAATGTTAATTAAAAAATATTAAATCATATTTTAATATAAACATCTTTTCATTTTAATTACAAATCCCACAAAAAAACAAAACATTCATATAAATCAAAATTTCATATGGAAATTAAATAATTTTTTTCATCACTAGACATTACAAATAAACAAATTAGTACATATATTTCCCAGACAACTTTAAAAATACGATCCTCCAACACTAAAAGACAAAGACAGTAGGATGGTCCATACCAACAGAGTAAATACAGAAATTTTAGCAGAAACATTTCACACACTACTAAACTGTGAGGATCTCCCAGAGCTATTTGAAATAAACACAAAATCCCTATTAAAAACACCAGCAGAAAACGCAAGTCCACCAACAATCCATGAAGTCTAACAATGCTTTGAGAGAGCTCAAGAACTACAAAGCACATGGAAAAGGTTAAACATTTGCAGGACTCTGGAAACATGCAGCAGAACCAGCAAAGATACCATTATACCACAGCATCGTGGAAACCTGGGACAAAGAAGAACTACCCAAACAATGGACAATGATGATAATATATCCATCACACGGAAAAGGAGAAAAACAAATCCAGATAACTACAGAGGAATTTCTCCTTCGGATTGCACATTTGAAGTCTTGTCAAGAATTCTGTACAATCGCTTTAAAGATCAACTTGAACAGGAACTAGGAGACTAACAAAGAGGATTTAGACTTTGGAGCAGCTGCTCACAACAAGTAATCACCTTAAAATTATCAACTGATATCTATAACAGAAAATAAAAACAAGTCGTAACCTTTTCATACCTTTTAAAAAAGCCTATGATTGTATCTGTTACCACATTGTACAAAGACAGAACCATAAGTAACAACAATCAAGTTTTATTCTGCTTCCCACAGGGATATATCCAAAATAACAATGAGCAAAGTAAGGAACACTACGAAGTCTCATAACTACAGAACACATCAGCATACAGTCTCGTAGGTGAACATGCAATAAGCGAGGCCGAGGGTCTGGCGCTCCGGTCTTATATTGGGCTGCTGAGCACACGGCCAGGTTGCCATGTGACCTTTTGGCCAACTGTGGACATACTTGTATTACGCACCATTTGATTACATGCACTCACACTACAGCGTTACAGCAGTACTCATGGGTCTTCAATTTGAATATATTAAGGACTTTTGGACTTCATCCCAAATTAATAAACATGGTTCAATTAACTGAGAAAAACACCAAATCCAGGATAACATTCAGAGGAGAAATATCCGAGATGTTAAAATTAAAGCAGGTCTAAGTGTGAGTGATGGCCTATCACCACTACTCATCACTCCGGAATTCTTTGCAAGAGAATAGCACAAGAAAACTCCTAAAAACATCAAACTGGAACCAAGGGAGATCAGCTCACCTGGCTAGCATCCATCAGTAAACAATCTTTTCTCATCCAGTGTCCACGTCAATTGTTTTCCCTCTTCCTGGTTACCTTTAAAATCTCTCTCTCTTCCCTCACTCCTCCCAACATCTCATTTTTCACTTCGTCTAACCATTTTATCCCTTCCATCCTCCTCCAAATCCACATCTCAAATGCTTCTATTCTTCTTTCTTCCTCTTTCCTCAGTGTCCATGTCTCAGCTCCATATAATACAATGCTCCATGTGAAGCACTTCACCAGTATCTTCCTCAGGTCCCTGTCCATGCACGCCACAGATGCCGCCGCCTCTTATTGAATGTCTCCTTGGCAATCGCTGTAAGAGTTTTCAACTCCTGATCATATATTTGGCACTTTATTTTACAAGTATGTCTTGATCACATAAATTTTTACATTTCACTATGACCGATTTCAGCTACTGCCATCTTCAGATCATAAAATATTCTGATGTGGTATCACTATCAAACTAAACATTTAGGTACGTAGTAAGCACATAGTAAGCACTTACTTTGTACCTACATGTTTAGTTTGACATTGATACATCAGAAGATTTTATGATCTGAACATGGCAGTAACCGAATCCGGTCATAGTGAAATGTAAAAATTTATGTGATCAAGATGGACCTGTAAAATAAAGTTCCTGTCCTAACTTTACAGTTGTTCTTAGTTTTCTTACAATTATCACCACACATTTTGTCTTTTTCTTATTAATTCTCATTCCGAATTCTTGTGTCACTCATTCCCAATCTGTACTTGTATTTTCTGTTGTAGGTGTAGACTTTTAATCAGTCTTCTATCCCTATAGTCGACATCATTCTTACTTAGAATGTCCATTAATTTATTCCACTGTAACCTATCAAAGGCTTTCTCAGAGTCAATGAAAACAATATAAACTCCTCTTCCTCTTGCAATCTCTCTCTCACCTATAATTCTCAGCAGTCCAATTATATCTCTTGTAACTTTCCCTCTTCTAAATCTATACTGTTCCTCTGCAATATTTTTTTCCAGTGTCTCGTGAAGTCTTCTATCTTTCACCCTTAACAAAACTTTTACTGCATGCAAAATCTAACTTACGGTTCTAAAATCTTCACGTTCTTGGCATTCCTCCTCAATCAGTATCAATACTGCCAAGAGAAAGTCATCCGGCCATCTACCTTTTTCGTATACAGTATCTTATTACGTAGATGTGTGTACTCTTTCACACCACTACTCTGAAGGCTTTCACATAACTCTGCTGGTAATCCATCAATTCCACTTCTTTTATGATACTTTATCTCTCTCAATGCCCTTTCTACTTCTACTTCCCAGATACAGCATCCTTTGTCCTCTTCACTAACTTTCATCACCTCTTCTAATTCACTATCATTTGGCTTTTCATCAGCCTCATACAGCCACTCTACATATTCTTGCCGCCTTCCCAACACTTCTGGTTTATGAACCATAGTACCATCACTTCGTTCTATTCTCATACTTGTCCTGTTTTTCTTTACTTCAAATACTAGATCAGCAGCTGATCTATACATCATTCCCTATTTTTCTTCCTTTTCGTATTTCTCTATTTCTTTACATCTCTCTTACATCCATGCCTTTATTGCCAGGTCTGTTTCTCACCTTAATTCATTATTCAGCTTTCTGTACATTGTTTTTCCTTCTTCATTTCCTACTGTCTCCCAATTTCTTCTTTTTTCAACCTTACCCAACATTGCCTCTGTTACCCATTCATTCCTTATTCTTTTGAACTTCCTCATCCCCCCCCCCCTTCTACTTCTGTAGATTCCTTAAGGTTTTGTCTCCTCCTCTTCCATTTCTCATTTGCACTCTCTTCATTGGGCCATCTATCCCACAAACGTGTTTTCTAAATCAGCATCCTTATCTTCTTCCTTTAGTCTCTGTAGGTAAAATGTCTCTCTGTTTTCTTCCTCTCGCTTTCTTCAACCTTATCTGCAAGTCCACCACCACCAAGTTGTGGTCCGAATCTCCAGGGTATGCTCTGGCATGCCCCAGGGTACCCTCTGGCATTCTTAGGCTGTTGTTGTTGTTGTTGTTGTTGTTGTTGTGGTCTTCAGTCCTGAGACTGGTTTGATGCAGCTCTCCATGCTACTCTATCCAGTGCACGATTCTTCATCTCCCAGTACTTACTGCAACCTACATCCTTCTGAATCTGCTTAGTGTATTCATCTCTTGGTCTCCCTCTACAATTTTTACCCTCCTCGCTGCCCTCCAATGCTAAATTTATGATCCCCTGATGCCCCAGAACATGTCCTACTAACCGGTCCCTTCTTTTTGTCAAGTTGTGCCACATACTCCTCTTCTCCCCAATTCTATTCAATACCTCCTGTTAGTTATGTGATCTACCCATCTAATCTTCAGCATTCTTCTGTAGCACCACATTTTGAAAGCTTCTATTCTCTTCTTGTCTAAGCTATTTATTGTCCATGTTTCACTTCCATACATGGCTACACTCCATACAAATACTTTCAGAAACGACTTCCTGACACTTAAATCTATACTCGATGTTAACAAATTTTTCTTCTTCAGAAACGCTTTCGTTGCCATTGCCAGTCTACATTGTATATCCTCTCTACTTCGACCATCATCAGTTATTTTGCTCCCCAAATAGCAAAACTCCTTTACTACTTTAAGTGTCTCATTTCCTAATCTAATACCCTCAGCATCACCCGACTTAATTCGACTACATTCCACTATCCTCGTTTTGCTTTTGTTGATGTTCATCTTATATCCTCCTTTCAAGACACTGTCCATTCCGTTCAACTGCTCTTCCAAGTGCTTTGCTGTCTCTGATAGAATTACAATGTCATCGGCGAACCTCAAAGTTTTTATTTCTTCTCCATGGATTTTAATACCTACTCCCAATTTTTCTTTTGTTTCCTTTACTGCTTGCTCAATATACGGATTAAATAACATCGGGGAGAGGCTACAACCTTGTCTCACTCCCTTCCCAACCACTGCTTCCCTTTCACGTCCCTTGACTCTTATAACTGCCATCTGGTTTCCGTACAAATTGTAAATAGCCTTTCACTCCCTGTATTTTACCCCTGCCACCTTCAGAATTTGAAAGAAAGTATTCCAGTCAACATTGTCAAAAGCTTTCTCTAAGTCTACAAATGCTAGAAATGTAGGTTTACCTTTCCTTAATCTTTCTTCTAAGATAAGTCGTAACGTCAGTATTGCCTCACGTGTTCCAACATTTCTACAGAATCCAAACTGATCTTCCCCGAGGTCGGCTTCTACAAGTTTTTCCATTCGTCTGTAAATAATTCGCGTTAGTATTTCGCAGCTGCAACTTATTAAACTGATAGTTCAGTAATTTTCACATCTGTCAAGACCTGCTTTCTTTGGGATTGGAATTATTATATTCTTCTTGAAATCTGAGGGTATTTCGCCTGTCTCATACATCTTGCTCACCAGATGGTAGAGTTTTGTCAGGACTGGCTCTCCCAAGGCCGTCAGTAGTTCTAATGGAATGTTGTCTACTCCCTGGGCCTTGTTTCGACTCAGATCTTTCAGTGCTGTCAAACTCTTCACGCAGTATCATATCTCCCACTTCATCTTCATCTACATCCTCTTCCATTTCCATAATATTGTCCTCAAGTACATCGCCCTTGTATAGACCCTCTATATACTCCTTCCACCTTTCTGCTTTCCCTTCTTTGCTTAGAACTGGGTTTCCATCTCAGCTCTTGATATTCATACAAGTGGTTCTCTTTTCTCCAAAGGCCTCTTTAATTTTCCTGTAGGCAGTATCTATCTTACCCCTCGTGAGATAAGCCTCTACATCCTTACATTTGTCCTCTAGCCATCCCTGCTTAGCCATTCTGCACTTCCTGACGATCTCATTTTTCAGACGTTTGTATTCCTTTTTGCCAGTTTCATTTCCTGCATTTTTATATTTTCTCCTTTCATCAATTAAATTCAATATTTCTTCTGTTACCCAAGGGTTTCTACTAGCCCTTGTCTTTTTACCTACTTGATCCCCTGCTGCCTTCACTACTTCGTCCCTCAGAGCTACCCATTCTTCTTCTACTGTATTTCTTTCCCCCATTCCTGTCAATTGTTCCCTTAAGCTCTCCCTGAAACTCTGTACAACCTCTGGTTCTTTCAGTTTATCCAGGTCCCATCTCCTTAAATTGCCACCTTTTTGCAGTTTCTTCAGTTTTAATCTACAGTTCATAACCAATAGATTGTGGTCAGAGTCCACATCTGCCCCTGGAAATGTCTTACAACTTAAAACTTGGTTCCTAAATCTCTGTCTTACCATTACATAATATATCTGATACCTACTAGTATCTCCAGGATTTTTCCATGTATAGGCAGTTTTTGTATATTCTGAATTACGATATAATCAATTTTGTATCTGTCATCATTCAACCTAGATACCCATGTCTCTGTCTCCGGTGGCTTTCTAACAATGGGTTTCGAATCACGAGAGAATTTTCTATGTCAAAATTAACCAGCGTTTCACTCCTGTCATTCGTATTTCCCAATCCAAATCTTCCAACCATTCCCTGAGTTTTCCCCCTCTTCAAATCCCCCATTACAACGAAGCAGGGGTTTCTTTTTCTTTATTCATAATTGATCCTATCTTTTCATAATATTCCTCTACTTCCTCATCAGTGCACTGACTTGTTGGCACGATTGTATTAAAACAATGTTCTTCTTCCCACCTCTTAGTATCATCATCATCATCATCATCATCATCATCTGTCTTCAGTCTTTTATCTATGTATTCTACTTTCAATACTTTTTCATCAGCCACTTTCC
Source organism: Schistocerca americana (assembly GCF_021461395.2). NCBI lineage: Eukaryota > Metazoa > Arthropoda > Insecta > Orthoptera > Acrididae > Schistocerca > Schistocerca americana. Next base: position 445,528,529 of record NC_060126.1, read on the forward strand.
TATCATAATTACCGCAATATAGAACTCTTCTTCCTGCATGAGTAAACCAATTTGTACTCTCCATTATCCAACTGTCCCATCTCACCAAGTAATTATTTGTAATTTATTTAATTACAGTCTTGCAAAATAGTGATATAGTAGTGATCTTTGAAAAATAATTTAGTTTCAAGACAGAAAAACAATTGAACACTTGTTGTAACCTTCAGAAAGTTCCATTTTATCCCTCAGGGAGTAATTATCCCCAGGCTGGGGACAAACATGGTAAAAGGAAGATTAGCACACTACAAAAATGCACTGTTTTGTTTTGTTTTAACAAGGATAAGGTTCTTTTAAAATGTCTCTGAAGAAGCATACTTTATTACCATTCATAAATACTTCTCTGTCAACATAGAGATTTGATGCATACCATGGGTATTTCGTCATATTCAAAAATACTGATGTTTCCACACCGTGAATCACACAAACTAAATTTTAAAACCTTTGTGAATCAATTTTACATTTTTATGTTCAATTAAATACAGGTCATTTTGAAGCCATTTTATAACATTCTTGAGCTCTTTATAAAAATATACTCCACAGGGCTGGACTAAAGCTATGCATTATTTGTTGTTGTTGTTGTTGTTGTTGTTGTTGTCGTCGTCGTCGTCGTCATCGTCTTCAGTCCAAAGACTGGTTTGATGCAGCTCTCCATGCTAGTCTATCCTGAGCAAGCCTCTTCCATCTCCGACTGACTACTGCAACCAACATCCTTCTGAATCTGCTTACTGTATTAATCTCTTGATTTCCCTCTACGATTTTTCCACCCTCACTTCCCTCCAATACTAAACTGGTGACCCCTCGATGGCTCAGAATGTGCCCCATCAACTGGACTATTCTTGTAGTCAGGTTGTACCACAAATCTCTACCCCCCCCCCCCCCCCCATTCTATTCAGTATCTCCTCATTCGTTACATGACCTACCTATCTAATCTTCAGCATTTGTCTGTAGCACCACATTTCAGAAGGTTCTATTCTCTTCCTGTCTAAACTGTTTATTGTCCATGTTCCACTTCCATACATGACTACACTCCATACAAATACTTTCAGAATGGACTTGCCGACATTAAATTTGCAATTTGTTCAAAAACCAGACGGCATTTATAAGAGTCAAGGGACATGAAAGGGAAGCAGTGGTTGACAAGGAAGTGAGACAGGGTTGTAGCCTATCCCCAATGTTATTCAACATTTAGGAGGACTAAATTTAATTTTACATGTTTATAACCCCAGTCATTAAAAAACAAGTTATCATATATTTTCAATTTGGTTTGCCATCACTAAGAATCAACAAGCACAAGAAATTTTGCCTGTCTCTCTATGATTTTATGATTGTAATTAAACAATTTATATAAAAATTAGTTTCCACCTTCCCCATGTTGATGACGCGACACTGGCATTCTTGTATATTTTCACAGATTTGTCCCTTTATCTCTGAACTCTAATTCCTAATGAATCGGTTGGTGCTGGAAAGCACAGAAACTACACACAACAATTTTTAAGACAAAGTCAATACTATGTTGTGCTGTATATAAATGTGAGTTGTATTGTTTATATTTTGCCTCTGAAGAAAAATAGTTCTTGACCCTTGCTTTGGGGGAGTTCTGTTGATAACAGACTGGTATTGGCATCTTAGCAAATAATTTTAAAATTTACCATGTTTACTTATTCTCTAATATAAATTAAGAATTTTAACAATGTAGGATTTTTTTAACACTTGTTGAATCTGTGTTAGTAATAGAAATAGGATTAAAATTTAATATCAGACAATGACCCTGTGTGCAAAAAGTTTTTTGCTGAAATGAAAATTCCACTACTATTGCACTTTCCTTTTCATACACATGTTTTGTTACTTTTCACAGACATATTTGATGTTTGTTTCTCAACCCATGGAATGCAAGTTTGAAAATAAGTTTTCCATATTGACTTACAGCAGCTAAAGCCCATTCTTGCAGTTTCTTATCACTTATTGAAACAATTGCCAAGTTCCTATAAAAATCATTTTACATCCATGAGCCCAAGCAGTTCCTCCACTTTTAATACATTTCTCCCATTCCGTCAATTCCTTCATACCTTATAAATGGTATCATCCTTCTGCATGTGAAGGTTTTCAAATTCCATTTTGGATGAGATCTGATGATACTAACAACTTTGAAATGTTATCCAGATCTTTTGACCTTATGTCCTCTGGCTCATAATCAGAATCCTCTTAAAAAGTCTTGTCAATTTTATGACTCAATCAATTCTTCATCAAACATAAAAGATATTTCAACCAAATTCTGTACGATATATTGTTGCAGATCTGCCACCAGAAATTGTTAGTTCTCTGATAAGACTGTAGTATTTTTAAGAACCACCACATAACACACAATGGCTTTTTTTAAAGACACTTTTTAAATGTCCTTGCACAGCTTTCTTCAACTGCCTCTTCTCAATTAAGGTGTCAGGTTCATCAACAGATTTCACATCTGACATGATAATTATTCTTCTTTGGAATGTTTGTAAATAATACTTTCACTGGATTAAGGTTACACCATTGCAAAAGCTAATGATAAAATGAAAATTCTGAACAGCATCAGTTCTCTCAGAACCCATATTTCCCTCACTATTCCTTTGGCTGCATTGCGTTCACAATAAACATAACACTGTAGAGCCATAATCGATCCTCAAAAAACATGACTCTTCAAATTCCATCTGACAGGCTAAACACACAGAGTAGAATGTAAGCGACAAGAAAAACAAATGATAAAATTGAAATTTTTTACAACACAATATTATTTGCTTTTTCATGCAAATAGTTACTAAAAAACATGTTATTTTTATTAAAAATTAAGATTCTGTATTTTTAATTACCATTTACATTTTATAGCAAACATTTAAATTAAATAGAGATAAAAGAAAATCTGGCTCTAATGAGAACCGAACCAGTAACCTTGTGATTACAAGATTAGATAACTGTGTGCTTGGCTATGAACAATACGGATAACTGGATTAAAATGTTTTGTATTCAACAGCACTCCGAGGCAGAAAAAAGTCAAAAGAGGACCAGTCCGTAAGATATTCTTACCACGCCTCAATCCTACGGAGTATATATGGGAAACCGCTGGGAGATGTTATAAAATCTCATTGCTTACATTCATAATGTCTCCATATGAACTGGTCTGCACCACATTAGATGGGTATACATTATGTACATGTTCCACAAACTAATTATTAATTCACAAAGGAATGCTGTAAAAAATGAATTTTCCATTAGGCATTTTTTTTCGAGATGTTAAAATTGCATCAGGTTTCAACATTGAAGGTATAATCTTCTACGCTGATAGGCTGCATTGTGTTTCTTCTATGTGATTGACATTTCAACCCCACTGCTGGGGTCTTCTTCAGGATCTTGTGGTGTTCAGGTTACCTGAACATCTAATTTCAGCTAACAGTGAATACATGATGATCCTGAAGAGATCCCAGTAAAGGTATAAGAATGGCAATTGCATAGAAGGAACACAACGTGGCCTAGCAACCTATGAGGCTACTTTCAATAACAACAACCATGAAAGCCTGCTGACTTGCTTAGGTTTCAACCTCTCCTAAAATGCAAAAAAGCCTGCCGCACAAAATACATTAATTTGGATAAACACACGGAAAAAGGTTTATCTTAATGAACACAAAGTCAGCTTTGCTTGCAAATAAGGAGGAAGAATTTCACTAGCAAATCTGGATAAAAGAGGAAATAATGATTACATTATTTAAAGAAGGAGGAAGGGAGATGAGGGCAGCTGTTTCAGTTGGTGTCACAGTGCTACTACAATAACCACATACAGGGAAAGGAAAGTCCATGCATAACACATAAACTGCAAAATCTGAATACATACATTACATCAAACTTACCTGGTGTAACACAACATAGCTGCATGCCATTCCTCGAAAGAAACAATATGCACACTGATACTGACAATGGCCATGTTTTCTTGTGATGTGTTGTATGAGATCATGTGCTGTGCCATCACCTCGGAAAGGACAATAAGAGCAACGATTCCAGTCTGAACCTTTTTTGTTGAAATGCTGACTCCTTAAATGATTTAGGAAATTGCGACCACCATTCTCAGTATAGTAACAGTTCTTATCCATACATTTATACAAATTGCGGAGACTGTCTACTGTCAGCATCTGGTGACGCACTTTAAAGTTTTTGTGAGAGGGTAACCATTCATTGTTGGGACTAGCTTCGCCACTTGTGCTGTTTGGCTTTGAGGAGCTGCTTTTTCCAGCTTGTAAATTTGGAGAACGAGTTTCAGTTCTGCTTTTTGGAATAATGTGCTGTACTGTTGGCTGACTGCAAAGAAACAAACATGAAACTGACATCGTCACTGGAGAGAGAGAGAGAGAGAGAGAGAGAGAGAGAGAGAGAGAGAGAGAGAGAGAGAGTTAAGGTATTCAGAAATAGGAAACACAAGGAAGCAAATAAAGACTGATCCACTGTTCACTACACTTGTTTACATTATACTGTGCTTGATACAGCCAAATAATGGGAACAAAACAAAATACAAATCAGTTACCAATAGGATAATTTTATCATCACATAAAATTGTAGAACCAAAAGATTATAATGCTGATTTTTGGGAGAACACTCCTAAATTTGTGAAATCAAGCAAAAATGAAAAGCCACATGAAAATAAAAGGAGACAGAAAATACAGAGTAATGAATATAAAAGAAAATTTCCTCTAGTGAGCACACATTATTCAGTAGCTTGCATTTTGGTTTCCATAGAAAAGTTTAATTACTGTTGTATTACTGTCTGAAAGACACCAGGTCTAGTTTTCATTTTCTTGTTTTCATTCTTTAATGTTCATAATTTTTGAAGTGGACCTTTAAAACTTCTGCAGCCCCTCCAGTTTTGTAGTTTGCCATCTTGTTACTGCAGTTGTCAGCTTCCAATATTTTGAGTTAACATCTACTTCCACATCGTATACAGCCCCCTTTGCTGAAAGCTGTGGCATCTCTGGTGCCTATGGCATTGCATGGGAGCCCCAAAGTTGCACCTTTCAACAATCATGACCTGACCTGTCCAACCTCACTTTGGGACGGATGGCAAACAACAGCAGATTCATCCATTTCTAGACCAGTAGATGGGGGTAAAGGCCACTCATCCATCCCTCTGTGTCTTAATAACAGGTACAAGATACAGCTCACTGCTGAGAGCACACCTGTGCCAGCATGGGACACTTCGTCTGTTGGGACTGGAGCTGATAATCAGGAAAGATCCAGAAAAGCACAGAGGTGAGTATGTTTGTCACAGAGAACTCTAATGTTATGTGGGTGTTGGAGCCCTATAGGGAATATCTGGCATGTCTGGATATAAGGCCAGAATGCAGTCTGTTTGTCTGCTGGGTGGAATGGGGTTCATGCAAGATGTGAAAGCAGCTCTGTCAGTAGCCGATGAGCCCTCTTGGTTTAGTCTGCTGTCAGACATAGCTCATGTCGGACTGAATGACACTTGACACGTAAGGTCAAATGTCATCCTCAGTTCCTTTAGATAGCTAGCTGAATTGAAGACACCTGGCTTCAGTTGCGCGGTGGAAGCCATTTGTAATTTGCAGCACTGCTATCAGAACCAATAGAAATCCTATGTTTGGTATTCATTAGAGGGCTTAAACCAGTCACCTGGATGAATGTTTTTATCCTTGGCTGGTCAAATAATACAAATGAAAAGTTTTATTGGGCATATCACATTCAGGATCAGGTGATGAAACCGAATGCTACAGTCTTCACTGTAAGAATAATATCCACTGTCATTAAAACTGAAATGCTAAAGTCCTTCTCAGTTCAACTATTGTAGCCTATGGTATCATATTTCAAGGCAACTGACTGGGCAGTTTTTATTAACATTAACCATCTCTAATAATAAGGATTTCTGGTCAGATGACTATAGAGTAATATCACAGTATAATGGGAGTAGGATTCAGTTGTGAATAGGAGGTTGGTCAGAGAGTGTTACTGTGAACAGTTCTGAGATAGGGTTGTTATAACCAGAACTTACAGCAAACCAACACCAACAACAATAGTTCAGGTATAAATGCCGACGTTGCAAGCTGAAGGTGAAGAGAGAAAAAAAAAGTGTAACAGGATATTGAAAGGGTAATAAAGTACAAAAAGGGAGATGAAAATCCAATAGTCATCGAGGACTGGAATGCAGTTTTAGGGGAAGGACCAGAAGAAATAGTTACAGGAGAATATGGGCTTGGGACAAGGAATGAGAGAGGAGAAGGACTAATTCAGTTCTGTAATAAATTTCAGCTAGTAATAGCAAATACTCTGTTCAAGAATCACAAGAGGAGGAGGAATACTTGGAAAAGGCCAGGTAATACAGGAAGATTTCAGGTAGACTACATCATGGTCAGACAGAGATTCAGAAATCAGATACTAGATTTTAAGGCGTACCCAGCAGCAGATATATACTCAAATCACAATTTAGTAGTGATGAAGAGTAGACTTATGTTTAAGAGAATAGTCAGGAAGAATCAATATGCAAAGAAATGGCATACAGAATTATCTAAGAATGGCGAGATACACTAAGTTCTCTGAGGCTATAGATACAGAAATAAGTAATCGCTCAGTAGACAGTTGAAGAGGACTGGACATCTCTAAAAATGGCAATCACATAAGTTGGAAAAAAAAAACATAGGTACAAAGAAGGTAACTGTGAAGAGACTGGGGTAGCAGAAGAAATACTTCAGTTGATGGATAATAGAATGAAGCACAAAAATGTTCCAGGAAACTCGGGAAAACAGAAATACAAGTCACTGAAAAATGACAAACAGGAAGTGTAGGGAAGCTAACACAAAATGGCTGCAAGAAAAATGTGAAGAAATCAAAAAAGAAACGATTGTCAGAAGGACTGACTAAGCATACACGAAAGTCAAAACACCCTTCGGTGAAACTAAAAGCAAGGGAGGTAACATTAAGAGTGCAATGAGAATTCCACTGTTAAATGCAGAGGAGAGAGCAAATAAGTGGAAATAGTACACTGAAGGCCTCTATGAGGGTGAAGATTTGTCTGATGTGATACAAGAAGAAACAGGAGTCAATTTAGAAGAGATATGGTATCGAGTATTAGAATCAGAATTTACGAAAGCTTTGGAGGACTTAAGATAAAATAAGGCAAAAGGGACAGATAACATTCCATCATAATTTCTAAAGTCATTGGGGAAAGTGGTAACAAAACAACTGTTCAAGTTTGTGCATCGAATGTTTATGTCTGGCAACATACCATCTGACTTTCGGAAAAATATCATCCACACAATTTCAAAGACTGTAAGAGATGACAAGTGTGAGAATTATCGCACAGTCAGCTTAACAGCTCACATATCCAAGTTGCTGTCAAGAATAAGTACAGAAGAATGGAGAAGAAAACTGAGGAAGTGTTATATGACGATCAGTTTGGCTTTAGGAAAAGTAAAGGCACCAGAGAGGTAATTCCGACGTTGTGGTTGATAATGGAAGCAAGCCTAAACGGACATGTTCATATGATTTGTCGACATGGGAAAAGCATCTGACAATGTAAAATTGGGGCAAGATGTTCAAAAATTCTGAGATAAATATGGGTAAGCTGTAAGGAGAGACAGTTAATACACGATACGCACAAGAGCCAAGAAGGAACTATAAGAATGGACAACCAAGAACGAAGTGCTCTGATTAAAATGGGTGTAACACATGGATGTACTCTATCACCCCTACTGTTCAATCTGTACATCAAAGACACAATGATGGAAACAAAATAAAAGGTTCAGGAGAAGGATCAAAACTCAAGGTGAAAGGATATGATGATACAATTTGCTAATGACATTCCTACCCTAAGTGAAAAGTAAAGAAGAATTACTCGATTTGGTGAATGGAATAAAGACTAATACAGAAGATGGACTGACAAGGGAACCTCCCCATCGCACCCCCCTCAGATTTAGATATAAGTTGGCACACTGGATAGGCCTTGAAAAACTGAACACAGATCAATCGAGAAAACAGGAAGAAGTTGTGTGGAACTATGAAAAAATAAGCAAAATATACAAACGGAGTAGTCCATGCGTAAGATATGCAACATCAAGGGTAAGGTGAGCTCAGGAGCTCCGTGGTCCCGTGGTTAGCGTGAGTGGCTGCGGAACGACAGGTCCTTGGTTCAAGTCTTCCCTCCAGTGAAAAGTTTAATTTCTTTATTTTCGCAAAGTTATGATCTGTCCGTTCGTTCATTGACGTTTCTGTTCACTGTAGTAAGTTTAGTGTCTGTTTTTCGACCACACCAGTAAACCGTGCGATTAGTAGACGAAAAGACGTGCCTCTCCAATGGGAACCGAAAACATTTGATCGCAAGGTCATAGGTCAACCGATTCCTCCACAGGAAAACGCGTCTGATATATTCTATATGACACTGGTGACGGCATGTGCGTCACATGACAGGAATATGTTGTCGACCCAACTAACTTGTTCACTTGGTGAACGGGTAAAAAGATTCTTCTACCTTACCCGATTTCGGTTTTCTTGTGGATGTGATAATCACTCCCAAAAAAGTGATGAAAACATAAGAGTTTGTCACATAAACTGAAAATAAAAAATTAAACTTTTCACTGGAGTGAAGATTTGAACCAAGGACCTCTCGTTCCGCACCTGCTCACGCTAACCACAGGACCAAGGCGCTCCTGAGCTCACCTCAGGCTTTATGTTGCCTATCTTGCGCATGGACTACTCAGTTTGTACATTTTCCTTATTTTTTTGTAGTTCCACACAACTTCTGTTTTCTCGATTGATCTGTGTTCAGTTTTTCAAGGTCTATCCACTGTCCCAACTTATAACTAAATCTGAGGGGGGTGCGATGGGAAGGTTCCCTTGTGAGAATAAATCGAAGAAAGACGACAGTAATGAGAAGTAGCAGAAATGAGAACAGCGAGATTGATCGTCATGAAGTACATGAAATTAAGGAATTCTGCTACCAAGGCACCAAAATAACCAATGATGGACGAAGCAAGGAGGGCATCAAAAGCAGACTAACACTGGCAAAAAGGGCGTTCCTGACCAAGATAATTCTACTAGTATCAAACATAGGCCTTAATATGAGGAACGACAGAGATCAGAATACTTCCAGCAAATAATTGAGCATGTAGGTTGCAAGTGCTACTCTGAGATGAAGAGACTGGCACAGGAGAGGAATTAATGGTGGGTCACATCAAACGAGACAGAAGACTGACGACTTAAAAATATATATATATAAAAAAAAAGATGAGGTGACTTACCGAACGAAAGCGCTGGCAGGTCGACCTGCCAGCGCTTTCGTTCGGTAAGTCACCTCATCTTTTTTTATATATAATTTTTCCCACGTGGAATGTTTCCCTCTATTATATTGATATCATAAAAAAATATATATATACACTACTGGCGATTAAAATTGCTACACCAAGAAGAAATGCAGATGATAAACGGGTGTTCATTCGACAAATATATTATACTATAACTGACATGTGATTACATTTTCACGCAATTTGGGTCCATAGATCCTGAGAAATCAGTACCCAGAACAACCACCTCTGGCTGTAATAACGGCCTTGATACGCCTGGGCATTGAGTCAAACAGAGCTTGGATGGCGTGTACAGGTACAGTTGCCCATGCAGCTTCAACACGATACCACAGTTCATCAAGAGTAGTGACTGGAGTATTGTGACGAGCCAGTTGCTCGGTCACCATTGACCAGACGTTTTCAACTGCTGAGAGATCTGGAAAATGTGCTGGCCAGGGCAGCAGTCGAACATTTTCTGTATTCAGAAAGGCCCGTACAGGACCTGCAACATGCGGTCGTGCATTATCCTGCTGAAATGTAGGGTTTCGCAGGGATCGAATGAAGGGTAGAGACACGGGTCGTAACACATCTGAAATGTAATGTTCACTGTTCAAAGTGCCGTCAATGCAAACAAGAGGTGACCAAGACGTGTAACCAATGGCACCCCATACCATTATGCCGGGTGATACACCAGTATGGCAATGACGATTACACGCTTTCAATGCGCGTTCACCACGATGTCGCCAAACCTGGTGCGACCATCATGATGCTGTAAACAGAACCTGGATTCATCCGAAAAAATGACGTTTTGCCATTCGTGCACCCAGGTTCGTCGTTGAGAACACCATCGCAGGCGCTCCTGTCTGTAATGCAGCGCAAAGGTTACCGCAGCCATGGTCTCCGAGCTGATATCCATGCTGCTGCAAACGCCCTTGAACTGTTCATGCAGATGGTTGTTGTCTTGGGGACGTCCCCATCTGTTGACTCAGGGATCGAGACGTGGCTGCACGATCCGTTACAGCCATGCGGATAAGATGCCTGTCATCTCGACTGCTAGTCATACGAGGCCGTTGGGATCCAGTACGGCGTTCCGTATTACCCTCCTGAACCCACCGATTCCACATTCTGCTAACAGTCATTGGATCTCGCCAAACGTGAGCAGCAATGTCGCGCTATGATAAACCTCAATCGCGATAGGCTACAATCCGACCCTTATCAAAGTCGGAAACGTGATGGTACGCATTTCTCCTCCTTACACGAGGCATCACAACAACGTTTCACCACGCAACGCCGGTCAACTGCTGTTTTTTGTATGAGAAATCGGTTGGATACTTTCCTCATGTCAGCACGTTGTAGGTGGCGACAACCTTGTGTGAATGTTCTGAAAAGCTAATCATTTGCATATCACAGCATCTTCTTCCTGTCGTTTAAATTTCGCGTCTGTAGCACGTCATCTTCGTGGTGTAGCAATTTTAATGGCCAGTAGTGTAATAATAATAAAAAAAGCATTAATAAAAAAAGCAGCCATTCCTGAACATGGGATGTGGGGGATGTACTATTACTTAACTTCGGTAACGTCCATGGTAAGATCTTGTAGAAGCAGGAAAAGAAATCTGGCTGAATCCAAAATTAAATTGCAGCAGCATCTTAGGTCCCAACAGGAAACTGAAATTGCTAGGATAGGCAGGGCACCAGTGGTCAGTGATGTATTAACTCAGTGATAATATATATTACTCTCAAGTGAAGATATTCTAAATGTGAACTAATTCAAGTTAATGTACGGCTCAGACATGGTAAGCTGCACTGGCAAACACTTCTGAGAAAGCTCTGACATTGCCATGTGTAAATTTCTTGAGAATGTCAAATTAATGTACAGTACTGAATACAGGGTGCATGACTCACATAATTAGAACAGGTGCCAGGGACGTGGACTCTTGATAGTGCACAAATTATTTTAACCACAATTACCATCAGTAATTAAAGAAACTACTCGACACCAGCGTCTTACATCTTATAGTGAAAACATACCCAAACTTTCTTTTCTTTGAATGTAGAGCACTGGAAATAGCAACAAGGCTTTTAGGGTATTAAGTATTATATGTGTTTACACTCTGGTGACCAAGGCCAAAACACTGTATTCAAAAGCCGTACCCAGGTATGTAACTCAAAAACCGGACTGGTTTTGTACAAGAAAAATGTACAGACATCTTGCTACACATCCCTGGACATGTGCTGCCTTCCGTTATCAATTTCTACAATTACTTCAAAAGAAGCAATAGTAAACCTAAGGGCTGCTGTAGCGACTGCCTGAGCCATCGAATGCTCAAATTTGTCATGAACTACATGCATATATTCATCAGGTTTTGCAGGTTTTTGTTGTTCTGCTGCAAGTATGTCATATTTAATAAGTGAGTAAGAAATTTTGGAAGCACAAGAGGAAGAATTCAATGATTCTGAGCTGGGGGGTTAAAATATCTGAGTGAGAACAGTCTCAAGGAATTCATAATCAGATAAGCTGTGGTCTGCTACAATTTTTGTCACTAATATTGTTGCTACAGATGCTGCAACTGTGATTAAAGTTTAGGTATGTTTTATTCTTCTTAAGCTCACCTTTCTTACAGATGAATCTCATGATGAAGCAACATTCAACATAGGTTTCCGGGATTTGCTCTGAGAACTTGAGGCAATTTTCTGGCAAAGCACAGAGAGAAGAAAAAAAGCTGATACTGCATCAATTGCAACATATCTCTCTGCATGATAGAAAGCTTCAGACTTTTCCATACAAAAGCCTGTTGCATATGAAATTGCTCAAGAATTCAACTCTCACTTTTCTTTTTTAGAGTAATTGTTTTCTCTCTCATTATTACCATTAAATTTTTAATCTATCACAGGACTATATACGAAAAATAAACCTTGAGACTTGGTTCTTTTTAATGCATATTACCCTTTAACACATGTCAAATGAAATGTGAAAGTAACATTTTAAATAATAGCATCAATAACAGGTTTTCTGAGCATGAAATTTTTGTAAGTAGCAGGACCTCAAAATTTTAATTGGAGTTTTTAGTAAGGTAGAGAAGTATTTCTGCTACCTATGTGCAGCACGTAACAGATTACCTCCAAGGACAATATGAAAGAATCATCTCTGGATCCAAAAATGTGGAGTATCAAAGCATAAAATCAAGAGAATTGTCCAATACTCCTTTCAACAGCACATGCTTAGTACAACTGATTGAGATTGAGGTGCACCACAATGGTTCAATTATCATGCCATCAAGTTGTGGCAAAAACAAAGAGAGCTTCATACAGTTTTACATGAGACCAAAGCCTTGTTCACAAACAAAAGCTGTAGGAAAGCAGCATTCAATGAAACCAAAAGTAAAATCCCACATACCTGCTGAATGGTAGATATTTTGGCATTAATGTAAATTAAATGAAAGGGATAAAATTATCTATCCAATCACTTAGAGATCATTACGAATAATGGAGAGAATGCCAAAATGCTTGACTGTTTTGCTGAGAAAGATTGTACTATGGCCTTTCCTTTCACCTGTCACCAAATGCTGAATTGGTGGACACTGAGATAAGTGGGCATCGAAAAGAAAGTTATGGAATCAAAGGGATGTCACTATACGTGAAGGTATACCTGTATGATTTCATGAAGTTAACTTGCTCTCCTTACTGCAACAGTTTACTTTAAGTCACTGGAACAACAAAGCATTCCATGAGACTGGAAGAAGTCACAGGTCATTCCAGTTTTCAAGACAGTTCATTGAGAATATCTCTGTATGAATCAAGAAGCATTCCATAAACAGCAAACTTATGAAACTCTGGTTGCACTGTTTGTCAATGAGATCCAGAAGGCAGCAGGCAGTGGTCCTAGAAGATATACATTCTACAAGATAAAACTTATGAGATAAGTTTTAATAAGGAGAAACAGTTAAAAATTTAATTAGTCATGCATACCAAAAGGGAGAGGTATAGGGCCATCACTTTCCAGTGAAGCTATTCGAAGATGATGCTGTTGTACACAGCAAGTGACAACACAAAAAAATGCAGGAAGATCAACAGAAAACTGATGCCTGAAGGTTGACTGTGCCTAAAACATTTAGCAAGCACAAGAAAATCACGAAGATGCTCATCTAACTCCAGTGGCATAAGCCACAAGAAAGATGTTACAAACTGCAGAAAAGTTCTCTGATAAAGTTCCAGAAGCACATATTCAAGAAATATTAAGCAACATAAACTTCCCCTAAATGTATTTTGCAGAAGGACCATGAAGGTAAAGAGAAATTTAAACCCATATGCAAGCTTACCGCCAGGCACTCTCCCTGCATGCCATATCCACATGGAATAAGAAAGGGGGAAACAATAATGGTACTTAATGAATTAATGTACCCTGTAACACACTAACTGCAACGAAAACATTCAGAACAATGATCCTGTTAATACAAAGATACAGTACTGAGTATTATGCTAACACTTCAGGAAACATTTAACTAAAATTATCTGCCTCTCATATTCCACACAAGCACATGGGAGCAAAGGTAACACCTATGTGTTTGCTGACATGTGCTACATTTCAACACACACACACACACACACACACACACACACACACACACACACACACACACAAAATATATCAAAGTGACTAAAAAGGAAGACTCACTTGACTTTGGTAACTGCAGGAGATACTTTGGGAGCAATTCTAACCACTCGTGCTGGTGTCAGCGCTGTGCCTGCTGCACCAGACCACACGATGGGCTGCTGCAACTGCACTGCACCTTTCGGTCTCAGATTTGAGGCAACAGGCACATCACTTGCTGTTGTCAGCTTCATCCTTTGCACCAGTTGCATCCTGGGTGACTGGCCAGAAGATACAGCTATTCCTGGGGTCAGCAGCACTGCATTAAGCACCTGTGGTTCTTTTGGGACCACGCAATCAGGATGCAGAGATTCCTGAGTTGGTGGTGATGCATCAGTGATTGCACAGGAGGTAGTATCTGCACTGTCTTCATCTACTGTGCTATCATTTTCTATAATATCCAAGTCTTCAATGCCTCCAACCTGAAAATTTAGCTACTATACATAAGCAGAACAACACACTAAAACAACAGATAGCATTACATAAAGGAATTTCTTCAAGTGACAACAAAAAGTTATGTTAATTGTGACTATCAATCGTTCAGTATTATTTCACAATAGAGAAATTAACTGAAAGGAATTCCTGAAACACTTCAATCGTTATTATAAAAATAAAACTTTCTTTTTGATAGTATTTAACACTCAAATACATTCAAACTGGTTGAATTCCATGAACTGCCTTTTCTGTAAAGCATTAGTACTGAATTCCAAATTTTGGTTCAGTTGTCTTCTTTTTCTGACACTCAAAAACAATGTAAGTAAAGCTTTTATTTCCATTAACTGGTCAAGCATACTCAGATAACTGAATGGCCAATCTCCTTACTTCATACCTCGAGAGTAGGAAAATGTCCAAGTCTCTTCCTAAACCAGCTTTGCACACTCATAAGTCCTTACATTCGTCAAATGCTAAAATTGTAAATATGAATGGAACATTGAGAATAACACACTGCTAAATACTCTTGCCATGGCCATGAGAGAGAGAGAGAGAGAGAGAGAGAGAGAGAGAGAGAGAGAGAGAGTAAACATTACTGTGTCATGCATCAATCTGCTACAAGTGGGTAGTTGCCTTTCCCTTATTTTAGGTACTGCTCCAACCAGGAATTTTCATTATTTTTACACCAGAATTTCAAATCATACCGAATTCTGTGAAAATACCTGCTGATATTCCAACAAAGTGTAAATGAAAGGCTTCTGTGACGATTTTTTTTAACCATCAGTCTTCTGACTGATTTGACGTGGCCCACCACAAATTATTCTCTTGTGCCAACCTTTTCATCTCAGAGTAACAATTACAATCTATGTCCTCAATTATTTTCTGGATGTACTCCCATCACTGTCTTCCTCTACAGATTTTACCCTCCACTGCTCCCTCCAGTACTGTGGAGGTTATTTCCTGATATTGTAACGGATCTATCATCCTGTCTCTTCTTCTTGTCAGTGTTTTCCACATATTCCTTTCCTTGCCAATTCTACGGAGAACTTCCTCTTTCCTCACCTTATCAGTCCACCTAATTTTCAACATTCTTCTGCAGCACCACATCTCAAATACTTTGACTCTCTTCTGTTCCAGTTTTCCCACGTTTCACTATCATACAATGCCGTACTCCAAACTTACATGCTCAGAAATTTCTTCCTCAAATTAAGACCTATGTTAAATACTAGTAGACATCTCTTGGACAGGAGTGCCTTTTTTGCCAGTGCTAATATGCTTTTTATGTCCTCTTTGCTCCATCCATCATCAGTTATTTTGCTGCCTAGGTAGCAGAATTCCTTAATCTCGTCTACTTCACGATCAGGAATTCTTGTGTTCAAGTTTCTTGTTGTTCTCATTTCTGTTACATTTCAATACTTTTGACTTGTTTCGATTTACTTTCAAATCGAATTCTGTCCTCATTAGAATTTTCATTCCATTTAACACATCCTGTTATTCTTCTTTGCTTTCACACAGGATAGCAATGCCATCAGTGAATCTTATCACTGATATCCTTACAACCTAAATTTTTCTTCCATTCTTGATCTTTTCTTTTATTTTCATCACTGCTTCTTCAATATATTAGTTTAACACTAGTGCCAAAAGACTACATCCCTGTCTTCACACCCTTTTTAATCCAAGCACTTTTGTTCTTGGTCTTACAGTCTTCTTGTTCCCTCTTGGTTCTTGTACATATTGTATATTACCCCATCTTTCCCTATAGCTTACCCCTATTTTCTCTGAATTTCAACCATCTTGTACAATTTTACATTGTCAATTGCTTTTTCCAGATCAACAAATCCTATGAACATGTCTTGGTTTCTCTTCAGTTTTGATTCCATTATCAATCGCAGCGTCAGAACTGCCTTTATCTTTCCTAAAGCCAAATCGATCGTCATCGAGCCGATGATCTACAAATATGAAAACACCCCCTGAAAAAAAGAAAGAAGAACAGAAGAGAACATAGATGTTAACTGTGGTCCTTGGTGAATAAAGTGATAATGGGCTACAGCTTTTTATGATGTTTTTACTGGAAATTTTGAATATTTCTACGCATTTTCTATATAATAATTTATTTTGCGACAGCTTGGCATATTTTTAGCCATTTATTAACTGCTCCTGCCAAGCACAGGAGAATACATTTTGGGATGGTCATGTTCTCACCATATAACAGAGATGCTGAGTTGCTGGCTTCAGCTGCCAGAGACTGTGGTCATGTATGTGTATGAGTTGTGTTTGCACGAGTGTGTGAGTGTGAGTGTGTGTGTGTGTGTGTGTGTGTGTGTGTGTGAGATTTCGAAGAAGGCTTCAATGGCCAAAAGCACTCTTTCCGACAGTCTTTTTGTTGTGCTCGTCTACAACACAGCATCTCCGCTATGTGATGATTAGCAACTACACTTAATATAATATTGCCGAATTACACTAAAGTACACAAAAATGTATTAGGAAGGATGTAAGATGGTACAATGAATATTTGATAAGAGGAACAATTGAAAACAATGAAAGAAAGACAAGAAGAAACATGAAATTCTCATTAGGCAGATACCAGTTAGAATGGCAGTTGGCACAGATAATAACAGGGAGAAAATTTTAGAAGCATTTCAAGACAACTGTTTGACTAGTTCAAAAGATGAATAAAAAAATAACGACTCTCCAGGTGTAATACCCGACGAAGTGTGTAAAGGTATTCAAGATAGGACTGAAGTGCCTGAAATGAAGCTATTTGAGCAGTAATAAGAAAAGTTAGAGGCAACATAAATCCACACAAACTTCCAAAATCATTTACACAGTGTCTGTGAATGGAGACATTTCCCCAAAACTGGACTAATGGTGTAATAATTATCTTTCACAATAAAGAACGACTTCAGGGGGGATGGGGGTGGAAGGCTGGTAGAAAAGGGGAGGAGGGGGGCAGAGAACTGTAGACCTATAAGCCATTTCTACAGTGTTCAAGACATTCTGTAAAATTATCACCAACCACATAGACTGCGTAGAGAAGCTAAACATCTTAGGTCACCAGTCTCGTACTCACACCCTCCCCCTCCCCACACAGAATCAGGGTACCCCATCTGCTGGCATCTTGAATAGATCCTATGAGCAAGTTGTGAGAAGAGTTTTCTAAATGTTTGCATAGCAGGACATGGGTACCTGCCTGGTATTCCTCTAGTGGGAGCTAGGAAACCTCCTAAAACTGCATCCTATATGCCACGCATGAAAACAGCCAAGTGGCACACTGGCCATCGTCATCAGTACATCAGATGGATACGAACCAAGGCCGGCATGCTTCCTCATCCTGGAAGCGAGCACTTTTATGTGCATATCTATCCAGGTCCAACAGAACAACATATTGAGTGCTGGACCACTTAAAAGTTGAGGACATAATTACAGAAGAGAACAAAGAGCCTGAATTACCACTTCATATGGCATTCATGAAAGACAAGATATTGACTCAACTTATGTTAATATGCTGCAGAACATAAACATCAATCCTACAACTTATACTTGACTGAATCACGAACATGAGAAACTCTGAATCGAAAGGAAACAGGTAAGTAGATCCCATATCACAAAAGTATCTTCAGCAGTCCTAAAGAGAGCCTTCAGTTCAGATCTTTGGAACTGGTGCAGGGGAGAGTAAATGGGATAGGCACAAACGATGTCTATTCTGCTCCTGTAGTACACAAATTTAAATAACATATATAGGAATTCTAGCAAGTCTCAAAGCAGTCTTTAAAATCAATTTTACAATATGACTAAAATGATTTACAAGTAAAATAGTGTAAAAATGTCTTGAAAACTCAGGGTCACTCAATGCTCAACTAAAAGATGCATCCTGACAATTACCATGTAGCTAGGAGGGTGTAGAAGAGTACTTTCTCTGGCAGTGGATGTCAAAAGGCTGCTGCTCCTGCTGCTGACAGCAATGCATAGAAATGCCATGACAAACCATAAAAGACATCATCACTAGCTAGTGAGCTACCACTCTTTGTTCTATTTTAATGAATGTTCTTACATACACTATGTGATCAAAAGTATCCAGTCACCCCCAAAAACATACGTTAGGTGCATTGTGCTGCTACCTACTGACAAGTACCCCATATCAGCGACCTCAGTAGTCATTAGACATCATGAGAGAGCAGAATGGGGTGCTCTGCGGAACTCAAAAGACTTCGAGCATGGTCAGGTGATTGGGTGTCACTTGTGTCATACATTTGTATGCGAGATTTCCACACTGCTAAACATCCCTAGATCCACTGTTCCCAATTTGATAGTGAAGTGGAAACGCGAAGGGACACATACAGCACAAAAGCATACAGGCCGACCTCGTCTGTTGACTGACAGAGACCGACAGTTGAAGAGGGTCATAATGTGTAATAGGCAGACATACATCCAGACCATCACACAGGAATTCCAAACTGCATCAGGATCCACTGCAAGTACTCTGACAGTTAGGCGGGATGTGAGAAAACTTGGATTTCATGATCCAGCGGCTGCCCATAAGCCACACATCATGTTGGTAAATGCCAAATGATGACTCGCTCGGTGTAAGGAGTGTAAACATTGGACGACTGAACAGTGGAAAAACGTTGTGTGGAGTGACGAATAACAGTACACAATGTGGTGATCTGATGGCAGGGTGTGGGTATGGCGAATGCCCGGTGAACGTCATCTGCCAGCATGCGTAGTGCCAACAGTAAAATTCGGAGGCATTGGTGTTATTCTGTGGTCATTTTTTTCATGGAGGGGGCTTGCACCCCTTGTTCTTTTGTGTGGACTATCACAGCACAAGCCTACACTGATGTTTGAAGCACCACCTTGCTTCCCACTGTTGAAGAGCAATTTGGGGAGGGCGATTGTATCTTTCAACATGGTCGAGCACCTGTTCATAATGTACGGCCTTTGGCGGAGTGGTTACACGACAATAACATCCCTGTAATGGACTGGCCTGCAAACAGTCCTGACCTGAATCCTATGGAAAACCTCTGGGATGTTTTGGAACGCCGACTTCATGCCAGGCCTCACGGACCGACATCGATATAGCCTCTCCTCAGTGTAGGGCTCTGTCAAGTATGGGTTGCCATTCCCCAAGAAACCTTCCAGCACCTGACTGAATGTATGCCTGCGAGAGTGGTAGTTGTCATCAAGGCTAAGGGTGGGCCAACAGCATATCGAATTCCAGCATTACCGATGGAGGGTGCCATGAACTTTTAAGTCATTTTCAGCCAGGTGTCCTGATACTTTTGATCACATAGTGTACATATCCACAAGGGCAACTCAAACATATCCACTCCACAGCAACACATTTGTTTTTTTCTATGGAATCAATGCTGTAGTTATTTTTGAGCCATTTAGGTATCTCTATTTCACTCCTCACCAAGAGATCCAGAATTGTTTTGCCCCAAGGCAATTTCTTTACATATTGCTTACAGCTGAGAAATTGTACAGAGTTTAATTGATAACTGTTTGCTATGAATAACAGCGATACACATGAAGCTGAGATGAAAAATTTCAGACGGGGCATTTATGGACTGTCGAATCAGGGAACAACCTCAAACTGGTCTGCAAAAGCCACCTAAGCTACAGCACATTGGTCTGCAAAAGCCACCTAAGCTACAGCATACGAGCACCATGGACAATTTTAAACATCCTCTCACCTCTTACGCACCAGCTTAGTCAATTTTCACTGAAGACCATTTCTTTTACTCACTGAAATCATCCTCAAACTTACAAATGATAAAATTTATTTTTTTGTGTAAATTTTACCTCAAACTTTGTGACTTAACACTACAAATCATTTGGTTTCCCTGGCCTTCTTACTGAAACTTCTGTGCTTAAAATTAAATTTAGACTGAATTGTAAATGTAATTAGTTTTTGCATAATGTTTACAAAAGCCTGTTTTCTTGTTGAACTGTTAATGTTAACTAAATAAAACAATTTCAAAAATAAGACTGATTAAACTGGCAGTGTAAGAGTAAAGATCACACACACACACACATCCATCCACACATATACAGACACAAGCAGACATATTTCATAGTTATTGATATTTCATAGACATATTTCATTTCATAGACACATTTCATTTCATAGACATATTTCACAGTTATTGATAGAGACAACATCTCTCATATCATATGGCACATTGACATTTACAAAAGAATTGGAAAATAACATTTAGTAAGCTTGCAACATTTTTGCAACATTTAGTGGGGCTGGGAGGAATGAACTGGTCTCAGAACCTTTGCTGAAATTAAATGTACTGTTTGGGAGGGAATCGCACAATTATCACTACTGTGATCTCGACTGTAAGCAGTATCAAACATTTCGCTTTGGATGTCTCTTCCCATTACATACATTTCTTGAGTGCTCATTTACATATATTCAATGTGGATGGATATGTGTGTGTGTGTGTGTGTGTGTGTGTGTGTGTGTGTGTGTGTGTGTGCGCCCGAGTGTATACCCGTCCTTTTTTCCCCCCTAAGGTAAGTCTTTCCGCTCCCGGGATTGGAATGACTCCTTACCCTCTCCCTTAAAACCCACATCCTTTCGTCTTTCCCTCTCCTTCCCTCTTTCCTGACGAAGCAGCCGATTGTTGCGAAAGCTAGAATTTTGTGTGTATGTTTGTGTGTCTATCGACCTGCCAGCGCTTTTGTTTGGTAAGTCTCATCATCTTTGTTTTTAGATATATTTTTCCTACGTGGAATGTTTCCCTCTATTATATTCAATAATATTGATAAATATATTCAATAATTTTTGTATGTATCTTTAAAAAATTGTATCATCTGTTAATAGAAAATAATACTCACGGAATTTTCTGCATTAGGGTTGAGACTCACAACAGTTGTAATTTTTATAAATGACACATCATCCGCACCACTGCTGTCATTCTCTCCAGCCATGAGATTTTCAGTATCTAATAACAAAACAAAAAGTCACAGATTCTATTTCCAATGCTTCTTATATATGTTCATAAAACAATCAACAGAAAAAAAGATTCTTACCACAAAGAGATGACTGGACATCTGGACCATCTTTATGACCCGAAAGTTTATCTCCACTGAGCCTTCTAGTTCGCAAATAAATCTTTGGCTGATTACAAACTTGTGTGTCTTTCCTAGATGTACTGTCGGTGGTATCTGTACTTTCTGATGTGTCTGATTCCACAGCCCCTTCCGCTGATGATTTTAATGAGTTATCTTTCTCTACTGAATATGCCTCTGCAACCTGTCTCCCTTCAGCCACAGGAGTCTTTCCGTCGGATGTTCTCAGTATGTTACCAGAAAGGCTTCCAACTTTGATGTTTTCTTCAGATGATGAATGCCTGGCACCATCTTCCTTTGTGTCACTGCTCAACACACCAGTTTCTGAACTGGCAGTATTTTCACCCAGGCCAGAACTTCCTTCATCCGATTCACTAACTTCACTGTCCACTGCTCCATCAGACTTGCCTGTATGCTGTAGATTATCCAATAATAAGGTTTTCTTTCCACCTGAATCATTCAAAAAGCACCTATCTGTTAACACGTGCTCATCAAGAAGGTGATTAAATGCAACTATGTGAGCTACATGTGAATTTCGTGCCCCTTCCCCTTTAATGTTAAATTTGCATGTCTGGCAAAAGCCATCCCAATAAGAACTTTTATGGTTTGTTCTCAAATGTTCAGAGAAATTTGACACGTGTGTACTCTGAAAAATACAACCCTGAATCAAGCAGGAAAAGAGAACTTTTGAGGATCCATACAGACGTGCACTAAATGACCCTACTCTTATGTCAGGAGTTCCAAAAGTGTTTGCTGAAAATATTTTTTTATCCTTCCTTATTGCAATAGCTGGTGGTGGTGAACATACAAACTTTGAAGAATCCTGTTTTCCAGAAGCCACATGTCCAGATTCCGGTTTAACTGGTGATGCTCTACTGTATGAATATTTACACTTTTTTCCATTTGAGGGTAATACTGAATCTGAAATGTGAGAACCACTCAGACCCATTATCCTCTTTTCATATGCAGCTGCTGCATCGTACAGTTCATCATAATTTACTGAATCTGCATCTGATGAATCAGCAGTGCTCTCATTTTGACTCATCATAGCAGCATCTTCAAATTCTCTCATTTCACTCACTCCATATTCACTATCTATATCATTTTCGTCATCGCCTATGACGAGAGCACTTGGGTCAGAGATGTGTTTGGCCAATCTCTGTACAATCAGTGGAAGAGAACTTTCATGATCACCTTCGAAAGAGCTTTCAGAGAGATTTCTAATTTTATCCTCACTAAGCAGCTCAATTTCTACAGCATCTCCCTCAGCTGGTGAACTTGTATAGTTAGAACTTGTAACACCCACCTTCACTGTTGACTGCTTCTTCAATTCTTTCTTCTGGATTTTATTAAGAGCTGGTGAGAAAATTTTATCAAATAATGAACTATCTGAATGTTTAATTACGTCATCATCAAGAATTTCTTGCTCACTATAAGGATCATCCTTCGATTTCTGAGGTACTACCCTGTTAGATTCTGTGCAATCAACATCCGAGCACTTCACAGCTTGGGCCGCCTCAAGGGCACGCCTCTCATCAATCAGAGTTGATTCGTCACCCTCACCATTACTCTTTACAACATCTGGGTTGTTCTGTGCAGTGGAATTTTCGGAGACACACTCTGGCTCTGATATGGTATTTGTGGACTCTTCCTGCTTTTTACGAATATCAATGGATTCTATTAAAACATCAATGCTCGATTTAATCACCGGTTTGAATTTTAAGCTCTGAGTTATAGCCTCCATTGTCTTGTATCTTTCATTATGTAGCATTTCTTCATGTTGATCAGTTGTATCCGATGGAACAAATGCACTTATTCTTCGTTTTCTATTTTCTTCTGTCTCGTCTACAACACCAATAAATGAAGACTTCTCATTCTCTTCGGAACCTGAAGCAGTTCTAGGTGGATTCAAATTATTTTGAATCTTCAAAATGGCATTCATTTCCTCGTGTATGGATACAGCATTCTCAAGTGGAGGTGTACTATCATGTTCATCATCAGTACCACCCTCATTAGTACTGCTTTCTTGTACAGGGCCACTTTCTGTTTCATTATGTGTTGGTGCAACACTCTCCAAATTTGGAACTTCATCTTTGCTAACTTCAGTGCACTCTTTTGCAGAAGAATTATTCACCATTGTATTCTGATCAGCAGCTGTAGTTTTATCCATAATCTGCATTTCACTTGTAGCAGTTTTAATGCTCTCTTCTTCACAAGCATTATTTGTATTTTCAATCTGAACAGGTGTGGCCTCCTTTACACTTGCAACTTCACAAATGGTAGTATTAGTCTCATTTCTAATATGATCACTGTCTTTTATTTGTACACGAGTATCGACCACTGCTTCACACTGAACCACTTTAGGTTCCTCCACATTTGTAACACGAGATCTGGTGGAATTACTATCTTCAGTACTGACAGTCTCTTCCTTATGGTTTTCTTCTGGTACATCATCACAAGTTTCTTTATGATCAACACCTGGCAGTTTATTTGCTTCACTGCTTTCAGCATTTTTAGTTATTACAGCATCACTGTTTGACACAGCAGCAGCTGTTTCTTCAGGTTCATTATTTACACCAACTTCAGAATTGACATTAGCATTTGTAAAATCATCTATTGCTGATTCCGATACATGTGACAAAGCATTACTATTGTTTTCATCACATTTATCATCACTGATATTTGTTTTCACACCTTTAGGTGCAATTTTGCACAGGTCACCAGATACTTCACAATCAACATTTTCTAACTTGCTGTTTGGGTATTCATCAATCTCCTGTTTTGTAGGACTTAAACTTGACTCCTCTTGATCACCATCGGTGTCAGGAACGTCAGTACTATGTTTTGACATATTAATAAGCAGCACTTTTGGTAACTGTGAATCACTAAAATCAGAATCTGAGTGTGCCATCTCTACATGTTTCTCTACATTTTTCTTTTCGATCTGCACAAAATTACAGGCTGTACATATATATCCAAATACAATGCGCTCAGTATTATTTACAGTATGCAAGATGTTAGTCTTTATATCAAAGCCTGGGTGGTGAGTGAGAAAATGTGACTTAAAATTTGGTCTTGAGGCTGCAGTAAATTGACATACATCACACTCATACCGATATTCTCCAGTATGAGTGGTAAGATGATCATAGAAAGTGTTTACCTTATTTGTTATCAGATCACACATTCGACACTTAAATAAAGATTGTTTTCTGCTTCTGTCACCACTAGTTTGAGTAGCACAATCATCAAACTCAGTCTTTTGTGAAGAAGATACTGCAATAGCTGCTTCAGCAAGATTCAGCCTAGATATATATACTTCACTGTTTGGGTGTTGTGTTTTATAATGATTAGTAATGCCTCTCCCAAAATATGAGCAAAGCTTGCAGGGATATTTTGGGCTTCCATCAAATGCGTACATTTTATCCACTGCATGTTCTCTGTGACTATTATAAGCCTCTTGCGAAATGTCCACTTGTTTTGTTTCAGATTTGTTTCCTTTGCTCTTAAGGGAATCTAATTTTAGCTCGGGCCCTACATTCTCCTCGTCACGTTTGGATACTTCAAGATCGCTTGTCTTAATGTCATCAGACAGACACTCGTTTTTCATCTGAACACACTCAAACTTGCTCTTCTCATTAGAAATGTCCGAAAGATTTTCCCGTGGAGTCTTAATCTTACCATTTTCCTCTGAGCATCCCTGCCTAATAGTATCAGTTTTCTCTTTATCAGCAATTAAGTCATCACCCAATTTTGACTCTAGATCACTGTCATCAACTGAAAAAGATGCTGGGCTCTTTGACAAATCAGATCTGTCAAACTTGCATTTATGTACAGACTTCTTCTTAATTATACCCAACTGCCAAGCACTCGCTTTCTTTTTTTTGGATTTCCTGGGAGTAACTGGCTTTTTGTTACCAAATTGTTCAGTCTCTTGTCTCTCCAGTAACTTTGTGTTCTTCAAAGAAGTATCATTTGTAGTTTCATTCTCAACATCATCAATACTTTGTGCAGCTCCACTACTAGCACAGGGTTCAGCAACATCCTGCTCTTTACATGTTTCACCAAAAGCGTTTTCTGTTAGCTTTTTGATGACATCCTCAATCTTTATAGTTCGAGGCTTTGTTCTTCTCTTGCAGCTTGTCCTCTTGAAACAGAATGGGTCCTGCGTTTCAACATACTCGTATGCAGATTGATGATCAGAAGCTTTAGCAGATACAGTACTCTTTCTTTCACTAACATCAATCTCTTCATCTTCTCTGGATGGAATTTGTGTGCTAGCCCATCTCCACACACTTCTAGCTAGCCTTCTGCACTCCTCTGCCGTGAGAGATACAGTTTGTGAGAGATTTTCTCCATCTTCTGATTTAACATCTTTCAAATCCATTTTTGGTGCACAAGTCTTCTGAAGTACTACTTTCAGTTGATTTTTTGACTGTTCATACTGGTGCTTCTGATGGTCATACTTCTTCTTTCGTCCAGGTTTTGCTTTAAATTCTTTGGAATTATATTCATAATCATCATCTTCTTCATCCTCATCATAACCATCATCTGAAAAGTCTGTTATAGTTTTGCGTCTGCCTCTCTGTCTCCTTGTTTTTGAGAAATTCTCACATTCCATTTCTGCTTCTTCTTGCATACGCTTTGCTTCAGTTTTTGATACCTCCTCTATAGACATACCAGGCTTAACTTCTTTTAAAAGTCTGCACATTCTGTAACCTGTTGCTGTCACTACTCCTTCACTGATAAACATTTCTCTTATGTCTTCCTGCAGAAGCTCTAATGGAGAACGACGTCTATGTTTTTTCATTTGTTTTACACCTCTGCCTTTCTTCTCTGTACTCTTTCCATCACAACCACTTTCATTTTCGGAACTCTTTTGTTCTTCAACATTTTGCTTATCTCTGTTTTTATCTGATTCTTTTACATCTATAGTAACTTTCTTCTTAGTTTTAGCCTTTGTTTTAGGACTAATCATTGCTGACTTTGGTTTCCTTTTCTCCTCCTCAGCATTTTTTACTTTTGATAACTCAGAAAGTGGCTTCTCATCCTCTGTGTCATCTTCATTTACTTCACTTTTCTCATGTTGCTTCACTGTGGTCTTATTGTCACCCACATCATCATTATCCTCATCCGATTCGTCAGAGACAATAACCCGTCGTCGTCTTGTCTTTTTTTTATCCTCCTTTACATCATCACCACCATCATCTTCATCAGAATCTTTCTTTTTGTTTTGTTTAGCTTTTGTGTTCTTCTTGCTTTTTCCACTGCTATCAGAATCACTGTCATCAGAATCAGACTCCAAGATACGCTTTATTTTCTGTAACTTCTTAGCTTTCAGCTTCTCATTCAAATTTTCCAAGAAAATGGCATTATCCAATAACTTTTTCCCTTCACCACATTCAAAAGATCTACGAATGAAACTTTCGATAAGTTCCTGTGTTAATTCTTCAGTTTTCTTTGGACATGTCTCAGTAATGTCAATAGATTCCGCTTTCACTGAATTTTCAGCAGCTCCTTTTTCTGTACTTTCCACTGGATCTACTACAGTGGGTCTCAACGGCTTTTCATCAGCAGATGTTTCATCAACCTTTGTTCTAACAGAACTCCTTTCCTCCTCAGACTTTGTAACAGGAACTGGTGACCTTGACCTATGTACATGAGGTGGATCACGTTTGATTTTTGGTATTCTGAAATGCTGAAAACCATACCCTTTACCTGTTTTGGGAACAGAAGAATCATCGTACAAGCTATTGAGTGGTGAAATGATTTCTTTTGCTCCAGTTTTGCCCCTCTGTGAGTCCCTCTCGCTCTTACTCAAAGACTCCGAATGCCTTTCATCCCGTCTCCTGTCACTACTGTCACCATGCCTCCTATCACTACTCTCACGCTTCCTGTCATTACTTCCATCACGCCACCTGTCACAGCTAACATCACGGCGCCTGTCCCTGCTTGCATCACGCCGCCTGTCACTGCTCACATCACGCCGCCTGTCACTGCTCACATCACGCCGCCTGTCACTGCTCACATCACGCCGCCTGTCACGGCTTCTTGAACGTCTGTCACGGCTTCTAGAGTGCCTTGGGTCAGGAGTCCTTGGTCTCCTTTCAATGAGTCGAGAACTTCTGGCTGCATCAGTGTCCTCTATGCTTCGTCTCCTTGGATCTCTCTCTGATAGGATTGGAGCCCTTCTCCCCAACATTGGTCCTGGGCCCAAAAGACTAGGGGAAGGTTCACCTTGAGCCCTGTAAGCTCTACTGGCATAAAAAGAAGAAGGCATATTTTGGTTAGCACTGGCAGCTGGATGTCCCATTTGTGACTGATGGGCATGCTGTTGTAAGTATGATGCATCACTTCTTCCACCATATGGTTGATGCTGCATCACAGCCTGCTGCTGATTTGGCCACATGTGAGCAGGAGAAACATGTGGAGAAAACTGCTGAACAGGTGCTGTGCATCTGTCTCTACTTCTGTGGTCCACTTGCCTGCCTGAATGGTGCACTGGTCCAGACTCTCTGTTGTACTCCACCACTGAAACGTCAGACACAGGACGAGACAGGATTCCGTAACATGGTGAACCTGGCCACTGCTCTACTGGACTACTCTGAGAATAGTCTGTGGTGTTCAGTCTGGGGTCTTTACTAACTCTTTGCTCAACAACTCCTGATCTGTGAACATTAAGTCTTGGGTCTACCACGCCACCCTGATGTCCATGCTGTGTGATTTTGAGACCATCTACATCTCTCTGTCTTGCAGCACCATACATCACATCTGGATGGCTTTGAGTGCCAACAAATGTTGGAGGAATACCTGGTTTTGGAAGTATACCTGGTGTTGGAAGAAGTGCTGGCCTGTTGGTAGAGTTAGGCTGCTCTAAAGAGTTCTCGTACCCATAAGTCCCACTTCCTTGTATTTGCTGCTGACCGAATGCAGTACCTTGGGGCCGAAAGCCCCCTGGATATGCAAGCTGAGAACTTTCTGGGGTATGTGCAGGTGAGCAAACATTAGAATGTGTTATGTTCACAGACTTGTTAGTCATTGGACTTGCTGCTTTAACAGTTTCCAAAATTTCTTTTGTATTTGGTGGAGGGGAAGGAAGGCTTTGAAGATTTTCATGCACTATCCTTTGCAAATCCTCTGAACTCAATGACGACAGCAAACTGTGCGATTTACCTTTGTTATCACTCTGATTTGGCTGTGGCGTAGTCTGAAAATTCTTCACAGCATATCCACTCCCTAGTTTCAGACGTGGGTCACTATTTTCATTTGACTTTGGCTCCACTTGTTTTACAGCATCACTATCAGGTGTATTTGCAACACTTGGTTGTTCAATGCTTTGTCGCTTCCTGGGATCTGAAGATCCTTTCCATTTGTCCAACCTGCTGGGACTTCGTGAAAATAAAGGTGTTTTTTCCTCAACAGCACTGTGATCAGGTACCTTCGAACAGGAACTCGTTTTATCTACCTTTTCTAATAAAGATCGAGCAGGAGACAATGTATCAATATTCAATTTTTCAGGTTTAGTCTTCACAGGTGAAATTTTTCTGTCATCTTTATTTATCAATCCCCTCAACGCACCACCTGTGCTCACTCCCACTCTATGAACTTTATGTATTTCTTCTTCAAGTTTTGCACGTAATGATCTTGAAGTAACACCTTCATCTTTCTTTGAAGCTGTGTTCTCATCTTCACTCAGAAGAGACTGCCCTTCATAATTATATGCTGATGATGAATTATTTTCCCTTTCTTCTGTACATGATGCTGCATCTCTTGACTCTTCTACTGTACTTAATTTGTTCTCACTATGTGAATCCCAGAAGTGCTTACTGGCCTGCAGTTCATGTGTACTTTTACTTGCCCTATCACTGTATTTGGAGATATTATAAGTAATGCTCAATGACTGGGATAAAGGTGTGTTTTTATTTACTGAAGATTTGTCAGTTTCACATACCCAGTCCATAGCTGAAGCAATGTCATACGACAGTAACTTTGAAACCGAGGCATTCTTCAATGCTTTTTCCTTTCCGCTCAGGACATCTTTGCGCCTGTCATAAATCCATTCTATGTCTGATGAATTATCACTTGAAATATCTATAATTTTTGTTAGCTTCTCTCTGCTTTGAGCAAGTATGTCTTCTGGGAGTCTGGTTTCTGTAGATGAAACACAGTTATCACTCTGGCTGCTGGTGACAGTAGGCACAGGTGACATGCGACTTGGTGAATCATCACTAACACGAGCAACAGCTTTCTTCAATGGTGCAACATATGCTGACGGTTGTGGTGTAGTTGAGCTCACCACTGCCTCACTGAAATCAAACAGCACATTCAATCAATTAATCCATATTTGGAAGATGGTTCTATACTGAAAGTAACCGTATCAAATGAGGGAATTAAACAGTACTTGTACGTACGTTTCTTCAGACAGAAAATCATGATTCAGAATGCTATGCACATTTATTTGTCAATTTATAACAAACTGCAGGTACCAGAACATCAACTTATTTCTTGTATCTATTACGTAAATGTTACCTGAACTACAGCTTAATCTGCACTGCGGTTGTCATCCATCATTGTATAAGTTGATGTTTTGAAGTGCTGCAGTTCCAGTAGCCGGTACACATTATAAAGAATTTTATGTTTTCTTTTTTCCATCAGTACCCACTAAATATATACATTGCCATACTGCCCTAACTTCCAAAGATAAACAGCCTATGCTGGAATAGGGCCTCACTGGTAAACTCAATAAATTATACACATCAACATTTAAATGAAACTGCTTGTCTTTAAGAGTAAAATTGTTCAAACAGCACATGGGACAATTGAAAATTGTCAACTGCGCATGCCAGACTTTCAAAATAGACACCAAATACAAACAATGTCTTCAAGTGCCTGTGAAAGGTAAAGGCATTCTGGTTTAGTGAAAAACTGAATCCAAAAATAATTCAAAGGAGGACTTCACCTTCTCTGATAGTCATAACTCAACAGAAAAATTCTCAAAAAATCTATAAATGCATTTGTTGTCTCATACTGCCATATACAGCTGCAATTATATCCAATGACTGAAGACAGAAATCTGCATCCCGTACCACCTGATAAAAATCTCCATGAAGATATACGGTCTCTATGTCCTGAACATCCATGAAAATATACAAGCTCTAAGCCCCAAATTCTGAAATTAAAGACAGATTTTACCAAGGCACAAGTGAGCAACATCTGGTTGACAAACAAAACAAATGTGCACTGTAGATTGAATCCTCTCATAAATATTACAACAACAAATATCCATAAGGCCAGTATTACACTATCATATTACACTGACAAAGAAATATGATCAAATATTCATCAAAGATCTTTGACATGGAGCTAAACAGGGGTGTTACACTGTTATGTAATTGGAAGAAATGTGGCAGAAAAAAAAGGAAACATACTTGGATGAAGCCCTAGGTATTACGTCGAGATGATAGAAGCATTCAGTAAAATTTGTTACAACAGCTGAAAATGGAGGAAGTCAAGTCTTAATACACAAGTTACTTACAAATGGATGCCAGTGTATTTCAGCATTTGATCAGTAAAGGGGCTTCTCATATTATAAAACAGAACACTCTTGATAACTGTTATATGTGCAGAGGACAGGCAAACTGTGACACTGTGATTTCTTGATACATGAGAGAGCTAGTCTAGTTCACAACACAGCACTCTAATATTACACTGGACATTAAACAACGTAATTCCAGAAACGAGTCAAGTGATTTATAAGGCACTGAAAGAAGAATATGTGAAGGTAAATAAATGTTTAATATTATACTATTGGACAATACGACCCATTTTTAATTTTGAATAATTTAATTAATGAAATTAGTGTTCCAACAACTACAAAATTAAAAAAGTACAAAACAGATGAAGTGCTTTGTAACTTGTGGCACCCAGCATTCAAAAATAGACAAAGTAGAATGGAAAGCTAATAAAGAATTTTTTATTTTTAAAGTGTGACCACATCCTCTATTCCAGCTTGCTGAAAAGCTACCTGAATGTTTCCAGGGGTAGTGGCGGATGGATGTAACTGCGATTGTGGACATGAAGTCACCTGCAGCATATTCCACATGCCCATCAACACACAATTAATAGCATGCACTGTACTTCTTGCTCACTCTCCCCCCTCCCCAGCCCCACCTCCCCAGCCTAGTCAAAGCAAGTTTATTATAAAAAATAAAAAAAAAAAAAAAAAAGTCGAAGGAACAAAGTAACTTTGAAGCCATGTTTACAAACACATTACCGAGACGTCAAATAGCTGTAGCAATGATAGTGCTCGAAGCTGTTACATTTCACATTGCATTGAACAGAAGATGAACAACTTATGATCAAATCGACGGCGAGGCCCTAGATTTGATCATGTTTATTTGACGACAGGTGAGATTTGACAACATCCTCTATTACACCATCAAATTTCTTTGATATAAATATTTGACATACGAACTTTGACAAAGAAATATGATAGTGTAATATTGGCCTAATACTGCAAACAATTTCAGACAGACAGAAATGGCATCCAATTGGCCCTATTCATTTATACAGAGGTCCATCAGTCTGAACCAACTATGACACCTAAGGGACAATGGACTTCAAAACCAGACTTTAGTAAAAATCTAAAATTTTAGGCTGGCAATCTGAGAGACGCTCCATGCAAGAAATTACTGAATATAAGCAGAAGCTTCTATTCTGAAGTGACAACCGCTGAAGATATGTTGCTGCATCTGAAAAACTGAGATCACTTCCACCTCTTAATCAATCATCCAACAAGCCTGTATCAACAGTCAACATAATGTACCAATCGACTGTGGACACAATGTGAAAAAAATTTAAAACGCCGTACCCTATATTCAAACTATCCTGATTTACAGGTCTACACTTCTGATACAGTTCTAATCCACGCGTCAATCAGAACACAAAAGATGAAATGTCAGAGGCATGAACAGAAGTAGAAAATGGGACACATTTTTACACCACTGTTTTGCTTAACAAAAACAAGAAATGGCATACTGTGAAAACAAAGAGTCAACCAATCATTTCAAATGAAGGTTTTTGACTAACTCATCTGTCACTGGCCGCAAGATAAGACCCACACCACCAATCTAAGTCTCATTCATCTGGACCACCTACGATTTTCTGCCCCCCCCCTTTTTTTAAAAAAAAAATACAAGTGTATAACAATATTTCAGTGTTACTAAATTGACTAATGTCTCTCTCTCTGTTTTGACAGTGCGTCTTTGTCACTTTTTGTCCTATGGCTTCCCCATAAGGAACGAAGAAGGTATATTAGAGTTCAACATCCTATCAAGAAAAAGTTCATTAGTAGCAGATGTTATTTAAAACCCATGCAATTCTGTATGTCTAGTTTGTTTGGTGTATTATCTCCAAAATTAATGTTATAACCAAAATTTAAATAGAATAAAGTTTAGTGTAGTCTGGTGTAGTACAATCTACAGTGGCAGTATTTGTTCTCAGTATTCAACAAATTCATCAGGAAGTACTTCTGGCTTATATGTTTATGCAGGTAAAGCAAAAATTTTCCACTACTGTAACAGTGAAACATTTATATTCCTGTATGAGGACATAAGCAACAATGTCTGCTCATTTTGGAGATGCACAGCATAATGAAGTCAATGAAACTATAATGATTACTTGCATCTGACCAGTTAAAATTTCAACCCCCCCCCCCCCCCCAAAAAAAAAAAAAAGCCCCAATGTCAACCTGCCAAACTAAGACAGAAGTAAGAACACAACAAGGAGAAAAACTCATCCTTGCATGAAAGAACTTTCTTTTCTTTCTTTCAACTCGTTAAAGATTGCAAAGCACCAATGTGTGGCAGCCATAACTCACTCAGCAACAAATTTGTTTACATTCCCAGAGTGACAGACAGAATCGGCCGTATATTGCGCAAACACGGCGTAAAGACGATTTTCAAACCGACAAGGAAGATCAAAGGGTGTCTTAGATCGGCGAAGGAGAAAAGAGACCCACTTGCAATGTCGGGAATATACCGTATACCATGCACATGCGGAAAAGTTTATGTCAGAATGACTGGATGATCAATTAACACCAGGATCAAAGTGCATAAGAGACATTGCAGGTTGGGGCAGGTGGAGAAATCGGCCGTGGCAGAGCACGCACTGAATGAGACCTACCACGTAATAAAATTCGCCGACATGGAAGTTCTGGCTGTAGAGAAGCACTATCACACGCGCTTGTTCAGAGAAGCTGTAGAAATCCAAAAACACGCGAACAGTTTCAACAAGAAAGAGGAAAGCCTTCAGGTAAACGGATCCTGGCTTCCCGTACTGCAGCGAACGACCGTCGCAGGTAGCAAGAGGAGAACCGCACCGGAAATGACCACGGAGAAGCCCTCGGACGTTGGCGCGCCAGGTACATATAGTCTGCGGCCACGAGCTCGCCTCCAGCTCACCACCGGCAATGGAGGGTGAAGCTTTGACAATGCCAGCCACTCGTGCTGGCGAAACGTCAGAAAAATCATTAGATGAACGTCGGCCGAAGAACCCGAGACAGAAGCCAATAGGCAGTTTGTCAAATTTGTTTAGGTTCGCAAATTGTTGAAAGTAAGAGAGTGCCAAATCTAGTGAACCGTGTAGTGTTCCAACAACTCTTACTTTAAATCACAAAGGTTTATCACTGTCAAATCACCTTTGTTGATAAATGTCTTAACCTGGTGAGAAAGGGATTTTCTTTCTCTTGCAGTTCATTTTCTCTTCCAAAAAGTGCAGATGACTTACACAGTATCACCCAGTTATCATTTTACTTGTTGTTTCCAGTGTGAAACGGTGCTACCATGTTCCATCCCCAGCAGCAAACTGGGAACAAAATCCACTGAATTCTTTGGAAAAAGGTATTAACACTGCTGAAAACTAGTGCTCATACTTTCTTTTCATTGAAATGGAATAAAATCTGCATCAATCTTGCGCAGAGTTTCTCACTGTTAACTCTTACTGCGAAATGTGCCATACTCGTTTCTCCTGACATGCCCATGAAAGGATTCAAACACCCTTAATTGAAGATCATCCAACAACACACGCACTATCTCAGTGCTCTTGACTGTGGTTCCAGTTTTGCGTTGTCCTTCACATCAATGGTCATCGAGAGAAGTGTGGGCATGTTTAAGTAGACCCACCAATTTCCTTGGAAACTTTTTATAAACAAACACTATTTGCATTTAATTTACATTATTGTGCAACATGTATCAGCACAACAAAAATTTAATTTCACTGATA
This sequence comes from Schistocerca americana, assembly GCF_021461395.2. NCBI lineage: Eukaryota > Metazoa > Arthropoda > Insecta > Orthoptera > Acrididae > Schistocerca > Schistocerca americana. The sequence continues at coordinate 445,563,317 of NC_060126.1, forward strand.
CAAATGTCATGTCTATAACTGGATGAGATATTTCCTCCTTGCCCAGTTTTCTCAAAAGTAGTTTCTACAGCGCTGTCCACTAAAATTTAGAAATGGGGAAAGGATAGCAAGTAACAAAATTTTACTTACTGCAACAACATTCAGTGATTAAGTATGTAAGTGATTTGGGGGTATACAGTATATGAAATTTAGTACAGAGCTATAGCTTCTGACAGCAACAATGGCTGCAATTGCATAATCAAACTGAATTGGGATGGCAAACACACAAATCCACACTGTTTCAATTCTATACCAGAGCTCATCATCTACATCTACACTCTGTAAATCACCATGAAGTGCATTAGGGTCTCTTCCCATTCTGATCATGTATGGAGCATGGGAAGATTGCCTCTGCGTGTGCAGTAATTATTCTAATCTTGTCCTCTCAATCCCTATGTGAGCGATACATAGGGGGGTTGTAGCATATTCCTAGAGTCATCACTTAAAGACAGTTCTTGATACTTTGTTAACAGACTTTCTCGGGATAGCTTACATCAACCTTCATGACAATTCCAGTTCAGTTCCTTCGGTATCTCTGCAACACCCTCCCACGGATCAAACAAACTTGTGACCATTTGTGCTGACCTTCTCTGTACGTGTTCAATATCCCCTGTTAATCCTATTTGGTACAGGTCTCAGGCACTTGAGCAATATTCTAGAACCAGTCACAAGAAAGATTCATAAGCAGCCTCAATGGTAAACTGACTGCATTTCCCCAGTATTCTGCCACTAAACCAAAGTCTACCACCTGCTTTAACCACGACTGATCGTTCTATTTCACATCCCAGGTGTTTGTACAAGTTGGCCGCTTCCATCATCAATCACAGTGGTAGGCAAGTGGTAGTGCACCAGTGTGTCAGCAGACCAGGACCAGATGTTTTCAATAGGTAAGAGAACTGGAGAACGTGCTGCCCAGAGCAATAATGTGAACACCCTCTATATCAAGATAAAACAGCACATGCAACATGTAGTCTCAAATGGTCTTTTAGAAAGATAACCCAATGGAGACCTCAAAGAAAGGGTATTCCCACCAGCCCGAACAAATGAATAAGGTAACAGCTGCTATTCAAATTACAAACTATGGAAACTATAGTCTGATTAAAATTACATGACAGCTGACACTTCACGCCACTGCCAAACTGTCACAACAGTCAATTCATTTCCAATTCATTGTACAGTTTGCCTTCTTGATATGTTTGGATCCCAAATCCTGGGTCTGGCCTATTTAGTTCATATTTCAGCACAAGTGATAACCACGCCAAAAACACAAGGATGCTAATGAAATACACAACACTAACTACACAGTACTGGATCCTTTGGCACAAGATACAATTCAGTGTCATGTATACAGCTGTTATAATCACTTAGATTGGCTTCATTAGATAAAATCTGCATGAAATTGTGTGAAGCAGGATTTTTGAACACTGGAATTATTAATTGCTACTGGGTCATCAGAGTCATAAATCCATCAACTTTTCCCAATGTAGTGGGGTAGCAGAGTGGGTATCGTACTAATCTGATGTGTAGAAGATCACATGTTCAAATCTTGTCAACTGCAATGAAATTTTTTATTTTTCTAAATCTAATCCAAGGACTTTATTATTTTTATTCAGTTAACTCATTTAAATTTTTTTTCTCTAATACTTCGCTGCATCATTATCTTGTCATACCAACATTTTTATTTGCTCTTATTTTTCTTTCTATCATCTATTTGGAATATGCTTGTGTCAACTATAACCTCCAACCCAAGTACCAACCAGGATTTCTCACTGGTTGGTAATGCATCAGCCCTTGTAGCGAGTGTAAGGTTGGTTTCACGGTAACCAGTGACAGTAAGAAATTAAAGTTTGCTTTTAGCGCTGAAATCAATTTTTTTTTCTTTTTTCTTTTTCTTTTTTTTTCTGTTTCGAGTTTGCTCATGGTGGTTAGCATTAAATGCCTTGAACAAGGTGATCATGATTTTAGTCCTGGCACAGACTGTTGATTGTTGTTTCCTCTGATATACTGCACATCACAAGGTTGTGGTTCGGTTAGAACATGTGTTTAAATTCAGGGTTACAAACCCATCATCTGCTGCAGTTCAGATGTTGGTCACATAAAATCAATTGCTGACAGATCATCTCCCATCTCCATCATACTTCGCAGCTGCCACTTCCATCACCACTCTGTGTTACACATTAATGTTATTTGTGAAGTGACCCGCTGTGTTTGTATGTTGTCTATAAACAAGTGGTAGTCGGCAGTGGATGTGGCAACACTGTAGTGGCAAGTGACATCAACCATCAAGTAATTTCGATCTGACTATAGAGGTGATCATGTTGTGTACCCTATAGCATCCCATATCATCACATCAGATGCTCAGACCTTTTCACAATGACAAAGGCTCTCTGGCAAAAGTCACAGTATATTCATCAAGATGCTGTACCCAGAATTGGGATTCACTTAAAGAGACGATGTGCCATCACTCCTGTGAACAGTTTCGTCGACTCCACCAATGTCAGTGCACCCCTCTCTGTTGCTGCAATCCTGGTCACCATTTTGAGTCTGTGGCACTATGGACATAATTGCACTATCCATGTGGATACTTGTCAGTGGCAAACAAATCCATTTTCTGACTCAAGGTATGTGACATATGTTACAATTCTTCACGGACAAGCAAGCAATGCGTAAATGTCCTCTACAGTACTACTCAATTGCGGCAATCAAAATCCTCCTTGGTGTTGAGATGGCCCTCTTGAACCCACTGATCCCATTCTCGAATGATGGTTATTCCACCGCAACCAAAGCATGCAATCTTATCGCTGCACAATAAACTACAGTCTCCATAGGCTGTCATCCTGCTGCTGTTTAATTCTGACACTCAAGGCCTGCAGATGTTGCTCCCTTCTAACACAAAGCATAACGTGACTGTCTCACAAATAACATCAATAATTTCAGAATGAGAAAGGCTCTGTGTAATATTTCCTCATATACAAAATGCAGATAATTTCACTCCTACCTGCTTACGTTGTACAGTTCCACTAGAATGCTAACCATTTTCGTACCCCAATATGCAAAACACTTCATGCCATTTTAACATCTGGTGCTTGCCATCTTCATGGATTTGCAATTTTAATGGTTAGCAAGGTATTTTGGTATCAAATGCCAGGAATCATCATCATCATCCTTCCACTTACTGCTACACTATACACATCGTTTCACTGGTGGCCAACTCAAAAATCTCAGTCTGCAAGTTCGTAATGCAGAAAGTTGGTTGCTTAACTTGTGAGGGTACTGGCAAACTCTTCTCACCGAGAGAGTGTATGAAGATCTTTGCACTGAAATGTTGGCTACACATATTTCATTTAAGCCCTAATTTTAACATGAATCGCATTCAAGACCACAGGTATCAAAACAATATTAATAAATAAAACAAAGGGGAAGACCAATGTTCCTAAACACGAGGGTTGACTGGAAAGTAATGCCTCCACCTTCGTAACTCTTCAACAGTTGGTAGCATCTTGTTCCATAGCCTCTTCTCTACAGCTCCAGTTGGCAGGAAGCTTTAGCATTGAACGGTTGTGCTGTTACAGTGTCAAGTATGCAACTGTGTGCAGACAGTCTGTTGATGTGATTTAAGCAACATGCAGTCATTGAATTCTTGACAGCAGAAAGTGTCACCCCAAAGAAGATCCATCAGAGAATGAAAGCAGTTTATGGTGATTGTGTTGACACGAGTACTACGCGTCGTTGGGCCAGTTAAGTTTAAAGACGTTGAGGTGGGAGCATCTGACCTGCATGACAAACAGAGTTGGACGTCCTGTGACAGCAACCACCGAGTTTCCAAAGCAAAATGTTGACAGATTGATTCAGGACAATTGTCGTATCACTCAGAGAGAAACTGCAAGCACAAGAATGTTGGGTCACATGTTTTTATGCAACATGACAATGCCAAACCACACACTTCATGTGCCACCACAGCAGAACGTCAGAGACTGAATCTCACCACTGTACGGCATCTTCCATACAGTACAGATTTAGCACCGTCTGACTTCCATCTGTTCCCAATAATGAAAGACGATCTGCGGGGACATCATTATGCTTCTGATGCAGACGTTGAGAGAACTGTGAGACTGTGGTTGCAGAAAGATGTGTGTTGGCTTCTTCCATGACAGCTTCAGAAAATTTGTTCATCGTTGGCAGAAATGTATCCAATTGGCTGGTGATTATGTGAAAAAGTGAAGATTGGTAATTAAAGATCGCATTCTAAGGATTATTTCTGCTTTTGATTTATTAAAATATTCCCATCCAAACCCAATTAACGAAGGTGGAGGCATTACTTTTCATTCAACCCTCATACTTATTCATTCATGACAAGCTGAACAACTATATTCCATCATTAACCAAGTTACTTATAATATGAATCAATTGCATTAAAAACTTTACCTCTTATCCCTTGTACTTGCACTTTTGGTTAATTCGCCACCAACAGTAGCATTTTCTTGCTTAGTTCCTGCACTGAGGCTCTCCTGTATACCTGGAACCTTAAAAACAAACGAATTATCAAGAAACTCTATCACTAATAATTCACCGGAGAGAGAGAAAATTAAATATAAATACCTTGTCAACCTTCTCCCTCAGCTTCTTCAGAACTTCCTCACACTTCATCAGTGTCTCAATCTTCAGCCTACAAATAACCATTAAAATCAAGTTAATTCAGAGCATGGAGCAGGCCCAGCTGCTTCTCTATAGTTACTGCAACATATTTTACATTGGTTTAAGTCTCACTAGATTTCATTAAATTTACTATTTTTTCAATTATTGTAATCTATTCTTGAAAAATTAAATGGAGAGAGACTGTTACACACAAAGCTTTCAGCCATAGCCTTCTTCAGAAATGAAAGCAACAAGCATGCACGCACCCGCGTGCGCTCCTTAAGCACAGGATTGTTATCCCGACTGCTCTGGCAGGACTACAATTCTTTCACTGAACGAAAGAAGCAAACAGTAGTGGAGCAGGGAAGGGGGAGGTAGAGAAAAGTATGAGGGGGGACGGAAAAGGGCTGTCTGGTGGAGCATGCAGGGACTAGAAGGCAGCAGGACACAGTTGCCAGGTGCAGCATTGGGAGGCTTTGGAGGAAGGAGGGGGGGGGGGGGGGGGGGATGGAAAAGGAGAGGACAGAGATGGGTGAAAGACATAGGTGTATTGACAGAGAGAGCAACAATGAGGGTGAAGGACATGAACTGGGAGGTAGTGTAGGACAGAGAGGGAGAAAACTGTTGGGTGGAGGGTGTGGAACAACAAGTTACTGTAGGTTGAGGCCAGGATAAGGTCGGGAGTGGAGAATGCATTGTAAGGGTAACTGCCACCTGTACAGTTCAGAAAAGCTGGTGGTGGAGGGAAGGGTCTATGTGGCCCAGGTTGTGAAGCAGCCATTAAAATCAAGCATGTTCAGCTGCATGTTGTGCCACAGAGTGGTACACTTTGCCCTTGGCCAGTTTAGCAGTGGCCATTCATCCTGGTGGACAGCTGGTTGGTAGTGATACCAATACAAAAAGTTTGCAATGGTTGCAACAACAGAACACCATTTTAGGAGGGGTGGGAAGGTTGCTCGGTAAGATGTCCCTCATTTCAGGATATGATAATCAAAATTCTGGTTTCCATAGCTTGAAGGCACAACAATGACTGAAATTATAACTATTAGGGTACTTTTTCCTTTTGTTGCACTATATTTTGTAGTCTGGTGTAAAGACTGACTGGACAAAATTGTTTGGAATTATAATAATGTGACTGTGTTTTTTGCTTACTTTTACGAAGCAAAGGCCTTTGCTTCGTCCCCTTCACAACAATTTAGCTAAGTCTCAACAAGTTAACATTATTCAGTTCAGCTGTCATCTCCATAATATTTAGTTTAATTTTAATTAATATTATTCTGACTGCATTCTGGCAGATATTAGAAGTATTGATTCCAATTTGAACTATGTAGATAAAACAGGCAATGAGTACTAAAATACCCCATCATGACAGTATATTGAAGTAATTAACAGTGATAAAATAACTATACTTACATTTTCTTAGAATTTGTGAGGACGGCATGCAAGCTTTTCATTTTTGAAAGCTGTGCCTCTCGAGACTTATCACGTGTACGCTCTAATTTTGATATCATTGTTTCAAGAAACGGTATATACTCCTGCATCTGTCTAAACTTTGCTTCTTGCTGACTGCATTCTTCAGTACTGAGATCCTTACCTCCACCTAAAACATTAAATTTTTAAATGGGTTGCTCATATAAGCTGAGCTGGGGGGGGGGGGGGGGGTAAGACACACATATTCACATGAAATGACTTCATTTCCTAGGAAATATTCACTTAAAAATACATCTGTGCCTATTAATATTTCAGTATCGTACACATCATATTCGGCTCAACTGTAACACCACACCTCTAAACTGATTAGGACTATGTACACACACACACACACACACACACACACACACACACACACACACACACACACACACACACAATTATCTGGAGAAGAAATAGAATGGAAGTCTCCAAGATAAATTATAATATTGTAGTTTTTGTTAACATTTATTTCCACCACTCTATGCCTTCACTTAACAGTGACTGGTTATCTTTACCCTGGCCATGCTTACCACAGATTTTCAACTGGAAGTTACTGCCACAATTTTCTGCAGAACCACATCTTTTATCACGTGAATTAATTTTTACACCTATTGTTGCTTCACCTTCAGCCATATCGCAATTTCCTTCATCAAAATTATTTAGGTTTCTTCTGTGTTCTCCCCTCAATAAACTGTTAACACTGTGATATGCTAAATGCAGCATTATCTATCCGTCTGTGAAAATGGCCAACATCCAGCCCCTACAACTTTGAATGAAGGTAAATTTTTTTAAAAATGAAAATATGTTGTGAAGGTATCTCAAAGACAGGCAGCCAGTCAGTTGCATCATGTGCAACTATGTCCAAAGTGGTATGAACATGCAGGATTTGAAAAGCTATTTAGTCAGCACAGAATAACAGTAAGCTTAAATGAACTAGAGAGAGAGAGAGAGAGAGAGAGAGAGAGAGAGAGAGAGAGAGAGAGAGAGGGGGGGGGGGGGGGAGGGAGCAGACTTTGTTCAAGAAATTATGGTACAATTTAGCTAGCGGCAGCATAGATAAAGGATCAACAAAAAACCATGGTGGTCATAATAATGGGGGAAAGGGGGGGACTCAACAACATGGTCAGCAAAAAGCCTATTAAACAAGTCAGTCCATGTGCCATCTCCCATCATCTTATTATTGAGGACATCACATGAAATTTGATTTTTGGTTAATGTTTTTGTTAAAATTCTATAATCAAGAGTGCAAGTTACAAAAAAAGCAACATAAGAGGATGAAAATTATGGCAAAATAAAGAACATGGCATGAAAGAGTATCTTGAGCAAAGTCTTCCTACACACTATGATGCTACAGAAAAAAAAAAAAATATCCTCATATAATGGCAAAACAGTGCACCAGTCACTATTGGGTAGGCATTATCCTACTTCTTTCTAACAGCGGGTCCAATCTGAGGGATTAGGATTTCCACAGATGCTTATGAACTGTACTGATCAAAATCTGTTATTAAAAATAGAGGGGGATGGAATAGGATGCACATGAAAATCTGTTGGCCTCGAATTAATTATGGAAGAATTAAGTGTGGCTAAGGGTTAAGGCAAAATATCGGAAGCAAAAGCATCCTATGGAACATGTCACGTTCCTGAGAATCGTGTCTAGCAACATAAATATTCCTGAATGTACACTTCTTGCTCTAATCAAGTATGATCTGGTGGATATGTAAGTACATTGCTCCTAGAAATCATTTGGTAATTGTTTGCATTCATCCTGGACAAACTGCATTTTTGCTTCAAATTTACATCAGTTACATCAATTTTTTCTACAATCCCATTTCTACAGCAGACAACTGAAGTATTCCACAACTTATCATATGTCTTACCAAGTTCCGACTTCTTATTTTGCCACTAAAAATAATTTTTGGATCACTGGATAGTTGTCAGAATATGTATAAAAACATGTATCAAATGGTCTCAAGGAGCAAGATTCAGCGTTAAATTGTAAATCCCTTATAAATGTACCAGTGAGTCAGTTCGAAGAAGAGGAAACGATATTTGCATAACACCAGTAAGAACCGTATCATGTAATGCATGTACTATTCAAAGCAAGATATGAGGGTGATGATATCTTTATTTTATGAATATCAAACATCTCCCACCACTCCCCCCCCCCCCACCCCCCCCCCCCAAAAAAGGGGAAGTTCCACTTGGGTACATTCACCTTTCTGCATGTGACTGAGCTACTTCTGCAAAGCAGTTTAACTTGTCTTTTCAAGGTAAACAAATTGTAAAGTACTTTTTCCTGCAAGTTTCAAACACCACTACAGTTTCTGTGCCCACACACAGTACTGAAGATCATGAAACTACTCTTCTTCCAACAACTGTAACGTAACTTAAATATATCAGTATGCAAACAACTTATATACTGGCATCTTACTTTACAGTAATTAATACTGCTGCTGCATGGAGAATGAAATGCCAGCTTACCTGCATCCCAAGTTTGCTTATTTTCAGCCATCATGCCCTTTTATGATGATTATTCAGTGCCTGAAAGAGCAAAACAAAATCAGTAGTTGGATAGTGTAAGCATCAATTTTGTATCACAAAGGTTATATCAAATACATATAAACAATACAGTATACAACACTTATAATGCAGTAGCAGTGCAAAATGCAAATCAAAACATGTAAGACAGAATGCAAGGTGGGTATGTAGCTGTTTAGCCTTTACTATGTTATCAAAGACAATGTTCTGGCTAAGTTTGTTTCTGATGAATGATTTCATATTTAATTCATTTTGTGCTGTTAAAGAACTCTCCCTCCTGCCACAAATATGAATAAAATAGTAAAGCTCTACTCTCAAAAACAATGAATGCCTCATTTGACAACAGTTAAATAACTTAGCAGCACACCTAATGAGGTTTCAACTAATGAGATATAGAGTCCTAACAGAACCACTAAATAAAATTTACAATTTCATTGCTAAATGTGTGATCACAATTTTGTGTTGTTTAAGAAATTTGCTGAACAAGATTTTCACTTTGTGAGAGTTTACAGGTGACAATGAATGGGCATCACAATACACTGAGTTTTGTGAGCTCATCCAGTACTTTGTATGTGTGATTTTTAAGTGAGAAGCAGGCAGCAGTTTTCATCACTTACTCAGCATGTGAATGTGCTACATCTCATGCAACATTAATGGAAACTAGGCTGGAAATCAGTACATGAAGTAACTACAAACATGTTTTTCACACTTCTAGGCATAAGATTCCATACATTCTTCACAGAAAACATTCTCTCACGATTGATTTTCAACAGTGTTTGTCTATAACATCTAATAATGGCATAAAAGAAGTACAAATACAGCACACATTTCTTGAGTCAGTAGAATAACTGACACCTCGTGAAACATTTATGTAAACTACAAAATGAAAATAACTAAGTGTTCTTCAGTGTATTTAGTGTGAAACAAAACTTTGAATCTTAATATAAAGGTCTTACTAAAACCCACTTTTAATAGTACATATCAAGCACAAAACAGCCTTCAAAATGTCATAATTAAGGCCTTCATTATACCCTAGTGAGATAGTCACATTTATGTCGTGAATGCCACTCGCAAACTGGAAACAAAACCACCATGTGTGCCGTTTGTGGTAACTTCGATGAGTTATGGAAAACGTAATAAACAAAATAACAGATGAGAGCTATCCACTGTTTTTGACGTGTGAACTATGTTGGCCTAGATAAATGACAACAACAGTGTGGATGCCGTTCACGAGTGAACACGTAATACACATTGTTTGCAAGCAATAGTAAATAAAAGAATTAAAATGCACCCTCTCTCCAGAAAAACTGTCGTATCTGTTATGGCAAGACAAAAAAAAACACTGATATACCGTTCACCACTTAAAAAATAGGCCTAAATGCTGACATTTCGGAACACGCCGCATGCAACGGCTTCTCTTAGAAAACGCGGCAATAACCAAGATTGGGCGAAGTTCCTTTTTTTTCAGAATAATGCCATACACAGTTTGCGAAAAAGTTTTCACTATTTCTGAGGAAGTCCATTGGTGTATTTGTCAAAAGACAATCTTGTCAGTCATCTGCAACGATTAATTTTATTGCAGTTCCAAAATATCAGACACTATCAACATTGTACTATATGTGTAGTTTGCTTCACACTGCAACGGTTAATACCTACGCTAACTCATGACCACTTTTAATGCAACTCCATGTACCTTATTATTCTAGTAAAATTGGAGCATTTTCCAGAAATACGCTCTCTTCCACAAAACGATGTTCAACAACACTGCTCCATATATTCTCATTAATGTCTATACGCATTAATGGAATGGGCGATTACAGTATTTTTTGAAACACAGCTACTGCGTATAGAGTTCGTCGTGCTCTGCAACAATTTTCCAACAGTGCTGAAACTCTTTCCAGATCAGCGGAGTATTCCTTTTACCTTCACAAAAAAGTCTGGGCACACACAACACAAGTGATTGATACTGTCGATTTTTCCTCTTATTTTGTGTTTTAGTCAGCTCCTCACTTCCCCACATTGACGCGGTTCCAAATCCTGGAAAGTTCAGGCTTCATGTCCAACAGCGCCACTATCCAAGTCTACCAAGTTTGTATCTTCAGCACAAGGCACCATGAAACATCTCTTCTTTCACTCCGTTCTATAGTGTGCCATTTTCGGACTTAACTGCTTGGAGACCTATTAGTTAATTGTTTTCGGCTCACACGAAATTCGAGTATTTCGCTTGCGCCTTTCAAGAAACATGCAGCCTTCACGTGCAGTTTTCGTTCTTGAATCCCGAAGCACACGCCCTAACTGTTGCATTCTGTCCAAACATAAAACTGATCGCTCATCTGCACTCATCTGCTTCATGTTCCATGGTAGAAATGGCGACGTTGCATTCTGGCATTTGACGAGCTTTTCAAGTCGTTCACACATCAACGAAAACCATTCAGTATTCTTCTGTCCCTGTAAACTTACCTTTCATACAATTAAGACTGTATCTGTCTTTTAACAGTGTCTCTCAAAACATAATTCAAATTCCATTCGATCTTGACGATACATTTTCTTGTCCGCTCCTTCATCTGCAAAACAAGACTGAATCGCCCAGCACAAGCCAGAGTTAAGGCCCAGGGAATTCTAGTTGTTCATATTACCACCAGGTGGCAGTCTGTGAGTACGCGGCTGAAATCTGCCAGTGAGAGCCATCGATTCTCTCTACATTAGTTCTTGGAGTTGGACGGACGCACTGGCACGTACGTTAAGCTATCTCAATACTCGTGTTCATTTGGAACGGTATTGTCTACATGTTAGTACGCGTCGTATTTGAAACGTTTAAGTATTTAATTTCAATAGTACAGAGAAAAAGGATAGGATTTAATTCGGTGATGTAAATGGGTTGCGTGGAATCGCGTGGATGTTTTCGTACATCCAACGTATTGTTACAAGTCGCTGTGCAATTATTACAGCGCAAACACATATGTGCTGACAACATTCCTACGTGTAAATTGCTATTTAGCACCTATTTAGTGAATTTCTGCTGGTACTACGTTGCGAGTTATCTGTGTATTCATGCGCGCACGCAGTTAAGACAGTCGCGAGGTTGCTGCTATCTAGTTCTGCTTTACAGCAGCTCGTGGAATTTCCAGTGTAGTGTTCTCCTGAGTGTGCTACGATATAAGATGGAGTTCCATGCAACACAGCGTGATATTGGCCGCCTTGTGATATACAATAGAGGAATATAGTGACGGGAATGTACGTATATTCGTACGTACAGTCACAGCTGTTGCATAGAATTTGTGAGTTGTATGACGTGTTATATTTTTATTACAGGGTATTTGACACGTTGTGATTTTAAAAAGAAAGAAATAAGTGAGCAGGTATAATCAGTGCTGAGAAACAAAAACGAAGCTGCAGCGGCACCTTATTCCAAAAATAAATAGCCTCCTTTAAACTCTCCTTGTGGAAATTCCTTTTAAGCGTATGCTAATGTCTTCCGTTTACTTTTGAAGGTAAGTGTGTAGGCGGAAGTGTCAATTTTTTGACGTTACTCAGATAGTGGTATGTTACGAAAGTGACAAGATATAGCTTAGAGCTTGGCATTCGAACTCTTTGTTTATTTGAACTCGTTGTCGTCAACTGTTTAGTCATGCGTACACTATGTTCTGGGTAAAAGAATTAAATCGGAATCTCGCCATTTTATGTTGAATGAAACTGTCAAAAAAGATGTTACTGAAATTCGTAAGCAACATTAATCGTACATAAAGCTGAGACTACCTATTCTACATCAATTTTAAAAGCTGAAATACATCTACTCACGACGCTGGAGCATTTCTCGACAGCACTACATGCAAATGATTGCACAGCCTGATAACCTGTTAAATCTGGATATCAATCGCAGGTAAGTTTTCGTATCTCAAAGCATTGTGGAAGGTGACTTCATGCGACAAAAAATGGTGCCATTTTACTTGAGGGGAAGGAAGTTACGGGAACGTAACAGTAGTCATTTTCGTACTCACCACTTGGCCTCAGACTATAGTTTACGGGCAAAAGCTGTGAATGGTTCGAAATAAAGGAAAACACACTCGTGTAACATGCGCGCAAGGGACAGCCTTCAGTGAGCACGCGCCATATTCTGCTGCTGCGCAGTTGGGTTTGCTCTTGGATCTTTCGTTGAGGGTTTGGCTACGTACCGGATATTTTTCTGCTTTCCTGTTGATCTGTGACAAATAGTTCCCCACCAAGAAGTATGAAGATCATGTGTAACTTAGGTACTTAATTTGGATGCTTTACGGATTCTAATGGAACATATTGGGCCAGATATGACAACTTAGTTTTGTATAAACGGAAGGAAACTCAATGTTTTAATTTAGCGAGAATCAATTGGTATGAAACAATATAAACTTAACGTCTTGTAGTTTGCCGGTGTAGGCATTTGCTTCATAAAAGTATTTTAAACTTTTCGTTGTGTAAAGTCGAATAAATGACGCAAGAGGTCATTAATTCTGCTCAGCTGTATAAGAAACCTATGTGATTAGTGTAGTTATTTCTGAAGCTGTTGGCATCTTATTCAGTACTTCTTATTCAATACATTAAGCGCACATTTCGGTGACGGAGGCGACAATAAGTCTTTCGTGAATGGCGTAGACAAAAATTCCATATGTATCTTCGCTATTGGCGCTCGTTCTGTTTTTGTTGTGTACGCTTCTGAAAAAGTTTGAATTTCATCGTTTATAACAATCCAGCTGGAAAACATTTGCAGCTGAGTAATTGCTTTTAACGGAAGGTGGTAAAATAGTCAAATTGTTAGGAAGTATGGAACTGCCGTTTTTGCTCCTTATGTTACCCACACATGCGAAAATAGGAAACGCCGTATCATTGATTAGATGATACACGCATAAGTACATCAGTCGTATGAATTTGTCAGGCGAGTCGTGGAGAAACGTCAGTCATCAGTATAAAAATTTTGACCGGCACCTCGTTTCTTATGTCGCAAAGAAAGGATGCCATCGGTAAGTGGATTTGTTGAAAGTTGTTTAATTAGTAAAGAAAAAAAGGGCCAGTTCGTATCAGGAATGTGATGGCAGATCCTGCTCTCCATTTCAACTGAATCCAATGCATTGACGTAACATGTTATCAGAGATAGTAGGTGACCAGAAATACGACAGTCCTCAAGAAAAACGAGCATAATGTAAGATAACTCATAGGTCAAATCGTCATAACAGAGGAAACTAGGTAAAAGTTGGGGCACATTGTTGTCTAGCAACAGAGAAATTCTGCAAGAGGCAAATAATCCCGTTGCAGGAGGTCAGCGGCTGGCGTGATGGTACTTCTGAGCTGACGTGACTCGTGCAATGATGCCTCCGTATTTACCGAGAGAGAGCGCAATGTCACTGCCCCCCCCCCCCCCCTCTCCCGGCCCTTGCGCCCCACACAGTCGTATAAGCGCCCTTGGTCCATGTCCACATAATACAGCAAAGGTCTTGAAACTGCGTTGATAGATTCCAAAGACCAGTTTCGGCCAGGACAATGTGGCTAAATGACAGTTTATGTGTTTAAATCACCGACAAGTTTGGGATGAGTAGAGGGTTTCACAATATGGAATCAATGCATTAGCTTGTAATTAAAGATGAACTTTTAGATTGCTCAGGCTCGAAGACGGAGCGTTAACTATTGTTCAAGGTTTCACCCCCCTCCCCCCCCCCCCTCTCTCCATCCTCTCCATCGTTTCCCATCATCCACTCGCCGATCCCTCCCCCCTTCACGTCCATTTCATCCTTCACCACGTATTCCGTGCAAATGAAGCAAACAAGATTCTCTGCATATCCCCTTAAAGGTTTGTATTTTGTAAAAGTTCTCGAAACCATTTACACTAATTTTGAGTTCATTCGCGAACACCGCGGGGAACGAAACCGTATGTAAATCGCACATTCGCAAGCAATTATTATTCTCTAGCGGAACGGTGTACGCGATAAGAAGACAGTGCGCTAATCATTGCTTCGCGCTAATCATTGCTTCGGTCGGGTACATGACACATGAGTCACATTGTTCTTCTTTGTTGTTTGACGCACTATACATAATTATCATGTTTCTGTAAAAAGTAGTCAAGTGTCAGACTATGACTCTATATAAAGTTCTGCAATTCAATCCTTATTTGGTTGTAAGACTTATATTCTGACGTATATCAGTTTTTCCACCTCTGGCAATGATTTGGTAATGTGACAGTTCCAAGTTGCACCTCTGTTCAAACTTTGAGCATACTTTGAAACGGTAGGACAGTATAACTGGCTTGGTAAATCAAATTGGATGAAGACAAGGAAATACCACCTCTAGTTGGACCATACCTAGGAAAGCACTACGGTATTCCAACAAAGCTTCGGACTGAAGACAACTTGACTTCCACAAGCACTAGTATTAACATGATTATGCATTGTGCACCCATTCCTATTTAGGAGTAAGGATCTCGAGGGTAGTGACATTATTACCCCAGCTAGCGAAGAAATACTGTTTTTCGAAGATTCCACTCCCGAATTAAATTCCCTCAGTTTCTTCGTTCCAAAAGTACCTTTGTGGACGATGTATCGTTCTGATGAAGACAATTTTTTTTTTGTTTTGTTTTAGCAGTTTCGGGCTACTTTTTTCCCATGGCATTGGTCGAGAAAGTCTTCATAGTATTGGGCTGTTATCTCTTCCACCCTATGAAAGGTAGACGATAAGACGAACCCTCTTTGTATTTCAGAAAATTCCAACAATAGTCTAACATATGTGATCAACTTCACCTTTATTGGCACATGCCCACCAACTTCCAACACGTCTGCTTGGCGTCTCGTTCCTGGTGTTTGGTGTTAAACGATCATATTCGCAATGACAAACTGACGCACAAAATCGATTGGATTCCTTTTAAAACAGCATAAACGTGGCTGATTCACAGTCGCTTTTAGTCATTTTCACTTTCATCAAGCTTTTCCTTACTTATGTGTAAAACGTATCATCCTCTTTCTCCCGGATATGGCTGTTGTCGGCTGTCTCGTACACGCTTAATCGTTGACAGTCCGAACCCGTTTCTGCAACTTCTCGGCGTATTCGACAGTGGTTGCTGTTATGAGATATCCATTATCTGAATTAGCTTTTCAACTACCTATTGTTTTACTGTTGCAAACGAAGATAGACTGTAAATATTGACCAATAGGGAATATATTTTCCTTAGCGAATTTTACGACAGTACAGTATTTTAACGAACATACACTTCACGACTACTATAAGGAAGCTCCGTAAACAGAACTATTTCGCAGAACAAGTTGACAGTTAACGTTAAACGCAGTCCGCAGAGGAGGCAACTGCCGTTGCCTCTTTCATGTATAAACCGAAATTGTGCTTTGTAAACAAAACCCTCTAAGTCTAAATGTCTCGTAAAAACCTCAATCGTTCTTGCGCATGTCTGCTAACGAGAACCTTTTCATTCAGGTTGCGATTAGGATATAGATATTTTGACAAACAGCAACATGCCGATGTTACATTAACTGAGCTGTTAAATTGAAGCAGAAGGATTTAGGGTGACATATGGACTGCCTTCTCTTCTTGGCCCCAGGGACATCGTCCAGAAGTTTTACCCATTGCTTACTTAATATATTTATGCGTTTGTTCTATTTTCAGCACCAAATCAAAGTACTGTTTCTTCCATGTACAAGCAACTGTTAAGCACTGGCACATCTTTCCTGCAAGCATTCAAAGGATGCTTCAAGCATTCGAAAGATGTCTTTTCCTATTTCACTAAGCTGAAGTGTCTAGTCTTTTGAGTTGTTGATGCACATACGATGCCTTGACCAGTAAGTACATTATTTCTCCCATGTGAATCTTCATCCTACAAACTACAAATGTTTCACAAATGAAACCTTTGCTCATCATCTGGAGATGTGGAGAAAAATTAGTCATGAGTCAGTCACAGTGATCAGTTGCGGCTGCAGTTGGTCGTTAATATACAGCTCATTTTATTTTAAGCAATCAACTGCTATGTTAACAAAATGGTAATTTAACCACCAAAAGTACCAGTAGACTGGCAGCGAACTAGTTTGAAGCGCTTCCTTCTCTCTGTAAACGCGTTACTTAAAATCTATTTCCACGTCTCTGTTGTCAACTAGAGTTGCAGAGGAGTGCTCATTGGGGGGGGGGGGGGGGGGGGGGGAGGAAGGAAGGAAGGAAGGAAGGAGGGTTCACTTTCCCCTCACCTCTGGAATCTGGTATACAGAGATCATATTCATATATCGAGGGGTTATATATCAATTTTGAGGGATATAATGAGATTTTTGTGTTACCTATAAAATTCTGTTTTTATGACATGACATACCCCAAAACTTACAAACTCACATCAATAGTTATCCATTTATATGCAGTAGTTGAGCATAGACTGAACAGATATGTACCCAGTAGAGCAGTTGTTGATGGGAGGAACCCATCGTGATTTACAGTCACTGTAAAGAAACCTCTGAAGAAACAGACAACCGCATTAAAGGTATAAAACAAAGTGTAGGGCTACAGACGGAGAGGTGCTGAATGAAACGCGTCAGGCTCTCAAGAGAGCAACACTTGAAGCCTTAAATGACTGCCATAAAAGGAATATTGTCAAAAGCTCTTCCACAAAACCAAAGAAATTCTGGTCGTATTTAAAGGCTGTTAGCGCCACCAAAGTTAGTGTTAGGTCACTCATGGATGAGACAGGGCTTAAACTGAGAGTAGCAAAGCAAAAGTAGAAATGCTTAACTCTGTTTTCAAATGTTCCTTTGTAAAGGAAAACACAGTACTATTGCCCAAATTTAATTCCCGTAAGACTGAAAATATGAGTGAAATACATATTAAGTAGTGATGAGAAAAATGACTGTAATCGTTGAAATTGGACAAAGCTGCAGGGCCTGATGGAATTTCCAATTTGCGTATGAGTTAGCCCTTCTGTTAATCATAATCTTTCGTAGATCCCGCGAACAAGAAACCATGGCCAGTAGTCGGAAAAAAAGCGCAGGTCACACTCAGCTATAAGGAGGGCAGCAAAAGTAATCCACAAAACTAATTCTAATATGCTTGACAGCCATTTATTGTAGAATCTTAGAATGTTTCTGAGCTCAAATATAATGAGGTATCTCGAGCAGAATGGGCTTCTTCCATGCCAACCAGCACGGAATTCGAAAACATCGATCATATGAAAACCAACTCGCACTTTCTTATGACGTACTGAAAACCATGGATCAAGGAAGTTAGCTCGACGCAGTATGTCTCGATTTCCGAAAAGCATTTTACTCAGTTGCACAGCTATACTCTTTACCAATAGGACGATCGTGTGGAGTATCAAGCGAATTTTTTGATTGGATTGAGGATTTTTGGTAGGGAGGACGCAGCAAGTTATCTTGCGTGCGGAACCATCATTAGATGGAGACGCAACTTCGGGTGAACATACAGTCAGGTCTTGATTATTGTTGTTTTTGTGGTCTTCAGTCCAGAGACTGGTTTGATGCAGCTCTCCATGCTACTCTATCCTGTGCAAGCTTCTTCATTTCCAAGTAACTACTGCGCCCTAAACCCTTCTGAATCTGCTTAGTGTGTTCACCTCTTGGTCTCCCTCTACGATTTATACCCTCCACGCTACCCTCCAACATTAAATTGGTGATCCCTTGATGCCTCAGAACATGCCCTACCAGCCGATCTCTTCTAGACAAGTTGTGCCACAAATTCCTCTTGTCCCCAATTCTACTCGATACCTCCTCGTTAGTTACGTGAACTACCCCTCTAATCTTCAGCGTTCTTCTGTAGCACCACATTTCGAAAGCTTCTACTATCTTCTTGTCTAGACGATTTATCGTCCACGTTTCACATCCATACATGGCTACACTCCCTACAAGTACTTTCAGAAAAGACCTGACAAATCTATACTCGATGTTAACAAGTTTCTCTTCTTCAGAAGCGCTTTTCTTGCCATTGCCAGTCTACATTTTATATCCTCCCTACTCCGTCCCTTATCAGTTATTTTGCTTCCCAAATAGCAAAATTCATCTACTACTTAAAGTGTGTCATTTCCTAATCTAATTCCCTCAGCATCACCTGATTTAATTAGACTACATTCCATTATCCTCGTTTTGCTTTTGTTGATGTTCATCTTACAGGCTCTTTTGAAGACACTGTCCATTCCTTTCAATTGCCCTTCCAGGTCCTTTGCTGTCTCTGACAGAATTACAATGTCATCGGCAAACCTCAAATTTTTTATTTCTTCTCCATGGATTTTAATTCCTACTCAGTTTTTCTTTTGTTTCCTTTATTGCTTGCTCAATGTATGGATTGAATAACATTGGGGGTATTCTACAACCCTGTCTCACTCCCTTCCCAAACATTGCTTCCCTTTCAAAGAACCAGCCTTAAATGATGAATCTGCGAATGTACTACAACCTCCTACACATCACTCCCATAGGAATCGTGAGGACAAGATTAGTTTAATCGCAGCACGCACAGAGCATTGAAACATTCTTGTCGCTCTCTATGTAACCCTTATAACTGATACTATGGGACGTACCCTCTGCAATGCGCTTCATAGTGCTTTTCAGGGCATAGATGTAAAAAAAAGACCATCACCTACATCGTAGTAAGGGCGTGCTTCCGCTGCCACCATACTGCGGCTTCCGTGCTAATCAGGGTTGCTTTTTCAGTTCCCACGAGTATGAGATTGACTGTCTCATTATAGCATATGGAAGTGTTGTTAAGACACCTAAGAGGAGACCACAGCTCCCAAGACAGTTTCCAACTGCTGCCTGCTTTTGCTTGCACTCTTGGCTCAGATTTTTTCCTGTAATCGACAGTAAAATGCATTTAACGTCTCTCCGAAAGAGAGATTATTCTGGGAACATCTGAGTAAGGTGATGCAGTGGTTGAGGGGCGCTGGAGGAGAAAGGTGGTCCAAATCCTCGTCCAGACTTCTTGAATTAAGCTTTCTACAAAATCACTGACCTAGACGTCGACGAGATGGCCAACTTGAATCTTCTTTCCCTTTGCAGTACTTCATTATATCCATACAGTGATAAAAATTTGTGTGTTTGTGTTTGCTCAAAAAATGGTTCAAATGGCTCTGAGCACTATGGGACTTAATTTCTGAGGTCATCAGTCCCCTAGAACTTAGGACTACTTAAACCTAACTAACCTAAGGAAATCACACACATCCATGCCCGAGGCAGGATTCGAACCTGCGACCGTAGCGGTCACGCGGTTCCAGACTGTCGCGCCTAGAACCGCACGGCCACCCCGGTCGGACCGATTTCAACCAATTGGAACACATATCCATTACTGTCAGGCAACGACCGCTGTTGGGGCAAGAACCACGTACCTATTACTTCTCTAATATTGTATTTCTAAAAAATTTCGGCGACAGTATTCACATATGCCGCTAAATGCTCTTATAAAATTATATAATGGTGTAACACACAGTTCAGGAGATTTAACATAATAAAACAATGAGATACGCGAAAAAATGCCGCATCATGCACGAAGTGTGAATATATTTATTCTTTACTATTGAGACACTCCTACAGTGAGTCAGCTTCAGGAAATCGCTAACACCTGGCAGCGTTTTCAACAGCTTTCAACTGCAAAGCGCACACTGGTGTAGGCGAAAACAGTAACCGTCTCTAAAGCTATGAAGAGGCTTTGCCACTAAGACGTTCCCAAAAAATTTGGGTAGGCCCTAATGCAGTTATACATTGTTCATCATGTATTTTTCTTCGTGTGACTGTTTCATTTTCTCACAAATACATGTAAATGAATTTTTTCGATCTTACACTACACAGTTCGTTTTTTGTTTCCGTTTCTAACAGGAAATTAGCAAAATGAATACCTGGGCATCGTCATTTCATCCTCATGACCGGCGCGCAAGTCGGCCAATGTGGCGTCGAATGAAAGTAGACTTGCACTTGGCGGCCGAACTTCCCCGAATGGGGCCTCCCGGCTAACGATGCCATACGCCCATTTCTTTCATTCAACCGGGAAATTTGTACTTCCAACTACTAACACAAAAAAGAATGGTGTGGATACAGATTTGGAAATTTCCTAGTAGTAAAGTCCTCTGTCCTTCCTTTCTACACATTTAGATGGAATTCGCTAGGAAAGAACTGGACTCGGAGTACGATGTACCTGCTTAATCTTCATAGTTTAAAATCTTCACAGAAAATTGCATTAGATGTGTTATTCTCGTATGACATTTATGACAGAATTAAAATAGCTGAACGACTGTCTGCCAGTATAAGAGGTAGCTAGGTAAAATTTCTCAGTTGTGTGGCCATAGCTTCCGTAGTAGCTTCATAATTCTTGAGTGTATTTTTGTTCTATCGTTGCAACTACAAAAAGGCGTGATGTTTTTTCGCTAGACTCGTTTCGCGTTATTGAAGTAAAGCATCATCAGTGGTCTATAATTAAGTTATTTACATTTTGATTTGCTTTTAGATCGAAAATCAGTTCGTTAAGAATAAGCTGATTTGTAGTTAAGGTGATTTTCGGTTGATTTCTCGCTTACGTCGGGAAATGCCACCTGCTAGCACTTCGATGTTTTTCTGCGTGTCTAACATAACCGAAAATCATCGTAAGTACAAACCAACTTTTTCTTAACGAACTGTTTTTCGATCTAAAAGCAAATCAAAATGTAAATAACTGAATTACACACCCTGATGATGCTGTACTTCAATAAAGCGAAACACGCCTGGTGAGAAAAATCTTTTGTTGTTGCAACGACAGAACAAAAAATACCCTCAAGAAAATTTCTCACCTTGGAGCCGTAACTATCTTATTAAACATCTCAAATGATAATGGAAACATGCTCAGTTCGCAGGGAACGATGGGCATACTTAAGTGTCGAATGTTTTCTGAGTGTTCGATAAATTATAGCTAATAGCGAAGCTAATATAGCGCCAAGTTTACTGTCGAGTTCTTTATGGCTTAGCTTTTTGTAATTTCTTTAATTTTTTTAATGCACCTTGTGCTGGTATCAATCACATCCTCTGTATTGAATGACTTAAGACTTTAATCCAGAAATGAGTGGTTGGTAAGCTCAAAACATAGATTGACATCGCTTAAAACTAAACATATATAGTTATAGTCATAGACAGTTCTACATTGTATAAAGAAACCATCTATTGGCAGTTTTTCTTTGACGTCTCAATCGTTAAATGAGAGTGTAATTCATTCGTTCTGTCGAAGGAATCGCGCAGTTATTTAACCGACGATTCTTTCTGAGTTAGTGACCGTTAAATGTAACTGTCTCAGATTTTTCCGTTTTCATACTATTCATAAATTTCTTTGCGGATGTTAAATGAAAGGCAGGCCACATTTTTTCACACACAAAAAAAACATTAAAGACGACATGCTGTAACAGTCACCCCCAACCCCAGCCAAAAAGTGAGGTGACGATTGCCCCAGAAACACTGTATTCGTTAACGAAAGGTAAAAAGTTATTTAAAAAGCAAATAATTAGTTGTGCCTTATTTTATGTTTCCCTATTCCCCTTGGAATGCATTTGGATCATTAAATACAGAGCACCCATTGAGAAAGACGCAGTTGCTTCGGTACATGCTTGAGGTACGAATAAAAGTACTAATGAGTGTGTTCTGCAAAGATAGGCATTCACCAGAATATTACCACCCGACGAGCTGCGAATCCAGACATGTAGCTACGTATCACGTAAATAATACTTAAAGCCTAACGGATGGCCTGTTGGGATGGTCATTGCAAGCTCACGAAAAGACATGATCAAATGTGCCCACTTCCTCACACAAATGAGGAAGCGTGTTGTTAAACCCATTGCGGCTCCTTTCCTGTGCGTCGGAATGGCCAGCACCGGCAGCAGAATATGTTGGGCAAGCTAGTTTTTTTGTCGCTATGAAAAGGCCGGCGGTCCAACTCAATGCAGCCGCTTCATTATGTTTCTTACAGCCAACACATCGCCACAGATTTGTGTGGCCACATTGTGGCCAGAACAAGATAGCCCGCTGTGACCAACTGCACTCTAAAAGTGGAGCCATTTGCTGATAGTTTCTCTTTGTCAGCAGCTGAGTTGCACTTCAGCACGCGATGCTTATTGTCAACACATATCTCGCCAGCCAAGTCCACGACACACACTGCGTGGGTATATTATGCTTAGTTTAGTGATTCACTTTGTCGGAAACGGGTCTGTGAAGACATCGCTAACGAATGACAGTTTCAGTAGTCATAAGGCAGAGATAGTGTTACTAGCCAGGGTTTCTATCTGGTACAAAGGTTTCCATCAGAGCCCACTCGGACTCGTGAGAGACAACTGAGCAGCAACCATACAGCTGACATTGACATGCGCACTTACGGGATGCCGCGCTTCACTTGACCACCGACGCCACATGGCACAAGCTGATGTCAGCGCACTTACAATACCTCAAATATATCTGAAATTATTTAAATTAATTTCACATGAAAGTTTCACAACCGTTCGGAAAACATGAAGATGGAAAAAAAATATTGGACGATCCCTCATCGTATTTATGCTCGGTTCTGTAACGCAGTGGCTTAACCAATTCCGCTATCTTGAAGCAACTTTTATCAGCATCGTAGTGTGTTCTTTGATCTTGTTATGGTAGTGTTATACAGCAAATCCTCATGAGAACAAGTTTTCGTGAATCTTAAATGAGTCGTTTACTCAGACCAGCTTAATTTCGTTACATGCGAGTTATAAATGCGAAAACAACTGAATATGAAAATACTTTAACCATCATTATGGCGTTTCCCATTGTTCTATTACAACCGATGTATCGGTAACGACTCGTTCTCGAGAATCGTGGTGGTGCTTAGAAACAGCAAATGTTTATAGGGTGTAACGTACAACATAAAACTCATCAAATATGGGCTTCTAAACACGACAAATATAATAAATAATAAATGAAAACCACTGAAATGAAATGAAATGATCGTATGGCATTGTTGGCCGGGAGGCCCCATGCGTGGAAGTCCGGCCGCCATATTGCAAGTTCTTTTTAGTTGACGCCACTTCGGCGACTTTGCGCGTCAATGATGATGAAGAACACTCAACACCCAATCATCACGAGGTAGAGAAAAATCCCTGACCCCGCCGGGAATCGAACCCGGGACCCCGCAAGAAGCGAGAACGCTACCGCAAGACCACGAGTTATATTCTACAGTGTTACTTTTATTGTGTTAACCGGTTTTCGACTTGCAAGGACATCTTCAGACATTTATTGAAGATGGCCTTGTAAGTGGAAACCGGTTAACACAATAACAGTAAAACTGTAGAACAAAATAAAACTAGTGCTTTTCATATACTATAATTTTGTTATACGAAGAACCGATGGAAGATTCAGCTAACAACAAATACAGTACGGCGTCTTGCTTTCTGCTTGTGAGATAGAGAACGTTCTTGCTTGCTATTGGTTCCACTTCTCGTGGCACGTTGTCGAAATATCGCAGAACTTATTTCGTGTTTCACGTGACGAAATGGTTTCTCAACGAGAAATATCTGTAAGTGACGTCACAAAACTTGTAGAGCGCCACGTCAACGTTTGCTAACTCGGCTAAACACGCAAATAGCCAAGGTGACGTAAAGTCGAAAGGTATTTCATAAGGTACCGCTCCAGTTCATAAAAACCTTTATAGAAACAAATTGCATGTCGTGTAAAATGAATCATTAATCAGGACCGCTGTGTAACAGCCGGACGAGTTGACAAGCATCCAAACAGAAAGCCACAGTCCTGCATGGTGATAGTCATCAGCGACAGAAGTTGAAGCAATTGCACTCACTGTTTACGCTACGAGTTTAGCCAGTGTACCAGTTTCACACAGTTTGATACAAACGGCACTACTTGACACCAAGTACGGCTCCCGACCCGCACAGTCCGTAAGCACCGTTGGTCGCGAGTCCAGTGATAAAATCTGTGAACAGTTCCAGTCATTTGAATGCGAATATATTCTGCGTTAGTTGTTTGCCGGTTTTGTCATGAGAAGACAGAGGTTTTACCTGATATAAAGAGAGACCAGCAAGAATAATTCGTGGAAGTATAACACAGTGACAAAGAAACTGCACCCTAGAATGAATCTTTTGCTGTGCGCTGTTTCGAAAACTTTCTGGTGTATTAAAACTGTTTGCCAGCCTGGGACCCAAACCCTGACCCTTGCTTTCCGTGGGCAATGCTCTTAGTGACTGTGCTACCAAGGTACGATTCACGACCTCTGCCTTCACATCTTTACTTCCGCAAGAACCTCTCTATTGCTGTCTAAACTTCACAGACGTTCTCCTGCACACCTTGCAATAGGGATATCGCGGAGAAATGACTTCTAGTCTCATATGTTGGGCTGTTTCCATTGTGAATGTTTCATTTTGCAGATCATCCCCTTGTGTGAAAGACGAATTAGTTGGATGATGACATAATCATTGCCTATGCACAACGTTTAAATGCCTGATCATTAACACTGAATGACTTCGTGTCGTCCAAATAATCTTCATTCTCCATTAATCAAGATGTTTAAAAAACAAACAACTGTACTTGAAAGAATGAACGTCAAGAAAATAGTGGTGGAGTTTTACACCATAGTTGACAAATTGCAACGGAAGATATTCTGCAGCGCAGACTGAAAACAGGAGTCGGTAATAAAAAGTTATGATGCAAAGGGTGTTTATTTATGATATTTTGGACGTTCTGCATAGTAAATGAATCACATTTACAAAACATAAAGCCTGCTTCATTATATGGGGCACTGAAGAAAAAAAGAATCGAGGAAAAAGATAATTAACGTTACATCATATACTAAAGTCAAATAGGTATCTAATCTATTACAAGAACGGAAAGGATTTTCTAGTAGGAATTCCCAGTCATTAGGCATTGGCTATTCACTGCTGATAAATGGACACTGCAGACATTTTGCTATTTTAAAAATCTGATCACTTTATTTGCAATGAATCGTGTGACTGCTTACAACCATTTGCACATCCTACTACTTGAGAAATCAACAAAATCAGAAGGAGAAGGATGGATGATATCGTTCTGATGACTGTAGGCTAAAAGTATAGAAATGTTAACCAATTTTAATTAATTAAGGGTATCCGATAAGGAGCATTCGTTTTGATAGTTTTAAAAACAGTTTTGATTGTTTTCTAACATACCTGGACACTTTTTCAGACGCTCCGTGACCGGCCCAGCAGATTTCGATCGCTTAGGGAAGGGAAACAAGTTGGAAAACATGGGACTAGGTAGTCTAATCAGCAAGAAATCCTTGACCCATATACACACCTCAAAAAGAGTTTTGCATCACCCCAGTTCCCAGAACTCCTGAAGATAGATGTTGACTGTGGATATCGTATTACAGACACAGTCCCTTTCACTGTTCAGAGATGTCACTAAACCCGCCCAAAGATGTAAACAACCATGCATGAGCAGCGCCTATTTGACGGAGGGGGTCCGACAGCCGATCAGTTCCAGTCATTCCACCAGGAATGAGGTACACGGCTCGTGTTGTCTTTAGTTCAACGATGCCTAGACCTGTCAATAGCGCGGTTCGATCGAGTCCACATTGTTACTTTGTGCCAGGAAGGGCTCTCAACAAGGGTAGTGTCCAGGCGTCTCGGAGTGAACCAAAGCGATGTTGTTCGGACATGGAGGAGATACAGAGAGACAGGAATTGTCGCCGGCTAAGGTGGCCGAGCGGTTCTAGACGCTTCAGTCCGGAACCGCGCTGCTGCTACGGTCGCAGGTTCGAATCCTGCCTCGGGCATGGATGTGTGTGATGTCCTTAGGTTAGTTATGTTTAAGTAGTTCTAAGTTCTAGGGGACTGATGACCTCAGCTGTTGAGTCCCATAGCGCTCAGAGCCATTTGAACCAGGAGCTGTCAATGACATGCCTCGCTCAGGCTGCCCAAGGGCTACTACTGCAATGGATGACTGCTACCTACGGATTATTGCTCGGAGGAACCCTGACAGCAACGCCACCATGTCCAATAATGCTTTTCGTGCTGCCACAGGACGTCGTGTTACGACTCAAACTGTGCGTAATAGGCTGTATGATGCGCAACTTCACTCCCGACGTCCACGGTGGGGTCCGTCTTTGCACCCGTCTTTGCAACCACGACATCATGCAGCGCGGTACAGATGGTCCCAGCAACATGCCGAATGGACCGCTCAGGATTGGCATCACGTTCTCTTTACTGATGAGTGCTGCATATGCCTTCAACCAGACAATCGTCTGAGACGTGTTTGGAGTCAACCCGGTCAGGCTGAACGCCTTACACACACTGTCCAGCGAGTGCAGCAAGGTGGAGATTCCCTGCTGTTTTGGGGTGGCAATTATGTGTGGCCGACGTACGCCGCTGGTGGTCATGGAAAGCGCCGTAACGGCAGTACGAAGAGTGAATGCCATCCGCCGATCCATAGTGCAACCATATCGGCAGCATATTGGTGAGGCATTAGTCTTCATGGACGACAATTCGCACCCCCATCGTGCACGCCATGTGAATTACTTTCGTCAGGATAACGACATCGCTCGAGTGGCCAGCATGTTCTCCAGACATGAACCCTATCGTACATGCCTGGGATAGATTGAAAAGTGCTGATTATGGACGACGTGATCCACCAACCACTCTGAGGGATCTACGCCGAGTCGCCGTTGAGGAGTGGGACTGTCTGGACCAACAGTGCCTTGATGAACTTGTGGATAGTATGCCACGACGAATACAGGCATGCATCAATGCAAGGTATTAGAGGTTCGATGTGTACAGCAATCTGCACCACCACCTCTGAAGGTCTCGCTGTATGGTGGTACAACATGCAATTTGTGGTTTTCATGAGCAATGAAACGGACGGAAATGATGTTTATGTTGATCGCTATTCCAATTTTCTGTACAGGTTCTGGAACTCTCGGAACGGAGGCGATGCAAAACTTTTTTTTTTTTTTTGCGTGTGTATTATTCACTCTTTCAGGTCAATTACCATAATTTAAGTTTAGCCATGTGGTGGACTTACTTCTTGGTCCCAAGCTACGGAATTGCTGAACACAGTAAACTGAGACCTGTTTTCCTGGCGCCTATTGCACTACCATCATAGAGGCAAACAGTTGCTGAATTTGTTGAGACACGAGTTTCTGTTCTGGACGAGCAAGAGTCCAACTCTCCTTACTGCTTAGGAATCTCTTTAAAATGCTGGGGCGGTGTTTTCTTTCGACCCTGTTCCAAACAGGTGATCAGTTTCTAATGACCTCGACGTTGACGGGAAGTTCAGCTTTTATGTCGGGTACACAGAACAGAGAAGCAAGTAGTCGAGTTAAGGGTATACGGAATGAGTTTTTCGATGAAAAAATCGATTTTTGGGTAAACGCAGTTTCGAAAAATTAAGACTCTCCCGTTTAATACCACGTATAAAATATTTGGATGACGTGAATAGAACTATTTTAAATAATTTTTTAAAATAATTTCGACACACGATGTTCCGCACCTTGTGTATGAGACGCGAAATATACCTGATATAGACAGCCTTGCCAGAGATATAATTGAGCACAAGAGAGTTAGCTTTTCTGTTGGCTACACTGCTAGGCAGTTGACAATAGATTCTGCACCATTTGCATTGTTTCCTTTGTCATTGTTGTGAAAGTCGTATGTGGAGAAGTCATTGAGTTTTCTTTCCTTCAACATGCCAAGACCTAGTCTGAAGGTATTTAGAAAGCGTGTACATTGGCGCAAGAAAGTAAAGTGTACTAAAAATTCGTCTGATTCATCTTCATCAGTATCTGATGTCCCAGTAGCGACTAACCTCAACACTGGTAGTGATACATTGAGTGATGCTACTGCCACTACACTGGAAAGTGCTTCAAGATGAAAACTAGCTGGAATTGAAGAAGAATACAAGAAACTAAATGCTGGGACTACAAAATATGAGGTAATTAACGTCTCTTTATTATCAGACGTTTTGGAGAACAATGTGTGCTGCAAACAATGTGGAAAATGTGGTGTTTCATTGAAAACAAACGTACATGTAGGGCTTGCTTGTGAATTAGAGTTGATGTGCAGTTATTGCAAACACAGTGTTACTTTTTTCAATTCCTCACATGTTACTGCAGATACAGGTAAACTATACGATATAAACATTAGACTGGTTTATGGATTACGGTGTATAGGAAAGGGCAGGGCTGCAGGTGCCATGTTGTGTGGTGTGATGAACCTCCCTCCACCTTCAAAATTTAACAAACACATAATTGCAATAGGCTCTGCTGTAGAAGATGTGGCACAGGAAAACATGAAAGATGCTGTTGAGGAAGCAGTTGTTGAAAATAATAAAAGCAGAGACTTGTCCATAGCTTTTGATGGAAGCTGCCAGAAGAGAGGCCACACATCTCTGAATGGTGTAGTAACAGCTACAAGTGTGGACACTGGTAAGTTAGTTGATGTGGCAATACTTTCCAAGCATTGCAGATGCAAGGAGAAAATGAAAAATAAACATGAAGAGGAGTGCATGGCAAATTACTATGGGTGAGGTGGTGGTATGGAAGTTGCTGCTGTAAGAAGTATTTATCAACGCTCAGTAAAATGGTACAACGTTAAACACACAAATTATCTTGGAGATGGTGACTCAAAGGCTTTCAGAGAAATTGAGGAACTGAGACCCTATGGTAACGATGTGAAAATTTCCAAACTGGGGTGTGTTGGCCATGTTCAGAAAAGGATGGGATCAAGACTTCGACGGCTCAAGGCTAGCATGAAAGGCAAGAAATTGAGCGATGGGAAAAATAGACTGACAGATACTACAATAGATCATATTCAGAAGTGCTATGGTCTAGCAATAAGACAGAATACAGCAGATGCAGAATTAATGAGAAGAGCAGTCTGGGCTCTGTTTTTTCATACAGCTTCAAACAATGAGAATCCCCAACATGGGCTATGTCCAAAATGAGACGATAGTTGGTGCAAGTACAACAGAGGCAATGTAACTTAAGAAACAATACAATCACCCTCATCACCTGCCACTTGCCATAATGGATGAAATAAAACCAATATTCCGAGACCTCGCAGATATTAGTCTACTAAAGAAATGTCTTCATGGCCGGACTCAAAATCCAAATGAGTGTGTGAACCATGTGATATGAAATAGACTACCTAAAACTGTGTTTGTGGGTATAAACACACTTCACTTTGGCGTTTATGATGCTGTTTCATCATAACAAAGTGCAAAGTTCTGCAGAAGTTGGGGCTCTGTGTAGGACTACGAACTGCCGCAGCTATGCTTTGTTTGGACAAGGAACGGCTGAGGTCTTCAGATAATGCCATAAAAGTATATTCAAATATGGCTAGACAGCATAGCAGAGCCATCAAGAGGAAGCTGTTGGACGATTCTGATGATACAAGCTATGGAACAGGCTTGTCCCGAAGTAAAAACTTTGAAGCTAATTTCCCGCAACTTTAGTTTTTTTGTGTATAAGGTACATTTTCTCAGAGCCTATTTATAGTAGAAAGATGAAATTTTCTGTAGTTGTTCCTTAAGACCTTCTAATATATCTTAATTAAAAGATATGTGGAATTATTTTGTATTAATGGATGTAAATTTTAAAATACTTGTTAAAATGTATAACTTTTTTTAACATTTACAAAAAATAAAATATCTTAAAAACTATACATTATTTTTTCAAAATTAATAATTCAGCATAAAAGCAGAACATATCTCTGCGTTCTGTGAAAAAATCAAGAGTATCGTCCAAATAACAAATGAGAAAATGTTCCTAACTTTTAGCTCAATTTAACATTGTAAGCATAGGGCGTTCCGTATACCCTTAACACCAAAGTGGAAGACGCAAATGTCGTGCATTCAAGGTATGCAACGTATGTGTGAGAACTGAGAACCGGGTGAAGATACCTGTATGTCGCAGCATTTTTATTTCAACCATGCTGTTATCCTGTACATGCAAATTTCGCGCTTGAAGCAGTCTGCAATCGGACGCGTGCTGTCTGTCTTCTGTTGCAAGGTGAATGCACCTGCAAGTCGCGCATGCGCAGAAGCGTAGTGATGGCGTGTGTGCCTGTCGTGCGGTGTTGCCTGCCGCTATTCGTTCGAATGTTATCCTGCATTCTAAATCATTTAACGAGACTCATGATGAAGTGTCGTGTTTCTCCTTGTGCCACATTAATTATAACGATAAACACAAAGGGTTTTTTTTTCGGCGTAAGATACTGAAGAAATATCATCAGTCTTCAAAGGTGAAACTCCCTGGCAGATTAAAACTTTGTACCTGACTGGGACTCGAAGGGGTGGGCAATTGCTCAACAGACTGAACTAACCAGGCACGACTGACGACCCGCCCTCACAACTTTACTGCCGCCAGTCTTCAAAGGCGATTGCTTACGAAATTCTTGTTTTGTCTGAAACATTGCTCAGGTGTCGACACCAAATACGACTAACAGGGAATACTGAACACATACGAAGACGGGCAGTACCCTTGGTCACAGGTTTGTCTGACCCGCGGGAGATCGTCTCGGAGGAACTGAAAACACTGAACCTATCAGGCTCCAACTATTTCGTGAAGTACCAAGAACCAGACTGAAGTGAGGAATATGCTATAGAGTATTACGTAGTGCTACCATAGGGACTGCGAAGAGAAGATTTGACCATTTACACAGATCTGAGCGATATTTCAGCACTCATTCTTTCTGTTTTCCATTCGTTAATGGTACGGCAAGAAACACTACTTGGGAAGCACTTGCTGCCAAGCACGCAACAGTGGTTTGCAGGGTATGAATGTAGAGCGTAGATGCAAAAGTAGAAAAGTCTGTGGAGGAAGACAGTGTCTCAAAAGTGAACTATGGTGTAATCGTTTTCGCTTCAGCTGGCAAAAAAAAGAAATTTGCAGACCCAACAGCTGCTCTTCGTAATGGAAAAGATATTCACTGAAATTATCAGTAACTTCTAAGAATAAAATTATTGGTATCAAGCCAAGGATTGAACTTCTTTCGGAGGTGTTTAGAGCACATTTGACCATTTGCAAGACACGAACTAAATTACAAAGTGAGGGACTGTGCATGAATCAAGTTGTATGGTATACACAGATTCTGAGGACGCTTTTGACTCTGTTTCAGCAAAACAGAAACCAACAGCCCTTGAGAAACATGAAAATGATTCAACATTGGTTAGTACCGAACAATATATGTATCAAAGCAACATCGTTAGTGAAGTGGGATATTCAGAACTAAAAGAGCATTCGGACAAGGAGATGCCACACCACTGAAATTACTCTCGGCAGACTTAAAGACAGGTTTCAGATCTGAGAAGGGATATTTTTAATCGGAAGTATACGAAGTAGTTTTGCTGCTGACATTGTGCTGTTGGTTCCTAGTGCAGTGCATGGAAGAAGTTAAAAAGACGTAGTTGGTAAGTAAGTCAGTAAATTAATTCGAATGTGACTAGAATAATGTGTAATCAGCCTGTCGGAAAGAAAAGTTCAAATGAGTAAGAAAATAATTCAGCCTGTTGAGTGTTTATATTTAATGCAGCTGAAAAGAACGAGAGCAAAAGAGTAAATATGCCATGGAGTATTCGTGATTAAACAGTTGTAAGTCAGGTTTTCAAAGTTAATATTCCCACTTATCTGAAAAGTGAGGTTTACACTCAATGTGAATCACCAAATTTACCAGCGATACACATGGTTTTAATGTGAAAACCAACGAAAAACTCAGGTTTACTAATAGAACAATGGGGAGATACGTGTTTGGAATTAGTAGTAGGTCCAGAAAAAACAAACAAGTCGATCAGGGAACAGTGGAATGGCAGACTAATTATGACTGCAAAGCAAATGAATGAGGTTGGCGGTACATGTAACCCGCGAATGCATGGTAGAAAGACCGTTGCCGGCCGCGGTGGTCGTGCGCTTCTAGGCGCTCCAGTCCGGAGCCGCGCTGCTGCTACGGTCGCAGGTTCGAATCCTGCCTCGGGCATGGATGTGTGTGATGTCCTTAGGTTAGTTAGGTTTAATTAGTTCTAAGTTCTAGGGGACTGATGACCACAGCAGTTGAGTCCCATAGTGCTCAGAGCCATTTGAACCATTTGAAAGACCGTTACTGAATTCAAAGAGGGAAGGGAAGATAAAGACGACGCAGTTCTGGAAAGTTGGCACACTGTAGTAAAGAACATACAGAAGCAACATGGATAATTAATCCAGAAGGCTGAAATGGATGAAAAAGTCCAGATGTGGCCTGTATTCAACTGTGGAGAATGTAGCAGCAAATTAAAAATAATTATTGTGTGAATAAAGAGGTGTATTGAGCCTCTTTCGTTGGATTCTTTTATAATGGGTGTGTCAGAGGCCGAAAGAGTTGTAAGCTAAGCTTTTTACCAACATGTACAGGCTGGCATTTTAGTTTCTTTCAGTAATATTTTTCTGTTGTTAATTATTTATTGCCGTTCAACTTAGCTGCGAAGGAATGTACTATATTGTTTATGTACTTCATATACAGACTAGTTATGAGTGCACCATTTTTAAGCCGTAAAGAACATGGCAGTCGATCTCGCAGACCTACTTCACGCCAGAAAAAGGCACAAGTTCAGAGAAGTGAGTACAGCACGGAGAATGACGTTGCAGTTCAGAAAACAGGTAAGGAATAAAAATCGACGTCCGTAGCTCGTGGTCTAGTGGCGAGCGCTGTTACCTCTGGATCACGGGGTTCCGGGTTCGATTCCGGGTTGGAGATTTTTCTCTGCTCGGGGACTGGGTGTTTGTGTTGTCCTCTTCACTCATGAACAGGGCTCAATTGGACTGTGTACATCCTGGGAATTTGTACGGGCGCTGATGGCCGCGCAGTTGAGCGCCCCACGAATCAAACATCATCATCAATAAAAATAAACTGTGTTGTACCGGCCTGCAGAATCCAAGACGGCGAAGCTAAGGCTGCGTTCACACTGCCGGCCGGGCCGGGCCGGGCTGACGCGTACTGGCTCGGCTCGTGCCTATCCAGCTCAGGCCGACGTGTAGTGCATTCACACTGCGCGCCGCGCCGAGCCGGGTCGGCGAAATGGGGGAAAATCCACTTCTCCGATTTTCATGTTCTAAAAATTCTTAGCGGCATATAAGACTGCGCCACATCGTTTTAAGAACTCATTTTTTCCTTAAAAGCGTTACCTACGTCGTGAAAAAAGAAAAAGTCTACTTTTCGTTTCGCGTGATTTCTTAGTTTCGTAACGCTTCCCAACCGATTTTGAAGAAAGTATGCGGCTAAAAAATCTGATTTTTGTACACGTGCTAGTGTAACATCTTAGCTTCGTATTGAATCATTTATCTTTTCATATTTCTTAACAGTCATTGTGAAATGATGCTATTTGTCAACGTTGTGCACTTGATTTACAAATCTTGTAGTGAAAAAGTTATGTAGCGGGTAGCTTACTGTTAGATCCGTTTTAGACCATACATTGTTGCGAATGAAATGTAGCTAAAAGTACCAAAAAGTTTTTGAAATGATAATGACACTGATATCTGTCTCTGGTCACAAGTAATGCGAGATATTCAGTGGCGTCAGTGCCGCGTCCGCAAGCCACGGAGTTCGAGCGGTTACAGCTTGGTGTAATGTAGTCATATAATGCAGGACAGAAAAAAACTAATTACTAGTGATCAGTGGTGTAAAACTAATCACAAAAACAAACCGGAGATTTGTGATACGTTTACTGCAGATACTGAAGCGCAATTCTGTAGTCTCGTTGTCTACTTTGACAGAAAAAATAATTGAGAGTTAATGAAACTACTGTACATCGACACAGATGTGCGTTTCATTGTTCTTCATTGTTTTTTTTCCTTCCTTGGCGGGCTGCGCTGCACTGTCAAGGTAATACCCACTCTTTGGCTAAATGGATGTCAGCTGCCGGAGGCCAAATAAATAAATTTTAAAAAATCCCCACCCTTCGACAGCTGACAAGCAAGTCAGTAGAAAACGCAGCTGCAGCCAACAGCTGCTCGCCTTTAGCTAGTCTGTGCTGTCCTGTAGAACAATGTCTTCACTCTTTTATTCGTATTGTTTTGAATCTGCTGTAACTCGTCGAGTTTTGAAGTACAGAAGAACTAGGAGGTTGTGGATTCATCCCATAAATAGCGACAGACATTTAGGAGAGTTTTTTTCTTTACATGAAGAACTTAAAAACTATCCTGAAAAATTTTGTTCATATTACAGAATGAATCATTATACATTTTAGTATGTGCTGCAGAATATTCAAGACAAAATTTCGAAACAGAACACAAATTTAAATGTAAATACGGTAGAGTAAATAAAGGAAATAAAAGTAATTTCTCATGTATCATTATAATAAACGTAATTTTTCCTCACTGATTGTGAAATGTGAGGTAACATCTTAAAATAAAAGACGTGTGCAGTCACACTTGTGATGCCAGCAGAAGGGAGACGTGTGACGCGTGTACTGCAGAAGCTGTAGTGCTGCTCCACAGGCTCGCGCCTGCGGTCGGCTCGCGCCGGCAATATTAAACACTCGGAATGTCGTCGGCTCGGCTCCGGGAGGCTCACGCCGTGTCGGCGCGGCCCGGCCGCCAGTGTGAACACCGCAATTCAAAACCATGTGTTTGATATCGAAGCGGGCGGCGGCCCGGCCAGGCTCGGCTCGGCCCGGCCGGCAGTGTGAACGCAGCCTAAGGCCGGGCCGCGCCGACACGGCGTGAGCCTCCCGGAGCCGAGCCGACGACATTCCGAGTGTTTAATATTGCCGGCGCGAGCCGACCGCAGGCGCGAGCCTGTGGAGCAGCACTACAGCTTCTGCAGTACACGCATCACACGTCTCCTTTCTGCTTTCTTCACAAGTGTGACTGCACACGTCTTATTTTAAGATGTTACCTCACATTTCACAATCAGTGAGGAAAAATTACGTTTATTATGATGATACATGCGAAATTACTTTTATTTCATTTATTTAATCTACCGTATTTGCATGCATTTACAACAATAGCTTGCCAGCGATCGCGGCATTGCCGCCACTGAATAGTTCGCATTTACTTGTAAACGGAGACAGATATGAGTGTCACTGAGGGACGGAAAGGTGTCCCTACCAGATGATAATGCATTGTAAAGTCATGCTGTGGCAGTTCCTTATCAGTGGAGATAAAACCACTGAGTCAAAGGGCATTATCTCAAAACTCTTCGCCTATCAATCTGTCTATCTTACAAGGTAATGAAAAGAATTCTGTGAGGTCATCAGTGGCTTCACATGATGAACCATCACCACTGCCAAGCGCTGCATCATGAAGAAAAAAGAAGAAAAAAGTTGGAAAATTCTGAAGGAGTATTTCTGCGATTCTTCGTTGAAGGCACAGCAAGACATTACCCAAAATGACGAAGCTAATTACTTCCTAATGATTCTCAGGAGTCCCATAAACTCTCTTCCCCTCAGAGGTTAGTGTTTGTGAAATTTAAAATACAAAAGCATGACTATAATTAACTGGAGGTAGCGAATGCTGTACAAAGTTCTACTGCAAACCAAAAAGTGTGTACTAACGAATCTTACCTTATCGTTATACACAATTTTTCTTCTGCTGTTATACTTCTGCGAAAATTTGTGTTCTGTTTAGAAATTTTGTCTTGAATGTTCTGCAGCACATACTGAAATGTATGATGATTCATTCTGTAGTTTGAATAAAATTTTTCAGGATAGTTTTTAAGTTCTTCATATAAAGAGAAAAACTCTCCTAAATGCAGAGTCAAAACAATACCAATAAAAGAGTGAAGACATTGTTCTACACAGCACAGACTAGGTAAAGGCGAGCAGCTGTTGGCTGCAGCTGCGTTTTCTACTGACTTGCTTGTCAGCTGTCGAAGGGTGGGGATTTTTTAAAATTTATTTATTTGGCCTCCGCCAGCTGACATCCATTTAGCCAAAGAGTGGGTATTACCTTGACAGTGCAGCGCAGCCCGCCAAGGAAGAAAAAAAAACAATGAAGAACAATGAAACGCACATCTGTGTCGATGTACAGTAGTTTCATTAACTCTCCATTATTTTTTCTGTCAAAGTAGACAACGAGACTACGGAATTGCGCTTCAGTTTCTGCAGTAAACGTATCACAAATCTCCAGTTTGTTTTTGTGATTAGTTTTACACCACTGATCACTAGTAATTAGTTTTTTTCTGTCCTGCATTATATGACTACATTAAACCAAGCTGTAACCGCTCGAACTCCGTGGCTTGCGGACGCGGCACTGACGCCACTGAATATCTCGCATTCCTTGTGACCAGAGACAGATATCAGTGTCATTATCATTTCAAAAACTTTTTGGTACTTTTAGCTACATTTCATTCGCAACAATGTATGGTGTAAAACGCATCTAACAGTAAGCTACCCGCTACATAACTTTTTCACTACAAGATTTGTAAATCAAATGCACAACGTTGACAAATAGCATCATTTCACAATGACTGTTAAGAAATATGAAAAGATAAATGATTCAATACGAAGCTAAGATGTTACACTAGCACGTGTACAAAAATCAGATTTTTTAGCCGCATACTTTCTTCAAAATCGGTTGGGAAGCGTTACGAAACTAAGAAATCACGCGAAACGAAAAGTAGACTTTTTCTTTTTTCACGACGTAAGTAACGCTTTTAAGGAAAAAATGAGTTCATAAAACGATGTGGCGTAGTCTTATATGCCGCTAAGAATTTTTAGAACATGAAAATCGGAGAAGTGGATTTTCCCCCATTTCGCCGACCCGGCTCGGCGCGGCGCGCAGTGTGAATACACTACTCGTCGGCCTGAGCAGGATAGGCACGAGCCGAGCCAGTACGCGTCAGCCCGGCCCGGCCCGGCCGGCAGTGTGAACGCAGCCTTATATGCGGTCCTGCTGTTCACACTATCGGTTTCCGTTGCGCTCCGAGCCAGCCTTAATGGCCGGCGCCGGCTAGCACAAAGCGTAGGGAGATCCCCCCCCCCCTCCCCCTCCCCAGTCCACCCCACGGCCCCTCAGACACGCATGGCATGGGCCCAGCTGCTCGATCAAGGTCGCTCGGTTCACGCTGCGCAGGATGCCTTGAACTCTGCCAGCGGCGCATCAGCACTCTCTGCGTTTTCATGGGTATCACAGTATCTTTCCGTAAACATATTTCCCAGTTTCGCTCCTGGTTGGTCATGTAAATACTCCGGTATAGATTGGCGGTTCATGTACGTTATGCACACCTCTCGCTTTTTGAATTTGATACGATTTGCACTGTAAAACCAAGTGAACCGAAATATTTTGTGTGTGTTTAGGGGGAGGGGAGAGGGGGAGGGTGCGGTCCCTAGCGTCCAGCTACACAGGTTTCTACAGTAAGAGTGCTCAACTCATCGATCGTAATCGACTAGTCGATCGCCGTGGCCTTATGAGTCGATATTTCAAAACCTGTGTCCTAAATCTGTTTAAATACCGTTTTCTTGACAAGAAGTGTTTCGCACGGTATTTGTGAGCGGTACAATAAAACTGACAACACTGTGTTCGCCTCTTTCGTCTCCATCTGCATTTCACTGCCTTTAACGCCCATACCAAGCAACAACAGTCTTTCCTAGGTCGCTATTCGCAAATTGGAACGTGGTGGCGAAACAAGCTCCGTCTCCAGCAGGCAAAAGAAACTATTGTTTTTGAGCTTCCAGAAAACAACAATGTGCATGACGGACATAATGATAGTTGAATATTTCTCGTTATCGCAACTGAGAGTGCTGTTCGTATTGTCAAGAGAGGAAGATTACAACTATACGATTTGAGTTGGTTGTTGCATCTGTCATTTGTAACCGATATGACACTTAAACTAAACGTATTACGCAAAGATCTTCTAGGAGAAAACCAAACTGCCATAACTTTTGTGCCTTCTATAAAGTGTTAAATTTGACTTTCGCACAGCTCAGTTACAGAAATTAAATCTGAAACTCTTTGCTCAAAGAGAGTTAGAACTGTCGGATCAGCAGACAACATTGGTTCAAGAAGCTGCAAAGACGTATGTGGCCAACCTGACAGCACTGAAGTGTGAATTCGAAAACCGATTTTCATGTTTCAAGAAAATGGAACCTTTCTGGCTTTCATAGCTCACTCTGTCCAAAAAGTAAATGTGGGAGATATTTCTAGTAAAATAAGCACTCTTTTCTCATGTTGTTGGCATGAACCTCAAGAGGAAATGACTTGGGTTCAAAATGACATCTCTTGAAGACATTATACAACGAAGATAAACTTTTGCAGTTGAGTGAGTCTAAAAACCTATACTAACATTGGCATCATATTTTTTTATTAGTTTTTGGATCTACTTATTCATGTGAGGTAGCGATTTCAACGATGAACATCGTGCAATGTTAGAGTAGAACTAAACTGACTGATCCTCATCTTTCAGACTTTATAAGGTTGGCTCTGACAAACTATTGTGCTTAAACCTTTACGAAGAAATGTTCAAATGTGTGTGAAATCTTATGGGACGCAACTGCTAAGGTCATAAGTCCCCAAGCTTACACACTACTTAACCTTAATTATCGTAAGGACACACACACACACACACACACACACACACACACACACACACACATGCCCGAGCGAGGACTCGAACCTCCGCCTTGAACAGCCGCACAGTCCATGACTCCAGCGCCCAGACCGCTCGGCAAATCCCGCGCGGCAAACCTCTACGCTTTAGGTCAGTAGATCTCAAGCTTAAAAAGGCTGAGCACCACTGGTCCAGAGAATAATATAACTGGAACAGCTTTATATGATGACGAACCTGCAGTGACTCTAAAACTAGTTAACAGTACAATAAATCGTATCAGATACAAAAAGCGGCTGGTTGCATATCATACCCACATGAATTGCCAATTTCATTCATAGTCGCACGAAGGGCGCCCATGTGATTGCATGTGTATGTATGTGTGTGTGTGGGGGGCATATCTGGGGATATGTTTTTAATATTTTGGAAGGCGAATGACGACTTGTAAGTAGCCACAAAAAAGTTCCATTCCCGACCCTGTTAAAAACCTACGTAATACTGACTTTTAGATAAAAAAACTCAGTGTTCTTGAAAGTAAACATCCTAAACAATATTTTTTTCCTTTCCCTAAGAGCCGGGGAGGGGGGGGGGGGGTCCCAGATTTCAACTTACAAAAAGAATTGCGAGTCGTCAATTGGATTGTCAGGATTAGACGGGAAGTGATACATAAATGCTGATGTATCTGCAGAATTAGAAGAATCGAACTGTTTGGCAACAACTCTTTATTCTACCCAACTGGCTAACTTGTAAACCACTACACCCACACATCTTTCAGTGGCAAAGACACTCGTCTACAATCAATGGATAGTGAAGAAACATACATTAATTCTATTTTTCCACGCCATTCTTCTTTTAGATGGATATAATAAAACTTTTAATACAAAGCTAAATGGGCACTTGGCACGTACCAACCAAGGAAACTGCAGAGAACTTAGCAGATATTAAATAAAAGTAATCCAGTTTCACAACCATCAAATGAAGGGAAAATTGCCAGAAAAATTAACAAAGCAACTAGGTAGGATTGAACTGTTGAAGAGCTCCTGAAATCAGTTGGCGCAAAAACTTTAAAAGAAATTTATATTGATCATACAAAACGTATGGATAGTGGATGACTGGGAAACTGCACAGATATATCTACTACATAAGAAGATAGAGAGAACTGATGTTAAGGATTAAAGAGGGGTTCCCTTATTCCTGTCTTATGTATAAGGGACGTTCAAAAAGAAACGAGCCAGAGGCGTAATTACAGAAACCTGTACCTGTATGTTAGAAGTATTGACCCTGGCTGCTGGCTAACCATTTCCTCACGTACAGCTGGACGTCACAGTCCACACAAGTGCATGAAGTGTTAATCTGACGTTCTTCTTTGACCAAGATGGCCCCCTTCTGATTCACTTCCTGCAACACAGGACAACAGTGAATGCCCAGTGTTACTCGCAGATCTTGACCACCCTTCGCCAAGCGATCAAATCAAAACGACCAGGCAATCTCACCCGTAGGCTCATTCTGTTCCATGACAATGCAAAGCCTCATACGGCCAACCCAGTCGCGGCACTCCCCCAGAAATTTAAATGGGAGATTCTCGGCCACCCTCCATACAGTCCGGACCTCTCCCCCTGTGATTACGCTATTTTTGGTCCCCTTAAAAAGGCTCTGAGGGGCAAACGATTCACCACGGTCGATGACGTCTAGCTGTATGTGAGGAACTGGTTAACATCGCAGTCCCGGGAATTTTGAGAGACAACCATTCACTGCCTTGCGTCACAGTGGGATAAGTGTCTCAACAGCCAGGGTCAATACTTCTAACATACAGGTACTGCTTTCTGTAATTATGCCTCCAGCTCGTTTCTTTTTGAACGCCCCTTATAATATTCTATTTCTGTCTCCTGGACCGACCATAACAACAACAACTTGAATCCAAAATTGGTGAATATCAAGCTGGTGTCAGATGAAGTAAATCTTGCCCAAAAAAAAATATATGCAGGGTGTTTCAAAAATGACCGGTATATTTGAAACGGCAATAAAAACTAAAAGTGCAGCGATAGAAATACACCGTTTGTTGCAATATGCTTGGGACAACTACATTTTCAGGCAGACAAACTTTCGAAATTACAGTAGTTACAATTTTCAACAACAGATGGCGCTGCGGTCTGGGAAACTCTATAGTACGATATTTTCCACATATCCACCATGCGTAGCAATAATATGGCGTAGTCTCTGAATGAAATTACCCGAAACCTTTGACAACGTGTCTGGCGGAATGGCTTCACATGCAGATGAGATGTACTGCTTCAGCTGTTCAATTGTTTCTGGATTCTGGCGGTACACCTGGTCTTTCAAGTGTCCCCACAGAAAGAAGTCACAGGGGTTCATGTCTAGCGAATAGGGAGGCCAATCCACGCCGCCTCCTGTATGTTTCGGATAGCCCAAAGCAATCACACGATCATCGAAATATTCATTCAGGAAATTAAAG
The DNA here is from genome assembly GCF_021461395.2 of Schistocerca americana. Classification (NCBI taxonomy): domain Eukaryota; kingdom Metazoa; phylum Arthropoda; class Insecta; order Orthoptera; family Acrididae; genus Schistocerca; species Schistocerca americana. The sequence continues at coordinate 445,604,953 of NC_060126.1, forward strand.
ACGTCGGCCGTGCGATGTGGCCGGGCACCATCTTGCATAAACCACGAGGTGTTCGCAGTGTCGTCTAAGGCAGTTTGTACCGCCACAAATTCACGAAGAATGTCCAGATAGCGTGATGCAGTAATCGCTTCGGATCTGAAAAACGGGCCAATGATTCCTTTGGAAGAAATGGCGGCCCAGACCAGTACTTTTTGAGGATGCAGGGACGATGGGACTGCAACATGGGGCTTTTCGGTTCCCCATATGCGCCAGTTCTGTTTATTGACGAAGCCGTCCAGGTAAAAATAAGCTTCGTCAGTAAACCAAATGCTGCCCACATGCATATCGCCGTCATCAATCCTGTGCGCTATATCGTTAGCGAATGTCTCTCGTGCAGCAATGGTAGCGGCGCTGAGGGGTTGCCGCATTTGAATTTTGTATGGATAGAGGTGTAAACTCTGGCGCATGAGACGATACGTGGGCGTTGGCGTCATTTGGACCGCAGCTGCAACACGGCGAACGGAAACCTGAGGCCGCTGTTGGATCACCTGCTGCACTAGCTGCGCGTTGCCCTCTGTGGTTGAAGTACGCGGTCGCCCTACCTTTCCAGCACGTTCATCCGTCACGTTCCCAGTCCATTGTAATTTTTCAAACAGATCCTTTATTGTATCGCTTTTCGGTCCTTTGGTTACATTAAACCTCTGTTGAAAACTTCGTCTTGTTGCAACAACACTGTGTTCTAGGCGGTGGAATTGCAACACCAGAAAAATCCTCTGTTCTAAGGAATAAACCATGTTGTCTACAGCACACTTGCACGTTTTGAACAGCACACGCTTACAGCAGAAAGACGACGTACAGAATGGCGCACCCACAGACTGCGTTGTCTTCTATATCGTTCACATCACTTGCAGCGCTATCTGTTGTTGAAAATTGTAACTACTGTAATTTCGAAAGTTTGTCCGCCTGAAAATGTACTGTTGTCCCAAGCATATTGCAACAAACGGTGTATTTCTATCGCTGCTCGTTTAGTTTTTATTGCCGTTTCAAATATACCGGTCATTTTTGAAACACCCTGTATTTCTAAAACTACTTCTCAGGCATCGATAAATTTATAGTGATAAAGCAGTATATTTCTTTGTAAATTTTAATGAAGCTTATGGCTCATTGGGCCGCAGATCTATCTTCCAAATTCTGAAAAAACCAGGTCTGGATCTTTCGGTGCCATTGCAATTATTAGCGAAACACTAAATGGTACAAAATCTAAAGTAAAATTCAGAGAAGAAATTTCTGAACATTTTGAAATTAAACCAGGAGTGCGACAAGGCGATGGATTCTTTCCATCACTTTTCACCTTTGTCTTAGAAACGCTAGTCCAGGAGCGGAGAAACTGAAATCAGAGCTTAAAATTGCGAACCCGGCAAATTAGGAAGAACCAAGATTACGATAGACTGCTAAGCTTTTGCAAACGACCTGGCGATCGACGTCTGGATACTGAAAGAGCCCAAAAACGAATAGAAATTCCTAATGAAACAGCAAGAAGAGTAGGGTACCAACTACAAATCGAAAAAAAAGAAAACAGAAGATATATCTAGCAACTACCTGGCATCCAAAATTCTGAATACTAAATACAGGAAAGTCGAGAGACTTTCTCAGTTCAAATATTTAAATTAAAGCATTCAGGAGACTGACGTGGAAAACATTTGTTACGAAGTTCGTTGTCATAAAATAGAAACATATTTTAGGCTTCCAAAAGACATCTGTAACGGCGAAAAAGCATCTCAGAACACACCAAACTGAGGCAATACACTACAGTCAACAACTTACAGTGTCTTCATGGTGCCGAAACAATCTTTTTAAACAGAAAAAGTGACACTTCAGAAATCCAAAAGAGAGAACAGGAAATAACCAGGAATGTTTGGTCCAAATTACGCTGACAAGGGGAGTCACGACGTTTGGCTCAAAAATGGTTCAAATGGCTCTGAGCACTATGGGACTTAACATCTGAGGTCATCAGTCCCCTAGAACTTAGACTACTTAAACCTAACTAACCTAAGGACATCACAGACATCCATGCCAGAAGCAGAATTCGAACCTGCGACCGTAGCGGTCGCGCGGTTCCAGACCGAAACGCCTAGAACCGCCTTTTTAAAAAAATATAAAACAATTTAATAATCATATTAGACAATTTCTGAAATACTTGAGAATGGCGGAGATATATAATAAAGTTGACTAGCCTTCCAACTACACTTTCTGGGCATTAATTGAATGTTAAGTATCTGAAGTGATCAGATCTATATAATCAGTCTTTCACTGCGAAACTGACTTACACATCACAGAGCAAAAATGAACAGGGCAATGTCCCAGCCATTAAATATTACATTTATCAGATAGAATCTTATAGTTTTAACTAATTGATAAGGACATTTCTATAAAAACTGTCTATTTCCAAATTTATAATATAAGCCAATAATGCACTTGTAATGCTTTGTGTTTTGACACTATTAGACACACAATCTCAATGTCACATAAGTTCTGTACATTAGCTTATAAATTTCAAAACTACTCTCCGAAGTAGAAAAAGCACGCATCATAAATATACTTTAAAATCTTAATGAATATCCTTAAGGTAACTACAATACATCACTGTCAACACAGTCTTCTTTTTTATATTAACCAATGCCCATTCTTTCAAATACAATTTTTAACATATTACCGAACTTTTTCTTGTGATTCGAATACCTTCTAATTTTGTGGAATTCACACAGCATGTGTACCTTGAACTCTATGATGCTATCGGATTCTAATTTGTTAAGGACGTAGTTAACAAAATTTCCCAGCAACCAGTACACAGCGTTATTTTTTGCTTCTGGGAAATAGCGTGCTTCAGGCTTGTGTATCAGTGACAGCGATATATACTCAGGTGATGTTCTTGTAATCAGAGCTATTTGCTCCCGGATCCACTTCCAACTGTTCATGTGATCACTGCAAGTATATCTGTGAATATGGGATGAGAAGTTCCGCCTTATGGAAGACACCTTTTTTCTTTTGTTTCACCCATACATGTTTCAGCTATCATCAGTGGGTTCTATTTTTATTTTTTAATTGCATTATGTTATTGTCCTCTTGTTTTGGTAGCTGTTATGCTACACAATATACAACATGTCATAATTTGAAGTTGTGGTACGTTTTCCTGTTTTGTTGGCGAAGTAAATAGGCTTACTTCTTTGCCTGTGTTCGCGTGGCAATGCAGTTTTTCGATTACTCAACACGTATGTTGTAACAACACGTAATGGCAGCAAAAACTCCGCCTATGTTTTGAGTAATCGAAAAACTGCATTGCCACGCGAACACAGGCAAAGAAGTAAGCCTATTTACTTCGCCAACAAAACAGGAAAACGTACCACAACTTCAAATTATGACATGTTGTATATTGTGTAGCATAACAGCTACCAAAACAAGAGGACAATAACATAATGTAAGTTAAAAATAAAAATAGAAGCCACTGATGATAGCACAAAAGTGCTGAAACATGTATAGGTGAAACAAAAGAAAAAAGGTGTCTTGCATAAGGCGGAACTTCTCATCCCATTTTCTTAGCAAGCACGGAGACAACAAGAAGAACTGCACCACAAGATGATTATATATCTATGAATTATTGTGTCAACTAGATGGCATTGTTGACATAAATTTGTTTCACAGAGTCCGATTGCGTGCAGTCTTTCATTGGTGCTAGCTATGTTGTTAACTGTCTTGTACCATGACGTTTTTATATTAGACGTGAGCACATTAGAACTAATGTTTTTCCAAATCTCAGTCCACTCAATGTTTGGAAACTGTTGTTCAATTTTGTTCCTTCCTTCGCTTTTCTTTCGTTCCCGCATTATGGCTCTCGATGTTAAATGTCGGGACTGCCTGAGTTCGACACTGACGTAACTAAACTCAACATAGAAAATCCTCACATGCTGTAAGCGACTGTTGATATTCTGCACGTCAATCGGGGGAAGCAGGCTTGGAGGTTTAATGATCTCGAAAAGTTGGCTGGTTATGCTTTCTCGCGAGTCTCTTATTAAATTAACTTGCCTTTTGATAAAAAGAGCAGAGGCTTTATCCGTTATATCAATTAATCCTAGTCCACCATTTTTAGGATCTAAAGTGGCTGTTTTTGCAGGTACTCTGAACACTTCACCTCTCCACAAAAAGTTGGTGATTTTGGACATTATTCTCCTCGCTATCATTCTCGATATTGGAAACAGCTGGGCAGTATAATAAGCCTTAGCAAGGATACATGAGTTGATATACTGTGTTCTTTGAACTTGGTTCATATATCGATTTAAATTCTCTTCAATGGCTCCTTGCACTTTATCTGCTGCAACTTTCCAATTTAAAGCCTTCGTTTTCATAGGTCATGCTGTTAGGGTGATCCCAAGTGTTTTATGTTGTCGGACTAATTTTGCCCACTCGACGTTGATATTATCAAAACCTCTGAGATTTAAAATCTTACTTTTTTTTCGTTTGCATTGGCTCCAGATGCTCTACAGTACGAATCAATCACTGTTGCTAGCGTGGTTACCTGGTCATTATTCCTTATAATGACCCCTATATCGTCAGCATAGGCTCTTATAACTGTTTTATTTCCTGATAATGTTAAGCCTTTTAATCTAGCATGGACATGTCGGAGGAAAGGTTCCACCGAAATGGCGAAGAGCGACATGGACAGAGGACTTCCTTGAGGAACATCTCGTTGTATTTGCGTCGGCCTGGATTGTTGACAATTCACCGCTATTTTAGCATTTATTCCAGTTGCTATGTTCTTAATCAACTGTATGACCCTATCGTTGAAACCTATTTTCTTCAATGTCTGTAGAAGATATTCATGATTCACTACATCGAACGCTTTATAAAAATCTAAAAACAATAAAGCACACTTTATGTTTGTTACAGAAGTTATTGCAATGATATCCCTGAATTCCGCTAGATTTTGAAAAATGGTTCTGCCTTGCACGCAGTCCTGATGTTGACTAATAATTTTATCTGTAAGGCATGAAATTCTCTTGTTTATTACTCTAGCTATTAATTTATAATCAGAATTCAGCAGTGAAATTGGACGAAAATTATTTAAATCTTTGTTTCCATTATTTTTTGGCACCAGAACAATTTTACTCTCCTTAAACTCAGCCGGAATCATTTTACCCTGAATAACCTGATTTACAATGTCCGTGATTTTCTCACCTACTATTGGCCAGTAACGGATGTAAAACTCTGCTGGCAGACCATCCGGTCCTGGAGATTTTTTTGGTGGTGAGGCGCACAGAGTCTCATACACGTCTTCTTCACTGACAACCTCGAGAAAATTTTCGTTGCCATCTTCTGTCAGCTGTGGGACTAGGATGTCAAGGAATTCTTCCAAGGAAGCATCACTACTTTGATGTACAGAATATAGCTCGCAATAATAGCGATAAATCTCGTCCATTATATCCTGCTGGGTTCTGAGAATCGTACCGTGTTTTGTTCGAATTTCATCAATAAAAGTCCTTCTCCCGTTTTTCGTATGCTTCGCTAAATGATATAGGGAAGTAGTTTCATCTTCTGACACCGAATTTGCCTTCGATTTTATTTTCAACCCTTCCATTTGACTTCTCTTGATATTAAGTAACTTGGCTTTGACTTTTTTGGTGTCTGCTATCCGAAGTGAGGAACCTGCTGAGACTTGATCATATAGATCTCTCAAAACGGAATAGTAATACTCTATAGTGCATTTCATTTCCCGTGCGCTCTGGGCACTGTATTGAATAAGAACTTTCCTCAACTTTGGCTTTGCCATTTGAACCCACCAGTCAATAGCAGTGGCATATCTACTACGGGCACGCAGGCATATTGCCCATGTTTCTTTAGTCAGATCTTCTAAATCATGATTTACTAACAAGGAAGTGTTCAAATTCCACTGATTCTTGAATCGGCGAACCGGCTGTCTTGTTAGATTTATGCAAGCTAAGGCACTTGAATGGTCTGAAAAGTACGTAGGAATGGTTTCTACTTTTGTCACGGAAGTTTCAAGATTTTTAGAAATATGTAGTCTATCAATCCTACTACGTGATGTTGCCGTGACATAAGTGAACTCAACCGTGGACGGGTATTTGATTTCCCATATATCCTTTAATTCTAAACCAGTAAGTAGTTGGTTTAGTTCACTTCAGAAATTAAAATTACGTAACTGATCTTTTCGATTTAAATCACAATTAAAATCACCTCCAAGTAATGTCTTGGCGATTTCCTTAACAAGTATATCAGGTCATCTTTGAAGAAACGTGCCCTGTCAGCTCGATGAGAACTTTCTGAAGGGGCGTACAAGTTGATGATAGTCACATCATAGATATTTAGTCCTATTCCCCTTCCGGATTCCAGTCGTTCCACCTCGCTTACTGTAATCCCTTCCCTCACCAAAATAGCTGTTCCAACACTTGTTTCGGGAGACACATTTATGTAACTGACAAAACAGGGAATTACCAAATCCGACATTATAACTTCTTGTAACAGGGCAATATCAGTCGCGGATTCGTACAAAAATTCCTTAAGGGCTCGTAATTTCAAACCTGTCGTGATTTGATTTACGTTTATAGTGGTGACAGAATAAGATTGCGTCATTGTTCTGTCACTATGTAGTTGTTTTGATGAACTAATTTAGTTTCCTGTGGTTCAGTGTCCAGTTAAGCTGTAACAGTTTTCTCGGAAGGCTGAACATGGAATAACACTTCAATCAGTTTATTAGTTACTGTCCCGTTTTTTTTTTTTTCTACTTCTGATGTTTTTTCTTGTACCGCAAGCAGACTGATTTCCTGGTAAACTTTATGATTTTTCCTCCAGTGATTCGTGTAGGACCGTTTCGGACTGAACATTCTTTGGGCTTGGGTAGCCGCTACCGGATTTTCCCTTCCCTTGGTTACGAGCTACATTCTCATTTGGTTGCGTCGGTATTTTACTTCGCGGCTTATCTGGAGCAGCAGCAGACGCTTTCGCAATTTCGTTTGCCGGCGCCTGCCCTGAGGTGTTGACCGTGATTTCAGTTTGGCCACCACTTCCTCGTTCTTTATTAATTTCACTCACTTCCTGATCGAGGGAAACAAATGGAGACTGCAGTTTTGCAACCTCTCCCTGAATTTGTTTACTAACAGATAGATTCTGATCTTTGCAATCGGTTACTGCACCTGCTGTTTCTTGCAAATTAATGCTGCTTACACTCCTTTCATTTTCTGGCACCGTATGTGTATTATCTTCCTGTTCATTAGTTCCCATTCGCATTTTGCCTTCAGGTTCCTCTGCCTCCTCATCGCACTGTTTTTGCTTGCGAAGTGAGGGAGTGGGACAAGACAGCTCGCCCTCTGAACAACTATCAGTTATCTCCAGAGGTCGTTTTTTCGGTTGCATTTCAGTTTCACAATTAGTGGCAACAGGGTTTCCTTTTGTTGTTAACGGAGGAAATTGACTGTTATCGTGAAGGGAGACATCAGCTTGGCCCGCTGCGTTAACATCCTCATCCAGTTGATCCGGGCTATTCTTTGGTAACATATCATTTAAGGTAAGCTTCTGACGCTGTATCATATTACTTTTAAGAACAACAGTTCGCCGCGGACAATCCTGTCTGAAGTGTCCGGTTTCGTTACATATATGACATGTAGCTTCCTGACCTGTATAAACAATTTGTGCCTTATACTCACAAACAGTTATGTGAGACGGAATATTCGTCTTAACGTCCATCTCTGCACAGCGGACCCCGTTAAAACACTGCAGTTTAAAGCGAGGCGACCATCTTTCATTTGCAATTGATTTAACGTCTCCGTAGTTTCAATGGGAAGATTCAAGACACGAACGGTTTTGTATTGAATGTCCGCTCTATAGATGGAAACCTTCCTTTTACAACCATATCTATGCACAAAATCTACTTCATAGCCCCAATTTCGTAACACTTTATCAACAGTCGAAGCACTGATTAACTTGACAAAAACACAGTATTTTTCCTGATCCAGTTGCCAGGTATGGACGGTTTCAGAATTTAGACCAATTACCTGTGTAATCCAGTCATCTATTTCCAGGGATGTCGGCTGAACATGACGGGATTCCTTGTCAAAAGCAAATACCAGAGTATTTTTCCTGAGGTTTGTTGCCATGGTTAATCCAGCGAAACAATTTCGGTTAAACAACCGAAATTCCAAGTAGCAGCAGCAAGACCAGAAAGAGCGATCAGATCACAAGGAATAGGTACGAACACGGAGATTAACGGGCGGACGGCACTCGGCGAAGCACAAGTACAGCGATGTGAACATTGAAGTGCTGCGCAACAGCTAACAGCGGCCACTCGCGAGCGCAGCTGAGAAGGAACTGAGAACCGCTCGGCCACACCGGCCGGCTCACGACGTTTGCTTCGCACTTTGTACACTATTAGTAGTCATAGGACAACATAAAGTCAAGTAGTAAGGCGATTTGGAAAAAAACGGCAAGAGACTTTCTACGCGATCTCCACACGATGTGCTTACGTCATCGATTTCTTAGCCACTGGTGCCCCCAATACTTACCCTCTCACATTAAACACCTATCATCATTCCTCAACCGCAGTACCAGATTGGATACGTCTAGCATCTTGGCTGTACCTTTACATAACACAAAATATTTCTCCGTGTCATTCTCCATCTCAGCCATACGACTATGGAACGCGCTCCCCTGTGATCTGCGTCTTATTCAGAACCACTCAACATTCAAGAGGGAACTCAAACCTTACATATTAGGGACGGTATAGCCACCATTGTTGTGCCCCTCTCATCTCTTTCTTTCTCCTCTCCATCATAGCTTCGAATTTTACTATTCTATTTCTCTTCCTCTAACCTAGCTAAGAACATAACGAGAAAATTCCCAACTAGCAATAGCACTGACATTCATAAAAGAAAAATATGTTTACTTTCATATATATAGTCATTACTATTATTATTATTATTCTTGATTGTTATAATTATTTTTCAATTGTTATAATTATCATTGTACTACTGTTATAATCTCTATTTTTTTCTTTAACATTAATACTGTATAACACGTCATATGTCCTTAATGTTCTGTACAAACGAAAATTCGTTCAATCTGAGTATGCCTGGTTAGGTGTAAGAGAGGGCCTGAAAGCCCTAATCTTGCCAGGTAAAATAAATGCATAAATAAATAAATAAAACGGTGCGTTGCAATCCTGTGCATGAGCTGCCGGCGGTCATGTCGTTAGTGTTCAAGCTCCGTAATCGGTGTATCGCTGGATTTTTTTTTAATTTACATTTTTTTAGCTATAGTCTTTTTGTTTCACGCATATTACATTTGAAAGGCAATATAATGAAAAGACACGTGTATTTACATGAACTTTTATTGAATTTCCAATGTTATTTGCTTGCCTGCTAATTTTTATTATCACAGAAAATATTATATTTATAACGATCGACAAGTAATTGACCAAACGCATAAGGTTTTCCTGAAAATGTATGCCTGTAGTGATTTCTGACATCCCTTATACCTGAAATCGAGCAAGGTATCGAGATCTGCTTTACACCTAAACGCTTCGGTCTGTAATCACTGTTTTCAAGGACGAGGGACACGCTTGGAAAGCCCAAGTCAAACATCGATAAATAAAGTGTAAATTACTTTATGCAATAACACAATGAGTTAAAGATGTGTCTGAATATGAGGGTAATGTAGATTACTCATCGGTTGTGCTTTCGACGTTATAAGTTGCGGACTTACATTTTTCATACAATCATGGAAAACAAATTGAAACGGCATCTATTACATCAAATGAATGCAATTTTCCCTCTCTCACAAGGAATCTTCAGAGGTTCTAAGGAAAAACAAGGCTCGCATTTTGGAAAAATTCTCTTCCTTCCGACAATCTGACTGCAAACCACGCGTAACGTAACATTTCGTAAATATCGGTGTCGAAAATTGGCGATGTACAATCGAATGTACTTTATAGTATCTTCACGGGAAGCAATTCCTTGTTCGTTGTAAATGAAATACGAACAAGTTTGAAGGTACTTGATAAAGTTTTTAACTTGCCTCTAGAAATAAAAGACGCATAATATTTGCTGTAATAATAAAAATTAGTAGACAGCCAAAAAATTGGAAATTCAATAAATGTTTATGAAAATACACGTATCTCTCCAGAATGCAATCTTTCAAGTGTAATACGAACGAAATAATACGACCAGTATTGAAAAAATCTAAACAATAAAAAAGGATGAGGTAACTCGATCCTGCGATTACAGAGCTTGAACGCTGATCACGTTACTGCCACCATCTCATGATCAGGCTCGCAACGCACCGCTATGTATTCAACGCATGAAACTTCTCTTGAAATTTTCACGAAATAGCCTAAGTAATACGCCTTATTACTTCCACATTGTGTTGTCCTGATGGACTACCAAAAGTGTACAAAGTTTGAAGTAAATCAGTGCTCAGACGTCATAGTCCCCCCTTGTGGACAAGTAACGTACAAAGAGCAAATAAAAACATTGAAAAGTATACCAGTATTTTTTTGGGCACAAAAAATAACGCAAGTTAGAAGTCTACCAGCATATTTAAATAATGGAACCAACTAAAGTAACTACGGACTTTGTGGAACTCTGCGAAACCAGCAATAAAGCTAAAACAATGAAATTGATCAGTGCAGTGAAAGAAGGCTTGAAGGGAGTAGGAATTACACACCTTGGTATACCAGACAGAATACTTCTTGGCAGAAAATTCACGACTGGACAGTTGGGCAGGCAGAAACACCTAACAAGTAGGAAAAGTTTGGTCTAATGGGCACAATACATCCCATTCTGAGAAAATGAAAGTAAAATGAATACTAAGAAAAGCTGAAACAAAACCGTAGAAATGCAATTAGCTGAACATCGCGTGGTCCAGTAGGGCCTAAACATAAACAATAAAAAAAATTTCGAATGCATTAATTGGTCTGAATAAGATTTTTGCACATGTCTTTTCTTGTGCAATCCCCTCCTCTTTCATCTTGCGAGTTCACTGACATCCACAAGGAAACAGTTAATAAAGTCATTCATCCAAAATGAATTTACACTCTGCAGCGGAATGTGTGCCAATTCGAAGCTTCCTAGCAGATTAAAACTTTGTGGCGGACCGAGATAGCCGGAATAAAAGCTGTGGGGGAGGGTCGTGAGTCGTGCTTGGATAGCTCAGTCTGTAGAACAACAGTCCGCGAAAGGCAAAGGTCTCGGGGTTCGAGTCCCGATCCGGCATTCAGTTTTACTCTGCCTGGCAGTTTGACTTGATCATATTGATAAATTCATAACAGCTGATTTACAGACACAGCTCTTACGTCACAAATGACGCTCGGAAAACCGATAATTCATGGAGCGAGTAAAATTGATTCAGTCCTAAACACTACAGCGAAAAATGGTTTCCGAAATGCCATTTTCTGGTTGTGGAAGTTTTGTGGCATATAACCGTGCTGTCTGTGAGGTCAACAACGGAAAACGCTAATGTAGATATTGAAGGACAAGGAACGATTTAATGATGTCAGATACGTCTTGAGTCCCTCTACCCCCTACTGAGAGCAGACAAGAAATGAACCATCAACTATAAAATAAGATTTCTCTTTCTCTCACACACTTTGCCCTATCTTCCCCTCTATCTTTCTTAACTCCCTCATTTTTATAACGTCATAATGATGTCTCCCTCCTTGCTGCTCCCCTCCTCACACACTATGTCATTTACCTGTATTATGTACCACATACTTTCTATACCTCCCCCCTTGCACTCAGGACATTTTCTGCACCCCGTCTGGCTTCATACCACACCCAGGCTCTACTCTCTTGGACGCCAATGCAGACAGATTTTACAAAGAAAACGAGTACTAAAATGAACTGAAAAATTATTAGCACTTCGAACGCTAAAGTACCAGAGAGAAAGAGAACGACATGAGCATCAATGAAATGAACACGCAGTGTAAAGTAAAGGCAAAACTTAAAAAGTGTACATTTGTAGTGTTTCTTAAACTAGTAAAAGGAAATGGACAAGAAAAACAATGCCAGAAGTGAGAATTCTTGAGAAATGTGTGCATGCAGATAATACAGCCACATGGAAGAAGCAACAGCCAAGGAAACGTCATAAGTAAATGAACGAACTATAATTTTCAGATCAGTGGCAATGCTTCTTATCTATAAAATGAAACCTGTATGGTGACGAAAGTTCGCATTTAGTAGTCTGAGTGAAAGCGACTACAGTGGTAATAAAGTACACTATGTTTCAGTGGGAAAAGGCAGAATGTAAATGTATGGAGCTTCGTGTTCCGGCATGAAAACCATAAGTACACGGCTGGCCATTAAGTTCGCAATACTAGGGAACGCGACAAATTTTACTTATTGTGTGTATACAGAGTAGTGGAAAGAACACATATGAAATTTGGAGGTGATTTGTGGGTATACAGTGCGAAATTTAGTACACAGAGCTACCACCTCTGGTAGTAACAACAACTGGGCATCGAGTCCAACCAAGCTTGAGTAATGAATACAGGTATGCCATTTTGTACTGCCTTACTGCCAGAGCTCATCAATCGCAGTGGTTGGTGACTGGTGGTGTGCTAAGCTCCCAGCAGCTCATGACTAGATGAGAGATCTGGAGAAAGTAATGGCCAGTGCAGTACACGAGCACCGTCGGAATCGAGGTAGGTCAAGGCAGCACAGGTAGCACATAAGCTTGTGTTATGTCATTTAAAGGTAATGTCTCGAAGATAGGGCATAGCCAACGGCCTTAAAACGGAAAGTAACACATAATGTCCAAATCACTGGCCAGATGTGAACCAGAGGTCATCCTGCTGTACACCCAATGGCACCTCAAACCTCAACGCCAGGTATGACAAAGATGAATGCAATCTGTAAACGATAGTCCTCTTGGAAGTCTCCGCACATAGATACATTCCTTGTGATGCTGTCTGCAGAACCTGAACTTGACTGAAAAGACAATGTGAAGCGACTCTGTGTCCAATGTAAACTTTGGGCGCACCACTGTCGGTGCCCCACTCTCTCTGTTAGCGTCTGAGGAAGCCAGAACAATGTTCGACGTGCTACAGTTCGTGTCGCTCCAGTTGTTGGCTGGCCACACTCGAGTGGATTTTACCGACGGGCGAAGGTCCACAGACATTTCCAGAGGATTCTTGAAGACCTCCAGTCCCCACTTGTGTGGTAGGTGGGACACAACCTTGAGGCCGTTACCTGCAGTTCTGGGAACTGCTGATACGGTCTCTCAGCAGCCACACAGACGGGTGGATTTTTGTGACGCTCCTCTTTCAGCCAAGTCCATGAGTTTTCAGCGAGCGCCCATGGTTGACGTGCTACTCCGGCATAACGACACGCTCACGTCGGCAGTATTGGGACAAGGGGTGTACTGCCCCAAAGTATCGTCATCTAAGATGGCGGCGATGACGTCATCCAAGGTGGCGACTATGACGTCATCCATATTGCAGATTTTGGCGGGATGTTTGAATTTTGACAGGAAAGTACTACGCCCCCATCGCCCAGAAAATTGGCGCGAAGTTCAAATTCCAACAGGATAATGCGTCACACCAAGAAAAATTGCGGGAAAAAAGGACTTGTCTTCATTATTTAACCAGATTCAAGCATGTGTGTTCGCCACTGGGTCTGGACTCCATCTGGCTTATTTCATATTGTCGCTACCAGAGAGCGCCACTGTGATGTCATCCAAGATGGCGACTGTGATGTCAGTCAAGATATCTGCACCCAATGTATCCACCACGTGGTGTAAGATTGAACACTCGGCCTACCTCCACTAACCTAGCCCCCTCCCCAATAAAAATCGCGCGAAGCTCAAATTCCAACATGATAATGTGTCACACCTAGGAAAATGGCGGGAAAAATGGATTTGTCTTTATTATGTAACCAATTCCAAGCAGATGTGATCACCCCTGGGTCTGGACTGTAACTGGCTTAGTTCATATTGGTGCCACCTGAGGGCATTCTCCTTATGTCAGATCATGATGCAAGTACAGTTATTCAAGATGGCTGCACCCGATGTATCCATCACGAGCTCCAGAGCTCAAGTGGTTTAGTTCATATCGTCAACACCAGAGGGAGCCACCGCGACGTCGGGTGATGACGAAAGATCGTCTGCTCTTTCTCGCGCATGCATCATAACCGGACATGAGCCGTGCCACCAGCCCGCGGGTGTCCAACCGCTTACATCACACACCTCGGCCTCCACCTCCATACACGCGCTGGACATAGCCTTCTTTAAATATGCTAACACTCACATCACGCACCTAACTAATTAATTACATTTTAATTTTAGCCATATTCAATAATCCAATTTACAATTTCAATATTGAATGATCAGATTAGAAGTTCCACATTTTCCCACTATCAGCACGGCATTCAGTCAAGACCCCCTTCTAACAGCCGTGTACCGGAAGTCTCTAGAGGAACGGAAGGTTCCAAATGATTGGGAAAGATCACAGGTAGTCCCAGTCTTCAAGAAGGGTCGTCGCGCAGATGCGCAAAACTATAGACCTATATCTCTGACATTGATCTGTTGTAGAATTTTAGAACATTTTTTTTGCTCGCGTATCATGTCATTTCTGGAAACCCAGAATCTACTCTGTAGCAATCAACATGGATTCCGGAAACAGCGATCGTGTGAGACCGAACTCGCTTTATTTGTTCATGAGACCCAGAAAATATTAGATACAGGATCCCAGGTAGATGCCATTTTCCTTGACTTATGGAAGGCGTTCGATACAGTTCCGCACTGTCGCCTGCTAAAAAAAATAAGAGCCTATGGAATATCAGACCAGCTGTGTGGCTGGATTGAAGAGTTTTTAGCAAACAGAACACAGCATGTTGCTGTCAATGAACAGACGTTTACAGACGTTAAAGTAACCTCTGGCGTGACACAGTGGAGTGTTATGGGCCATTGCTTTTCACAATATATATAAACGACCTAGTAGATAGTGTTGGAAGTTCCATGCGGTTTCTCGCGGATGATGCTGTAGTATACAGAGAAGTTGCAACATTAGAAAATTGCAGCGAAATGCAGGCAGATCTGCAGCGGATTGGCACTTGGTGCAGGGAGTGGCAACTGACCCTTAACATGGACAAACGTAATGTATTGCGAATACATAGAAAGAAGGATCCTTTATTGTATGATTATATGATAGCAGAACAAACACTGGTAGCAGTTACTTCTGTAAAATATCTGGGAGAATGCGTGCGGAACGATTTGAATTGGAATGATCATATAAAATTAACTGTTGGTATGGCGGGTGCCACGTTGGGATTCATTGGGAGAGTCCTTAGATAATTTAGTCCATCAACAAAGGAGGTGGCTTACTTGAGTATTGCTCATCAGTGTGGGGTACCAGGTCGGGTTGACAGAGGCGACAGAGAAGATCCAAAGAAGAGCGGCGCGTTTCGTCACAGGGTTATTTGGTAAGCGTGATACCGTTACGAAGATGTTTAGCAAACTCAAGTGGCAGACTCTGCAAGAGAGGCACTCTGCATCGCGGTGTAGCTTGCCGTCCAGGTTTCGCGAGAGTACGATTCTGGATGAGGTATCGAATATATTGTTTCCCCCTACTTATACCTCACGAGATCACGAATGTAAAATTAGAGAGATTCGAGCGCGCACGGGGGCTTTCCGGCAGTCGTTCTTCCCGCGAGCCATACGTGACTGAAACAGGGAGGTAATGACAGTGGCACGTAAAGTGCCCTCCACCGCACACTGTTAGGTGGCTTGCGGAGTATAAATGTAGATGTAGATGAACCCCCAACCCTAGAATGCTGCACCAATAGTCACCTGACTCTATGTAAGAAAATTGTGGGAAACAAAGGACACTTCCACCAGCCTCAGCCCCCCGACAACCACCTCCTCCTAGGAACCGGCGCCAAGTTTGAATTCTGGCAGTAAAGAAAGCTCACTTGTGCTTTCGCTATCAATGTAAGAAAATTGTTGTATACGAAGCTCACCACCACCACTAACTTTATCTTCCAGGACGCAACCTCTTCCGAGGGGCTGCCGGTAAAGGGACTCAGCCCACACTAGGCTGATGGAGAGAGGAAGTAGTGTACTTTATTTACTTGGGAGCAATTTATTTAGAGATCGATTATATCTATCACAGAACACACGCTCTGACATTCCCCACATCATGCAGGCCTGCAAAGTACTGCTACATAACTCACGTAAAAGGCTCAATACACACTCTTGCTAATTGTAAACTGTCAAAAATAACACACTGCACAACCTACAGACATGTGAACCACTCATAAATAATGCAATACATTTAGGTCCAGATAGCCAAACAACTCCTAAATTGTCATATAGCTAAGAAAATGGGTTCACTACGCTTTTAACTACCCAGTTTCAACTACTTTTCAAGGAGCAGACCACCACCTCATCCTAGGAACCGGCGCTGAGTTTGAAATCTGGTACTAAAGAAAGGTCACTTGCGCCTTCGCTACCAACCTAACAAAATTACTGCAAACCAAGCTCACCACTACCACTAACCTTAGCCTCCAGGACGCAATCTCTTCCTAGGGGCTCCCGGTAAAAGGACTCAGCCTGCACTAGGCTGATGCAGAGGGCAAGGAATGTACATTATTTATTTGGGAGCATTTTATTTAGGGATGGAGTATATGCATCACAGTACACACCCACTGACATGCCCCACGGTATACAGACTTGCAAACCACTCCTACATAACTCATTTATAAGGCTCTACACACATGCTTGCTAATTGTAAATCGTGAAAAATAACACAGACATGCGAACCACTCATAAATAATGCAGTACACTTACATCCAGATAGCCAAACAACTACTAAATTGTCAAAATAATAATCCATAGGCGTGCAGGTACAGAGACATACAGAAAGCAGAGCAAACGCTCTGCGAATGTGGAGGTGACTTGATACAGTCGAGTACATTGCTGTATTATACGTCCCAATCAATGCATTTGGGCTAGGTGGTGGCATCTGCGCTACATTTACAATCAATTTTAGAACACGGAACGAGATGTTGTGTCATGATCGCATATCTAGATCTGAGCTCAAATCGATAGAATTGCGAAAAGTGACCAGGGAATAGGTATATATTGACTGAATATAGAGCCTAATGCGGTGAAATTGAGGAAGTACTTTGCTATCTTCTGGTTCGTACCGAACAATTTGTATATCGGACCAAGTATGCTGCAACAGGAGGAATCCCGGAAAACATGGACATCGAAACGAAGGGAATAAGGGAGGCAGTCAATTTTTTCCCACTGAGGCTGCATGATACTGTATGTCTGTTGAGGTATCAGTGATACCGAATGCATCAGTCACGTGAAATAGCATGCGTTCTACTTGTTTACAGCTACGTGTTCCGTATGTGTTTTAAACCACTGTCTACTTGCGATCGTCAATGGTAAACCTGTTGGTCAGCAGACGACTTCCATCTCATGTGTGAAGAAACTTGACACACTCCTATAAAAAGGAGCTTTGATTTATGCGATAGCGCCTGTCGCATCTTGGGTGTAAAAATCGAGACTTCGGGCTCATAACTAACTTAACGGTAAGACCTTGTGATGTGGTGCAATCTCTGTGTACGCATTTGCCCGACTGATGAGCTGTTTACAGAGTTAGTGACGGGATGATTTGTAACTTTCACATGTCGGACGCTGCTGCAATGCGTTTATCTGTTTCCTTGCTGGATGTATTCCCCGCTACATACTATCATTTTATGTAGGCCTTATGCAGGCATAGTATAATTTCTGAACCATGATCGGATGTGAACAGTGGACAAAAAAATGGCTCTGAGCACTATGCGACTTAACTTCTGATGTCATCAGTCGCCTAGAACTTAGAACTAATTAAACCTAACTAACCTAAGGACATCACAGACATCCATGCCCGAGGCAGGATTCGAACCTGCGACCGTAGCGGTCGCTCGGTTCCAGACTGTAGCGCCTAGAACCGCACGGCCACTCCGGCCGGCAACAGTGGACACTATACGTCTCCACAAAGCTATATTGCGCTCGTATCATGCAAAGCAGATATTTTACCATTCGATAAGATGGTTCAGCGTAAAGAAACTGTGAAGAAGGGTGTATGTCTGATAGGTTGGAAAGGTAGTCCATCCAACATTATATGGTTCAAATGGCACTGAGCACTATGCGACTTAACTTCTGAGGTCATCAGTCGCCTAGTACTTAGAACTAATTAAACCTAACTAACCTAAGGACATCACACACATCCATGCCCGAGGCAGGATTCGAACCTGCGACCGTAGCGGTCGCTCGGCTCCAGACTGTAGCGCCTAGAACCGCACGGCCACTCCGGCCGGCCATCCAACATTATAGCCCGTTTTTAAGATAATCTGGTGTCTTACCAATACCTTCCAGGTACAGATCCTAGACTCTAGAACAATAATTTAGAGTTGATAGCTTCGTTGATTTTGGTAAAAATGTGTCCAACTCAATTCGTCTCGAACTACATTGCGTATAAAAATTAGTCTTTTCTTGTTCTCCTTCACTCTATGCTATTACATTACGGAACTTTGAAATCTTTTACTATACATGGATAAGGAGTGCTAAGCTCCTCGACATGGTCACATCTCGAGAAATCTCCTGCACTTGGATGAGTTGGGACTTGGAAAGCTATATTCATTCATGAGACGTGGAGTGTAGCGCTCTTCTTCTGTTCGCTTGGAGATTAATTCTCTCTAACGGTGCTGCAAGGTGTGTTGGTCAATGACTGTGTGTGGTTGGTCTTTTTCTCTTAAGACGGTGAGAATGCTGTGTGACTCCCATACGCTGAGAGATAGATCGTAAATTAAAGACTATGCTCGAGGTGATAGAAATATGTAGAGCGCTGTCTCGTATACTTTGATCATGTATGTGTTCAAGAATTAACAATGAATGGATATACTGCACAGTAATCTATCCACATTCGCAATCATACTCTCAAAGTGATGTAAAAGGGGCGGTTTAGCTGTGATACTGAAATTGGGGGCCATGCTGTCACATCAATGGTCGGTGTCGAAATTAGTGTAAAAGTGTTAAAATTGTTCACACTATCAACTATGATGTTTATTATTGCAGTATATCGGTGGTGTCTTTTCCATTCCATCTGTCCGCTGACATGCTGTTGGTTACGAAATAATGATTGAGTGACAATGCTTGTTTGAGTTCGAGGGAGAGTTTTAGCGGCTGGGCTGTACCTTCTGGGGTGGTTAGCACCGGAACAGTGATCTCGTGCATGTGTGCAAAATTACGAATGAGTCGAAACGTAACATAGAGTTATCAGCTATTTTGTCAGTGTGAAAGATGAGTGTAAATGTAGAGTTCGTGAATCACATTCGGACTCTAATTTGGAGACTCTACACAACGTGAACAAACTCTTCCGGTTTCCTTATGTTGTAGCTGTCTTTTATTTAAAATCACCCGATGTATGGCATGTTATGGTATCAGCCCTAAGAACATGATTTACAACGTGCAACGTCTAGTTTCCTAAGAAAGCCTGTGGATCAGAACTTCTTAATTTCAGCTTAGAACCTGGTGCAAGCCTCGAAGTCGTGGCAGAAAAAAGAAATTTTTGGCAGTGTACAAAGCGTGCTAGAAAACATTGTTTCAAACAACTAAACAGGAGCACAGGGGGCGTTTCTTGCGATTTACAGTACAGTACATGGGATACGATCATTCTCCTAGTGTAGAGATGATGAAACTTTAAACAACCTTCTGTAGTGTGTCAATACGCGTGTATTTAATAGGTTCGTTCCACACAGGGAGCAGTAGCAGCAGCACTTTGACAGGTAAATTCAGTGAGGAACGAAGTATGCTGTTAGGAATGCTTGGAGTGCTGCACGCTGTGCTATTCTGGGAAGCATTGTGAAAACTCTCTCTATCTCTCTCTCTCTCTCTCCCCGCGCTGGACCCCCAACGCAGCTTTGTGTCGTCGCGCGAGTAATGGCGTCTATGTGAGTTCTATATGAGATGAAGTTATTTGAGCTTCTATAGTTGTTAATTTTTCCTCTGTTGCGGGGCAGAGGATAGCGATGGTAGAATGTTGGGCTGATTGATTTGAATGGACGTGGATCTGTAGTACTTGTATGTAGTCTGGGAACGCGCCAAAATGCGCGCATTTCCGCTGAATGGCCAAAACACGGTCCTGTCACACTAACTCAGTTCGCTTTGTTTCTAGACGGGTTGCAGAAGGTGGTGGATATAGCTTTGCCCGACTTCTGCTCAGTTCCGACTTGAAATAGTTTGATCACATGCGCAAAGCTGTATAAATGGAAGCAGTTGCAAGATGTGTAGGGACTAATTAAGACTATGTTGGATTTTTACTGTAGCAGATTGGTTCGAGAAAGTTGACTCGTTTCGAGATATGATTCACTTATGGCTGTGATCCTTCTCAATCAGTCATCACCTTTAACTCAGTGGATATATAACGGAACCTCTGACACGGTACTGAGATAGAATACGTAACACATACTGGATAAATATCTAGCGGCGTGAGGGGAGTTGCAAATACCGGTCACATACCGCGTTCCTTAGCCGAATGACTTTCAAAATTCACCGATTTTATGACAAGGTTGCATCATGGGCTACGTGTTGGTCTGATAATACACATTCCTACCATTACCGGCTCGGTATTTGTCTGGACAAAAACGACCTCAAAAAAATGGTTCAAATGGCTCTGAGCACTATGGGACTCAACATCTGTGGTCATAAGTCCCCTAGAACTTAGAACTACTTAAACCTAACTAACCTAAGGATATCACACACATCCATGCCCGAGGCAGGATTCGAACCTGCGACCGTAGCAGTCGCGCGGTTCCTGATTGAGCGCCTAGAACCGCTAGACCACCGCGGCCGGCAAAAACGACCTCATTCAGAGGTAATGTCGTACCTAGATTTATAAAGACCGCGATCGTAAGATTTAATTGTAAGTATAATGATAGAAGATATATGTGAGGGGTTTTCTGGAATGAGTCCGTGTATGCAAAGTCTGTGGTGGTATTGATTCGCGTTCCCCTGTTAATGGTAGCAGTCTTTTAACATGGATGCTAGTGCACACCTGTAGAACGACGAGCGCTTGTAAGAGTAACATGCAGTAGTTGTTGGGATCGATATTTTTTGTTCAACGTGTGCTCGATTATGTCTATGACACGGTGGTATGACTCGCAGGATGAACGTAAGAGAGATGCACACCCATCGGTGATTTTCGGTCAGTATTATTTGGTGTTGTATGCACCCAGTTATTGAGGAGATAATATTATACTTAGTATTAGTGCCGGATGTGTGATATGTTCGCATTTGAGCATCAGGTTTATAAAGTATATCTGTTTGTGTAAAGGAAATGTCTATGTGCTGTTGTAGGGAGGGTATGGATTTGACTTGGGGTACTGTGATAGCGAAGGGAAGAGTATGTCAAGTAATAAGAATGGTAGTGATATTTCTATTTCCAGAGCCACTGCTGAGAGGAGGGTGTATTTCCAATACTTCGGTCATTGCCGAATACCCTTCATTTGAGACCGCGATCATAAGATTTAATTGTAAGTATAATGATAGAAGATATATGTGAGGGGTTTTCTGGAATGTGTCCGTGTATGCAAAGTCTGTGGTGGTATTGATTCGCGTTCCCCTGTTAATGGTAGCAGTCTTCCGAATGCAGAGACTTGTTGGAGTATAGGAATGTATTAGAGTTAACTTTACCATCTTCTAGACGAACTAATAGCGAACTAATACTATGTGCTGGGCGGCTTTTGTGATCAAGTGTAACTTTGAGAAGATGGTGCGTTTGTGGTGGAGCGTTATTCCCTCCCACGTCACTTGTTCGGTCGACTGCTTCTGGACATTTGTTGCCTTTATTTAGTTGAGGGAAGATCGATTGTGGTGTGTTGGACACACGTTTGCCTGTTCTCTAGACGTGGGAAAGACCATCGTTGGTTTGTAAAGAATATTGATCATCTCGAATCTGTTAGATGACCGACTTCGGTATTCGAAAGTGCGAATATCAGTTTACTCTACTTGATTCTAGTTAGTCAATGGTTTACAGCACGCTGCGCCTCGCTAAAGTTTGGTGTTTGTGGAGAAATAATTTACAGTGTATATGTTGTGCATTATGTTGCGTTAGCGATCAGGGGCCTAGTGCGGTGTTCTTGATATCGAGAAGTACAGCGAATATTGACGGTACTCGCTGATATATTCCCTGTTTGGAGATTGGTTTGACGGTTCAATATTATTGCGAGTATCGTTTGTATATGATGACCTGTACACAACTTTGCGATGTTTAGTTGTCTGTGCAAAATGGTGATCAGTGTAAAATAGTTTATTAACACTGAGTGTAGCGTCTGTAGAAAGAAAGAACAGGTTGGGGGTGTGTAGATTGAGGGAACTGTCGGTGCAATTTAGCAATCTTTGCAAAATAACGACAGAAAGCCCGAGAAAGAAAAGATGGTTGGTGCTTGGACACCGACGGTGTTAGTAATTCGACTGGTAAATTCGATAAGAGCTAATGAGAATGCTCGATTGATTGCGGTGGGATATAGGAGCGGTGAGAACATTTGCGTACGTTGCGGGCAGGAAGGCTATCACGTTATGTCCGGGAGGAAGACTAGACTAGGCAATATTTTGTTAAACAGGTTCTGTTAGGGCAGGAATTTTGGCGCATACAAGCTGAGACAACAAGAAAGTGAGTGTTAACTATTTCTGGGGCACTATAAAAATCAGCACTTGGCTCATTTTTTTTTTTTTTTCACAAAGCCATGTGACATAAGAATAACATTGAGAATGTTTTAGATGGCGATGTGTCAGTCAAGCTGGAGCATGTACGTGTGGTTGAACGCGTGTGTCAACACGCTCTGTGCTTCTCTGCCTTCAATGGTAAAGACCTGTGGCGCATGGAGATGGTTCGAATATAAGACTGGCGTGAACGCGCTTTGGAATGCTATGACAGTATAACGGTGATTGCACAGAGCAGACTTTCACCTGCGATCGGCGGCCGCGGCTTGGGGCTCTGACGGAGCGCAGTCGTGGACGGACGTCTGTGTGTGCTTTGACATCTGACGGGCGCGTCGACCGCAAATGGGCGCGAAAGAGATAGAAGCGTTTGCGCTCCGTAAATACACTCCTGGAAATTGAAATAAGAACACCGTGAATTCATTGTCCCAGGAAGGGGAAACTTTATTGACACATTCCTGGGGTCAGATACATCACATGATCACACTGACAGAACCACAGGCACATAGACACAGGCAACAGAGCATGCACAATGTCGGCACTAGTACAGTGTATATCCACCTTTCGCAGCAATGCAGGCTGCTATTCTCCCATGGAGACGATCGTAGAGATGCTGGATGTAGTCCTGTGGAACGGCTTGCCATGCAATTTCCACCTGGCGCCTCAGTTGGACCAGCGTTCGTGCTGGACATGCAGACCGCGTGAGACGACGCTTCATCCAGTCCCAAACATGCTCAATGGGGGACAGATCCGGAGATCTTGCTGGCCAGGGTAGTTGACTTACACCTTCTAGAGCACGTTGGGTGGCACGGGATACATGCGGACGTGCATTGTCCTGTTGGAACAGCAAGTTCCCTTGCCGGTCTAGGAATGGTAGAACGATGGGTTCGATGACGGTTTGGATGTACCGTGCACTATTCAGTGTCCCCTCGACGATCACCAGTGGTGTACGGCCAGTGTAGGAGATCGCTCCCCACACCATGATGCCGGGTGTTGGCCCTGTGTGCCTCGGCCGTATGCAGTCCTGATTGTGGCGCTCACCTGCACGGCGCCAAACACGCATACGACCATCATTGGCACCAAGGCAGAAGCGACTCTCATGGCTGAAGACGACACGTCTCCATTCGTCCCTCCATTCACGCCTGTCGCGACACCACTGGAGGCGGGCTGCACGATGTTGGGGCGTGAGCGGAAGACGGCCTAACAGTGTGCGGGACCGTAGCCCAGCTTCATGGAGACGGTTGCGAATGGTCCTCGCCGATACCCCAGGAGCAACAGTGTCCCTAATTTGCTGGGAAGTGGCGGTGCGGTCCCCTACGGCACTGCGTAGGATCCTACGGTCTTGGCGTGCATCCGTGCGTCGCTGTGGTCCGGTCCCAGGTAGACGGGCACGTGCACCTTCCGCCGACCACTGGCGACAACATCGATGTACTGTGGAGACCTCAAGCCCCACGTGTTGAGCAATTCGGCGGTACGTCCACCCGGCCTCCCGCATGCCCACTATACGCCCTCGCTCAAAGTCCGTCAACTGCACATACGGTTCACGTCCACGCTGTCGCGGCATGCTACCAGTGTTACAGACTGCGATGGAGCTCCGTATGCCACGGCAAACTGGCTGACACTGGCGGCGGCGGTGCACAAATGCTGCGCAGCTAGCGCCATTCGACGGCCAACACCGCGGTTCCTGGTGTGTCCGCTGTGCCGTGCGTGTGATCATTGCTTGTACAGCCCTCTCGCAGTGTCCGGAGCAAGTATGGTGGGTCTGACACACCGGTGTCAATGTGTTCTTTTTTCCATTTCCAGGAGTGTATGTCTTCGCGCCCTTCCGATAGGCGTCTAGGTGAATATGTATTGGGATATGAATTTATCGGAAATGAAGTAAGAATGAGATGGGGCCGTTTGCGGGACGCGGGCGGGGGCCTGTGCGTTGTATGAGAGTTGACTGATGCGTAAGTTATCGCTACCTCCTGTGTACTCTACTGGCAGGGGGCGGTAGACTATGCTTGCGCGCGTTGATTGCATTATTTTGCAGGTTTGTAGGCTGTGATATGCGCTAGTTGGACAGTTTACGAGTACTTAGCGTGTCTACACATCAATGTGCTGTTTTATTTAGGAGCAGTTTGCTATTGTGTACTCAAATTACGAGTTGGTTGCGTGTCAGTGCAACATGGCCCCGGACACATCTGGGTGGGTGTTTTGTGATAGTGTGATAGATGTACTCTATCGTTAAATAAGTTGTTTCAAAATAAATAGAGTGCTGGCAATCCTTACTCTCCCCTGCAGCCCAGAGCAGGCTGAGTCGTTTTCCCTCACCATCTTGGTTTATGTCACGAAAGGGGCGATAGCATCCTCTGCTGGTGATACTGGGTACTAGAGCTCGGGGAGAACACACGATTTGCCGCCATCATGGATAACTGCACTTGGATCATTAGTTGGTGTCACTGTGGCGTCCTCTGGGGGCGACGAAATGTACTAAGCCAGTTGAAGTCTGGAGCTGATGGTGAACCCACTAGGTGGCGCAATCACCTGACGTCACTACAGCGTCCTCTAGTGGCATCGATATGAACTAAGTCAGTTGGGCTATGGACTCAGTGGCGAATACACTTGGTGGTGGTGCTGCCTCTAATTGTTTAAATAAAGGGTGGTGTGTGACTTAGGCAGTTGACGATTAGCAGGGAGAGTGTTTTAGATGGATTATTATTTTGACAATTTAGGAGTTGTTTGGCTATCTGGACGTAAATGTACTGCATTATTTATGAGTGGTTCGCATGTCTGTAGGCTGTGAAATGCGTTATTTTTGACGCTTTACAATTAGCAAGCATGTGTGTAGAGACTTATAAATGAGTTATGTAGGAGTGGTTTGCAAGTCTGTATACCGTGGGGCATGTCAGTGCGTGTGTACTGTGACACATATACTCCATCCCTAAATAAAATGCTCCCACATAAATAACGTACATTCCTTACCCTCTCCATCAGCCTAGTGCGGGCTGAGTCCTTTTATCGGCAGCCCTAGGAAGAGATAGCGTCCTGGAGGCTAAGGTTAGTGGTGGTGGTGAGCTTGGTTTGCAGCAATTTTGTTACGTTGGTAGCGAAAGCGCAAATGACCTTTCTTTAATGCCAGAATTCAAACTAGGCGCCGGTTCCTAGGAAGAGGTGGTGGTCTGGTCCTTGAAAAGTAGTTAAAACTGGGTAGTTGAAAGCGTAGTGAACCCATTTTCTTAGCTATATGCTAACGTGCCGGCACGTTCACAGGAGCTCAATCCGTCAGTTCACCTGATGATGGCGACATGTATGATCGCCGAAATATTGTGCCAGTTGGACACTGTAGACCGGCAGTACACCCGTGGATATTTTGACTGTCAAATACGCCGGGAGAAACTCAAGAATCACTCACAAATTTAGGAGTTGTTTGGCTATTTGGATGTAAATGTATTGCATTATTTATGAGTGGTTCGTATGTCTGTAGGTTGTACAATGCGTTATTTTTGACGGTTTACAATTAGCAAGAGTGTGTATAGAGCCTTTTACGTGAGTTATGTAGCAGTAGTTTGCAGGCCTGCATGATGTGGGGGATGTCAGAGCGTGTGTTCTGTGATAGATATAATCGATCCCTTAATAAATTGCCCCCAAGTAAATAAAGTACACTCCTTACTCTCTCCATCATCCTAGTGCGGGCTGAGTCCTTTTACCGGCAGCCCCTAGGAAGAGGTTGCATCCTGGAGGCTAAAGTTAGTGGTGGTGGTGAGCTTCGTTTGCAACAATTTTCTTACATTGGTAGTGAAAGCACAAGTGAGCTTTCTTTTCTGCCAGAATTCAAACTTGGCGCCGGTTCCTAGGAGGAGGTGGCGGTTGGGTGGCTGAGGTTAGTAGAAGTGTCCTATCTTTCCCACAATTTTCTTACATAGAGTCAGTTGACTATTGGTGCAGCATTCTAGGGCTTGGGGGGGCGGGGGTGCTAGGTCATGACTTAATGCCGCGCTGATAGTGGGAAAATGTGGAACTTCCACTTTGATCATTTAAATTGAAACTGCAAATTGAATGATTGAATATTTATAAAATTAAAATGGAATTAATTAGTTCGGTGCATGATGAGAGTGTTAGCATATTTACAGAAAACCATGTCCATCGCGTGTATGGAGGTGGCGGCCAAGGGTGTGTGACATAAGCGGTCGGACCCCTGCGCGCTGGTGGTGTGGCGCGTGTGCAGTTATAACGTGCGCATGAGAGAGAGCAGACGATCTTGCGTCATCACCCGATGGTGGGTGGCTTCTTCTGGTGTTGACGATGTGAACTGAACCACTTGAGCTCTGGAGCTCGTGATGGATACATCGGGTGCAGCCATCTCGAATAACTGTACTTGGGTCATGATCTGACGTCAGGAGAGCGCCCTCTGGTAGTACCAATATGAACTATGCCAGTTGCAGTCCAGACCCAGGGGCGAACACATTTGCTTGAAATTGGTTACATAATAAGGACAAGTCCATTTTTCCCGCCATTTTCCTAGGTGTGACGCATTATCATGTTGGAATTTGAGCTTCGCGCGATTTTTATTGGGGAGGGGTTAGGTTAGTCGAAGCAGGCCAAGCGTTCAATCTTACACCATGTGGTGGATACACAGGGTGCAGCCATCTTGATTGACGTTACAGTCGCCATCTTGGATGATATCACGGTGGCGCTCTCTGGTGGCGACGATATGAAGTAAGTCCGTTGGAGTCCAGACACAGTGGCGAACACACATGCTTGAAGCTGGATAAATAATTAAGTCAAGTCCATTTTCTCCGCCATTTTTCTTGGTGTGATGCATTATCCTGTTGGAATTTGACCTTCCCGCCATTTTTCTGGGTGAGAGGGGCGTGTCACTTTCCCGCCAAAATCCGCCATCTTGAATGAAGTCATCGCTGCCATCTTGGACGACGTCATCGACGCCTTCTTGTTCCTTTGTCCCAATACTTTTGGCTACACTGCAGTATTTCTCACACGATTTTAAAGAAGCTATTCGGTAAAAAATGGCATTTACGTCATTTATAGCTCAATATGAACCCGTGGTCGTGGGGTAGCGTCTTTGATTCAATTCAAAGGTTTTCGGTCCCGGGTTCGAATCCCGCCGCTGCTTAATTTTTGATTCATAATGAGCACTGGCGGCCGAAGCCTTCCGGCATAAGTCACCCTTATTCGGCCAACGTCGTTGTCAAAGAGGGCGGAGGAACGGACAGAGGTTCAGGGCACTCACTTTCCTAGGGGTGGGAAATTGCCCCTAAAGGCGGAAGAATCAGCAATGATCAACAACATGAGGATGCAGATGGCAATGTAAACCACTGCATAAAGACACGTAACGTGTATCCACCGGACATGTGGCCTGTAATTGAAGAAGTATCATGATGATCTCTCCTTTAGCAAAAGATTCCAGAATAGTCCTCCATTCAGATCTCCAGGAGGGGACTGCCAAGGAGGAGGTTAGCATGAGAAAATAATCAACGAAATAATAACACTCTAAGAGTCGGGGCGTGGAATGTCAGAATGTTGAACGTGGTATGGAAACTAGAAAATCTGAAAAGGGAAATGCAAAGGCTCAATCTAGATATAGTAGGAGTCAGTGAAGTAAAGTGGAAAGAAGACAAGGATTTCTGGTCGGATGAGTATAGGGTAATATCAACATCAGCAGGAAATGGTATAAAGGGAGTCGGATTCTTTATGAATAGGAAGGTATGGCAGAAAGTGTGTTACTGTGAACACTTCAGATTCGACAGCAAACCAACACCGACAACGATAGTTCAGGTATAAATGCCGACGTCGCAAGCTGAAGATGAAGAGATAGAGAAAGTGTATGAGGATATTGAACGGGTATTGCAGCACGTAAAGGGAGATGAAAATCTAATAGGCATGGGGGAAGGAATAGAAGAAGAGGTTACAGGAAAATATGGGCTTGGGACAAGGAATGAGAAAGATTAATTGAGTTCTGTAATAAACATCAGCTAGTAACAGCGAATACTCTGTTCAGGAATCACAAGAGGAGGAGGTATATTTGGAAAAGGCCGGGTGATACCGGAAGATTTCAAGTCAGACAGAGATTCCGAAATCAGATACTGAATTGTAAGGCAGATATAATCTCTGATCACAACATAGTAGTGATGAAAAGTAGGCTGGAATTTAAGACAAAAGTCAGGAAGAATCAATATGCAAAGAAGTGGGATACAGAAGTACTAAGAAAAGACGAGATACGCTTGAAGTTCTCTAAGGCTATAGATAGAGCAATAAGGAATAGCTCAGTAGGCAGTACTGTTGAAGCGGAATGGACAACTCTAAAACGGCCATCACAGAAGCTGGAAAGAACAAGTTAGGTACAAAGAAGTTAACTGCGAAGAAACCATGGGTAAGAGGAGAAATACTTCAGTTGATTGATGAAAGGACGAAGAACAAAAATGTTCCAGGTGACTCAGGAATAGAGAAATACAAGCCGCTGAGGAATGAAATAAATAGGAAGTGCAGGGAAGCTAAGACGAAATTGCTGCAAGAAAAATGTGAAGAAATCGAAAAAAAATGATTGTCGCTAGGACTGATTCGGCATACAGGAAAGTCAAAACAACCTTCGGTGACATAAAAAGCAAGGGTGATAACATTAAGACTGCAACGGGAATTCCACTGTTAAATGCAGAGGAGAAAGCGGATACGTGGAAAGAATACCTTGAAAGCCTCCATGAGGGGAAGATTTGACTGATGTGATAGATCGCACAATCAGCTTAACAGCTCATGCACCCAAGTTGCTGACAACAATAATATACAGAAGAATGGAACAGAAAATTGAGAATGCGCTAGATGACGATTAGTTTGGCTTTAGGAAAGGTAAAGCCACAAGAGAGGAAATTCTGAGCACTATGGGACTTAACATCTGAGGTCATCAGTCCCCTAGAACTTAGAACTACTTAAACCTAACTAACCTAAGGACATCACACACATCCATGCCCGAGGCAGGATTCGAACCTGCGACCGTAGTGGTCGCGCTGTTCCAGACTGTAGCGCCAAGAACCACTCGGCCACACCGGCCGGCATGGTCAAGTAATGTAAACAAAGCCTGCATCATAACTTCCCAGTAATCAGGCTCGTCCTCCTTGTTTCTCTGCAGGAAATAAAGAATGTACATGTAAATAAAGAGCGCAGCACGTGTAAACTTGTTCACTTGTTAATTGTAAATAAGCTAGAAAACAGTAATGCTAGACAAAGCGGTAGGCAAGTTTACTTCATCTCCTTAGGCTGGCCTCTCCGACCCCAGGTTCCCTTACCCACACCGAGCGAGGTGGCGCAGTGGTTAGCACACTGGACTCGCATTCGGGAGGACGACGGTTCAATCCCGTCTCCGGCCATCCTGATTTAGGTTTTCCGTGATTTCCCTAAATCGCTTCAGGCAAATGCCGGGACGATTGCTTTGAAAGAGCACGGCCGATTTCCTTCCACATCCTTCCCTCACCCGAGCTTGCGCTCCGTCTCCAATGACCTCGTTGTCGATGGGACGTTAAACACTAATCTTCTCCTCCTCCTCCTTACCTACAATTGTACAGTGGAGCATTCTCTACGTCCTGTTACTTTATTGCACGCTCTTACGGGAACACCCTGTATGTGTGTATCGCTGTCCCATGACTTTTGTCACCTCAGTTTAAGTAACACATTACATGAAATTCGAAAAACTTGCAATGAAAAATAGGGATCACTACGAATTTTGGTTTGGTGCATACAGGCCATATACTGCTGTGTACGAAATTTAGCTAACATATTGAATTTTCCTTTAGACTCTCGAGGAGTTGTCTATGTACAACTAGTCTCGAGAAAACTAATGTTATGTACTGCCCTCATCTGTGTGTAACCGCAATAAAGCTTGAATGAGACACTCCTAATACCCCATGTATCTCACAGACTGTTTGAGTTACTGAAACGTGAGTCTGACAAATGATAGCATGCAAAAGAGGAGAGTACTTTGCTATATGGTAAACAAGCATGACTTTCTTATCTGCCACGATATTTGAATAACTGCAGACTTCTGCTATGGAATGCTGTAATTTTTTAAGAGTCATCGATAGCAGGTGAAATGTGAATTAGTGTTACTTTGCAACAAGATGAGTGAAGACATTACATTTATATATTTATACTGATTATGTGCTTTTTCATTAGCTGTGGACCTGGTTTGTCCTTAGTTCTTCGTTTAATAATTCACTGTTTCAGTATTACATCGCAATTGCAACTGCCTTACAATGTTAGCGAGGTGCCATTGTGTTAAGTTCCGCTTTGTTTTGCCAAAAAAGCGAATTTTAACATGTCAACCAGAGAAATGTAGGTCATACTCGAAATTCGCTGATGAACGAGAGGTTTTCAGTTAACATCTAATTTTAGTTTCTACAAACGTAGTGTGTGACTAGGACCTCCCGTCGGGTAGACCGTTCGCCGGGTGCAAGTCTTTCGATTTGGCGCCACTTCGGCGACTTGCGCGTCGATGGGGATGAAATGATGATGACTAGGACAACACATCACTCAATCCCTGAGCGGAGAAAATCTCCGACCAGACGGGAATCGAACCCGGGCCCTTAGGATTGACATTCTGTCGCGCTGACCACACACAAGTATAGTAAAAGGGGTGTAACAATGACAACTTCGAAAAACTTACACAACTGTTCCGTGAAATGCCTTATTTGTAAAAATTGGCCCATGAACATTACACAAACAAGAATGTAAAAATAATATGGCATACAAAGAGATGGCTGAAACATTTCTAGAGACTATTCCAGCTGTGGACCAAAGTGTTATAAACACTAACAGTGTAAAACGAGGGAAAACCTCAAAAACATGCAGACAGACAGGGTTTCCTGATGTGAGAAAAATTCTGGCATAACGTGTTTTGTAACGAACTGTTTTTAAATGCAGAAAGCAAGCCAGCTTGTAAATATGTTTTATTACAGATCACTGATCATGCTTTATTTTGATAAAACGCGATGCCTTTGGTGACGAAAGTACGCATTTTGTTACGGTTGCAAAGACGGATTTGAAATTCTTTCACTAATTTGAAATAATCTCAGAAAGGTATAGGCTCTTGAAAAAAAAAAGCGTAAAGTGGTGGAATGAGTGTCAATAAAATGTTGATTGTTGTGTCCATTATTTTACAGATATTACGAATTACAGTACTTTACAAAGGCCCACTGGGCCGACGACAGCCACAATTTTCGTACTAGCATCGTCCATGGTTCCTCTCGAAAATACAAACCACTTTCAAAGTGCGAAAGTGTACTACAATACATAAGATGCCTCTAAAACGTCGACCGAGCGAGGTGGCGCAGTGGTTAGCACACTGGACTCGCATTCGGGAGGACGACGGTTCAATCCCGTCTCCGGCCATCCTGATTTAGGTTTTCCGTGATTTCCCTAAATCGTTTCAGGCAAATGCCGGGATGGTTCCTTTGAAAGGGCACGGCCGATTTCCTTCCCAATCCTTCCCTAACCCGAGCTTGCGCTCCGTCTCTAATGACCTCGTTGTCGACGGGTCGTTAAACACTAACCACCATCTAAAACGTCGCAGTGCCCGACATACTTGCAGTGAGACACAGCCACAACTCCTGAAATCCGTCACCTGTCTAGCATGCACGGTAATCCTAGTTCCGCGGATAAATCACGAAAATCCGCCGATTTGCCCCAACACACGAACGGATCCGGCCTGTGGGGAGATCGGTGAGCTAGATCTGCCGGTGAAGGGGGGGGGGGGGGGGGCACTGTACGTTAGTGGAAAACGACGGGCGCGGCAGATCGGCAAACGAGATATAACCTGCGGAACCGCCCCGCGGTTCCGGCCCGTTGCAGATATTCGCTCGTGTGTTGCCAGCTAATTGTCCAGGTGGATACTTGTCTTGGTGCATACAAGCACTTGCCTGACACGAGGTAATATCCCACATGGCTGAAAAATGCTTCTCGGATGCTTGTCGCGTTGGCCCTTTCAGATCTTTCACGGCATTGTCTATGGCCCTGGTGAACTCAAAGATTGTATATTCACATGACAGCAGTGAGATCCCGACCAGCGGTAGCGGAACGATAAATCACAAACTCGATATGCCACGATCCTGCCACTATCGAATTCCGACACGAGCAGACGAAAGATTTTCCTTCTTAGAATGGGGTATAATAAGATTTGAAAAGGTTAAAAGCGAGGAGTTCGGAGCGGCAAGGTACCGGCCCACATCACCTAGAAGAGATGACCCGATTTTATTTCACTAGCTGTGTAAACTGTTATTATGGAGTTTTTAAAAACTGAAACTTGACAAACAATTATTTGTATTAATCCGAGAAAATCAGCAATAAACATTCAGCATTTCAAATTTGATACATATTAATTTGAGATAAAGCAGAAGGTTAACAGATGGGAAGTTAGAGAACGAAACTCCGAAGCAAGCAGGAACAAAATTGACAGAGGAAAGGAAGAGAGCCCATGCAGAAAAAATGAGAGCATTGTAGAGAAAAGGAAAAAGAATCAAGAAGTTTTGCGTGATCCAACAGGGTCTAATCGCACATAATAACAATAATAATAATTTGAGATTTCAAATGGTGACTACCTCACTCATGTGGTTCTGTCACAATAAATTCATTAAAGCAAAGAATAGATTCAGGTGCTACTAGAACAGACAAAAACACTTCAATTGACAAATGAGTACTAGCATGCGAGACGGAGATAGCCCACACAGACGATGAACTAACATATTTTGAGTATTACTGCGACTCAGAACCATTCCAAAATTCTTTATTTTTTACAGTAGAAGAGTTATGGTGGGTACTAATTATTCATGTATTATGGAATACTAAATACACGCTGTATGGCGAAAAACCGACGCACTACGAGGGAATTGTCTGAATGGGACAGAAATCGGTAGATGTGTGGTGCACTTTCAAACAAATGATTACAATTTCAGAAAAAATGGGCAATTTATTCAAGAGAAAGATTCACAAACTGAGCAAGTCAATAACGCGTTAGTCCTCTTCCGGCCCTCATGCGAGAAGTTATTCGGCTTGTCTTTAATTGACAGAGTTGTTAGATGTCCTCCTTAAGGATATTGTGCCAAATTTTCTCCAATTGGCGCGTTAGATCGTCAAACTTCCGAACTGGTTGGAGGGCCCTGACCATAATGAACAAAACTTTCGCAATTACAGAGACATCTCCCGACCTCGCTGGCCAAGGTACGGTTTGGCAAACACTAACACAAGCAGTGGAAACTCTGGCCGTGTGTGGGTGGGCTTTATCCTGTTGAAATGTAATCCCAGAATGGCTTGCCATGAAGGGCAACAAAACGGGGCGGAGAATATCGTAGACGTACTACTGTGTTCAAGGATACCGCAGATGACAACCAAAGGGGCCTTGCTATGAAAAGGAAATGGCACCCCGGAGCATCAGACTTAGTTGTCGGGCCATGTGGCGAACGTTAGATTGGTATTCCCGTGCTGTCTGTGGCGTTTCCAGACACGTCTTCGGCCTGGAATCTCATTCGCTGGGATAGAATTGTCCTTAGTGATGTGTCCTGCTTCGAACTGAGCCTCGATGACCAGGAAAGATGTGTCTAGGGACGCTCTGGACAGCAGTGGGATACCAGTCCGACTATGGCCCACCATTAGGCCCGATAAAAGGGTTATGGTCTGGGATGCCATTTCTTTTCATAGCAGGACCTCTTTGGTTGTCATTCGTGGTACCCTGACAGTACAGCGGTACATACACAATTTTCTATGCCCCGTTTTGTTGTCCTTCACGGCAAACCATCCAGGTCTTACATTTCAGCAAGATAATACCCACCCGCACAGAGCGGAAACTCTACTGCTTATCTCCGAGCTTGCCAAACCGTACCTTGGCCAGCAAGGTCGGCAGATCCTTCCCCAATTGACAACGTTTGGAGCATTATGGAAGGGCCCTACAACCAGCTCAGGATTCCGACTACCTAATGCAGCTGTTGGACATAATTTGGCACGACATCCCTAAGAAGGGAATCCAAAAAGTCTGTCAATCAATACCAAGCAGAATAACTGCTTGCATAAGGGCCAGAGGTGGACCAATGTGTTACTCACTTGCTAAACTTGTGAAAGTCTGTCTCTTGAATAAATCATCCAGTTTTTCTGAAATTGTAATCATTTGTTTGTCTGCGCATTCGTATGACATGTGTCGATTTACAACCCATTCGATTAATCCCCTCGTGGTGTGTCTTTTTTTTTGTCTTAGAGTGTACTTCAGTCCATTTCACTCTGCAGTTGTCCATGAAGTCTGCATGGTCTCCTTGTGAAGGGAGAGTATCCGGCGCTTTTTTAAATCTTCGTCGCCATCACTGGCTCGTAGGTCTTGAAAGAATCCTCGTTGATGAAAGATAAGTTAAAACTGTTCTCTCTCTTTCCCTGGGAGAGGTTCTCATGGGTAGAAGTAGGAACCAGGATGGCACGTGTCCTGGCTCTTATGTAACTGTCCATAACAAAATTGTCAGTGCCGAAAGCCATGGCATAACTTATGTCCAAGACTGAAAGAAATAGTCCTTCCCCTTTTCCTGTCCGATGTAGTTATTCAGGTTTTGCCGTTACCAACTGAAAATTAATTAGAGAATAGTTTTTCGTGTTTTAGTGCGCCAGGCGGTCTTCGACACTAAACGTTTCGTCGGCGACAGTCATAGCATTGTTACAGGATAGCTACTAACGGCTTATTTTCCCCTTTGAACAATAAAATCGTTTCGCCTGTCTCATAGCGAACATACTGTTCTTTCATACAGTTCGTTCAGACGTCACTCATCAGCGACTGTAATAGAATTTAATATCTGGGAAAGTTTTCTGCCAGGTTCTGAATCGCTGAATATGAAATTTGTTTCCATTCTTCCTGAGGCATGGTGAATAGTTGTCTCCGAGTTTTGGTGAATAACACCAGAGTAACCAGCGTACTCCTCAGCTCGAAACTATTTTGAATTAGCTGTTAATTCCCTAATCATACAGCTAGAACGAGCCGTTCGAGTTATAACCAACCGGAGTTCAATATGAAACTTAGTGAGAACAAATTCTAACATTAGTCTGCGAGAGAAAATGCCGTTACAATAATATTGGTACTATTTTGGACATGTTTGTTCTGGAAATGTCTCCTCAATTGCGTACATAAAGATGAAAATAAATAAGTGACGATTGTAGTTGTTTCTCATTTGTCATCAGATTGACAACTGAATTCTAAGATGGTTTCCGCCGTTAACGAAACAACTTGAATATTAAATTTAAGCGAATCACGAAATAAACTATTCTGAGTGCTACTAGCGCGAAATTTTTTTGCTGTATTGAAAATAATATTAATTTGGAATTATCTAGTGATACTTTCCTTACACGAGACACGTAATTAAACTGTGCTTTAACAAATATGTGCTGCTGAAATATTGCCGTACTTTTACGTTAAGTAAGCAACTGCTGTACGAAATAGCTAAAAAAAAAACAGGTTTTCACAGAAACAGTTTTATCGTGTTTTTCACTGCAGTTTTACCACTATGATCAACTTTGTTGTATGCATGCCGAATACTAAGCTCTAGTTTATACAAAATAATGGTACAGTTACTTGTGATCGACACATACTTAAAGCATCGCACAGCTGTCTGTCAAGTAGCACTTGAATTAGCAATTAAACGATATATACTTGATAGTTTTCTTAGACAAGACACGTAATTAAACTGTGCTGTAACAAAATATATGTTTCTGAAATGTCGCCGTACTTTTATGAAAGGTAAACAACAGTTGTGCAAAATACGGCTACGAAAAGATCTTTTCACAGAAACAGTTTATCTGTGTTCTTTTTTTTTCTTTTTACTGCATTTTCACCACTGTAATTAAATTCGTTGTATGAATAATGTCCGAATGCTACGCACTAGTATATACAAGACAATGGTACAGTTACTTAAGATCGACGCATACTTAAAACTTCGCACAGCTTCCTGTCAAATAGTTTGAATTGTCAGTGAAACGATGTATACTGTAATTGTGTCATGTGAGCTTATTTTTTGTTAACGCTGTTCTCATTTCTAGTATTACTGATAAATGCCAAAATAATGAAACTGTTTACTACTGCCACATTTTGAAGTAATTCTGCACAGCTTCTGCGCTTCGTTACCAGCCGAACAAAAGCACAAAAGACAATTGTGCTTTTTAATCTCTGATTTGTACTGCGAGTCACTGTGCCGTGGAAGATAACACTGAAGTATTGTGCTATACATACATTTACACTTACCAGTGCATCAGCTCAGCAGCTTATTACAATACTAATTCAATCTGTTGAAATAATTCTGCACAGCTTGTGCGCTTTGTTACCAGACGAACAATGTAACTGAAGGCAATTGCGCATTTTAATCCCTGATTTGTACTGCGAGTCATCAGGTCAAGAAAGCTCACACTGAAGTGTGCTATAAATACATTTATACTCAACAGTGCCTCGACATGCAATCGTTAACAATAGGATAACATTTGAAGATGCTTCACCACGTGTGTGCATTACTACTGCTTTTGTTAATAGTGTGTATTCTCCCTTATATGAATGAAGCCATCTGCTGCACATACAAATTAATAATTTCTATAAAGCTGAGGTTTCTTACTTCGGTATTGTAGTCGACGTCGACGAAAAAACGATGACGATTCCCGACTATGCAGCCAACACGATGGAATATGTAGAACTCTGATGTCTAAGCCAGACGACACGTTCTGCGGAATCGAACTCCTGTTTTTTACTGCTGTTCCCTACAGGCCGTTGCAAGCAATGTAATACGATTTGCAGCGTCCCTCAAATTTGGAGCCCACTCTTAAAGTACCGCCTACAATAACAGTCTTCATAATGTGTTCAACTAAAACAGCTGCTAGCGTTTGGAGCTAGTTGCTTCACGATATTATAAATTCCCTGACAAATGAAAGCATTACCCCCACCTATTGGGATGGCTCAAATAATGAATTTTCTTTACAAGACTATAATGTACGTCTAAGACAACTTAATCGTAGAAACATGGAATAACGCGACGCTAAGATATTTTACACACGATTTGGAGTATTCATACAATTAAGAGACGCACAGATATCCAAATTTGTATACACAGATAACACTAACGATTAAATGGCAGGTTTTCTGCACAAACTGGCTAACTAGGACGTGTGGGTGATTTAAGCATTTTACGGATTTGATCGTCGTATGTACCGATTCTTTTAACTTTTAATTCTGGATGCTACTCATCATGCCTTGTATTGACAATATGTTGGATAAATCAAACTGGTTTTTCTCAAAAGACACTAGAACAGTACTTGC